>NW_024412427.1:8580558-8694689 GCF_014898765.1 Herpailurus yagouaroundi
TGGCAGAAGGAGCCAGAGCCTCCCTCAGATGAGGATGGACCCAAGGGTCAGCCGTCGCAGCTCAGCTGGATGGAGGCCATGCTGAAGGCTGGTCTTCACCCGGGGGGGAAGGGGAGACCGAGGCCGCTGGGCTAGAAGGTGAGGCAAAGGCAGAGGCCGGGCCGGGCACTGAGCAGGAGCGGGCAGGTGGGACGGAGTCAGCCTGGGAAGGTGCACGAATTGGGTCTGGTGCACCCTGCCTGTCTGATTCCAGAACTTCCTCCCGAGGGGCAGAGCTGAGATTGGGTAGGTGGGCGTAGACCAAAGCCCAGAGAGGCCTTGTTGACTGACTGGAGAGGAGGGGACAGAGACTCCAGGTTTTCTTTCGCCTTCCCTTCCCTATCCTCTTGCGGAATAGGGGTGGGGGTGGGTGGACATCGCGGGTGGTCCATGCCCATCAGCGGGGAATCTGGGTCCGAGTGCCGCTGCCCCCCTGGCATTCAGAAAAGCTTCAGCTCCTCCTACCTAGAACATCGGCTCCCTTTTAGCAGCCCTCCCTGCCACCTGTCCCCCACCCCCAAGCTCAGACAGATGTTAAAAATCCCAGAGTCAGCCATGCCACCCCCCTGCTCAAACCCCTCCAGTGGCTCCCACACCCCTGGGACCGGGTCCAAACTCCTTCACTCAGAATCAAGGATCCTTCGACCTCACCCCCGACCCCGCCTGCCCCGCTCCCACCTCCTCCCCCCTCACCCCCCCCCCCCACACACATACACACCCCAGGAGCCCACCCCTCTCTGTGCCTCTGCCCCTGCTGTTTCCTCCACCAGGAACACGCTGCTCCTGGATGCCCTGTTCATGTGCTGCTTCCTCAGAGCCTATGCCCTTGAACTTCCCCTTCGGGATCACTTGCTCCTTCCCGGCGGTCCCTCAGCACATGGTCTTTTCTGCCATTACAGCACATGCCGCAGTCATCGTAGGTCACTGTCCACTGTTTGCTGAGCTCTCCTGGTAACTGCTGCTATGCTAAAGCACATTCAAGTGCATCCCTAATTGATGCTTTACGACACCTTTGACCATCCCCACTTTACAGATGAAGAGACCGAGGCTCAGAGCTATAGGACATTCTCCCAAGGTAGGCCAAGTAAGGTCAGGCATTCTGACTCCAGAGTGAGTAATTGTAACTCCTCTGTTGTGCCACTTTGCTGGGAGACCCATGCCCCCCGCCCCCGCCTCCCCCTGAGGGCCTCCCCCCCCCCCCCGCACTGCCACTTCATGGTGGGCGGGGGGAGGGAAGAAAAGGACTATGGTTCATTGAGATTCCACCAGCCCTTGACCCCATTCTCAGGACTGGTAGTTGCATTTATTAGCATCAATGTGCTTTGAATGGAGTATGAGAGTGAGTAAATGCATCCTGCACTTTACTGAGCACCTACTATGTGCTGGGCACTGTTCTAGGTGCTAGGAACAGAGCCATAAGCAAAACACAAAACTCTCTGCCCTCGGGGAGTCTGGTGAAGGGGGGGGGTGGAGACAGTCTGCCGGAGGGAAACAGGCCACAGCAGAGTGAGCAAATAAGGGATGGAGGCTGTCAGACGATGAGAGGGGTAAGGACAGAAACAGACTGGGAGGTGACCGCAGCATGAACGTGGGTGTGTCCACAGCCGAGGAGGAAGGCGCCTCTTCTGGAGTCCGTGAGAGGAGACAGATCTCATCTGGAGGGTGATGGGCAGCGTGGAGAGCCGCTGGGACAGGAGGTGGGTGGGCCCGCTCCCCCTCCCCCTCGCCTTTGCCCTCCTTCCCTTCACCTCCCTGCCTGGCATCTAACAGGCTCAGAACAAACGGCCCCCCGGGAGGAGCCATCCAACCTCCGCCCTGCAGCCTGGGCTGGGACGCTGGTGGCACTAAAAGTAACAGCGTGACGGGAAGTGGCTGCCGAATTACTGCTTCCTCGTTGGCCTTATTTATGGCCCTCACTGCCTTCACTCCAGCCCTTCAGCCCAGGCCTGGAGGGAGAGAGAGCGGGCTGCTCTCGGCCTGCCTGGCGCCTGGTGACCTTGGGGACCATGTGCTGAGGAGGGGTGGGTGTGGGGACCTGGGTCACTGCTCTCCATCTGCCAGCCCCAGTGCTAAGGTCATTTCCCTAAGGAAGCCTCAGACATCTCAGATTGACACAAATCGGGGGGGGGGGAGGGTTGCGGGGGGCCGCAGAGGGGCCTGACCTTTATTGAGACCTCTGTGCCAAGCATCTCAGGCACATGATTTCCTTCAACCCTCACAATCTTCCTACTGCTTCAGTTTAGAAATGAGGAAACTGGGGCTCAGAGAGGTTAGTTAACGGGCCCCAAGTCACACAGCAAATAAAAGGTAGATCAGGATTTGAACTCAGGTCGGTCCAGTTCAAAGACCTTCACTTTCCTTTCTAGAACTCTGGGTTCCGTGATCACTTTTTCTCTCTCCTGCAGCTCCCGGCAAAGGTCAATGCAAATCAAATCACCAGAGGGCTGCAGACAGAGTGTCATAGCCGCTTGGGCCTCAAGGCCAAACAAGCCTCGAGTTCTGGTCTGACTGCGCCACATCAGAGCCCTGACACCCCAGGCAAGCCTCTTTCCCCTCTGAGTCTCCCCCTATCTGCAAAGTGGGCATCCTTCCTCTTGACCTGTTGCTAAGGGTGGACGAGATGCCAGGCAAGAAAGTCTTTGGAGAAGGCGCTCTCTGGAAACAGCGCAGTTAGGGCATGATCGAAATCCAGGAGAGGGTTTAAAAAAAAAAAAAAAAAAAAAAGGAGCTTTCATTACTCCAGTGACAGCATCTTTGCAGCAAACTTCACCTGTTTACAGTCCATTAGAAGCCATTATTGCTGTGTCTAGGGCAGATGCACACCCCTGACCTTGACGCGTGTCTGACAGCCGCAGGCAGCAATCTGGGGAGAAGGAGTCATTGTGGCAGCATTTAAAGGGCCACGGGGGCCAGAAGCCTTTTCCAGTGTCCTTCTCCCTCCCGACTCCTGGGCCACAATCTCTGGCAGCCAGAGGGCGGAGGGAGGAGCCAGCCCAGGCTCCAGGTACCTCGAGCCCTCCTAAGGGGTCAGGTCACCAGCATGAGTTTGTGACCTTAGCAGGGCAATAGGGAGCGAGGAAGAAACAAGTGGACAGTAAGGAGTGCATGGACCTCAGAAGAGTTGAGTCCAACCCCCTCCTGTGTGCGAGAAAGGAAGGGACATGCCCAAGGTCAGAAGAAGAGAGCCAGAAGGAGAACCCAGCTCCCAGGAGTCCTAGCCTAGGCTCCCCCCTGCCCCCGCGCCCCCCCCCCCCCATCTCTTGCCATCGGGCAGTGGGACCCTGCAGAGAGGATTCTATATCATGTTGCATAGGCTGCTGCCATCTCTGGCTTCCGGAAAGGCAGACCCTGGCCACGGGCAGCTCCAAGCTAAGCTTCTCGCCACCAGCTTCCAAAGCCCGTGAAAGAGAGGAGGAAGCGAAGTCCTGAGAGAAGGTGGGCAGCTGCAGCAAGATACAAAATCAGCACATTTTTCTCACAGCCCTTCCTCTTCTGCCCAGCATCCTTTTTCTTCCTCTTTAAAATAACTTCTCTCTATTCCGTCTCCCCCGCCCCGCCCGAGAGTGTCTCTTCATTCCCCTTCAACGCTCTTAGAAAAGAACTTAAATCTCATTCATACTCAAGTGTAAATGACTACTGACCGCTCTAAGGCAGTGGTTCTCCCTCATATTGTAGCAGAACGATAATGTAAGAAGTAGGAAGGGAGCCACGCATATCCCTACTCCACCAAATTACAAACCTGTCTTTCACCGGTAACGTCTTATCCTTCAGACCTATATTCAAAAGTCTCCTCTCCAGAAAGCCTTCCTTAAACCCGCAGGCATACCTGGTCCCTCTGTTCTACACCCTCACAAAACTGAGTTCCTTCTCTTCAGAGACCTCTGTCTTTTGGTGTGATTATTTGATGAATATTGTCACCTGCACTAGGCTATGAGGTCCCTAAGGGCACCTTTTTGCTTTCTACTGTATCTGCCGGGCTTAGCAAAGCCCCGGAACTTAGGAGCTGCTCAATCAATATCTTTCGAATGAATACATGAATTACCAAGTGAATGAAACTTGAGGCAGCTATAAGGTCTGCATTCTGACTTCAGTGCATGAGGGACAACCTCTCAGAGCCCTGAAAGCAGGAACCCTCCTATGACACTGTGGTAGGTCTTTTTGGAGCCCCATCCAGGTCCCTTCTCCCAGGTAGGCACTCCCATCCCCCTGCTCCCGTAGGGTTGATGTCCCCTCAACAGCTGCTCCCTTCTCTGCAAAATCGCCCTCACTGATCAGGGCCGCTTCTTCTGGGGGGGTCACGCCCTCCGACCCCTACCCTGGGACAGCCCATGCCAGTGATGGCTGACAATGGGGTACGAAAGGCTGGCCCCCTTATTTCAAGTCAGGGACGACCCTGAGGTGCAATTTATGCCCCAGAGCCCACTGTAGGCCAGACCAAGGGGGGTAGACTTTACCTGAGATAACATCCCTTCCCTTTCTCTCTTCTGCTCCCCCGCCCCAACCCCTTCCTTTGCTGATTTTTCTGAAAAGCACCTCCTCAATAAATCACCTGCACCAAATCCTTCCTTTCTGAAAAGCACCTCCTCAATAAATCACCTGCACCAAATCCTTCCCAGGCCCTCCTTCTATGACCCCAACCTCATATAGGCACTTCCTAAGTCTTTCACGGGCTCTAGGTTAACATCTTCCTGCTAGGGAATTGATATTTATAAAGCGCCTACTGTGTGTTTGAATCCATGCTGGATACTTAATTTTTTTTTTTAATTTTAGTGTTTATTTTTGAGAGAGAGAGAAAGCGTGAGTGGGGGAGGGGCAGAGAAGAGAGGGAGACACAGAATCTGAAACAGGCTCCGGGCTCTGAGCTGCCAGCACCGAGCCCGACGCGGGGCTCGAACCCACGGACTGCGAGATCATGACCTGAGCCGAAGTCGGATGCTCAACCGACTGAGCCACCCAGGCGCCCCATGCTGGATACTTTATACCTATCATTTAATCCTCAAACCACCTGATGCCATGGGTCCTATTATCATCCCCATATTATGGAGGAAAAAACTGAGGATCAGAACCAGTATGTGACCTGCTCAAGTTCATACAGTTGACAAATGGTAGAATAGGGATTTGAACCCCATTCCTGGTTGGTGAGGTGATGGCAACTACTTATCATTGTAATCCAGGGAGACTATAGTTGTAATAGTGCACGCACGTGCACATGCGCGCACACACACACACACACACACACACACGAGAAACCGACATCGTCAGGAGTCGCGGAGGATGCTGAGGAAAGCTTCTCAGAGGAGAGCACTCCTGATCTGGAAGAATGAACAGGCGCTCTTCAGGTGAGTGAAGAAGGAGGGAAGCCACACAAGACACAGGGAACACGTGTGCAAAGGCAAGGAGGCAGGAAGAAGCAGGTCTCTCGTGTGGTTCCGGCAAGGAGTTTGCGGTAGGTTGAGGGATGAGCTGCGGTATAGGCTGGATCATCAGATCTTGAAAGGCTTTGGGTGCTAAGGTAAGGAATCTGGACTTGGTCCTATAGGAACTTGGATGCCGCTGTTGGGTTTTAAGCAGCGAGGAGCAAGGTGTCTCTCTGTTGAAGAAAATTACTCACGTCCGGGAGGGAAGACGGACTGGAGGGTTGTATTTTAGGGCTATGGGGATAAAGGGAAGTAGGTAAATTCAAGAGAGAGGGATTTGGGAGATAAAGATGGCAGGTGGGGGGGGGGTTGCTGGACATTATAATGCCCAGGTGGGGGCGCCTGGGTGGCGCAGTCGGTTAAGCGTCCGACTTCAGCCAGGTCACGATCTCGCGGTCCGGGAGTTCGAGCCCCGCGTCGGGCTCTGGGCTGACGGCTCAGAGCCTGGAGCCTGTTTCCGATTCTGTGTCTCCCTCTCTCTCTGCCCCTCCCCCGTTCATGCTCTGTCTCTCTCTGTCCCAAAAATAAATAAACGTTGAAAAAAAAAATTAAAAAAAAAAATAATGCCCAGGTGTCTGTCTCGGGTGGGGCCCCCTGCTGCAGCAGAAGACAAAGGGGGTTCAGGGAGCAGAATGAGGAGCTCAGTTTGGGACCTGGGGTTCCCGCAGGGGGCTGTTCAGGAGGCAGTTGATAAGTGGCCCATCTCCTCTGTCGCTCGGGGCAGAGATGGGAGTTGAAGTTCCGTATCAAAAACTCCGACTCGCTCTTTGTGACAGGGTTAAATGGCAGGGACAGGCAGTCGAGGAGAACCTCGGTCACAAAAATATGGAGGGCAACGGGCCCTCACCCAGTCTCTGGCGCTGAACTTTCCTGTCCTGGGCGAGCAGGCCAGAGTTGAAATCTTTCAAATTAAGCTCTTTGGACTTCTTCAGTTACTTCAGCATCATAGCCTCCTGTTGGCCAGGCGTCACCTCTCAGCCTCGCCACCCCTGCCCCCTCCTTACCCACCCCTCTCTCACATCGCCTTTCCAAAAAAAGAAAGGGGGAAAAAAAAAAACCAAAAACCAAACGGTGGAATGGATGATTTGGGAGCCGAAAACCTCCAAATGGGGAGGTTATATCCTCAAGACAGCAGCATCAATCACCACATTTTCATTATTAAGTAACATCGCGGAATGCTGGGCTGATTCTGCACCTTATCTGAACCTAGCAGCTGTGCCCTAAATTCCAGCCGTGGCGCCTGCAGTTGCCTGTGTTTAAAATGAGTGTCAACATCTATCACTTCCCACACCAAATGGTTCTGTGTCGGTGGTTGGCAGTGCTAATCCGTCACTGGGGTACTCCATTGCCCAGCTCGATACCCTTTCCGTCGTCGTTGGTGGGGGAGAGGACCGGGAGGCCCCCAGGATGGGGGAAATGTCACCGTGAGGACAATTGGAACGTTTGGGACTCTTTCACAGAGTAAGTTGGGGCGGTGGAGTGCAGCCATCTGTGTCTCTCATAGACTCTGCCTTCTTATCCCACTGATTCTGATCCTGGGCACTTGAGGGTCTCGATCCTCCCTCCTCTGGGTCAGTATAGGAGCGGTGGGATTTTGCCCCAGAAGGCTTCAGGTCTTGGTGCTCTGTGGGGTCCTTCCGCTCCCAAGGGTGCAGAATCCCAGAGCGTATGTGCTGAAGAGGACCATAGGCCATCTGGTCTGGTGTGCCTCAACCTTTTCTGGGAGTCAAAACCTTTTCAGGACCCTCTAACCCAGAAGAATAGGCACACCGCAAAGCTTGCTGAGACGTACCAAAACTAACCTATGCTTTCATGGGGTTCATGGGCCCTTGCCTGAAGATCTCAGATGCAGTTTAACCTCCTCGTTTTACAACTGGAGAGGCCAAACTTCACGGAGAGGAGGCTATCTGTCAACGTCTTCAGAGTAAATAGGTACAATCTGGGGCAGGGTGCATGAGTCGAAGGCAGTGGGGTACAGGTGAAAACACAAGGCCTTCACAGCTAAAAGGACCTGAGTTCGATTCAGTTCCACAACTGGTTGTTACCGGTTGTGTGGCCGGGGGCAAGGGATACACCCTCCCCAGTTCCGTTTTCTCCTCGCGGAAATTGCACAATGATGTCTAGCGTGCAGGACGGGGTAAGGATGAGCATTTGATAGAGGCAGCGTGCCCTGGTCGGTGCTCTGAGGTGGGCCCGCATCCCCCTTCAGAGCTGAAGGGTTTATCCTGCCAATGGGGGTGTCGTGGGCAGCAACCTACCAGCTGTCAGTCCCCGCCAGGGACGCCCTCAGCTGAAGAGACGGGCAGCCTGCGTCCAATAGCTGATTCATAGGGTGGTATGAGGGCTCACCCCAACTCTGGACAACTCTGAAATCTCATTCCCGCTCGAGAACCATCCAGAGGGCTGGCTGGGGCCTCTGTGGAGGCAGTATCGCAGCTCGGCCTCCCCTCAGCCCAGTCCCAGTTCCTCCGGTGCTCATCCGCAAGTACCGACCCTGACAGTGCTCCCCAGCAAGCACCCTGCCTGCTGATCTTCATCTCGGAGGCTGCCTCCCCGGGAACCCATCTGTGGGTTCTGTGATCGATCTGTGATCGATCTGTGATATCCGTGACATATCTGTGCGTATCTGTGATGTGCGACCAGATCAGACCCCTTGGGTAGAAAGCTCTTGGTGTCTTCGTGAGGTTCTTGCTGTGGTGTGAATTTAGAAGCCAGGACTCCCGACTCCCAGCTAAGTGCTCCCCCGGACCAAAAAGCTATCAGTTCCAGTCCTTGCATCACCCCGCCCTCTTCTCTCAGGCCACTGGCTTGGTGGCTGTTGGAAGACGAGACATGGGCTCCTGTCATTCTTTCCGTTCAACCCTCTGCCTCCAGGCGTCAGGATGCCTCCAGCTGATCCAGCAGAAATGCCTGGGCTACTTGGCAAAGGGTCACCCAGGTGGCCTCCTCACTCTGTGCTCCTCCCTGGAGATGCCCCTCTTCCCCTTTTATACTCACTGTGCCCTCAAGAGATACCTGAACAGTAGCAGCAAAATCTGCACCCAGGAAATTCGCATATTCCACATTCAGCCAATGGTTGATGAGCACGTGCTGTGTGTAAGGCTCTGGGCTCCGCGGAAAATGGTGTCCAATCTTTCTCAGGGGCTCCAGGAATAGACACACTCATTCATTCATTAAGTTAGCTGTTCAACCAATATTTAAGGAGCCACGCCCTCTGTTGGGCCCAGGGGAGATACGGTGAGTAAGAAAGATGTGATCCCTGCCCTAAAGGGACCATAGCCTAGTGCCCCCCATCCTGGTAGAGTTTTCCCAGGGGCTTTTTTCCCCCCGTAGGTGTCAAGAACTCTTCCTTCTGCTAATCACAAACCCTCTGACTTTAACTTAAACTTGTCCTATGGTTACTTTCCCATTCAACGTGGCTCTTATCTCACCTTGGAAGAGCCAACTCCCCACCAGGTCTCACAACTCTCTCAGCTTCTCCTTTTTTAAAAACCTTCTTAGGATAACTCCAGGCTGAATCGGATGGAAAAAGTCCAAGGTCGGGGGAGCGCAGGGCGGCGGGGCGCCGGCGGGGGGGGAAGAGGCCAAGGTCAGAAGTCCATTCACCACGTCGGTTTATTGGCATGACTTGGTGAACAGATGGTGCCTACTCTTAATCTTTGTCCCCCCCCCCCTCCTGGGTCTGGGCCCAGAGGGTGGGTGAGACGGCCCATCGCTGATGGGAAGCATCATTTTCCACGGTGAAGGGCTGTCTCACTATGCTGGCCGCGTCCCTCCGCAAGGACTAATTGTACTTCTATTATAAAGATGGGAAAACTGAGGCACAAAGCTGAAAAGTGACTTGACCAAAGTCATGCTACTCTCCTGAGGTTCAGATTCTTCCAGTGAAGTGTGAGAAATGGACCCATGCTAACACACAGGCCAGAAGAGCGAGACCCAGACCCGACGCCAGGCACTGCCGCGCGGGGGGGGCGGGCCTAGCAATAAATGTAGATAGGGGACAGAATGAGAGGCAGAGGCAGAGGAAATGAGAGGAAGAGAGAGAATTCAGCCCCAGTGATGACTTCTTTGCTTTCCAGAGGCATTTATCTTTCATTTGACCTTGTGAGAGTCTATTTGTGTTGAGCTTTTAAATTGAGAATTTTTTCTTTTTAAAAAACATCCCTGTGCAGTTAGCACGGTTCTATATTAATTTCTATTCATGCCAGTGGCTTCAGTATTTATTCTCCTCCAAAATCATTGAGTTGGAAGGGACAGAGTGAAAGTCATTTGGCTTGTGTTTGTTTGGATTCAAAGCCTGAGGCCCCAGGGGTGGGGAGGAGGAGGGGTGGGAGTCGGGGTCGGTGCCCCAGGCCAAAGGCGGGAGGATGGGAAGACAGTGTCACGAGGCACCTGAATTCTGTCCGAACCAGGCTGCATCCTGCACTGTCAGCCCTGAAGTCCCCGGGGAAGGGGGAGCTAGTGGACCGGCCGGCCGGAGCCACGAATCCCCTGGGATCTAGCCATTCAGCATCCTGGAGGTGGTGTCTGGACTGGATCTTGGAGCTTTGGGCAGACTGAAAGTCACTGTAACCAAGAGGTCGAGTTTGGGCCCGGGCATCTGACTGCCTGGGCATGTGTCCCAGCTTCACCACTGCCTGGCTACGGGGCCTTCACTTCCCCTCTCTGGGCCTCAGTTGTCCTCATTTGCAAAAGGGGGGTCGGTACGAACGATGACCTTCCAGCGCTAGTATGAGGATTAGGGAAGTGACTGCTCGTGAACATTCTGGCACAGGGCCTGGCACCCAGCAGCCATTCGATAAACGTTTGTGGGTCGAATGAATATAGTTCATGCACTTGCATAGGAATTCTGCAAGAAGAAGAGGCATGGAGAGGTGAGCAAGACCATAGGCTCTGGAAACAGATCTGGCTTCAAATCTGTTATCTATTTCCCTATGGGCTGGGAGTCAGACTGCCTGGATTTCAGCGCTTACTGGCTGCGTAACCTCAGACCGGCCGATTTGCTTTTCCGAGCCTCTGTTTATTCATGATTAAAATGGACATGATAATACCTGCTCCATAGCGTTGCTGGGAAGACTAAATGGGAGCTAACGTCTAAAGAAAGAGCTCAGCACTCACAAGGCAGAGAAAGGCAGTGGCAGACTTTGAAAGCAGATGGACCCACAAGTGCAAAGGCCCAGAGGCATGAACAGGCACAGTGTGATCTGGAGACTGGACTAGACTAGAGCAAAGAGTGAGTGGCAGGAGGTGAGCTGTTGATGTAGGCCGAGGTGGCCATGGAGGGCCTTGAGTGCCATTCGAGGGAGGTTTGACTTCTTCATAAAGGCCGCTGAGGGCCTTTATGAAGCAGGCACAGGACATGGTTCTATGGTTCTATGTGGATAAGCTGGGCTCTTAGTGCCTGTGGCTACTGCCTATGAGGGCTTTAGCAATCCAGGTGAGATGTCTCATTGTATGGATGGGAAAACCAAGGCCCCATGTGGGGAAGAGTTTGCGCAGTTCCTAGAGAGAGGCCTTTCTCTTCCCACGCTTCTGGGCTTGGGTGAAGGCCAGAGGGGCCCAGCATCCAGGGACACCATTAGAGCAAGGAACCGGGTGTTGCATACCAAAGAGCCGGAAAAATCTCGGTGGGAAACAACAAGACGCATTTAATTAGCTTGCACATCTGTGGGTCAGCCGGCAGCGTGGCTCTGCCCTGCTCCCTCCTCCTCTTGGGACCAGCAGGCCAGGCTGGGCACACGCCCGTGGCCGTGGCAGAGGCACAGCAGGCAAGCCCAACCACGGAAGCACTCTTCAAGCTTCTCTTGCCGCACCGCTGCTGGCTAGCATCCCACTGGCCAAAGCGAGTCAGACAGCCGAGCAATGTCAAATCAGAGGCACAGTGGGACAGCACTGCAAAGTGGCCACGGGTGTGGGCATCTAACAGGGCATGTATTCGGCAGGAGGGAGTAGAGGGTTAGAACCGTAATCCAGTCTACCACAGGCGCTTTTGGAGGCTGTCCAGGCCCCCTTCCTGCCCTCAGATGTCCGTTTTGTCACCCCAGTCATGGCCCCAAGAGCAGGTGGGGGGAAGGCCGCGGAGCTTCCTGCACACACACGCCAAGGGCTGTGTTATCTACTCTGCAAGCCCGGGTTTCGATTGTACTCGCCACCGTCCTCTCAGCCTCTCGGGCCACGACGCTCCCTTCCCAGCCCGCTACTCTCTAGCTTCGCTGCTGCTCCAAGCTCTCTACGTGCCTTCCCACCTTAGGGCCTTTGCGCCTGCCTCCCCCTCTGCTCCCTGCCCTCCCTCCTCTCTCTCTCCCTGCCTAACTCCTTTGGGTTCCCTCTGAGATACCTTCCCTGACCCCCCTGTCTGAGTGTCTGGTTATTATCTGTCCCTGAAGCTTGTTTATTTTCTTCACAGCTCTATTCGTTGTTTGCAATGGTGTATTAATTTATCGGTTTTGTGCCATCTCTGACTCTCTCAAGACTGTCAGTTCCACAAGGGACCCTCTCTCCGGGACCTTCCACAGAGTAGAGAGTCAATGAATATTTGCTGAAAGAAAGGAAGAAAGGAGGGAGGGAGAGAGGAAAGAGACTACGAGGTAAGAGTTCTTTGTGCCCATTTTACAGATCTAAAGAGTGATCCATTAAGTGAAGGCCATAGCCCACAGCCACACCACTAGGAGGCTGGGACAGAAACCCTGGCCTAATATGCTCCCTATCTTCCCTCTAGACTGGTGACTAAAACCGATCTTGAGCGTACAAATTACATGGTCAATTATGTAGCGAATGCCATGTGTCCAGCACATAGCTTAAACAATAGAACATTCTGGAGAACTTTGAAGGCCCCTGGGTTTTCCTCCTGGATCTGCCTTGCCTTCTTTGCCTCCCCAGAAGTAACCACCATCCAAAATTGGCGGCTGAGCATTTGTGTGCATGTTTTTATACCTTTACTCCGGTGTGCATGCTCAAACAGTATTGTTGGTCTTTTGTTTTTGTTTTCTTGAAGGCCACTGACCTTATTGATTTAAAAAACTTTGCAAAGACAGGGGTGCCTGAGTGGCTCAGTCTGTTAAGCGTCCAACTTCGGCTCAGGTCATGATCTCCCTGCTCATGAGTTCAAGCCCCGCATCGAGCTCTGTGCTGACAGCTCAGAGCCTGGAGCCTGCTTCGGATTCTGCGTCTCCCTCTCTCTCTGCCCCTCCCCTGCTCACGCTCTGGTTCATTGTCTCTCTATCAAAAATGAATAAACATTAAAACACACACACACAAAACAAAGACAGTGACTGCTTTGCTAAAAAAAAAAAAAAAAAAAAGGAGGTGGCACAAAATAGACCAGAGGTGGGGCTGGGGGTGAGGGAAGGGGCCAGGAATCCACTCAGAAAAGTCGATAACTGTCGATAGGAAACTGGAGGGGAAGCAGAAGGGAGATGTGGGCAGGAGCGGGAATCCTGCACAGGATTGGTCAGGGCGAGAAGGCCCCAGAGACCCTGGGGACCAACGGAGGCCTGTACACCAGCAAACTTCCTCCTCCCAGGGGAGGAGCTGGGCACCCGAAACAGTTGTCACGTGTCTCTCTGCCATTCCCAAAAGAAGTCTCCAACTTTCGAGAGGGCCAGGCACGGGCCGAGGACCACACCAGCCTTGTCCGAGGCCCCATCCTCCAGCTTTTCCAGGGACTTCCTCTTCCGGCCAGGCTCCCCATAGCTTTTACCCCCATGGACTGTGCCACAGAGTCTTGATGCCTTTGGGAGGCTGTCGTCCTGACCCGGCCAAGTCGGCAGCTCTGGTCCCCGGCCCCCCCCCCCACCCGGACACCCTGCTTCCCTGCCCCCAGACAGCAACTCCCGCTGCCTCCCTTCTCCCTCCGATCAAACAGTGTTACAGTGTTGGTTTATGTTTTTCGACTTTATATACACAGTATCCTCCTCTGTGTATCTTTCTGCAACCTATTTTTTTTCACTCGGTATAATGCTGTGAGCTTCCTCCTACACCTCTATTCCCTTTTCACTGCTCTGTATCGTTCCCCTGTCTGAACCATCCATGGTTTATTTATCTGTTCTCCACACTGATGGGCATTTAGGCTGTCCTCAGCTCTATGAGACATGTAAGCCTTGCTTCAGAAGAAGTATTTTGTGGAAGCTAAACATAAAAAGCAGATAAGGAGCAGAACTGCTTCATTTGCATGGAGGAAGGGGCTGTCCCCACGGCCCACAGTGGAGTTCTGCTCCCAGGAGGTCTGCAAATATTCCAGGGACCTACCTTTCCAGCAGCGGTGAGCAGTAGCCAGGAGAGGAGGCAAGAGAGGCAGGATGGTAAGAAAGAGGCTGACCCTGCCTCAGATTTGAGTCTGCAGATTCCGAGGGCCGGACATTTGTTGCTGAGTCTTTCCTGGGTCAATACAACCTTGTCTGTAGATCCACGCATGTGCGCACACGACTCATTTCCTCCATAGACCTTGTCATCATCTTATGCGTCTTATGTGTCTCTCTTGTTTATTAATAATGTCTGCTCCAGAAGGGCAGGGGCTCTGTCTGCCTTACTCACTGCTGTCTACACGGAGCCTAGCACGGTGCCTGGTCCACAGGAAGTGATCCCTAAATGTTTGTTGAATAGATGGCTTTCAAGTTCTTCATCTGTCTAATGGAAATACCTCCCTAAATCATGGAGCTGTCATGGGGATCACATGACTTAACAAAAGTAAAGCGGTTCCTTATCAATGCCCCCTCCTCCTCACCTGAGGTCCCTGCCAACTCAGAGATTCTAGAAGAGGTCTATAAAGAGTTGTGTCTACGGTGAGTTGCTACCCCTGGAGTTGCTGCTGCCCTAGTGGCAGCTGCGGGAATCACAGGCACAGCTCCCTGGAAGCAGGAACCTGTTGTTGGGAACAAGCCTAGTAAATCCTGTTAAATCCCCTTGATAGCATTCCTGAACAAGGTTCCCAGGAACAGAGCAGCCACCAAGTGTCTCAGAGACCCCTCCCACATCCCCAGGCCCGCATCCACCTGCCACAGGCTCCCATTTCCCCAGCACCTGCCTCTCCTTCCTGGGTCCAGTTTTTAATTCCGTCTCGCTGCCTGCCTTTGGCTTCGTTATCCTCTGCCTGCCATGGAGGGGTTAGTTAAAGTGTCGAAACGATGTCATTTACAGCCTCCTGTTGCTAAGCAACGGACCCAGGTGAGCCCTTGAACTTCTTTCTTAGCTGCTGAAATGTATCTGGTGGAGTGATGGGGGCCCTGGCTGAACTATTTCATCACCCGGGACAAGCTGCCAGCCCGGTGGCCCTGTCCCTCTTGGGGCCCAGACAAGACTGGCCCAGGTCTCTGGGCCCCACTGTCCTCAGCCTCCCCTAATTAACCAGCACTGCTCAAGGCCTCCGAGGTGTCTAGCCGCAGGCCGTACATTCCCAGCAGAGATGAATCAGACAGGGCCCTGCCTTCCACGGCCTCTCTGTCTCAGTGCAGAGTGTTTCCCAAATAGGTCACTGCAATCCAGAGGGCAGCATCCGATGAAGGAGTCAGACTCACTCTGCCTGCCTGGGACACTCCAGAGAGAGTGACCCTTTCTCTGAGTCTTGAAGTATAAACAGGAGTCAGCCTGGGACAACACGCCGTCTACACCAATGGCTGGAAGCAGGAAAAGCCCTGGATACTTTGGGCACAGACTCACGCCCCAGAGCAGTGCGGAAGAGTGTTAAAAAATATACAACTAGTACATCCAATAGGGATGTGACATAATTCCTTCAAAATAATTTTAATTTTTTTTTTTTACAAGCACATTACTTTATATACGAATAAGCTAATAGCATAGGTGGTACCTAAAGGGTGATCCAGGAATGCCCGAGATTCCAGGCACACCGAAGCAGTCTTGGGAGGCTCCTTCTGCTCTGCCAGCCACACGAGGGCTCATCCTGCCCAGTGCTCTCTGTTACTCCTAAACCACAGCCCCTGGGGCCTAGCAGCCGAGAGGCTCGCCTTCATTCCACAGGTGCATCCCAGAGGCCCAGAGGGGTTACTCAGCAAGTGTGTGGCTCGGAGAAATGGGCTCTGAGCTTGCACTCATTCTCCACACCACCCTGACATCACTCACTGGTCCCTCCCAGCTCCCATGCCCAACACAGGTGTACCCGGTGAATTTTCACTGACAGTATCTGGGAGCACATCCTCGAAGGCAGCCATGCTGGAGGCAGCCCGCCATGACACTTTGGGCCAGTTGTTTCCCCTCTCTGGACCTTGGTTTTGCCATCTGTACAACGGGAGAGTGCCCAGTGAGACTGGGTGGGGGTCAGTCTTTTCTCAATGTATATATTTTTAGTGTTCACTTTTGAGAGAGAGAGAGAGAGAGAGAGAGAGAGCATGAGCAGGGACGGGCAGAGAGAGAGAGAGACACAGAATCCGAAGCAGTTTCCAGGCTCTGAGCTGTCAGTACAGTCCTATGCGGGGCTCAAACTCACGAACCACGAGATCATGACCTAAGCTAAAGTCAGACGCTTAACTGACTGAGCCACCCAGGCACCCCTTCGAGTCAGAGTTTCTAAGAACCCCTAAATGTCCAGGGAACTGGGGGAGAACAGGTCGGAAGGCAGCTTCAGGCTCATTTCTGTGCAAAATGCTCTGAACTGTAAAGGGCCTGGGGCCCCAGAAAGATCCTTCCCAGCATTGACGTGGCTGGAGTTCTCCATCTTTCTGGGAGATCTGGCCTGTCTGGGCCTGATCTATGAGGTCTCCCGAGGATACCTCTCCCTCCCTGCCTGGTAGGGTGACTGACTGTCCAGTTTGCCTGGATCCTAAACGTTCCTGAGCGGCGAGACTTTAAGTTTTAAAACCAGGATGGTCCCGGGACAAGTCATCTCCCTGCCTCATGCCAGGCCCTGTGCCGTGACCCTTACTCTCATCTCCTCCTAGAGCTATCGTTTTCAGGTGAAAAGAGCAGGGGCTCAGAGGGGAAGTGACTTGTCAAGGTCCGAGCTGCCAGTGACGGAGCTGATTCTCAAGTCCAGGTCCAGGGTCGCAGAGGTAGGAGCACTGATATAAATCCTTTCAGCAGCCCGAGAGCCTGAGCATTAGGCAAGCCAGGGTGAAGTCGGAGAGGAGGTCAGTGACTCTGAGTCCATATCAAGGCCCTGCTTTCTGGGTCTTTCTGGGTCTAAAATGACACCGTCCTCTTTCCCATGAAGGTCAGAGACTTGGGCTGAGGTGCCAGCCCCATCCCTCCCTTGTCGGGTAAGCTCAAATAAATCACCTATCTCTCTGGGCCTTAGGTGTTCCTAACTAGAAAATGGAAAAGTCATCTTGGACCCTCTTGAAGACTATAAAGCTATCAAAGAGGTTTAGAGATAACGAGGTTGAACTGCCTCTCCATTTTACAGATGAGAGAAACTGAGTCCCCAAAAGAGAAGTGACTAAGTCTTGTAATTGCACTTGCCTGGTCAAAACTCAAAAAGAGGCAGAGTTGATGTGGAGAGAGAGTAACAGTGAGGGTGAGAGAGGGGAGGGAGACACACGAAGAGGAAGGGGGGATGAGAGAGAGACAGAGGCAAAGACACAGACAGAGGACAAGCAGCTGACCTTATTTGGTTTCTGGATCCAGCCATGCCTGAAGTCCATTTGGGCATCCTAATGATTAAGCTAGTAAATGCCTTCTTATATTTAAGCCAGCTTGAGATGTGTTTCTCTCACTGACAACACAGAGTCCTAAGCAATTTATACCGGTTCCTATATCCTTCCATTCAGGGATCTGGGGATGTGTGTATTAAGCAACTAATTTATTCACCCTTTCAACAAATGATTATTGGCACCCGCTGTGTCATAGGTGCTGTGCAAGGGGCACAGTGTGGGTATGGCCACAAATGAGATATGGTGGGAGGGGGTGCTCAAAGGACTCACAGTCCATTTGAGGGGGGCATATAGGAAAGAAAATTCGTGTGATGGGGCGTAATGGAAATCTGCAGAGAGAGAGACCATGAGCAGCGAAGGAGAGGCTGAGGCACCACGAGGCAGACGTGGGGGTGGCCCCAGGCAGGCAGGCGAGGAGATGGACACAACGGCGTGCCTTTTGGAAATGATGTAAAATGGTTGGGGGAGGGTGGAAAGGGTGAGAGGAGCAGAAGGAAGAGGCTTCTGTGCACGGAGGCAGTTTAAACACAGATTAGCCCTTGCTCGGTTACCTAGACCTGGCTGGACCTGGGGGTTTCCGAGATGAACAAGACGCGATCCCTCCCAGGGTGGTAGGGGAGCCAGAAGCCCACAGAAAGGACACTGGGATCGCACAGATGCCAGGAGAGAGGTCTGCCTGTTCAAGTACGGAGGGTGGTGGCCAATGCTATAGCTGGGGGAAAGGGAGTCAGGCAGATGTTCTTATAAAAGTGATCTAAGCGGGTCTTTTAGAGGAAGGTGAGGTAAGCAGGGTGGAGTGTATTCCAGGTCGGACTCTAGGGGTCAGGGTCGCGGGGCCGTGGACTGGGCAGACAGGGGAGCAGCCCCAGGCAGACGGACAGCGCAAATCCCACCCCGCTGCTGCCTCGTGTGGGTTTTCCTCAGAGCGGATCCGGAGACAAGGGTCTGGGTGCACGCGGTGTATCCAGGGGGTGATCCCAGCACAACGAGGGACTGGGGACGTGAGACCCGGAGGAGAAGGAAGCCAATACAGGGGCGTTCACGAGTGGGCAACTGCTTCGGGCGACTGGAGCTCAGGCCTGCTGAGACCTCGACAGAGTGTGCGGACCGGGTCAGAGTCATCCCCACGAGGGGCGAGGAGCCTGGAATCTTCCCTTCTCGGACTCGGGGCTGCCTCTGAGGCTTTAACTCCCCGCGTGTCCTGCCCGCCCCCCACGTCTCAGCATTCTTCAGCAGGCCAGACGATACCCTGGGCAGAGCATGTCCAGGATCTCTCTCCAGGTGACTTCCTGGAGGTCAAAGGTGGGGCAGGGCACTAAGAGCATCTGCCTCCGCCACTCACCAGCTGTGCCTTGGTTTCCTGGCCTGTACATGGGGGCCGATGCCGATGCTTTCTGCACGGGCATCACAAGGATGTGAATGCTTGGCACAGGGACGCAGAAGTGGCTCAGAAAACGGTAACTATTGTCATTTTTAGGGAACTGTGAATTGTTCTGCCTGTCTAGAATGGAGCGTGGGGGGCAGACAAGAAATGGGTGAAAAGGGGAAAGCGGAGGAAAATAGGAAGGGCCCTGACTGTCAGCGCAGGTGACAGCGTCTGAACCACAGCAATGGTGGAGGGACACTCGGGAGGATGATGAGCAGCCCTTGGGGGCAGACAGAGGGGAGAGAGTTCGGGGTGGCTCCCTGAACATCACCTGGGCCGAGTGTTCGTTCGCAAAGAACTTTGGTTTGTCTGTACCAAGCACGCGGCTGGGAGGTGGCTTCCAGCCTGCAGAGAGCTCTGTGTGCAGGCGGGGAAGTCACACTTGAGCAGAAGTAATGAGAAGCCGGGTGAAAGCACTCGCGCACCGGGGGCTGAGGGAGCTGAGGGGCAGGGAGGCGTCACTTCCGGCTGAAGAGGTCAGGGGGTGCTTCTTTCATGTCTGGGGAGGAATACAGGCTCTGGGCCTTATGGGGAGAGCAGACAGAGGCAGGTGACGTAGGAGGAAGGCCCAACCCGAGTGAGGGTGGAGAGGTGGGAGTTTGCAGGGGGTGATGACAGAGGGACAAGTGAGCCCCGAGTGCGAGCAGAGCTCCGAAATGCTGACCTCGCTGTGGAACCCTCTTTGGAATCAGTTATCTTGGCACGTCTAGTTTAAGACTCGTGATAGGAGCAAGGCAGCACCGGGAGCCTAAGGACAGGTCTCAGAAGAAGGTGACTATTGGAATCAAAGCACACGGAAGCTGGGGGACACACACCAACCCAGGAAGTTCATGGTGGGGCTCCAACAGTGTCCCCTACCAAGGGGTATTTGGGAAACGTTTATCCACATAAATAACGTCGGTACGCTTTAACCGTCAATTTCACTTCTAGAAATTTCTCCCATAGACACACTGAAGAAACAACCCAAATACTCATCAGTTCATTATGGTCCGTTCACACACTGGATTATTATACAGCTGTTAAGAGAACCGATACGGAAAGATCTCCCAGGGACAACATTAAGTGAGAAAAGCAGGTGCAAAATGTTGACTGTGTTGGAAAGGAAGGGATTATTTGTATATATCTTCACTTGCAAAGGGATGGAAACTTCCAGGTAAGGTAAATGATGAGTTGAGAGGGGGGGCCTGAGAGCCTGGTGGAGGGAGGAAGAGGGAGGGCAGGGAGACTTTTCATTCCGTCTTTGGTAATAATTGAATATTCAGTTGTGTGCATATGTTATTTTTGTAACAATTTTTAAACTGCTTTTCAAACGAAAGAAACTGAATCTGGTAACTCAAGTCCCTAGAAACCACACATATGTTTGTGACTCTTCCAATCGCCTGGCTTTGATGCTCTGAGGACCCAGCAGAAGTGGCTTCTCATCCAGCCCAGACTCATCACCGGGAAAATTTTGGTTTGGTTCAATGAGATCGTTTCATCTGTCTCATTTGTTTCTGCTTCGTGTTTTATAATTTACTCTGAAGATTAGATTGTATTTTATATTTCACTCTAAAATTTTTATAATAGCCATTGGCCAAAAGCGTTAACGATCTGATTTTGACAGCTGTGTAAATTACCAGCCTGTACCAGCCTGTCCCTGTCCTGCCCCATCTGGGTCATCTTCCCCACCGCCACCCCGGAGCTTTAGGAGCAAGTCCAACCCCATACCCCGCCCCCCACCCCCGATGCTGCTGCTGAAACCTTCCCGGGACCCCCCACAACCCTCGGCATAAGCAAGAATAAGGCTGAGCATGGACTAGGGCCCAAGCCCCGAGTTTTGTGCTTTTCGTGGGTTGTCTCTTTGAGTTTTCATGAAAGCCCTGAGAGGCAGAGATCATCTAAGCCTTTTAAAAATGAGGAAATGGTGGGGTGCCTGGGTGGCCCAGCCGGTTGAGCATCCAATTTCGGCTCAGATCACCATCTCACAGTTCGTGGGTTCCAGCCCCACGTTGGGCTTTGCGCTGACAGGGCAGAGCCTGCTTCGGATTTTCTGTCTCCCTCTCTCTCTCTGCCACCCGCCTCAAAAATAAAGAAAAAAACAAACAAACAAAAAAAAAACATTAAAAAAAAATGAGGAAATGGAGTCACAAAGAGGCAAAGTTGTTTTCCAAGTTCACACAGCCAAGATCTGCCTGAGCCCAAATCCAAAATCCTTTTTGGCTTAACGGGCTGGATCTGGGTTGAGAAAACACAAACAGGGCTGGAGAGATCAGTAGGACCAGACCAGGAAGGCCTTGAGGGCCAAAGCTGAGGATAGTTCCATCCTGTATCCTCTAGTCTTTGATTAGAGGGAAATTAGGTGCCCTCTTAAGACCTTCCTGGTCACCTCCCTCCAAAAAGCGTCTCTTGCTTTTCTAGCCCCACGTGTGTTCGTTCGTTCATTCAACAAATTCACATGCTGATAACTATTGAGTCTGGGGACGCAGGCCCCCATCACACATGGTCCCGCCGCCCCCGCCCCCCCCCCCCAAGGGTGCTCAGGGTCAACCAGCAGCGACAACTCAAAGATCCTTGTTCTGAGCTGGAGGAAGCTCACGGCGTCTTAGGAACACAAAGGAAGTATCTAAGCAGTCTGGGGAGGGGGTGTCACAGAGCCACTGAGCGGTTTTAATTCAGGGAGGATGGGAGGCTGCTTGGTTGGATTGGTTTTCTGTTTTTGTTTTTGAGAGAGAGACAGAGCATGAGTTGGGGAGGGGCAGAGAGAGAGGAGGACACAGAATCCAAAGTAGGCTCCAGGCTCTGAGCTGTCAGCACAGAGCCTGATGTGGGGCTCGAACTCACAAACCGTGAGATCGTGACCTGAGCCGAACTCAGCCCCTTAACTGACTGAGCCGCCCAGGCGTCCCCAGTCGGGGTTTTTTTTTTTTTAAAGGACCCCCTGGTGCATCATGTGGAAAATGAACAAAAGGGGACACAGCTGGAGGCAGGCAGACCAGTGAGGAGACTGGTGCTGTCCCTCGAATAAGCAAAGATGACTTCGAATCTTACCTTCCTTCTAACCAGCTATCACATTGTCCACCTGCCCACTCAGGATTTTTTTTTTTTTTACTTTCTATAATTTATCCATTTTTTTTATAATTTACATCCAAGTTAGTTAGCGCATGGTGTAACAATGATTTCAGGAGTAGATTCCTTAAGCCCCTTACCCATCTAGCCCACCTTCCTCCCAGAACCCCTCCTGCAACCCTGTTTGTTCTCTATATTTAAGAGTCTCTAGGGGCGCCTGGGTGGCGCAGTCGGTTAAGCGTCCGACTTCAGCCAGGTCACGATCTCGCGGTCCGTGAGTTCGAGCCCCGCGTCGGGCTCTGGGCTGATGGCTCAGAGCCTGGAGCCTGTTTCCGATTCTGTGTCTCCCTCTCTCTCTCTGCCCCTCCCCCGTTCATGCTCTGTCTCTCTGTGTCCCAAAAATAAATAAACGTTGAAAAAAAAAATTAAAAAAAAAAAAAAAGAGTCTCTTATGTTTTGTCTCCCTCCCTGTTCTTATATTATTTTGCTTCCCTTCCCTTCTGTTCATCTGTTTTGTTCTTAAACTCCTCATGTGAATGAAATCATATGATATATGTCTTTCTCTGACTGACTAATTTTGCTTAGCATAATACCCTCTAGTTCCATCCACGTACGTAGTTGCAAATGGCAAGATTGCATTCTTTTTGATTGCCGAGTAATTGTATATATATATATATCACATCTTCTATATCCATTCATCCATCGATGGACATTTGGGCTCTTTCCACACTTTGGCCATTGTGGATAGTGCTGCTATAAACGTGGGGGTGCATGTGTCCCTTCGAAACAGCACACCTGTATCCCTTGCATAAATACCTAGTAGTGCAATTGCTGGGTCGTAGGGAAGTTCTATTTTTAGATTTTTGGGGAACCTCCATACTGTTTTCCAGGGTGGCCACACCAGTTTGCATTCTCATGCCCACTCAGGATTCCTGAGAACCCCAGAAACTTGTCCAGCCTAGTTCCATCCTCTAGGTTGACTCTAACTGACACAGAGGAGATCTAGATGTCACCTTCCTGGATCCAGGCACTGTACTCCTAGTAATGCAGCCAAAGATGGTACCTGTGTGCAGATGAGCATGAGGTCTTTTTCATACCTTTCTAACTAACCGAGGTATAGAGCACACCAGTTAAGCGTCCAGTCAGAGAAACAGAAACGACATATTTCAAGCAGAGAAAAACCGAGTGCGTGAAATTTACAGCAAAGATGCTGGGGTCGGGGAGCAGAGAAGCGAGGTGATACTCAATTATCCAAAAGCTGCTACCACTTGGGGCGGGGCCCGCAGGCAGGCACTCGCTGCCGAGTGGTCACAGCTGTGGCCACTGCCGTTGGTAGGGGCCACCCGCTGGTCACCATCGGAGTGACCGACACTGCCGGAGCTCGCATTTGTCAGCGGACAACGGAAGTTATCTGTTGCTGCCACTGCTACGTTTAATCTCCCGCTAGGACCTCCCACTGACAGGACCCACCGGCCCCGCCGACAAGATTATCTGGGAAGTGTAGTTTGCAGGCTTCGAGCCCCAGCAGTAAAAAGAGAGCAGAGAAGGGTGAGGGGGGACTAAGAGTCCTCAGCAAATAATTGGCCCACGAGACCTCCTCACCCATCCAAACACAAAACAGAAGAACCCGTTTGACAACATCTAACAGAAGTGGATGGATTTCAGTCTCTTACAGTAGCACCAGAGTGGGAGGCAGACAAAACTTCCAATGGAGGAGTCCTTAGGACCAGGATTTTTTTCAGGAGCAGTGAAACTCTTTTCCCTGATGTGGCAGCTGCGTGTGTCCCAGACAGCAGCTCTGATTGAGCTGGGGAGGACACCTGAGGCACACACAGCAAGCCCCTCTCCGCAGCTGGCCCCTAAGGGGACTTCTTGTATAACCACCTGACTCCGAGGAACTGACTCGTGCCCAGGTCTTAATCTATAAAGACGACTGAGTGACAACACAGACAAGTGAATGCCTTTGAAAGAAGAATTGATTACTTGCAGCTCCTGATGGAAGGGGACAAGCCACGCCCCATGGGGGCCACATGAGGAAGCACCAGGTTTGGTCAAGAGGCAGAAGCAGGAGTGAGAGGAAGGCATAGGCCATAGCCTCTATTTATTTATTTATTTATTTATTTATTTAATTTTCTTTTGTTATTTATTTTAGAGAGAGAGAACATGAGCAGGGGAGGGGCAGAGAGAGAATGGGAGACAGAGAATCCAAAGCAGGCTCCGTACTGTCAAGCAGATTGCCCAATGCAGGGCTTGAACCCATGAACTGTGAGATCATGACCCGAGCCGAAATCAAGAGTCGGGGGCTTAACCAACTGAGCCACCCAGGTGCCCCAGGCCATAGCCTTTATTTGGGGTTTCTATAGGAAAGGAAAGGCAGGCCAGAGTAGACAGCTTAGGACTGGCTAGTTTGAATAATTCCAGTGGGCTCTGAGGCACAGGGGCTGTCCCTACTTGTCTGGTAGCTGGCCCTGGGCTGATTTAGGGCAGGGGAAATACTGGCTTGGTGCGTGAGAGCTGGACGCAGGAGATAGTTCAGAGCATGAGCTCTGGATCACACAAGAGACACAAACTTTGTCCATTAGTCTGGCTCCGTGACTGGTGCATGCCAAGTAGACAAATGAAGAATCTAAGAAAACAGAGTTAGAACAAGAACCCAGTGGAAAACCCCTGATCTTGTCTTGTCCTCACATACATGCCCATTTTACAGATGGGACAGGGGAAAGGACCGCCCCCAAAGTTCTGCACTGAGTTTGGGTGGAGACGAGGACTCAGGCTGCCTCCTGTCTCTCCGCCCAAGCCCCCTTTTCCTGACTCCCCTGGGCTGGTAAGTGTCCGCAGGGGCGGGGCGGGGATTGGGGGAGGGTGTATCTGCAGGGCTGGGTCAATCTTTCCTGTACATTCTCTGCCCTATCCTCCCCATGCCCATTGTCTGTCTGCACTGAGCCTCTAGTTCTGTCAGCTTTCTTGCTCCTCCCGGAACTAGCCAAGTCCCCCTCACCTGTCCAGTGGTGGGTTCTCTATCAACATGGCTCCCTCTCAGGAACATGGGAGTCCAATGGTGCAGAAAGCTGCAGAAAGACAGGCACAGTAGGGATCACTGTTCAGCAGGCCATTTCTGTCTACCTCTTTTGGAGAGGAGGTCTTCCCTGGCCTCCTTCTCTCTCTCTCCCTCTCTCTCTCTCTCTCTTTCTCTCACACACCATCACTCCCAGTGCGCTCTCCTCCCTCAGGCCTCAGTTCTAATGTCCCTTGCACAGACAGCACCCAAATAAACGATCCCCCACAGATAGCGTCTCTCCCGGCACCTCTGTAATAGTGCGTTGGTCTATCACCCCACTGGCTGTTAGTTTCCTGAGGATGTCAGTTTCCAGTGCCTGAAACACAGGAGGCACTCACTGAGTGAATGAATGCAGCGCGCGGGAGCGGGTGAATGCGATGGGGCTCAAAGGGGAGACATTACTTGGCCAGGCCCACAAAGGCTGGAAGGGGCAGGATGGATTCTGAGCTATTCCTCCTGCCCCCTCCCCCCACCTCCCCGGGAGCTCAGGCACCAGGGAGGGGATTCGACCTGAGCTACGGGGGGGGGGGGGGGGGGGCTCTCCGCCCCTCACTGCCCCCTCTACCTGGGGTCTTGCACCCCTGAAAATTAGGAAGGCCCAAGGGTCCTCCCTGTGACACCTGCCCCTGGAGAGTGCCCCTCCACCCACGGAAAGGGGAGGGAGGGAGAGCGCACAGCGCGCCCCCCACCTGCGCCCACCGCCTCCGTGAGGCCGCCGCAATCGGCAGCCCGACCTCAATTAGCCTGGTGCCTACGCGCGCCAATTACCCCGTCAATCACTGCTCCGCGGCAGCAGAGGGGAGAGAGGGAGAGGGAGGGAAGAGGGGAGGGAGGGCCAGGCTGGAGCAGCCCTGCCGGCCCTGGACTGGCTGCAACCGGTCTGGTCTCCTGGGGAAGAAGCTGCGGGGTCCCTTCCCCTCAGAGCTCTGGCGACCTCTCCCATCACTATTTTGGACTCTCTGAGAGAGGGGCCTGGCGGGCTTCCTCCACCCGACCGCACAGCCTCCCCATGCCCCACTCCTTTCAACCCCCGTGTGAGCCTCAGTTTCCCCATCCGCTGCACGGGAGCTCAGTGAGAGCTAGCGTCTCTCCTGTCTTGCAAACCCTAGACACTCAGTAGTGAATAATGACCAAAAAGGGGGCAGATCTGTTGTATAAGAATCAACACAATACCACAGAAGACATTAAAAGAACCACAGGCCCAAAATGGAGTGACTTGGGCTCTGCCCACACCTTAACCCTAACCCTTTATACCTAATCGGATTGCAGTGTCCACCTTCCCCAGGAGGGTTATCTTACCCAGTCAATCTGGAATTTCCTGGTCAGCACCAGTGAGGCAACCCACTTAATAAAACCCTTTCATCCCCCAAAGGGAGGTGAGCTGCCTGAAATAATCCTTTTGTTTGTTTATGACTTCCTTGTCCTGCTTTTTGAAACCCTTTCCCTTTCTGTAGCCCTTTGGAGCTCCTTTCTATTGCTAGATGGGATGCTGTCCAATTCGTGAATCTTTGAATAAAGCCGATTAGATCTTCAAATTTACTTGGTTGAATCTTTGTTATTTAACAGGATAAAGAAAGATGTCTGGAGAATTACAGAAAATTGGCCTCCCGTGAGTGCCCAAGAAATGCTGTATCATTTCCATCCATTTAGTCCAATAACATCTAATGGCACCTTCTCTGTGCCAGGCTCTGGGCTGGATGCCGGGGATGCAGCCAGGAGGCTGGCCTGGTTTACGCAGGAGTTCACGCTCTGCTAATTTTGACTAGAGTGTTAGGGTTTGTATTCTCTACAGGATGCCTCCGTTTTCAAGCCCCCAATCTTTTCTGACCTTGAAAAATAGGAGGTGGAGGCACAAAGAGGGGACAGAGGAATGAGAGAGTTGGGTAAGACAGCACCAAGGGGATGAAGCAGTCCAGTTCCTATCCTTGAAGAGCAGACAGAAAACACACAGGGTTCCCTAGAGTAGTCTCCCCAGAACACTTCTTCAGTCTTCCTTCTTTGGCTTCCTTTGGGGAACCCCTTCCCTCCCCAACTCTCTGCTTGTGGAGAGGCTGTGGTCAAGATGCTGCTCCAGCTGTGAGTCCTCCATCAGCCTAGCCCCAGTGATTGGTCCAAGGATGGCAGGTGGTCTGAGAAAAGCCAATCAGAATTTGCCTTGGGATTGCTATAGGGACCCTGGAGAAAGGCTCTCGGCTAAGGTTGCTGAAATGGAGGCTTAAGTCTGGGGTCGTAGTGACCGTTTTATCTGCCAGAGCGAGAATGTTCTTGTATAAACAAAGCCACACCTGGCAAAGATGGGGACAAAGACCGAGAGAGACTTTGTTTGAGGTCCTGCTTCTATCAGTAACATGAGCCAACAAACCGAATCGTGCTCAAGCCCGCTGAAGTGGGGTTTCTGTCAACCGCAACCAAGGGTCTTTTGTTTTCAAATTTCCACAATGGGCATGTCTCGTTATTATAATTTAAAAAATAGAGACGCTCTAAGAAGTACTTGGGTACAAAGGGGATGGCCATTGCTTTCTTGTCTCTTCATTTGTGCTTTGTAGCACTTCTACAAGGGCAAGTTCTACTCCTGAGCTAAGGGGGCGGGGGGGAAGGCAATTATTTAAGAACAGATAATTCACCTCTGATATTGAAACATCATAATAAGTGAAAGAAGCCTGGCCCAGAAGCTCATACTGTATGATTCCCTTCATATGAAATTCAAGAAGAGGCGAACTGTGGTCTACAGTACCAGAGGTCAGAAGGGAAGTTACCCCTGGCAGGATGTGGACTGGGAGGGGCACAAGGAAACTTTCTGGAGTGATGGAACATTCTCTAGGTCGATCTGGGTCCTGATTACATGAGTGTATACATGTGCAAAAAGTTACTGAGCCATACACTTAAATATTGCATATTTCACTGGGTCTATATTAGACCTCAGGACAAATGTTTTTTAAAGATTTATTTTACTTATTTTTCGATGCACTCTCTACCCTCAAGGTGGGTCTCAAACTCACGACCCTGAGATCCAGAGTCACACGCTGACTGAGCCAGCCCAGCGCCCCAAATAAAAACGTTTCAGTAGGCAAATGGCATGCGATTATACCTCTGGGTGCCTATAGCTCTACAAGCCGCCCTTTGCTTAGCACACAATCCCACTGTAATTTTATTTGGAAAATAAAAAGTCTTTTCTTTATTGGGATTCTGAAATACAAGGACAACTTAAGTTAAAACACTAAACATTAAAATAATTAAAGACGCCATCCTGGAGTCCCAACCTTCTCTCACCACCTCTGGAAAGCCTTTCTCCCCCTACTGAGCTCTCCGGGTATTCTTGTCACCCCCGAGGTACGAGCTCAGAGTAAGACCTGATCAGAGTCTAGCAGACTCAACAGCATTGCATCCTCTTAGAACAAAGAACAGCCTGGCATTTGGAACAGAAGAGCCTTGCTTCCCCAGCAACTTGGCAAAAGCGATTTCTGGTATTAATGGGTGGAACCTTCTCCTGGATTGATCCCCCTTTTCACAGGACTAATTATAGATTTATTAATATTTATGGGCCTCTCGTCACAGCCGATAGCTCTATGTTTGAGGACATTAAGCCTTATCTCACTACCTCCAGGAAGGGGCATTTGAAGCCAGCTCTAATTGGGTGACCCGCAATCAAGATAGAAGGGGAAAAATGACAATAGCTCGCCTGTTGCCATATATTAAAATACGATCCGCCCAGCTTAATGATTATCTTTGGAATTAATAATCTTGCTAGCCCAGGTTTGGGCCCTAATAGCGAGAAATCGTATTAAATACTTTGCTAAGAGCAATCAGCTTTTTGATAAGGCTAATGGCCCTGCCCCTGGCTGTTTCTCATCTCGAGCTCTCTGTCTTCCTTCCCCAGGGGAAGGCCACTTTGTCTATATCACTTGTCATCTAAATCAGCATCACCTGGTGCTGTCTCCTGATGGGGCTCCCACTGCCTCTCTCACCCCTACCCAATCCGTCTTAGGTGCTACCATGAGATTTATCTTTGGGAGATGCAGCTCTGGCCCTCCCATGCCCTTACTCCACAATCTTTAGTGACTCCCCATTGCCTACTGTATGAACAGCGTGAAAGGGCATCCAACCCTCCACAGTCCAGCCCCAAATGCTCTATGCTTTGTTTCCTTCAAGGATCCAAATCTTTTAGCCACATTGGCCAATCGCTTCTCTGCTCCCAGGACAGACGCCCTCGGAGTCAGAGGAAGGACATGGGTTTGGGAATCGGAGTCCCTCAAGCTGGACCCCAATGCAACCGCTTTCCGGTTGTCTGACCTCGTGCAAAACGCTCAACTGCTTTGAGCCTCAGTCGCCTTCTCTGCAAAATGGAGATAAAGTATTGTCTGTCTCGCATGGCTTGTTAAAAAGATTGAGGACGATCAAGTAGGCTCTGGCATACCTCCAGAACTGGTGCGCAGCTCATGTTTGTACCCGCCCTCTTCCTAATTCCGCCGCTTTATACCCCTCCACCTGGTGTGCAAGAGACTGTGGGGCTTCAGACCTGCAGTAACTGAGAATTCAAATTCAGCCTCCAGTGATCTTGGCAGGTGTCTTAATCTCTCTGAGTCCCCGTTTCTTCATCCGTGAAATGGGTATAATCGTCCCTACGATTGTGCTATTGTGTGCTACGTCCCTGCTATTGTGAGCTTTAAATGACAATGCAGACAACATACCTATAGTGCCCAGCACGCAGCGAGTTCTCCAAAAACACTGACCCTGTTGCATTCCCAGTCATCAACGTGTCCTTCAAAGGAAGCCCTCGCACACCTCACCTTTTTCTGACCATCTTGTGGTGTTTGGTGCTTTCCAAGGGTCATTTGGATGCTTCCATCTCCCCCCTCAGCCAGCCCCAAACCGGGCTCTGAGTGCTTAGGGGCCAAACCATGCCGGTCTCTGCCCTCCCGAAGGCCCTCGGTGCCTGGGATGGAGTTTGGCACAGAGCAGACACTCAAATGTGGATTCGATAACGACAATGATTACAGCTAAGTACTGAGCTCTCCCTATGTACCAGGCACTGTGGTGGGTACTTTACAGCAATTAACTCCCAGCAATTGATTTTTAACATTCATAGCAATTAACAAGTAACTCATTCCTACAACAATGAATCGCAGTTCATTCTTACAAACAATCCCGTGAGGTGGGTTCTATTGGTATCTCCGGTCTATAGGGCAGAAAGTGAGGTGCGGAGAGGTGAAATGACTTGCGCAGGGTCACGCCGGAAGTAAAAGAGTCAGGAGTCAAGTGCAGGCTGGGGGGTCGGGGGGGGGGGGCGGGGGTGCCAGGAGCCCTTGCCGGTATGAGTTCGGAGGGCAGAAGCCAAAGTCCTGGAGGCAAGGGAGCAGCCTAACACCAGCACTGTCCTCCAGAGAGAGCTGGAGGGGAGACGTTGGGTAGCAGAAGCCAGAGTCAAAGCCAGTGGGGTCATTCCGCTAGAGGTCGAGGGGGGGGGGGGGGGCCCGTGATTCCAGATGTACAAGGACCGGAGCTCCCCTTTCCGTGCGGAGGTGTCAAGGAGCACTGCGGCGAGAGCACTAGACCCCGAGAAGAGCTGCGCCGTGTCACCTTCTCGCTCCCTCCTAGCAGCCATCACCAGGACAGTGACTAGATGCTGCCGACAGGTGCCAGGCCAGTTCCTGCCATCGCCGGCGAGGCCCCTGACAGCTGCTCCGGCTGTATCCCATCAGAGAGAACACACATCTGAGACCAGGCTGATGAGGTTGTCTCCAGACAGGCGACCGTGGAGCCTAAGCAAGGCCCCCTTGACCTTCTTCGCACACACATGTGCACAAACATGCCCTTCCAACAGTTCTGAGAGTCCTTCTCTGCACCACGGGACAAAGATATCCGTGTGCATGGACACTGGTGTGCATGAGCGTGCAACAGATTCATCTGCGTTGGAGTGTAAGCACTCACAAACGTGTACACGCACCTTCAAGTTCATGAACACGAACGTGCACACACCCACGTTGTACACACCACCTCTAAATCTGTGCTCTCTCAAAAGGAGACGCTAAGACAGGGATTTAGATGCAAGTAGTTGCCTTGGGATCGCAGAAGGCACAGGGTAGAGGAAAGGAGAGAAGGAGGGTATGTTAATGAGCGCGTTGTCACTGGGGGGATCCTAGGGCACAGTCCTGCTAGACAACGCACTGAGAGCCTACGTGGAATGCACTTTGGCGTTGCGCTGCTGAAGGGCAAGGAAGTTGGGATGTTTCTCTAGAACTGATGGCCCTCGTTGGCCGAGTGTTGCTTCTGGACATTAACTAGCACACCCAGGGAACGCCCTTAGATAAGACAAAGAAAATCATAGAATTCCTAGGCCAGGAATAGGAGTGGGGCACTGATAGTGTCCACCACCCACAGCGCTTACCCCAGTTGCCCTCAAAACTATGTACAAAAGGGGGTAAGAAAAAACAAACAAAACCTCATCTCACACCTGTTAGAATAGCCGTCAACAAACAGACAAGAGGAAACAAATGCTGGTGGATGTGGAGAAAAGGGGACACTTCTGCCTGCTGGCAGGAATGTAAATTTGTGCAGCCACCATGGAAAATAGTACGGAGGGTCCTCAAAGAGCTAAAAATAGAAAATACCATATGGTCCAGCAACTCCACTCCCGGGAATATGCGCAAAGGAAACAAAAACACTAACGCCAGAAAGATACCTGCACCCCCATGTTCACAGCAGTATTATTTGCAACAACCAAGACCTGGAAACAACCTGAGCGTTTCTCGATGGAAGAATGGGTAAGGAAGTTGTGGTATCTATAGATAGTTAGATAGATAGATAGAAAAATAGATTAGATAGGTAGATAGATAGATTGTGTGTGTGTGCGCGCACACGCATACACAATGGAATACTGTTCAGCCATAAAAAAGAGGATGGTTACCAGAGGGATTGGGGGTGAGAGGTAGGGGGAGGGGGAAATTGGATAAAAATGGTCAGAAGGTACACACGTCCAGTTACAAGATCAAAAAGTTCTAAGGGTGCAACGTACAGCTTGATGACCATAGTCAACACTGCTGCATGACTTATAGGAAAGATGTTAAGCTAGTTAAGTGCTAAGAGTGATCATCATAAGAAAAAATTTTTTTTCTTTTTTGTTTTTGCTTTCCCTTTTTATCGTATCCACAGGAGATGATGGATGCTAACTAAAACTTATTGTGGCTGTCATTTCACCCTCTATGTAAGTCAAGCCGTTATGCTATACTCTCTAAACTTATACAGTGATGATGTATGTCAATTATATCTCAGTAAAACTGAACAAGAGTGAAAAGACCAAGAGATAATTAAAGTTCTAAAAGGCGAAAAATGGGGCACACGGATGGCTGAGTTGGCTGAGCGTCCAACTCTTGATTTCAGCTCAGGTCATTATCCCAGGGTCGTAGGATCGAGCCTCACCTTGGGTTCTGCTGAGCGTGGAGCCTGCTTAAGATTCTCTCTCTCTCTCTCTCTCTCTCTCTCTCTCTCTCTCTCCCTCTGCCCCTCTCTTCCACTCAATCTCTCTCCCTCTCTCTAAAATAAAATAAAATAAAATGTATTTTAAAAACTTGAAAAAGATACACCGTATACATTGATTCCAAGAAGCACATTTTAAACATGTTAACGTCCTTGAAATTGAAATATGCCTTACAATTAAAAGGACCGGGATTTTCAGATTGCTTTCTGGTACATAAAATGACGGTCCATGTTATCATTGATAGAGTCTTATATTTAGTGGAATATGACATATTCGTACGTGCTGCCATGTGCCTAGGATATCTCTCAAAGGATACACCAGCAACTAGGGAAACAGCATAAGAGGGACCCTAATGTATTTTATAACAGCTTTGTTGAGATATAGTTCACTTGTCCTAAAAGTCATTCTTTAAAAGTATACATTCTGTGTTTTCAGTGTATTCACAAAGTTGTGCAACCATCACTATTATCTAATTCCAGAACATTTTCATCATCCCAGAAAAGAAACCCCCTACAAATTATTAGTCACTCCCCAGTGACTCCCTCTTCTCTAAGCCCCAGGAAACCATTAATATGCTTTCTATCTCCATGGCGTTGCCTCTTCTGGATATTCCATACAATACGTAGCCTTTTGTGTCTGGCTTCTTTCACTGAGTAAGATGTTTTTGAGGTTCATCCATGCTGTAAAATGTGTCAGTACTCCATTCCTTTTCACGGCTTAATAATAGTCTGTTGTGTGGATATACCACATTTTGTTTATCCATTGATTGGCTGATGGGTATTTATGTTGTTTGCCCCTTTTGCTCTTATGAATAATACTGCTATTGACATACGTGAACAAGTTTTTGTATGGACATACGTTTTCATTTGTCTTGGATATCTACCTAGGAGAGGAATCATATGGTAACTTTATGGGTAACCTTTTGAGAAACTGCCAAGTTGTTTTCAAAGAGACTGGTCCATTTTACATTCCCACTAACTGTGTATGAATGTTTCAATTTCTCCAGATCCTTACCAACACCTTTTATTGCCTTATTTAAAATTATTATTATCATACTCATCCTAATGGGTATAAAGTGATATTTATTTCCTCTTTGTTTTATTATTTACTTCCTTCTGCTTGCTTTGGGTTTACTTTGTTCTTCTTATGGTGTAAGGTTAGGCTATTGATTTGTGAGCTGTTTCTTTTTCAATATAGATATTTTACAGCTATCAATTTCCCTCTAGGCATTGCTTTAGCAGCATCCCATATGTTTTGTTATGCTGTGTTTTCATTTTTATTTATTTCGAAATATTTCCTAATTCTTCTTGTGATTTATTCTTTGACCCATTGGTTATTCAGTAGTGTGTTGTTCAATTTTTGCATGTTTGTGATTTCCCTAAGTTCTTCCATTATTAATTTCTAATTTCCTTCCACGTGGTCAGAAAACATACACTGTATGATGTAAATTCTTTGAAACTTATTGAGACTTGTTTTGTGACCTAACATATTGTCTCTCCTGGAGAATATTCCATGTGCATCTGTGAAAAATGCTGTTGTTGAGGACAGTAAATGTCTGTTAGATTAAGTTAATTTACAGAATTGTCCACGTCTTTTATTTCTTTGTTATCTTCTGCACAGCTGTTCTATCCATTATTGAAAGTGGAGTATGGAAGTTTCCAACCACTATTGTTGAATTGTGTATTTTATCTTTAATTCTGTCCATTTTTGCTTCATATATTTGGGGACTACATTGTTAGATGCACGTGTGTTTATAATTGTTACGTATTCCCAATAGATTGATCCTTTTTCCATTATAAAATGTCCTTTTGTCTCTTGTAACAAGTTTTCTCTCCAAGTTTTTTTGTCTAGTCTTAGGAAAGCCTCTCCAACTCTCTTTTGGCTCCTGTTTGCATGCTATATATTTTTTCATCTTTTTACTTGCAAACTAGGATATACGTCTGCTATTTTTTTCTTTGTTTTCTGTATGTCTCCTGTCTTATTGTTCCTCTATTCCTCCTATACTTCCTTCTTTTGTGTTAAATAATTTCTAGCATACCACTTTAATTCTCGTTTCTGTTATTGCATTAAAAATTTTTAGTGGTTTCCCTGGTGATTACAATTAATCTCCTAAAAACAATTTAGTTTGGATTAATACCAGTTTCATTTTCATGGTAGACAAAACTTGGCTCCAGTGTATATCCACACAACAGAATATTATTAAGCCATGAAAAGGAATGGAGTACTGATACACGTTACAGCGTGGATGAACCTTAAAAACAGCTCCATTCCCTAGCTCCTTCTTTGTACTATTGTCACACAAATTACATCTGTATACATTAGAAGCCCATCAACATAGCTTTATAATTATTGCTTTATACAGTTGTCTTTAAACCAGGTAGGAGAAGAAAAAGTTACAGGTAAAATTACATTTATATAGTTATATACAGTTGACCTTCGAACAACACGGGGGTTAGGGAGGCCAACCCCCCACACAGCTGAAAAGTTGGCGTGTAATTTTTGACTGCCCTAAAATCTAACTACTAATAGCCTAGTATTATCTGGAAGCCTTACCAATAGAATAGTCAGTTGACACATACTTTGCATGTTCCATGTATTATATACTATATGATGTGTAATATATAATAGTATAATATAGTATAATAGTATATAGTATAACAGTATAATATATAATAAAGTAAGCTAGAAGAAAGAGAATGTATGAAGAAAATCATAAGGAAGAGAAAATACATTTACAGTACGTACTATGAAAAATCCACGTATAAAGTATGCCCATGCCGTTCAAACCTATTTCATGCAAGGGTCAACTGTGTTTTCCTATATACTTATCACTCTTGATTTCTTTATATGGACTTTTTTTTTTTAATGTTTTTTTTTTTAACGTTTATTTATTTTTGAGACAGAGACAGAGACAGAGCATGAACGGGGGAGGAGCAGAGAGAGAGGGAGATACAGAATCGGAAGCAGGCTCCAGACTATGAGCCGTCAGCCCAGAGCCCGACGCGGGGCTCAAACTCACGGACCGCGAGATCGCGAGATGGTGACCTGAGCTGAAGTTGGACGCTTAACCGACTGAGCCACCCAGGCGCCCCACTTTATACAGACTTTTGTGACTGCTTAGTGTCCTTTCATTTCAGCCTAAAGGACTCTCGTTAGTATTTTTTGTAAAGCATATCTGCTACTGATAAATTATCTATTTTTTTTTTAATCTGGAAATGTCTTCATTCCAGAATAGATTTGCTAGATAGGGAACTCAGGAAATCATTTCTCTCCAGGGTTTATTGTTGCTGCTACTGCTGTTTGCTTAGCAACCTTCCTGGACTAATTCTATAAAATATTCTTTGTCACGTGTGGCTAATGAAGTTTCTGCTCCGTTCACTCAGTGGTCTGCTAATGATTGGACAAAGGTTTTCTGAAGTGCCCTGAATCAATAAGTCTCACAGCCATTGCCAAGAGGCTCTGTGCATGTGTTGGGGGAATTTAATATTCTGCCTCGGCCTTCACTTCCTGCTTATGCAGAGCCCTCAGGTCAGCCAGAGGTGAAAAACTGCGGCTTTCTCATGTCTTTCCTAGGCATGCACATGCACATGGCCTAGAAATTCATAGATTCCTAGGGAATATGCTAGAGCTTTTCAAAACCCCTTACTCATTCCCTCAATTTTAAGATTTTTGGCTAGTCTGTTCTTAGCTCCAACTCGTAAGGCTGCCTCTGGCAGCTGTGATGTTAAACTCTTGCCTCTGATGGTTGCCAACAAATGTTCTTGGAGATAGACCTTTTGCACAGAGAGAGCTCTAATTCAGACAAAATAAAGACAAGTCTGAAAATGAAGCTTTTTAAAAAGTTATTTTTTGCTTTTAGAGAGAGAGAGAACTGGAGAGGGGCAGAGGGGTGGGAGAGAGAGACTCTTAAGCAGGCTCCACACTCAGTGAAGCTGAATCCCACGGCTGAAGCCCACGATCCTGGGACCATGACCTGCGCCAAAGTCAAGAGCTGGACGCTCAATCGACGAAGCCACTCAGGTGCCCTGAAAATGAAGCTCTTAGTAAGCTTCCCAGGCAAGTCAAATAATGATGGTTTTCTGAGGATAGGGCTACTGGGGAGCTCCAAACCTGTTCCGTCCCCTCCAGTGGCTGCTAGGCCGCTGGTTGACAGTTACTGTGGTTGCAAGGCTGTTGGTTTTCAAGACTATCATGGAGCTGGGGAGAGGAGATGGGGTGAAGGCAAGTTAACCCATCATAAAACTCACCGCTCTTACCAAGATTCAGTCATTTTTCTTGAACAAACACTCCTTGGATTGTTTTAGGTGTTTAGTTAATTTCAAACATTCCCCAAAAAAGTGTATTTGAGAATTTTCTCCAGGGTTCTTGTCGCTTTGATGCAGGAGTAGGTTTTCAGAAGCCCTTCCCCCACCATTCCAGAAGTTAGCCACTAGGACACTGGCTTTTCCTATGCATCTTTTTGCATTGCGGTCAAAAAGTAAAACATATATATAAAAGCAAAAAAAAAAAAAAAGTGTATGCACGCACATTGATGCAGGAATCCATAGGCACAAGCACATATTTGTTCATTGGCGTAGGGGAGTGACAGGCTCAGCTCTGTGCTTCAGAAAGACTTCCCTCACCCCTGGCTGCAATGTGGAGCACAGAGGATGAGAGGGGAGGCGGAGAAGCCAGGAAGAAGCTGGGAGTCATAAAGCAACAGTGATGCTGCGGCCTGGAGTAGGTCCAGGGAAAGCCGTACAGGTCCGTAGCTAATGATCTCTGGGGACCCCGTGTGTACACAGGCCCAGGGACATGCATATGTAGGCACATTCAGGCATGCATGCGTCCCGGAGCATGCTGTTAATGTTAAAGAGAGCTGTGGTACCGATGTCCCAGAGGGGCTGGAAGACTGGATCGTGAACCAGCTACCAGCGGAGCGAGCTCCTAGGTGTAGATACACCAGATCATCTCAAACCCTTCCTGGCACCAAAGATCACAGGTCTCCTAAATCCAAGACACTACAACTCAGGATTTCTTTTTAAGTACCATTTCTTTTTATTATGAGTTATTTCAAACCACTAAAGAATAACATAAGACCATGTACTCACTGCCCAGATTCGCTTAAATCAAACCGATGCCTGATTCGCTTCAGTTCTGACCTTTCCTTTTTTCAAATTTCTTTCAGCGCCAAATGAATATATTCATCCACTCTCGGGTCGGCGAGCACTTGGGTCGTTTCCAGGTTTTTGCGGTTGCGGGCGGAAAAGTTACAAGCTCGTCAGGTGTCCTGCTGTGTGTGTGTGTGTGTGTGTGTGTGCAAGCTTCTCTTGGCTATACACCTGAGAGCGGGATTGCTGAATGGCCAGCTTCCTGAGGAACTGTCGAACGGTTTTCCAAACTAGTTGTAGCAATTCGCCAGCAATGCCTGAGAGGTCCTGGGGATCGCCACCCTCTGGCGTCTTCACAACAACAGAATGCCGTCCAGCCGCCAAAATGAATGCACCAACCGTAACAACAACCAACAATGAATACGAGCCTCAGCAACGTCATAGTGAGCGAAAGAAGGATCCATAGGGCATGCCACTCTGCAAAAAGCTTTATAAATGACTGCCATCCACAAACACGTTTGTTTGTTTGTTTGTTTGTTTATTTAAATGTTTTATTTATTTTTGAGAGAGAGACAGATAGAGAATGAGCAGGGGAAGGGCAGAGACAGAGGGAGACACAGAATCCATAACAGGCTCCAGGCTCTGAGCTGTCAGCACAGAGCCTGACGTGGGGCTTGAACTCGTTGACCTGCGAGATCACGACCTGAGCCGACATTGGACGCCTAACGGACAGAGCCACTCAGGCGCCCCTATATTTATTTTTACCCACACATTTTATTAGTTATTACCTTTTAAAAGAAAATCTTAACAGCTATAATTGAAGACCCCTGCGTATACCAGTCTCCAAGTCAATTCCTTTCTCTTTCTCCCTAGCGCAAAGGAAACACTCTCAGAGAATAAGGCGTGTGAACTTCTCATCCCTGTTTTTAGAATTTTTTTTTAAGATTTTATTTTTAAGTAATCTCTTCACCCAACGTGGGGCTTGAACTCACAACCCTGAGGTCAAGAGTCGCATGCTCCACCGAACGAGCCTGCCAGGTGCCCCCGTTTTTAGATTTTAATGGCTTATGAATATATCTACTCTGTTCGCAAGTTTTTAATATTTACATAAATGGTATCGAATCATACAGTCTTCTGCAATTTGTTTTTCTCCCCCCACTCACCATTATAGCTTTGAGATCCATTTTTTAATTTTTTTTTAATGTCAAATGATCCTTTTAAAATATGAATCCATGTTCTTATCCCCTTGCCCTTGGTTCCACCCCCATTGTCCAGTGTGTGTCCTTTGGTCTTGAGTTTGTAAAGCCACAGCCCGGAGGAGAGGAAGGAGGGCTGGACTTGAAGACAGCAGAGGTAGGAGTGAGGCCTTAGGGTGTAAGGAATGACCAGGCCTCAGTCGGTCCTGAGACTTCAACACAGTCCCCTCATCTGGACTTTGGAAGAAGAATCAGAGGGAAACCAAGAGCCCTAAAATCTGCAGGCCTCAGAGAAAGGACTCCCCGCCTGGCTGGAGGGCTGAGGGTGATGACAGAACCCACGGCCAGGTCCGGAGAACCTGAGAGAAGCGGCAGCCCGTGCCCCATTCCAGGCTGAGCCCCGGAGAAGAAAAGTCTGGGGACCCAGGCCTGAGATGGCCTCACAGAGGCCCTTGTGCCCGGTGTGGCACAGAAGCATCAGGAACACTTGCCAGGCCCAGAGAGGCCTTGCACACAGCAGCACGCCATGGTGACCAGCAACAGAGGGGGCCGCATGTCCGATGGGTGGAAAATGACTGAGCGTCAACTGTTCTCCCCTGTGACCTGTGTCAGTCCCCAAAATGTCCTCCAACCCCATGAAAGAGGGGACCCAATCTGCCTGGGTTTCTCCCACCCTGGCAGAACAGAGCCTCCAAATGGAAATGACGTTGTGTTATAGAAAAGCACAGGAGGGCGCCTGGGTGGCTTAGTTGATGGAGCGCCCGACTCTTGGTTTCAGCTCAGGTCATGGTCTCACAGTTGGGCTCGAGCCCCGCATCATGCTCTGCACTGACAGTGCGGAGCCTGCTTGAGATTTTCTCTCTCTCTCTCTCTCTCTCTCTCTGCCCCTCCCCTGCTTGTGCTCTCTCTCTTTCAAAATAAAGAAATAAACCTTTAAAAGAAAAAAAAAAAAAAAAGAAAAGAGAAGTACAGAAAGCTACATTCCTTGTGCACCTGGGCAGGGATGGAGAATTACCCCCACTGCACTCAGAGTGGAGAAGTCTGGGTTTCTAAGATAAGAAGCTTTCCAGGTTCTAAGATTCCAAGCTCTCCAAATACGAAGGCTCAATTCCAAGTTCTCCAAATACGATGACTTTGGAAGTGGGAAAAATCTAGCTTTGGAGCTCCTGAGGCCTCTGCCAGGGTTGTGTCCGTGTCCTGATTCTCCAGGCCCCTCCGGGAGGGCTAAAGAACAAGGAGGTGGGGTACCTGGGTGGTTTAGTCAGTTGAGTGTCAGACTCTTGGCTTCGGCTCAGGTCGTAATCTCATGGTTCGTGGGATTGAGCCCCACGTCCGGCTCTGCGCTGGCAGCATGGAGTCTGCTTGGGATTCTCTCTCTCTCTCTCTCTCTCTCTCTCTCTCTCTCTCCCCCCCCACCCCCCCATCTTGTGCTCTCTCTCAAAATAAATAAATAAACATTATAAATTAAAAAAAAAAAAAGAATAAAGAGGTTTGGGGGAAAGTCCCTGTTCTTCCTTTGCCCCAAGATTCTGCCAGGCCTCAACAAGGCACAGAGACCTTGTCAGTCAAAGCTATAGTGCCCTTCCCTTGCAGAGTCTCTGGTCCACTCACTGTGTCAGAGGGGGAACTGAAGTCCAGAGAAGGCCTGATTTGGCCTGGACACGAGCCAGTATGGACCCTCACACACACATCCCTCCCCTCCCATCATGACTCCTTCCCCGGCCCAAGCCGTCTCCTACCCTCTGCCAAGGAGAGTAGCCCGGGGTGGGCATGGGAGGTCGGCAGGGAGTGCCTCCCCACTGCCCAGGCAGCCATGGCCGCCTCCCCTGGCCCCAGGCCTCTCACTGCCGAAGGTTGCCATCCATTTTCTGTCCACCTCATTTGTCTGCAAACCGTGAAGAAAAATCACTCCCGTCTCTCTGCCTCAGCTGCCGCTGTGATATATGGCCTCCATCAGAGCCCCCTTCCCCAGCTGGCACCCTCCTTCTCCCCCAAACTCCCCAAGGCTGAGGGTGGGGCAGGGGGGGTGGACGGAGCGAGACTGGGCCAGCTAGCAGGGCGCACTTTCAGAGATGGTTCAGGAGATGATGTCCCTGCCGTGTCTTTGTGGAGGGAAGGCGGTGTAGACGTTACTGATCATTGTCGTGTGGCCTCAGGCGGTTCATGTCACCTCTCTGTATAATAACTCTCCGCACCCCCTGCACCCTCCCCCAGAAGCCACACAGGACAGTTTACAGCTCTTAGTCCATTTGCTCTTTCCATCACCTCTGCAGGGCACCAGAGGAGAATAACCCTAGTTTCTATTTATCCTTTGTGCCAAGCCCCACACTGGGCACTGGGGACCCACAGCCCTTGATGAGCCTTGGCATCTCGTGACACAGTCAGACATGCAAAAAACAAAACAAAACAAAACAAAACAAAAAAAACAGCACCGCCCCCGCGTAGAACTGTGATCATCAAAACCTTCCTGGATAGGTAGGTGCCTGAGATGAGGCAGGATGTCTCTGCTGGGGCGGGAGGGGGCTGGTGAAGAGGATGGACAGTGGTTTGTGTAGTTGAGGGGGAGCTCTCAGGAGGTGCCCTCTGTGCCGGCTTCTGAGGCTCTGAGGTTAGGAGAGCCTGGGCTCTCAGGTTGGACCGTCTGTCCTGGCACCCTGCTGTGTGACCGGGACCATTCTCTCGGCCTCTCTGAGCACACGCTGACTTCTCAGAATCCGTGGAAGGCTCTCTATCAGAATCAGAGTGGCAAGGTCACGCTGAGCATTAGAAAGACTCCAACGATGGTGCTGGGGAAGAGAGGTTGGAGAGGCCAAGCTGGGACGCCCCTGAACATTTCCCTAAGATTTCAAATCCTTTACGTCAACCAGAGCCTGATTTTCCTGAAGGCCCCGGGGCGCTGGCAAAGTTCCCATCTCAGAGACGTGCGTTGGGGTGGGGGGTGGCGGAGGAGTCAGGCTTCCGGGCAGTGGACGGGGTGGGGGGCTGGGCAGTCGCCAGCCGCCCCCCCTCCCCCGCCCCTCCACCTCCACCACGGAGCCGGTCAAGCGTGGCTCCCTCCGAGCTGCCGTGGCTGGTGGCTGTCAGGCGTGTCCGAACTGCGCTCCTGGCCGCCTCAATTTCGCATCCCTAGGTAGCGCAGACACCGTGAATGGACCGGAAATTGAATGCAAAATCAAAATGCAGCAAATAAATGCATGCAAAAGTCATTTGGAGCCAATAATAAGAACCACGTCCGGACTCTAAAGCTGAGAACCTCCACGGAGGCTAAGCTGGACTGGCTGAGAGGAGACGGGAGACTGGGCACCCCCCACCTCGCACCTTCCCTGGCCCCAGCTCTCCTCCCGCCGACCCACCTTCCTGGAGGCTCTCAAGGTCACCTGTTCAGCTCTTCGGCCTACAGACAAGGACACTGAGGCTTGGAAAGAAGACAGGTCTCTTTCAAAGTCCCGAGAAATTTAAGGCCCTAGAGTCAGACAGCTCTGGGTTTTGACCCGGCTCCTCCACTTTCCCGTGCGCGTGACTGTGGGCGGATCCTCTGATACTCAGTTTCCTCATCAGACAAATGGGGAGAAGAAGGCTTCCTCAGTTTGGGCGGCCAAATTGAAGGAATACTGAGTGTGGAAGCACACCGGGCACTGAACTGAGAAGGAACACAGAACGTGAGCCCCCTGAGGCTGGTGGTCATGCTGGTCTTTTCCACCGTGTGCCCAGCACCCAGCAGGTGCTCAGGGCCTATCTGTCGAATGCCCGGATGGTGGAATGGCTGCGGGGAAACCTTTGTTTGGCCCTTTCGCCCTAGAGTCTTGAACAGCGCCTGACACGTAGCAGCTGCGTAATAATGCGCACACGGATGAATTTAGCTTTAAGCTTTAATTTCCTCCCCCCACGTCCCCCGCACTGAAGAGCCCCAGCACCCCGAGGCCCGAGTCTGGGCTCCCTGGGCGCTACAAACTGACTTTCACCACCACCCCCTACCCCCGCCCCAGCGCTCAGATATGAAAGGCAGATGCTGTACTAACGTCTAACGGCCACAGACGCCAATAAGGCACCTCGTGGTTTACAGAGCATGCGCCCATGAGATGTGTCATACCCCGGTCAACTCCATAGATGGAGAAAGAGAAACCCAGAGGACAGATGTGACCTGCCCAGGGTAACAGGGCATCGAGCAGGGGTGGCAGGGATTCGAATGCCAAATCTCTTTGTCTATCACTCATCCCTTCAACAAGAGTAGAACAAGCACCTGCTGGCTGGCTCAGGCTCAGGACTCGTGGGTGTCATATAGGCCCTGGTCTCCATCCCGGGAGCTGTGAGGGTCCCAGGTCAGTAGGCTGAGAACCAAGGCCCACCCTGGGCCACCAGGAGCCATGGGGATGGGGAGGAGTGAGGGACAGAATGAGAGACAAGAGGAGGGGCCTCTTGCTGGAGTAACTGCCCAGTCAGGACACAGCAGGAAGAGGAGAAGGGGCAGAGAGAAAGGCATCGACACCAGAAGTGCCTACTGGAACCTGGGCACAGAGGACAGAGCAGTGAACAAGACAAAACAGACATGGAACTTACACTCTGGTGGGGAGACTGACCTTAGATAATCACCCTGATTTGTAATCATACATTACAAACAGAGGTAATGGCTCTAAAGGGACATGGCATGGACATAAAGTGGGCCTGGGGGGTCAAGGAGGGCTTCTTGGAGGAGGTAGCACTTGGGCTGAGAGCTGGAGGATGAGAAAGGAGGGAGGGACAGAAGAAGGCAGAGACAAAAGGAGGGAGAGAGAGGGGAGAGACAGAGAGGCAGAAAGTGGGCAAGACAGAGTCAGAGAAAAGAGTTTGAGAGAAGGGGCCAGAAATGAGAGAGGTAGGTGGATTTCGAGGTAGGGAGAAGTGAGCCAGTCCGAGCCAGCTGGACAGATGGACAGGGAGACAGAGGGCTGGGGAAAGAGGGGCTCACAGAGAGACAAAAAGCCAGCGAGAAAGCGGGGTGGGGGCTGTAGAGGGAAAAACAGACCACAAATGACTGCAAGCTACCCCCCCTCCCCCTGGCGCCTGGACTTTCATCTCTGACACGAGGGGAGCCTGAGACCCTCAGGGAAGACTGGGGTGTTCAGGCGGGGGCTGAATAATGCATTTCACGTTCCAGCACTGTTTCGTCTTTGCCTTTGTAAGCGGGGACTCCAGAGCGGAGCTTGGCTACAGCCAGTGGGGGTGGCGGGTTGGGGGTGGGGTGCTGCGGCAGGGGCAGCAGGGGCGGGCCCGGCTGGCCAGGCCTCCAGGACAGAGCCAGGGCCCAAGTCTCCTCCCTTCCCTCCACACCCTCAGAGAGCACCTCGTCCCGATTCTCCACGGGCACTGAGTTCCTGCCCAAGAATTGGCTGTCCACTAAGGTGCTTATTGCTAAGTAGTGCTAACAGTTAATAAAGGTGTTGACTGTTCAGTAGGATGTGTTTACCGTTTGGAGTGTTCGTTGTCAACCAAGGTGTTTGTTACATGGCACATTTGAAGTTGACTAGGATGTTAGCTGTTAATAAAATGTTTGCTAACTAGGGGGTTCAATATCAACTCAGGCAGTTGTTAACGGGGTGTTTGCTCTGGCCCCAGCTTTGGTGCCTACTCCTCTCTCCTCCTCACCACTGTAGTGGCTGGAGTGCCTCCCTTCTCCCAGGCTAGGGACTCGTCAGTACCAGGACAAGGACCAGCCGGCCCTCAGAGCCTCAGAGTGGTCCCCTGCCCACACCTTGAACCGGTTCCACAGATAGTCCCAGCGAACTCCTTGATCCTAATCTTACTTGACAACCAAGATGGAAAGTGGAACACTTTCTGGAAAGACCTACATGTTTTTAAAGTTTATTTATTTTGGGGGAGAGAGAGAGGGAGGGAGAGAACCAGTGGGGCAGGGCAGAGAGAGAGAGAGAGAGAGAGAGAGACACACAGAGACAGAGAGACAGAGGATCCGAAGCAGGCTCTGTGCTAACAGCAGATGCGGGGACCCCCAGTGCAGGGGTTGAACAAGCAAATGTTTGGAGGGCCCAGCCAACTTCATCTTCTGGTGCTGCTCTTCGAGGCCCATTTCACAGATACAGAAATAGAGGCCCTGGGAGGTGGCTGTGTCCTCGGGGTATACTCAGCCTCCTCTAGGTTCAGCCAGAGGAACTCACCGTCCTTTGCCCCCAAGCCAGGCGCCTCCCCAGACCCTGAGAGCCTCCCTCCCTCCCAGAACAATGGTCACGATGGGATGGACCCAGCAGTCACCAACACGCTTTCTTGATCGGGAAACCAGCTACCATGAGTGGGGGCTAGAAGGCATGCTAAGGCTGCCCCATTAGACTGCTGCCCAGGTCCTCCAGCCTCTCTGCCACCCTGGCCTGCCAGGTTTGGGCCAGACACACTCACACATATTTGCAAACACACTCTGGGGTTCTTGGGGCAAAGACCAAACCCTGCCAACTTCCCACTCCCACTCATCACCTCCTCCTCATAGAGTCTCTTGGTGGAGCCACACCAGCCTCCTCATAGAGTCTCTTGAAGTCCACACTTCTCCAGCCCCAGGCCCTTGGCACGTGCTGCTCCCTTGCTTGAACATACACCCCTCCCCACCCTCCTCTTTGCCTCAGGACTGACTTCTACTCAGCTCAAATGCCAATTCTCTGATGAGCCCTCCCTGAGCCCTGGTCCGGCTTAGATCTCTGTTTTATGCTGTCCTTGGAAGCACTGGGAAGGGCTGAAATGACTGTTTACGTGAGTGTGCGATGTTTTCCTCTCTCGTCTCCATTAGTCTGGGAGCTCCTTGAGGCCACGTCAGTCTTGGTCTCCTTCACATCCCCAGGTGCCGGGCGTGGGGACACTTCATGTGCACTTATGCGATGAAGGAATGAATGAGTGAATGAACAATGAATGATGGTCAACTATTCCCCCTACACACCCAGAGAGGGGAGAGAAATGTGCAAACACACAGGCAGGACTTGGAATTAGGAGACCTGAAATCAAATCCTGCTTGCTCCTCTCTGACTAGGTGACACAGAAGTGACTTCACCGCTCTGAGCCTCAGTTTCCCCATTTGTAAGATCGGGGTAAATAAATAACCCCTGCGGTGAAGTGGGGAATGAAATGCACTGGTAAACAGGAAATGCCCCCAGGGTTGGTCTCATCACGGGGGCACTGCTTCTTCCATGCGCATATACACTCAGCCCTGGCACGGCTCTCGTTCCCGGGCCAGAGGCAGACCTCACATCTGGCACCCCAGCTGGTGCCTCTTGGCCAGGCAGAGAGAACAGCTGTGACTGTCAGTCTTCACAGTGGGCCACCGTGGACCAAACACTTGATGGGCACTTTCTTACTTAACTCTCTCGACAGCATATGAGGAAGCAGGTACCTCTACTCACCCCATTTTACAGAGAAAAAGACTGAGACTCACAGCACTAGGATATCTGGGGAGGGGAGGCGAGAGGGCCCAGCGAGAGCCTCTTCTCTGCAATCACACTTGCATACATCCTTTGTAGTTCTTTCTCTCCCTCTCCCTCCTCTCTCTCTCCTTCTCTCTCTCTCTCCTCTGTGTGCCTTCCTCCCTGTCCAAACAGACCTCTTAGCCTTCACTCTCTTGCCTCCTCCTACAGCCACTGCCCCTGCTGCTGCCAGCTCTGCCCCCCCACCCCCCACCTCTGGCCACTCTTTCCATCCCCCACCGGGCATCATCTTCCCCTCCTCCCAGAAGAGACGCCAGCCGAGTCCGGGCCTCGGCTTGGCCTGGGCCCTGCTCAGCTCTGCCATTCACTAGCTGTGTGATCCTGGGCAAATTGTGCCTCATTTTCCCCTTATGCAAAGCTGGGGGTGATGATACCACCAAGGTCGTTGTAGGGAATAACAGCCAATACCAGCGGAGGGGACACTATTGATGCCCATCCCCGACCCCTTTCACTTGTTCTGTGTGTCCATACTCTCCCTACGGGTTTGTTGCTAATAAGCAAAACTTTTCAGAGGCTTGACCTCAGACTACAGTGCACCTGAAGTGCCTGGACGTTTCTGTAGCCCTGGAGCAGCCCAAGGCCAAGGATTCACAGGTGCAGGAATGGGAAAGCCAGATCAGTGGCTTCCACGTAGGACCGACTCTGGGGCACTTTTTACACTCCAGGACTCCCCATGGGATCAGGATGCTCCCTTACCAGTTCCCTTACTGGGGGTCTGGTAAGGGAGGGTATTTAGGAGGTCTCTGCACCTTCTTAATAAATTTCTGGCATGAGAATCTTTACCTCAGGTCTGCTTCTGGGGACCCTGGCCTAAGCAACGAGGCAAGCTGTTTGACATGGGCCTGGCTCCGAGTAAAGGCTCCATCCCTTTAAAAAAAAATTTTTTTTTAACGTTTTATTTATTTTTGAGACAGAGAGAGACACAGCATGAACGGGGGAGGGGCAGAGAGAGAGGGAGACACAGAATCGGAAACAGGCTCCAGGCTCTGAGCCATCAGCCCAGAGCCCGACGCGGGGCTCGAACTCGCGGACCGCGAGATCGTGACCTGAGCTGAAGTCGGACGCTTAACCGACTGAGCCACCCAGGCGCCCCACGGCTCCATCCTTTTAGCTACTATCATTTCAGTTGCTGGCAACTGGAAACGAACATCTTTGCCTCTCTAGGTCTTAATTTCCTTATCTGTAAAATGGGCACGATGATAAATTGACATAAATCTCTGCGCTAATCTTCAGCGAATAACTGAGTGAAGAAATGGACACGTCTCACCTTAGCTGAGGGGTGGTCGTGGCTGAAAGAACAGTCTCTGCCCTTCCTCACCACCCCTACCTCCCAGCTGCCTTCCCATGCCAGCAGCACCCACCGCCATGCGTCCCTGGCCTTGGGGAGGAAAAGCAGCTCTCTGATTCCCTCCCCTACAAGCAGGGAAGCTTATCAGACTCCCGGTATGTGTTGACATCAGCACAGCTCTCTTCCGACTTGAACAATTGCCCTCACAGCCAGCCAACCCTCCACCGCAACCCTTCCAGGTCTAATTACGGAGGCCCGGGCGGCCACCCCATCCCAGGATGTGTTGGACCCACTTTGTGCTAGGTCATAAGAGGTGACTGTTAAATTTTTAGGAATTTGGAGAACTGCTTGTTTAAACTGTAGACAACTTGAAATTGGCCATTGTGGGAATATTTACACCATGGAAATTGGTGAATGCCACCCATCAGACTTTTGTTGGCCGGTTTATTACCAGGCACCTGACTCCATCCCTTCATCAGACCCCTACCAAAGCCCCAATTCTATCTGGACATAGAAAATATTTTGCATTTTTCTAAGTTAAAAAAGCTAAATTGCTTTGCTTTCTGCACATCGTCTCTTCTGACCATGTGAGACAGAATTCTTTTCTGTGGGTGGATGGCTCATTTTAAAAACAAATCAAGGGCGCCTGGGTGGCGCAGTCGGTTAAGCATCCGACTTCAGCCAGGTCACGATCTCGCGGTTCGTGAGTTCGAGCCCCACGTCGGGCTCTGGGCTGATGGCTCAGAGCCTGGAGCCTGTTTCCGATTCTGTGTCTCCCTCTCTCTCTGCCCCTCCCCCGTTCATGCTCTGTCTCTCTCTGTCCCAAAAATAAATAAATAAATAAAAATGTTGAAAAAAAAAAACAAATCAAAAGACTTCATATCCACCTCTTAGCATCTCAACCCCCAACATACATTCCCCAAGGGAAGGCCCATCTTGACCTTCCTCTTAAAGATTTCTTGTCTCACAGAGTCTGAGATATATTACCTCCCAGAAACTTCACGTAATGGAATCCTAGATCTTAGGCTTGGAATACCCCAGTTAAGGGAGTATTATTCAGGGATTTCATTCTAGAGGTAGCAGGTTAGCAAATATTCCAACCCAATGCCATCAAAATTCCCCCCACCCACTCCTAGTAAATCTTTCAGAGAGACCCTACATTGGAGACAATCCATTGCTCAGTGAATTCAGGAATGGAATGAATCTCTGCCTGTTCAGTTGAACAGATCAACTCTTTGGTGTAAGTTTAGGGGCTGTGTGTTACAAAATATGTATCTTTAAACCCTGGAATTTCACTCAAGGTGGCAAGACGCCCATGCCCACACCCCCATGAGAAGTACCTAGAAGGCAAAACCACATACCTGCCACTTTACATTCTCGTGGTATACATAGAACCCCAAACTATTGGCTCTGTCTCCCTCACTCCCTCACCCTCCACACCAGTTAGAGTTGAGAGCTCGAGATAGCCTTCGATCATGGAAAATGAAAATCACGGGAATTTGGGGTTAGAAGGCACCTCCCAGCCAGACCCTGTCAAAGGCTGAAATGTCCTTTACCGCATCCCCCCCTAGAGACCATTTGGCCTCGATTTGAATTCCTTCAGTGTCAGGGAGCTCTCGCTGCCTTGCAAGATGACCCATGTCACTTCCTTGTTTTCATATCATTTTTTTAAAGCTCGTTTTATTTATTTAGAGAGAGAACATGGGAGGAGCAGACAGAGAGGGAGACAGAGAGAATCCCAAGCAGCCCCGATGTGGGGCTCGAACTCACAAACGCTGAGATCAGGACCTGAGCTGAAACCAAGAGTCGGACACTTAACTGACTGAGCTACCCAGCTGTCCCAACCCACGTATGCCACTTTGATCACCTTTAATTATATTTTTGGACCAAGTTGGACTTTCCTGTGTCTCTGATCCTTAACAAACATCTCAGGGCACCCGGTGGTTCAGTCGATTAAGTGTCTGACTCTTGATTTCAGCTCAGGTCATGATTTCACAGTTCTTGGGTTCGAGCCCCACATTGGACTCTGTGCTGACAGCTTGGAGCCTGCTTGGGATTCTTCCTCACCCCCTTTCTCTTTTCCCTGCCCCACTCATGCATGTGCACTCTCTCTCTCAAAATAAGTAAATGGACATAAAAAAAAAAAAAATCTCAAAACTCCTCCCCTACAAGAGCCAGGACCGAGAAGAAATCAGGCCCTGCCTGGTTGGGGAGTCTTAAAGTGCCAGTGCTGAGCTAGAAATAATGCTGTTGACACTCAGAGAAAGACCAGTCACTCGAATGAGCCCGATGACCCCTTTGACCCAACCTATTTTGCGTGTAATTTCTAAGCATTCATGGACCCCTACGGTCCCATGATCCAGTCCAAATCTTTTACAGTATAGATGAGAAAACGGCAGCCCAGAGACAGAAGAGACTTCCCAAGGTCAAGGTCACACAGCACCTAAGAGGTGGAGAGTCAGGATTTAAACCTATATCTTCTGCCTCAGATCCAGCAGATCCTCCCCCCCCCCCCCCCCCCCCCCCCACTCCCACATCAGGCCCCTAATCCCAGCCCAGCTGAGACCAGCCCAGAGTCTGGGATCAGAGGCAGAGTCCCCACCCCTCCCAGCGCCCCCATCACTGGGGCTGAGGAGGCGTCAGATCTGCACGGCTACCCCAACCATTCTGAGCCACGGGAGACCTTGGTGCATACCCAGGCCACAGAAGGGGGCGGACAGCTGGGCAGGGTGATGGGTGGTTTTAATATTTAAACACAGTTTGCTGCTGCACAGCCAAAGGCAAAAGCAGCTGGCTCCTTTTTCTTCTCCTTCCTCTCCTTCCTTCCTTCCCTTTTTTTAAATCTTTAATGTCTCCCGCCAGCCGCCAGTGGGGGAGGTGTTGTTCGTGTATCATATTTCAAAGGGTTGCCACAGCTGGAGGGATATTCAGAGCATTTCGAGCCAATCCATTGTGTATAAATATATAGATATATATATATATAGGTTTCATTATCCCCTTCAGGGCTGCCAGAGAATATATTCTTTTAATATGTATAATATATTTGAGCTTCTACATGACTCGCAGAGGGGGAGGGAGGGAGGGAGGGTGGCCCACAATTGACATTTCAGAGGCATTTCCAGGGACAGAGAAACAGCTGACTTTGGGAAAGGGGAGGGTTCTGTTCAGCTGAGGTTGGCCTCTGGGGTCCTGTCTCCGGGAGGGCATGGGGTCTAGAGCTTAATCCCTACCTCGTGCCTGGACCCAGCACTGATATTTATTTGGTCCTTTGAGATGGTTCATTTGATACTTTTGGGTATTCAGAGCTTTCCTTTGTTAAGTGGTGCTCAGCTCTAACAAAGGATTTGGGGGCAACGTTTCCTGGATCTGCTGCAGCCACAGAAGTTCGAGGCTGTATGCTAGCCGTATGACCTTGGGCAAGCTGCTTAAACTCTCTGAACCTCGGCGCCTTCATCTGTTACAGATGCCGGCAGGCCTGCCTTGCAGGGTGAAAGCAGATCGTGTATGTGAATATGGAGCAAATGCCAAGTGGGTGCTCACAATGGGGGAGGCGACCCAGTTATGGGGCCTGAGGGAGGGCTTCCCTTGTGCTGAGACCTAAGGAATGACCCCAGATGAAGAGGGTCAGGGAGACAGAATGTTCCGTGTACCTCCCAAGCCTGCAAGGCAAGGAACAATTCGGCCATTTGAGGCCCACTAGTGGGATGGGTCCAGAATGAACTGGGCCGCCTTCAGCTGGCAGGCAGACTTAGCTTTGAGTGAGCCCAGGGCCCGAGGGGCCCTTTGCAAGGGCACGGTGCAAAAACTCCAGCCTCTGCCTCCCGTTTGGCTTGCCCATTCCTCTTGGTTCCGCTTCCCAGGAAGCAAAATAATACCTTCCTTGGTAGCTGGGACTGTTTAGAAACAAGATCAAAATAAAAAGGTGGTTTGTTTTTCCCTGGAATTCCTTGGCATCTCTCTCAGCAGCCTCTGGTTGTTTGCCTCTCAGGGGCTCCCTCCTGACTCTCCTGCCACTGTCTCCCCACTCCCCTGGGTCTGGCCACCTGGGCAAGAACAGCGGTCACCAAGGTCCTAATGGGAACAGGAACTCTGAGCTCTGGGACAGGGGCTCCCACAAATGGGCCCCGACCAGCTGAATCGGCACCACCTGAGAGGTTTCGAGTAGATTTAGGGCGAACAGTGTCCAAGAAAGGGGGGGGGGTCTCTTCTGGAAGGGGCTGTGTCTGAACCATGCAAGGAAGGAGTCCCCAGGACGCTGGCCCACAGGGATCCGATTTCCCAATGCTCCAGGGTGATGCCTGTGCTGGGCTGAGTTTAGGAGCCTTGAGTCCAGAACCACAACCCCCCACCCCCACCCCCAAAGGCAGGGAGTACGGAGGGAGACCTGGACTCCATTCTGGGACCCTTACGCTTCTGCCAGCAGTTTCGGCCACATTCTTCTGTGACCCTCCCAGCCTGCTTTCCTCCCCGCCTCAGTAAAGGGCCCTTCTGTCCACCTCATTTTTAAAGGCACCATCCTCCTGGATTCTTCCATGTCTGCTACCTCTCATCTGACAGAAGACCCATCAATCCTGCTTTAAAATAATCCGGAATCCATCACCCCTTCGGCTGCCACCCTGGTCAGAACCACTACCATTTCTCCCCTGAGTTATTACAACCAGCCTCCTCTCTGGTCTCTGGCTTCCATTCATGCCCTGCCCCAGCCCATTCTCCACCCGGCAGCCAGAAGGATCTTTTAAAAATATGAATCTGATCATTTTCCTTGCCCTATTTCACCCTTTCCACTTGCCTCGCCTTTGCATGGCTGGCTCCGTCTCATCTTTTAGCTCCTGGTTTAAATGCTGCCTCATTAGAGGCCCTCCCCTGACAGCTCCAGCTAACAGCAGCCTCCCTCCTCAATTATTCTTTATATCTGCCCTTTTCTGCGTTTCTTTCACAGCATTTATCACAATTTATAATTGTTTGTTTGTTGTTTACTTGTCTGATATTCTGTCCCCCCCCCCCCCCGCCCCCTCTGGATGACGGGGTCCCTGGGAGCAGGACCTCATTTTTCTGTTTATGATTCTATCCCCAGGACCCAGCATAAAGCCCGGTGCACAGTGGGTGCTCAATATAAATTTCTGGAAAAACAGGAGGGCGACATTTGATTGACCCAATTCATCATGTTGAGTCAGGCTGTTTAGGTAATGAAAATGCACCCTCTCGGGTCAGATGACCATCCTGTGATCCAGCGAGCAGCGCCCAGGAACGGGTGGTCTCTTCTGGAAGGGGCTGTGTCTGGACCGTGCAAGGAGGGAGTCCCCAGGACGCTGGCCCAGCCACTTCTTAAGCCTCCAGCCTGTGCGACGATGAAACAGAAAGAACGGGAGAGAGCTGGATGTGTCGGTTCCCTTCATACCCCATTGTACGGATGAGTAAAACAAGGGCTTCAAGGCCCCTCCCTCACCCTGGGCAACTTACAGAGGCACACCCCTGCCTCGCCCTCCACACCGCACCCCTGGGCTCACAGACTTCCCAGCAGCTGTTAAAATCCCAGAGGGGACCGAGAGATTGAGTCCACGTCCCCCCCACCCCACCAACTGCCTTGGAGCAGGCTTGCGCAGCCCAGATAGAGGACAGCACTCCCACTCTTTCCCAAAGAGCCCTCTGTTCCTCACGCTAAATCTGGGGAGGGGTGTGGTGCGCTGGGATCTGGGACTGGTGTTTAGAAGATCTCAGTAGCCTCTCTCCCCCTTTCGGTGTCTCAGTTTCCCTCTCTGAACAACTGGCGGGATCCTGAGGCTCCCGGAGTCTCAGAAGGAGCTGAGCTCGGTCTCTGGGGTCGCAGCGCGCCCTCCGCCCGCAGTTGCAGAGCCGAGTCCTGGCTCCTCTTCTTGGCGGAGCGCCGGCGTCCCCTGCTGGAGCGATGCGGGAGGGCAGCCGCCGGTGCCGTAGGTCGCGGGAGGAGGGGGGCCGTGCTGCGAGTGCCAAGGGCCTGGGACAACAGCTGGCGAGTCATAGGGACACGGAGGGGGACACAAATCACCGCCGGCCTCAGACAGTCCAGGCGCACCCGCAAACATGGACACAATACCGCTCGGGCCCTTCTTACGGTCTCAGGAGACTAGATGAGCAAGGCTGGTGGAAAGGTGCGGACACAGAGCTTCGACACAAGGGCCCGGGTGTCCACACGCGGGTCCTGGAGTCCCCTCGCGGTGTGGGGAAAAAGGGAAGGGGAGAGACCACAGAAACACCCACGAGCGAAAGGCACCCAGTCACCCCAGCCGTAGGAAAAGTGCCACCTGCAAAGGGCAGACAGAGTCCCAAGGGAGAGGAGAGGAGAGGAGGCCAGGACTCCCCCGCTGCGTCTCAGCATTACAGAAACCCCCTGGGAAAACTCTCGGTGTGGGGTTCGAGGCCCCTGGCACGACCACGTCGTGATGTCCCCCTCTTCTGCGGCTGTTGTTCCTCTGCAAGGCTCAGAAAGTGTCGGGATCCTCCGGGAACTACAGCAGCAACCTGCAGCTGGGCGGGAGGACCCGGAAGCCCCGCAGCTTGGAGCCCTTCCACTTGGAAATCAGGCTGGCTGGCTTTTTATTCATTCATTCAGTGTGGCCCTGCCGAGCGACCTGCCCCAATGCCATATGCCTGCTGGGCCCCAGGCACATCCGGTGGTCAGCCGAGTCCCTGCCCTCATGAGACTCGGTGGGGAAGATGGACCACAGGACAAAAGCGCGTGGGACATAAGGTACCACTTGATAATCCAACAATTCCGCTGCTGGGTATACCCAAGAGAATTGAAAACGTATGTCCCTACATCCGCGCAAAGACTTGCACGTGAGAGTTCGTAGTTTCACCCAGAGGTGAAAACCGGAAGCTGCCCAGGTGTCCGTCAATAGGAGAAGAAGCAAGCAGCGAGGTACGTGCTCACAGCAGTACCACGGAATGCCTGGCCGGTCCTTGCGGCTGCGTGGGTGCATCTCCGAGACATTCTGCCGAGCAAAAGCAATCAACCGCAAAGGAATAATGACCCGGGGCGCTTGGGTGGCTCAGTGGGTTAAGCGTCCGACTCTTGCTCAGGTCGTGATCTCGCGGGTTCGTGAGTTCGAGCCCCGCACCCAGCTCTAGGCTGACAGCGGAGAGCCTGCTTGGGATTTTCTCTCTCTCCGTCTCCCTCTCTTCACCCCTCCCCAGCTCTTGCTCTCTTGCTCTCTCTCTAAATAAATAAATACATTTAACAAAATCAAAAACAAAGTAACTTAAAAAAAAAAAAAAGAGTACCTGGCAAATCATTCCATGTAGGAGAAGTTCTAGAAAAAGAGAAGCTAGGCCACTGTAACAGAAAGCAGATGGGTGAGCAAAACTTCTGGGATGGCGGAAATGTTGATTTGGTGGTTGTTACCAGGACATGGGTATTTGCCAAAATTCACCAAAACGTATGCTCTAAAAATGAGTATATTGTATTGCATGTAAATTATACCTCAATAAAGTTGGTTTTCAAAATGATATAATGCCAAGAGCTACAAAGACAATAAGATGAAGGGAAAAGGGGGGAGATTTAGGCCATCTCTGTGGTCAGAGATGCCTCTCTGCTGGGATGATATCCGAGCCGAGACCTGAACGAGGTAGAGGCGTTGGACTTGGGGATATGTTAGGGGAAACATCCAGGCGGCAGGACCAGCACATGCAAAGGCCCTGAGGTGAGAAGGCCCCTCCCTCCATGCCCCGAATAACTGAAACAAAGCATATGCCCGCAAGTATCCAAGGGCTGCTAATTAACGACTTAATTAAAACAATAGAAAAGATGGTTTGCTCCTCCCTTACCCCCTTCCTGGTTTTTTGGCTATGCCCCCCAAGACAGCTGCAAGTGGAAGACTTATTCCAACTCTGGGTTCCACCTGGACAAATAAAACCTGCAGCTGCGGGTGAGGGTGAGAAAGTAGGGGTGACTCTGGCATTTCTTGCTTTGCTATCTCCTTTTGGAGAGATCCTGAGGCCAAGATTCGGGTGCAGGTGGTTTCTCTGGGAGGTGACCCTAGGAAGCACGATTTGAGAGTGGAGAAGCAAGTCAGGGGAGGGAAGGAAGCCAATACCGGGGTGTCGATGGGGGGGGGGGGGGATCATGCTGTGGGCAACTAGGGACCAATCCAGCTGGGGGGCCTCTGGGACACTGTGGAACACATGTCACAGCTGTCCTACTGGTAGAGGGCATGAAATCCATGGCCCGTCCAGATGCCCTTTGCGGTTTGAGCAGCAATGGCCAGAGAATGTGCTAGGGCAGACAGACACAGAAAGAGGTTAGTGAGGGTGTTATTACCCAAGGGCCACTTCCAAGAGGGGCTGAGGGCAGAATGTGGACAGGGCCCAACCACTTCTGCTATAGCATCTGACTGGGGACACAGGGAAGGAAGCTTTTTGCCATATAGAGTTCTGCACATTTTGTCCCATTGCAGTAAATAAGAATCTGAATCTTCTAGAAAGAGGCGCAGCCTCTCTGGCATGACCAGCTCTGGCACCTCCTGTTAGAAGCAGCCTGCCTGGTGTTGGGGGGCCTGGGTGGCTCAGTCGGTTGAGCATCTGACTTCGGCTCAGGTCATGATCTTGCGGTGTGTGGGTTCAAGCCCCGCATCAGACTCTGTGCTGACAGCTCGGAGCCTGGAGCCTGCTTCAGATCCTGTGTCCCTCTCTCTCTGCCCACCCCCCATTCATGCACTGTCTCTCTCTGTCTCAAAAATAAATAAACATTAAAGAAGAAGAAGAAGGAGGAGGAGGAGGAGGAGAAGGAGGAGGAGGAGAAGGAAGAGGAGGAGGAGGAGGAAGAGGAGGAGGAGGAGGAAGAGGAGGAGGAGGAGAGGAAGCAGCCGCCGCCTGGTGTCTTCAAGCTCCAAAGCAGGGCTTCTCCCAGCTCCTGACCCCTTTTACCCCCATATCAGATCAGACCCCCAGGCCTATGGAAACTCTATGCCCTGGTCTCATGCCCTCCTGCTTATCACTCCCCCATGGATCCAGATGGCCATCAGAGCGAGCCTTCAAAGCGCCAGCCTCGCCGTACCCCTCCCTCGCTCCGTCTTGCTGTAGCTTCCAGCATCCTCACTGGCATTTGCCAAACTTTTGCCCCGGATCCACGTCCCATGACGTCGACTTCCCACGGTTTTGAGTTTGATTTACATATTTTTATCTTCAGAGGAAATTAGAATAATATACTATTTAAAAATCCTTGTGAAATCTTGAGTTTGATGTCCTACTTCAAATCAGCCAGCCAGCTCCCCAGCCCCTCCAGTGACACTGAGGTCACACCAGAGGAAATGCTGCAGGTCAGAACCAATCCAACCTCCTTAGCTGTGTGTTAGAAACCCAGGGCCACCTGCATCTCCAGACTCACACCCTACCACCTTATACACACACACACACACACACACACACACACACACACACGCACACAGAGCCACAGTAGCATTTATCTGCCTCCAAACTTTTAGCTATGCTATTCCCTCGGCCTGACATTTTCTTCCCATATCCTTATATCCCTGATACTCTCCTAGTCATCCTTCAAAAGCCAACTCAAATGGTATTTGCTATCTAGATTTTATCTCCTCTCTGAGCTCCCAGAATTAATTTCTCCCTTCTCTGGCTTCCCACACCCCTCTGCTCACCTACCTGTAACAGTAGGGACCATCTGGTGACATAGATGCCTGCCCAGACGCCCTCCTCCCTACTTGGCTGGGAGTGCTTGTCTTAGAGGAGCAGGGCCTTATTCATAAAGCATCTGACAAACATGTACTGAGTATCTTCTAAATGCCAGGCACGAGGAAAGGTATGGCAGACACAGCCATGCCCAAGACAGACCCAATCCCTCTCTCCTCAATCTTACAGCCTGTTGGGGAAGACAGACATTAAACACATAGACAAACAAATGAGCATATAATTTCCAAACTGTGATAAGCGCTATTAAGTAAAGCATCCCGGGTGCTTCAAGAGAGAATAGAGAACCCATCTGGATAGGGCAAGAAGAGAAGGCCTCTGTAAGGAGGTAACATTGAGTCCCGAAGGATGGGAAGGAACCCGCAAGAAGAAAGGCTGGAGACCATGTTCGGAAAAGAGGACACAGCCTGTGTGATGGCCCTGAAGTGGGAAAGTCGTGTGCTCTTTGAAGAAAATGGAGGACAGGGTGGCTGGAGCAACGTGGTTAGGGGGAGAACAGGGAGGTGTGTTTACTGGGATGGCGGTGGCCTGATCACCTGGAGCGTAGCAGACACTGGTGGTCCTGGCCATCAGCGCCCACATCCCCTCGTGGCTTCCTGTGCCTCTGTGCCTGAGGGAGTCACCTGTCCATGGCACTGAGTTTGGCTGGACAACAAGCCAGGAGAGGTAAGCCCCAGGGGGGGTGACCCTCGATCAAAGAGGATCAGAAGGTAGAGGATAAATACCCCATTCTTCCACCAGGGCCGCCAGGGTACAGAAGGGCACAAAATCCGAGGCCCTCACTCTCAGGGCTGTACAAGTGTGAGAGTCACCAACCGAGAGTGAGAGCCTTCTTGAATGTTTTTATAACCACTTTATGGAGAGATAATTCACATACCATAAAGTTCCCCCTCTTAAAGTGTACAATTCAATATATTTACAAAATTGTGCAACCATCACTCTCTAATTCCAGAACATTTTCATCACCCAAAAGAGACCCTGTACTCATTAGTCCGTCCTTAACTTGTGTCACCACCCACCCCCAGCCCCCAGCAACCACTAATTTACTTTCTGTCTCCAGGGAGAGAAAGCTGCAGTGGCCACGAGAGGGTATCCCTGCTTCTTGGAACGTTCTTAAAGGCTGCAAAGTGCCAGACAGACCTTAAATAATGGGAAATGAGGCTGGGCAGGCGAGGGGGGCTCAAATGGCAGCCCCAAGTATGTGGGCTTGATCTCAAGGGCTCAGAGCCGAGGAGGATCAGGGTCAAGGGTAAGGTTGGAGGTGGGGAAGGCAGGAAGGAGGTTCTTATTGGTGCTGGGCTGGGCCCCTGGGCATGCAGCGAGCAGAGGATGAGGGTCCATATGGGAATAAGTTGGAGGGAAATTGGGATTGATCATACAGGGATCACTTTGAGCTGGGCTTCTTAAGATGTCAAACTGGACCCCTGAGATTTTTTTTGGTATATCTGTGTACTGTTTATCATTCTAATTTATTTAATACTTTTTGTTATTCAAATTAATCACCACTACATACCCGCCAGGATGGCTAAAGTATAAAAAGTTGACAATACCAAATTTTATTAAAAAAAATTTTTTTTTTCAACGTTTATTTATTTTTGGGACAGAGAGAGACAGAGCATGAACGGGGGAGGGGCAGAGAGAGAGGGAGACACAGAATCGGAAACAGGCTCCAGGCTCTGAGCCATCAGCCCAGAGCCCGACGCGGGGCTCGAACTCACGGACCACGAGATCGTGACCTGGCTGAAGTCGGACGCTTAACCGACTGCGCCACCCAGGCGCCCCAACAATACCAAATTTTAGAAAAGATGCGGAAAAACAGGGGTTCTCCTACCTAACAGGTGGGAATGTCAAAGGATGCCATCAGTTTGGAAAACATTTTGGCAGTTTCTAATAAAGTTAAACGCACACTGACCACATGATCCAGCCACTCCCCTCCCAGGTATTTGACCCAGGAGAAATGAAAACGAATGTCCACAAAATGACCTGTACAAGAACGTCTGTAGCAGCTGTCTTCATAATAGCCCCAAACTGGAAGGAACCCTAATGTCCATCAACAAGCTGACTAATATATAGTGAAATGCCGCTCAGCGGTAGGAAGGAATGAACTGTTGCCACATTTAGTAACATGGATGAATCTCAAACACATTACTCCAAGTGGAAAATGTCACACACGTTACATTCGATAGGAGTCCATTCATTAAAGCCCTAAAGCAGGCACAAGGAGTCTACAGTTGTGTGAATCAGAACAGTGGTTACCCCCTCGAGGAGCTGAATATAGACAGCATAGCAGGAGGGCATGGGAAAACTTTCTGGGGTGCCGAACACTTTCCATGTCTCGATTTGGGTGGTGATCATTTGAATGTGTATAATGAAGACTTGTTCATTTACATCTCAACACTAAATAATCATGGAAATAGAACAATGTTACCTGATTGGATTTAATTTTTCATTGTTTCGTGTTGAGACGATTGGAGACGTACATGCGGTTGTAAGAAATGATGCAGAAAGAGCCCATGTAGCCCCTACCCGGTTTTCCCCAGTGATGACATCTTGCAAAACTACAGTAAAAGATCACAAGCAGGTTATTGACATGGATATAATCCATTGATCTTTTTAGATTTCCCTAGTTTTGCTTTACTCGTGTGTGTGTGTGTGTGTGTGTGTGTGCGTGCACGCACGCATGCATGTGTAATCCTATGCAATTTTATCACACGTGTACGTTAGTGAATCCATATCCAGAACCACAGTCAAGCTGCAGAAAAACAGTTCTGTCACTACAAGGATCTCTTGCATTGTTCTTTTGAAAACATACCCACTCTGGGGCGCCTGGGTGGCTCAATCGGTTGAGCATCTGACTTCGGCTAGGGTCATGATCTCGCGGTTCATGAATTGGAGCCCCACGTTGGGCTCTGTGTTGACAGCTCAGAGCCTGGAGCCTGCTTCAGATTCTGTCTGTCTCTCTCTCTCTCTCTCTCTCTCTGCCTCTCTCCCGCTCCCTCTCTCTCTCAAAAATAAATTAAAACATTACAATTTAAAAAAAATATATAAAAACATACTCTCACCTCTCTATCCCCTCACCTCACCCTCAATTACTGGCAACCAGTGATCTGTTCTCAATGTCTTTAGCTTGGTCATTTCAAAAATTTTATGTAAATAAAATCATATAGAATGTAACCTTTGGGGATTGGCTCTTTTCACTCGGCATAATTCTCTAGAGAGTCATCCAAGTTGCTGCATGTATCCACAGTTAGTTCTTTTTCATTGCCAAACACTACTCCATCGTGTGGAGGTACCACAGTTTATTTGACATTAACCCATTGAAGGATGTCTGCACTGTTTCCAGTTTGGGGCTATGACGAATAAAGCCATTACGTATAGGTTTTTCAGTGAACGTAAAATTCCATTTCTCTAGGGTAAATATCCAAGAGTGCTGTTGTTGGGTATATGGTAACTGCACATCTGGTTGGTTTTTTTTTTTTTTTAACTGCCAAACGTGGGGGCACCTGGCTGGCTCAGCTGGTGGAGCATGTGATTCTTGATCTCATGGTTGTAAGTTCGAGCCCCACATTGGGTGTAGAGATTACTTAAAAAAATAAATAAAATCTTTTTAAAAATCTGCCAAACATGTTTACCAGAGTGGCTGTACCATTTTACACTCCCACCAACAATGTATGAATGACCCAGTTTCTTCATATCCTCACCAGCATTTTGCTGTTTTCGCTAGTTTTTATTTTAGGCTTTCAGATAGGCATATAGTGCTTTCTTGTTGTGGTTTTAATTTGCATTTCCCTAACGGCTAATGATGTTGAACATCTTTCCATGTGGCTGCTTCCTTGCCATCTGTATATCCTCTTCCCTGAAATGTCTGTCATGCCTTTTATCCAGTGTCTAAGTGAATGTTTTTTTCATTTTTGAGTTTTGAGAGTTCTTTATATATTCTAGATACCAGTCTCTTAAGTATTTCCTCTTGCTGTACACTTTATCCTTTATCCTTTATCTCTTTATCCTTTAATACAGTCTTTCATGGAGCAAAATTCATGATGAGGATTTTTACAGGAACAGCATTAAACTAACAGGTCAATCTGAGAAGTGACATCTTGACCATGTTGATTGTTCCAATCTGTGAACACAGTATGTTGCTCCTTTGACTTCTCTCCTCAGCATTGTGTAATTATCAGCATACAGATCTTGTATGTGTTTTATTAAGTTTGTGCCTTAGTATTTTATGTTCATTGGAAAGACCATAAATAGTATAATAGACCACCCAGCTGGTATCCACAGAGAATTGGAAAAATTATTGATGTACGGGAAAACCCATACGTTAGGTGTCAGAAGTAAAGTACCGTGCACAGTAGTAGGAGTAGACAGAGTGTTTTTCCCTTTAAAACCCCTAAGTATTTTATGGTTTATAGTGCTACTTTAAATTGAATGTCTAAAAATTAATTTCCAATTATTTGCTGCTAGTCTATAGGATTTCATTTATTCACTTTTTTATTATACAACTTATGTGAACATTTTTTATTGTGGTAAAATACACATAAGTATTCTATTCTTTCTGATGCTAGTATAAAGGCAATTGTTTTTGTAATTTCCTTTCAGAGTGTTCATTGTTTGTGTATAGAAACACAACTGATGGGGCGCCTGGGTGGCTCAGTCGGTTAAGCGTCCGACTTCAGCTCAGGTCACGATCTTGCGGTCTGCGAGTTCGAGCCCCGCGTCGGGCTCTGGGCTGATGGCTCAGAGCCTGGAGCCTGCTTCCGATTCTGTGTCTCCCTCTCTCTCTGCCCCTCCCCCGTTCATGCTGTGTCTCTCTCTGTCTCAAAAATAAATAAAACGTTAAAAAAAAAAAGGAAAAAAAAAAAGAAACACAACTGATTTATGTGAGTTGACTTTGTATCCTGCTACTTTGCTGAATTCATTTATTAATCCTAAAAGTTTTTTGGTAGAACCTTTAGGGTTTTCTACAAATAAGATCATGTCATCTATGAACAGAGATGACTTTAATTTTTCCTTTCCTATTTGGATGCCTTTTATTTATTTTTCATGCCTAATAGCTGTGGCTAGCACTTCCAGGACTGTACTGAAGAGAAGGGATGAAAGCAGACATCCTTGCCATGTTCCTGATCTTAGGAGGAAAAGCTTTCAGTCTTTCACCATTGAGTGTGATGTTTGTGGTTGTTTTTTCACATATAGATTTTATTATGTTAAGGTGGCTGCTATTCATGGTTTGTTAAGTGTTTTTTCTCATGAAAGGGTTTGAATTTTGTCAAGTGCTTTTCTGAATCAGTTGAGATGACCATGTGACATTTTTTCTTCATTTTGTTAATGTTATTCTAGGAATAAATCCCACTTGGTCATGGTGTATAATCATTTTAATATGCTGCTGAATTTGGTCTGCTAGTATTTTATTGAGGTTTTTTTGCATTAATGTTCATAAGGGATATTGGTCTGTTTTGGTTTGTTTGTTTGTTTGGTTTGGGTTTTGGGGTTTTGTTTTGTTTTGTTGTTTGTACTGCCTTCATCTGGCTTTGGTATCAGAATAATTCTGGCCTCATAGAATGAGTTAGGAAGGGTTCCCTCCTCTTCAATTTTCTGGAAAAGTTTGAAAGGGTTGGTATTGGTTTTTCTCTAAATGTTTGACAGAAATAAGGGGTGCCTGGCTGGCTCAGTTGGTAAAGCATGAAACTCTTGATCTCAGGGTCGTGAGTTCAAGCGCCATGTTGGGCATAGAGCTTACTGAGAAAAAGAGAGAGAGAGAGAGAATAAGCTAATAAATGTTTGGTAGAATGCACCACTGAAACTATCAGGCCCAGAGCTTTTACTTTGTTGGAAGATTTCCGATTACTGATTCAATCTCCTTACTAGTTACATCTCTATTCGGATTTTCTATTTCTTCCTGATTTATCTTGGAAGGTCTTATGTTTCTAGGAATTTGTCCATTTCATCTACAGTATCCTACCTGTTCACAAACCCTTATTATTTCTCTAGAATCAGTAGTAATGCCCACTTTTATTTCCAATTTTAGTAATTTGAGCCTTTTCTCTTTTTCTCTTAGTCCATCTAACTAAAGGTTTTTTGATTCTGCTAATCTTTTCAAAGAGCCAACTTTTGATTTTTCTCTATTGTTTTTCTATTTTCTATTTCATTTATCTCTGCTCTAATCTTTATTATTTCCTTCCTTCTGCTAGCTTTGGGTTTAGTCTGTTCTTTTTCTAGTTCCTTAAGTTGTAAACTTAAATTGTTGATTTGAGATCTTTCTTGTTTTTTTAATTTTTATTTTTTAATGTTTATTTATTTGTTTTGAGAGAGAGAGAGAGAGAGAGAGACAGAGCCTGAGTGGGGGAGGGGTAGAGAGAGGGCTGATGTGGGGCTGGAACTCAGGAACCATGAGACCATGACCTGAGCCAAAGTTGGGGGCTTAACCGAATGAGGCGCTCCTTTATTTTATTTCTTTAAAGTTTATGCATTTACTTTGTGTGTGTGTGAGAGAGAGAGAGTGTGTGTGCATGCACATGCAAGAGGGGGAGGGGCAGAGAGAGAGGAGAGAGAATCCCAAGCAGGCTCTGAGCTGTCAGTGTAGAGCCCCATGTGGGGCTCAGAGTCACAAACCGTGAGATCAGAACCTGAGCCAAAATCAGAGAGTCAGACGTTTAACTGACTGAGCCACCCAGACTCCCCAAGATCTTTCTTGTTTTTCAGTACAAGCATTTATAGCTATAAATTTCCCCTTTAACACTGCTTCTGCTGTGTCCCATAAGTTTTGGTATTTGTGCCTTCATTTTCATTTCTAAGTCTTCTCTAATTTCCTTTGTGATTTCTGCAATCATTGGCTATTTAAGAATTTATTGTTTAATTTCCATAACCTTTTGAATTTTCCAGTTTTACTTATGTTGAGCAACCTCTTTTTTTTAAAATGGAAGAGTATAGCATGTTAGTGCCGCACTCCTCAGTAAAGAGAAAGGAGTATTTATGAGCTATTAAAACAAGCCCTTCATCTCAGTGCTGCTCGGTTTTGGATGAAGATGAAATTCCAAACAATAAAGTAATTAGAGGATTCTCATTTTCAGATTTTTTTTAAATCCAGCAGTGAGAATCTCTCTTTATACCCAGAAAGTCCTTGGGGCACCTGGGTGGCGCAGTCAGTTAAGCGTCCGACTTCAGCCAGGTCATGATCTCGCGGTCTGGGAGTTTGAGCCCCACGTCAGGCTCTGGGCTGATGGCTCGGAGCCTGGAGCCTGTTTCCGATTCTGTGTCTCCCTCTCTCTCTGCCCCTCCCCCGTTCATGCTCTGTCTCTCTCTGTCCCAAAAAAAATAAATAAACGTTGGAAAAAAAAAAAAAAAGAAAGTCCTTGGGTTCATTCATTAAACAAACATTTACTATTTCACCAAACATTGCGCCAGAAAAGAAGAGTTACACCAATGAATGAAACAGGGAAACATCCCTGCCCACATGACACTTCCATTATAGAGGGGGAAGACAGACAATGAACAATAAATATACTAAACAAATAAATTACATAATATGTTACAAGGTGGTAAGAGCTATGGGAAGAAAATAGAAACAGGGTGAGAGGGATCTGAGTTCGGGGCTAGGTTGCAGTTTCAGAGAGGATGGTCAGGGTCAACCTTGTTCCATACATAGGCCATACTCGAATAAAGATTTACAGAATGTGAGGGGGTAAGCCATGAAAATATCTGAAGGAAGAGCATTCCAGCATAGGGAAGAGCCAGTGCAAATTTGAAAGGGGAGCGCATGTCTGGAATCTTCATCCAAAACTATGAGACTGGAGAGCGATGGAAGTGATGTCAGAAGGGTAGAAGGGAGATGGCTCATGGGGAGTCTTATAGGATTTAGGATACAACTCTGGAACAGATAAAGGGGCACTGAGGATTTTGAGGAGAGTTTTAACACGATTTGACTAATTTTGAACAAAATCACTGGGGCTGCTGAGTCTTGACTGTGATGGAGAAAGGACCCCAGTAGGGAGGCATCTGCAGTAATCCAGGTGAGAGAGGATGGTACCTTGGATATTAGTGGTAGAAATGGTGAGAAGTGGTGGGATTCTGCAGATATTTCAAAGGCGGAGTCACAGAGATTGACCAGATGTGGAAAAATAATCAAGGATGACTCTAAGATTTTTGGCCTTAGAAAATAGAAGGATGGCATTGCCATTGGCTGAGATGGGAAAGGCCACAAATAGAACAGATTTGGGGGCGAGGGGAAGGATCAGGATTTTTGTTTGGGACACACTGAGTTTGAGATGCCTGTTAGACATCCAAGTGATGGTATCCAGTAGACAGTTGAACATTGGGAGTTCAGAAGAGTGACATGAGCTCCTTCTCTGATAGGGTTGGACAGTGAGAATCAATTCCTTATCAAAATGATGTCATTACATTTGCACAACAAGCTTTTGTTTCTGGAAGCCATCTGAAGCAATCTCCAGAATCTGTCCTTCCATTGAGTGTGCCAAGTTATTTATCGATGTCTGCAAAGTGATGGGAGAAGGGTTCTTATCCACTCACAGCTGCCTGCCAGCTTGTGAAAATACTCACAACGATCTTTCAATTCAATGCTGAAGTGTCTCTTCATCTTGTGCAAAATACTTTCAGTGAGTTCTTCAGCTGCGTTTATAACCAGACCATTGAGACCACACACACACAAAAAAGGTTTTCAGCATTTGTCTTAAGGCTGACAGACTGTGTGGGATTGGTGATCTCCCTCCTAGGGCACAGGTGCCTGTGTGGGACGCCAGAGGTCATAGGGCAGCCACCGCTCTTGAGTGCTTACTGCATGCCATGCCCTGTGTTGTGCCCCTTGCCACGTCTGCACAAACACATCGAAGTGTCACAACTGTGCTGGGAGGGAAGCACTATGCTTATAGCCATAGAGCTGGGGAACCTGAGGCTCCAACAGATGGAGTGATTTTCCCCAGTTCACATAGTGCATGAGTGTTGGAGATAGGACTAGAGTGCTTTGAGGGTCCCTGGAGATGTCTTTGAAGCAGCTGCGGTCTCCTGGGTCAGAGCATTGAGGGCTGATTCCAGGTGCGAGGCTTTGGAGGCTCCAACTTCCCGCTCTGAGCATTTGCTGAGGGCTGGGCCACCCAGCGCTCCAGGACTTGGAACTACTCCGGACTCCTGGGCCTGGCTTCGGGATCGAGGCCCCGGCTAGTCTGCGGCCCCCATGGAGGGGGTGTGTACCGGAAAGACACTAATGGTCAAAACAAGAGGACATCACAGCCACTGTTCTCATTTCCTCTCATTCCGCAGACCCTCCCTGCACTACCTAGAAGGCCCTCTTGCCCACTTCTGAGAATGCTGGACAGACTAAAAGTAGGGCGTGGGGGCAGATGGGTTTTTATTGACCATTCTCCTGCCTGAAACATCAGCTTCTCTCTGACTGTGGCCCTGATAATCCTCGAGATCCCCTCCACCCTCCTCCTGCAGTGTCCGGCCTCATTAATAAGAGGTGACAGATGGAAAGAGGAGGTCAAGGTGATCATGGAATTAGAGTAGGGCTCAGGGAAGACGGGGGAGGTGGCATTCTGACAGGGTTGGTGGTGAGGTGCCCCTCAGACTTGGAGGGTGACGCAACCACCCACAGCCCTCTTAACTATTTGTGTTTGGGACTGGAGATTAGTTTCTGGGATGCCATTAACTGTCAAGCAGGTTGCAGACTGCACAAGAGCACTCAAGCAAGGAGAGACTAAAATCCAGCCGTTGCCTCTTTCACTATAGAGCCGAATCCACCCAGAGGAAGGGGTGACTTTTTCTGATTCACACAAAGACAACATATGGGCTAGAGGTAAGCCTGTGCATTAAAGACCGGGCCTTAGAATGTTATGTGCAAAGCTTAAGTGTTTTATTTTGACTTAAAACATATAAATGTGTATTTACTCTCCAATCTTTTGATATAGGTCCAAGGCCTTTTCTTTGAGGAGTCCAGGGGTTGGAATTCCCATTCATTACCTATGTCTATAATTTCTAACGTTGGTGTCTCGAAAGTGGAAGGGACTCTCGTGAAGTGACCCGCAGGCAGAGGTCTTGCCGATTTCTCTCTCACAGCTGTCCTGTTCGTATCTAGTTACAAAGCGCTATTTTTACAGTTTGCCATCATTGGGGCCTCACAGACACCTAGCTAGATCCCAAAGCTTCTGCACGGCTGCGTTTGTCCGTGGGTATTTGCAAGATCTTGTTGCTGAAGGGGGTACCAGCGGAAGACCTCACATGCTGCCACCTTACTGGTATCTTTCCTCTACCAGTTTTTCAAGCTAGCATTTATCAAGCATTTACTATGTGCCAGCTGGATACTAAATATGTTTCATGCGTTTTCTGCCACACTAGGAGGTCAGATCTGTCAGTCCCATTTTACTGGTGAGGACCCTGAGGCATAGGGAGAGGGGAACGCTTTGCCTTGTTTTCTGAACGCACAACTCCTATGTTGACTCAGTTCTAAGACATATTTTTTTTCACTTTGCTAAACTTAGGATGTCGACGAAATATAGAATAAATGAAGAAGCCATGATGTGTAAACGTGCTTCTAAAAACTTGTAAACTTTTAGTCTGAAAGCATTTCAAATTTACAGAAAAAGGTACAAGAATACTGCAAAGAATTCCCATATGCCCTTGACCCAGAATCACATATATTATTAACATTTTGCCACATTTACTTCAAAATTCTCCCTCTCACTCTCCATATACATGAATCATTTGAAAGTAAGCTGCAGATGTCATGCCTCTTCTCCCCTAAACATTGCCCCAGAACAAGGAATATGCTCTTACACAATCATAGTATAACTATGAAAATCTGAAAATTTAACGCTGAACAATATACTATTATCTGGTTCATAGTTTGTAGCCTACATTCAGATTTTGCCAACTCTTCCGGTAACGTCCCTTACAGCAGATTTTTCTAGCGCCAACTTCAATTCAGAATTACATGTTGCATTTTGATGTTGTATCTCTGTCATCCCTTTTAAATTCCTGTCTTTTCTTTCTTCCCATTGACATTTTTGGCGAGTCAGGCCAGCTACTTTGTAGAATGTCCTAAATTTCAATTTGTCGGGTTGTTTTCTCACGATTTCATCCAGGTTACACACTTATGGCAGGGGGACCAGGTACGTGATAGCTTCTCGGTATATCCCATTGAGAGGCACATATGTTGGCTTGTCCTATCAATATGATGTTAACCTTGAACACTGGGCTAAGGTGGAGTCCATCAGGTTTCTCCACTATCGTGATCGCTCTTCTTTTGTAATTAAAAAGCCATTTGGAAGGAGACACTTTGAGACTGTGAATATTCTCCTAGCAAACTTTCAACAGTTTTAGCACCCATGGATGATTCTTATTCCAATTTACTGCTATTACAGTTGCAAAGCTGTGATTTTCGTATGCTATCACCCCTTCTATATTTATTAGCTGGCATTCTGCTATAGGGAAGATGTCTCCTTCCTCTCCCATTTATTTCAAGAGTAGAGACTCATGGATTCTTCTCACATTAGTCAGTGGGAAATAATGCATTACTGTCATTATTTATGCTGATGTTTTATTGTCACTGAGGCAGGATATGAGCCCAGGTCCGTCTGATGGCAGAACCTATGTTCCAGACCACTCTTCTATGCTCCACTCTGTTTACTAGCTTTTACCTTGAGCACACTGCCTAAATTCTCTAAAACTCAGCTTTAATACTGGAAGGATCTAAGAGACACATGTGACACATGACTAAGATTCTAAAGGGAAAGTCTGTGGCATTGGCCCTCTGCTGGGTCCTAGGACAACCCTCGTTCCCTGCCAGGCCCTCAGCACCGTTCTGTTCAGTCAGGTTCAAGTTGCACCAACCTAACACCTGGTCCTCTACTAGGGGCTTTGTATACACAGATGAGTGAGACCTGGCCTCTGCCAGGTTGAGGCTGCTCCACACCACTGCGTCCCAGAGAAAAACAATGTGGAATAGAGCCACAGCTGAGCCACGATGGGCTTGTAGCACGAATGAGACATAAACATTTGTGGTCATCAGGCCCTGCGGTTTGGGACTGGTTTGTCCCTGCAGTATAACCTGTCTATTACCCCCCGTCCTAGTTTCTGAAAGTACAATTAGGACCAAGCCAGACTTAGTTCCTGCTTTCACGGAGCTCGCAGTCTACTTGGGAAGACCGATGCTAACCAAACGAATAGTTATTTAAGCACAATTATGTTAAGGGCTACAAAGGAAAAGCACTTGGTACTGGGACATCATCTAACCAGGGTGCCTGACTTCATCGAGAAAACCAGGGAAAGCTTCTGAGGAAGCAACAGTAAAACTAAGACCTTAAGAATGAGTCTGAGAGGGCCTGGTAAAGAAAGGCAAGCGAGATATTTCAGCAGAGGGAACAGCATGTGCAAAGGCCCTGGGAAAGGGAGCCTTCAGGTTTCCTGCACTTTCCAAGCTTGCTTCTTCAGGTGCCTCTCAGTTCTGTGAGCCCAGAGATCCTACTGATACATTTCCTTTGTGCTTAAATTAGCTGAAAGTCTACTGCTTTCCACCAAAGAAATCTACACTGTGTGCTTTAGGCAGGAATTTTTGGCTACAGTCTGTTACAGAGTCAACATCAACCCAAGTCTCTCAAATAAACTCCCACCTCAACAGACTCGTTGGCCAGAAAGAAGTTCCTGTGCTGAGTATATGTGGGCTCATCTGGCTTCTCCAAGGAAAAGTCAAGAGCATCCTTTTGTGCAACTAAGGATCGAAAAGAGATCTGATTTCCTTTTTTTGGTTTGTTGGTTTCGTTTTGTTGTTGTTGTTGTTGTTGTTGTTGATTCTTTGGAACAAGGCATCGTTCTACAGAGTGCCAGGGGAGCAAAGCCCAGCAGAGTCTCTCAGCCACACTCCGGCACCCATTACCTCCTCCCATCCCCATGTCAGGGGTAATCTCCTGGCATAACCTGAGCCAAAAAGAAAGAAAAAAGAATCTCTGCCCTCTGGGATAGATTTAAATTCCCCAAGTCTTCTCTTTCCTCAGCCTTACCCATTTCAGTCAATCCTATTTTTAAAGCCAAAATCCCAGGAATCATCCTCAATTCTTTTATTTACCCCCTCACATTTGAGCAGTCATCCAGTGCCGACAGCCCTGCCTCCAAAATACATCACAAATTAGCCCACCTCCCTGTATCACCACGGTCTCCACCCTGGGCCAAGCCACCACCACCTAGACACTTATCTTGGCCTCCCCACTGTCTTCCCACCTCTCCTCTTACTCTCCAATCCGTTTACTTTATAGCTAGAGAGATCTTTTAACACAGAGAGGTTAAAAATGCAGACTTCAGGTCCATGTGGCCTGGAGTCAAATTGAGCTCGATCACCTGTGGCTGTGTAGCCTTAGGCACTTGACTTCATCTCCCCGAATCTTCTTTTCCTGGTCTTTAAAATAAAGATAATACAATCTGTTCTTTATAGAATTACACTGAAGATTAACAATGTCAACGCTCAGTGTCTGGCACACGGGAAGAGCTTAATACATCATTATTGTTCTATCATTAATGGGTTGAGGACAGGAAGAATATTGGGCACTTGCCCACATTACCACTAGATGTCGCCACAGTCCTTGCTAAAATAGCAGCACTTGTTTCCCAAGTCTGGAGCAAAACAAAACAAAACAAAACAAAAAACCTTAGAGTTGGAGAAACTGAGGAAAAAACCAGCAGGGACCTCTCAAGTTCATGAAAGCAGGTCCAGGATTCCAAGCCACTGGTCCTGCCCCCTTAAGGATGGCAAATTCCACACCAGGGCTCCCACAGCTCATCCTGCCCCTGGAATAACCTGCTATCCATTTGAACTAACAGGTACCCGTGAGTGCTAACTGCGCGACAGGACCCATTCTAAGCATTTTACAATATGAACTCCCTGAATTGGCAGAAATAACTATAAGAGGTAGATTCTAATGGTTTCTTCATTTTATGGATGGGAAAAGTGAGGCACAGGGAGGGTCAGTAAGTTGCTCAAGGACACACAGCTAGAAAATGCAGAGTGGGATTAAAACCCTGGCATTCTGGCTGCAGTCTGTGCTATCCCAGAGCTTACTTCTTTGGTCACCTTGGCAATAATGTTAATGATTCCATTTTAAATCTTTTGATATTATCACATAGCTTCTTTGATGATTTAACAAAGCACTGCTGTTCCATTACGGGTTACCTTTCCCCAGTCTATGTCTTGGGAAGGAAACAGTGTTGATTTTCAGAAAAAGCGATTGTCAACCGGTGTGATTACATAGGAAATTAAGTATTGTAGTTTCGCAAAACATCACTCTATAAACAACATAACCTTTTGCTGATTCTTCATCATTTAGCCCTAAGTTTGCTGTCCAGTCCCAACAGAATTCCATGGACTTGGTCACTGGCTAAATCGGAGGCTTGGAGGACAAATGAGAAAGGAAGGAGCTTGGTCAGGTCTTTAATTCATTCACTCATTCATTCATTCCACAGTGACCGCGTCCTACTCCCTGCCTGGCCCTGTACAAGGCTCTGAAGCCAAGAAATGACCCCTACATTAGCCCTGCCCTCAAGGAGCTCACAGTCCAGTGAGAGTTAACAGACAGGAAGTACGCACACATTGGCCCTGCTTAATTGACCATCTCCCCAGATTGTCTGTAGATGGAGTTTGTCTATTCCCTCCATTCCTAGCATAGTGCCTGGCCCATGTTAGGTACTAGATAAATGTTTGCTGAAATGAAAACAAAAGCTTCACAGAGCAGGCAGCAATTTGATCTGGGGCTTTGAGGATTAGAAAACTCTTGACAGGTGAAGACAGAGGAGAGGACACACCCTCTCAAGAGGAAGAATGACAGGGTCATTGTAGAAAGATCTGTAGAAAGGCTTCTGTGTGGAGGATGATGGCTTTGGGTGAGATGCGGGGCACTTAGAGGCTGGTTCAGGGCCCAGTGGTGAGTGGATGGTGGCCTGGACCAAGGCTTTGGAGGTGGGGACAGAAAAGGCCTGATGGAGGATTGAGGAAGGATGGACAAGCCTTGGGGAGTGTGGAGCAGAAAAAAACAGGAGCCGTGGGTGAGTCTGGCTGTCTGGTGGAGCAGAGCAAGCTGGAGAGGACTTGGAAGGAAGTTGAGGTCTGTTGAGCAAAATTTAGGGGCATAAAGACCCTTCAGGTCCCTCAAGTCAGAGCCCAGCTTTGGTGTCATTTCTACCACCTCGAACTGCCGTTGGAGGGTAGAGCAGTCTTGTGGATACAGAGGAAGCGAGCCAGCTGGGCAGGAGCCAGCCACATGTGAGTGAGAAGCCCTGCCTCACTTTCTCCAGTTTTCTGGGGCCCCAAGGGGAAGAGGGCTGGCCAGGGAGGCCTTGTCAATGCCCAGACCTAGCATGAAGGTTACTGGAAGGCAGAGTCTCTCCAAAAACTGCCTTCTGATTCTTGCTCAGCAGCACAAATCACATACTGTGGATTGGGAGGACATCGTCCTCTCTTTTATTATATTTTATTTTTCTTGGGCTATAACACACATAAAGTATATAAAGTCTCCTAATCTTAAGGTATAGCTTGATGAATTTGTGCCCATGTAGTCACCAAGCAGATTAAGATATAGACCTTTTCCAGCATCCCAGGAAAGTCCCTCTTATTCCTTTTCCATTCTACTCCCCTCCCCGCGACCCAGGTAACTACTATTCTGATTTCTATCACCATAAATCATTGTTGCCCACCCTTGAACTTTATATATGAACGGAATCATACTATATGTATTGTTTTTGTGTCTGGGTCCTTTTAGTCAGCTTAATGTCACTGTATGTGATATTAATCCACATATCACATGTCAGTATATTATACTTTTATATGTATAATATAGTATTCCATTGGATGAACGTGCCATAATTTGTCAGTTCTCCTACTGATGGACATTGAGCTATTTCCAGTTTAAGCTATAAATAAATCTGCTAAAATTCTTTCGTGAGTCTTTTTGTAGACATAGGCACTCACTTCTCTCAGAATGAATACCTAAGAGTGGAAATTCTAGGTCACGGCAGAGGTGTATGTTCGGATTTAGTAGAAACGGTCGGTTATCAGAAGTGGCTGTACCAATTTCCTCTCTCACCAGCTGTATGCAAGAAGTTCAGTGGCTGCACGTCCTCTTTTCTTCCAGTGTTGGATACTGGAACACCAGAGATTGGAATGGGTGCGTTGATCCCTCAGCCCATTAGCAGCAAGACAGACAGAGGCCACATCCAGTTTGTTTCTCAGCTGGGGGAGGAGTGGACATCTTGATGTGGATGTGACTCTAGGAACTGGGGTAGTCATCTTATGACCATGAGCATGAAACCATCATGAGGATAGCAGATCAAAGATGGAATTAAACCTGGGAGATGGAATGTCCATGATGACACTGCACTGCCAAGCCACTCAATTAATTTGCCATTGGGTGGCAGCCTTCTTATTTTTAAGCCAATTGATATGTGGATTTTTTTTTTGGGGGGGGTGGTTTTCTTTATTTGTTTGTTTTGTTTTGTTGGCGGGGGTGGGGGACTTATAAAGGATATAGTCTATTAGCCCTCCTTTTAACCAAACCCAGTGGTGCCATTTCTGTCCTCTACAGCAATCGGCCCCACTGAGCACTTTCTCCTTCTTGAAACCTTCTCGTTGGGATCCCATATTCACCTGGTCTTCCTCTTACCTGTCTGGACACTGCTTCTCAGCTTCCTTTCTTGGCTCCTCCTCCTCTGTCTACTTTTTTTTTTGTTTTTGTTTTTAATCTATCTTCCCTCCCTTGGGATCTCATCCAGCATCATGATCCCATCCATCACCTGTGTGCTGATGTTACCCAAATATGAATCTCCAGCCCAGACCTCTCTTCTGAGCTCATCTCATATAAAAATCCCTGTTGACCCTCTCCACCTAGATGTTGCCCAGACATTTCAGATTTGCCTTCTCAAAGTCAAACTCTGTATCCTCTCCCTCAATTTGATCCTTCTTCAGGTTTCACTACCTTAGCGAAGGGCTCTTGACTCCTTCCTACTCAAGGCAAAAACCTAGATGTTCTTGCCATTGCCTTAGCACACACCCACATGCAATCTTTCATCCTTTACTTCTCTACCTCCCCAAACCGCCACCCTGAGTCATTGTTACTTTGCAGCTAGAAAGTTGCAACAGCCTTCTAACTGGTCCCCCCACACCTGCTCCCAACTGTCTTCCAAGCCATGCAGCCAGGGTAGCGTTTCAGAAATCCAAATTTGTTATCATTCCCCTTATGAAAATGGCTCCTCATTACTCTCAGGATAAAATCCAAATTCATTTGGTACCATTACCTGCCCTACTCCTTGCTCATCCCTCATGTCCCCGCCGCCCCCAACTCCTTCCCACCTCATCTGGCACAAATGGTTCTTTCTGCTTAGTGCATTTCCCCTTACTCTTGCCCTGCACAACTCCTAACTGTCCTTGGTTTCTCAATCTAAATGCCAGCTTCGCAAGGATGATCCACCCTTACCCTCACCCTATGTCAGGACCCCATTCATTTTTCATAATCCTTACTTTCCCACCGCGCATCCCATGCTGCATAACTATATATTGATTTGATTAATATTATTGACACATAGTGATTATTTGATGACTCTCTTTCCTCCTCCACCCGCCGCCCCTACACTTCACCCCACTAGAATGGCAGGTTGGAGCAGTGTCTAAGCCACCCTCTACTCCACTTGCTTTTAGCAATGCATTTAACAGAGAGTAAGCGCTCAAGGAATGCGCTTAATTAGCTGATAAATGACTCATTCAATCCCCCATAACAACGCCGTGGAGTAGGCATTTCATCAGACGTAGGGAAGCTGGGTGAGAACCGGGGTAGGCAAGTTGCCCGAGGTATAGTGAAAGCGGAGGAATCAGGTCCTGCCCCACGTTTGGTCTTAAATTCTGAACCTGGTTTTTCCGCTCCTGAACTTTGGCCGCTTGGTGAAAGAGCCAGGGAGGGGGCGGACTTTGAGCCACAGGAAGGTTTTCCCGGATGACACGGGCGATCCACATGGGGCACTGGAATCAAGAGTTCACCCACGGAAACTAAGGAACGCCCCCTCCGCTCTCAAAGAGTAAGGATCACAATCTGCTGCATATGCATAAGGGGACCATGAAACCGTGATTCGGGACTACCCAAAACGCGCCTGATTGAAAATTCTTCGGGCTTGAAGACTTGAGAACCTCCAGAATTCCTCACACATACATAGAAAGTTTTCAAAGGCTCATATAAAGCGGATATCGAGGGAATATCGGGTGAGGACGATCCAGGTTTGGGTCTTTTGATCAGGCGTCTGCTGGAGGCAGCCCGATCCCAGGAGGGGTCCTCGGTCTGCTCCACTAGAAGACGAAGGGGGCGTCTCCCCGGCTTCCTGCGGCGTCGGCGGCGAGCTGAGGTGGAGGCTGGCTGCGGCAGCGAAGGCGACAGTGGCGGCGGCGCCATGGCAGGGCTCGCAGGTACCGTGGCGTCGGCCTCCTGGGGACGGGATAAGAGGCCCTCAGTGCGGCGGTGCCGCCATGTTGTCCCCTCGGGGTCACCTTAGGCGTCGCCCGGTCCCTTTCTGGGGTTTTCCTTCCGCGCACCCTGGGGGCCACCCCTGTCCGGTGTCACGTGATTGCCCTGTGTGGCCCCAGCCTGGGCCTTGGGGGTCCCTTTCCGGCCCGAGGGCGGGTCACCGGACCCCTGGGTCTCGGTCTGGCCTCCAAGGTCAGCGCTCGCCTGTCTGTTCCCAGGAAGGGACAGACAGAGCCGGGGAGCGCGGAGCTGAGGGGCGCGACTACCGCGTCTTCGGCCCGGGGCCCACGGCAGGGGTCCCGGGTTCTGAGAGTCCTGCCACTCTGTCCCCGCCACTTAAATCGCATTTTTTAAATCAGAAGGGGCGTGGGGGAGAGGGGAGAGAGGGCTCTTCCCCACACATACAGGCACCCGCTTTGGTGTCTGAGGTGATGAGGTCATAGGTTGACGCTCTGCCTTGAGTCGCGGGTGCTTCTCACTCCCTCGTAACTTTTCAGGTCTGGACACCCGTTCCCTTTTCTCCAGTGTATATGGGGAGTGGCCCTCAAGGGCAGCTGAAGGAACGGAATGCCTGGCACACCCGTGGCCTAGAAAGAAGAATGGGGGCTGGGGAACAGTTGCTTTTTCCTTCCCCCTTCCCCCGTCCCAACCTTCTGTAAATTCCTTCCAGGCCTCCGTGTTCCTTTTCAACGCTAAATGTTGGGACAGCCTGGGGTCTGTCCTGGGGAGGAAATGATCTTTCTGTTTATAGGTTCGGATCGTGTTTTATCCCTTTCAGGGAACTGGTGTGTTGGGAACAGCTTCTGTTTGCCCTGCCTGACACGGTCCAACCATCCCCTCAGCCTTCTGGACGGGAACACCAAAGCCAGGACCAAAAAAAAAAAAAAAAAAAAAAAAAAAAAAAAAAGGTTCCAGCTTAAGTGCTAATGCCAAGTGTTAGATCTTGTCTATGTGTTTGTTTCAAATCAGACAGACTCATTAATGTCAAACAAATCTGTTACCAGGTTCAGAGGCCTGGTCAGTTTCCAGTGACCAGATCAATTCCATAGCTGAAATTGGTCTTGTTAGAATTGCTGCCAGAAACAGGTTAACCTTTTATCTGTAACGTGTTGTTTCAGAGAGGAATCTGGAAGTCTGGGTTTGGCTGTCTTTTTTGTTGTTCTCTTATCTTCGAAACATATGCATTCCATCTCAAGCCTGTCACTGTGTGCTATATACCAAGGATCATGCGTTGCCTGCCTCTTTGGCTTCCTGTTCTGGGAATGCTCAGGAATCGGGATCCTGCCTGGGTACGGGCCCTGTGGGAGGGAGAAGAGAAGGGGCGGAAGGGAGGGCGAACCAGATCCTTCTCAGAGAAGGTGGTGACCTGTCTCTGGGGCAAATAGAGGAAGTCAGAGGTCACCAGGGAAAAAGAGCGTGTTGCTAAACCAATGTTTTGTGTGGTGTGTGCACGCTTGTGCACATTTAAATCTCGGGGGGTAAAACTAACTGCAAATTCAGAATTTCACTTTAGGTTGCTGGCTCCTGAGTAGACACAGTTTGAAAATAGGGGATCTAGCACATGGCTCTCAGCAAACCTGCTCCCTCATCCAACCCAGGTGTAATGAGCTGTGGCTGTCCTGCATGAAGCTTGGGAAACTCTCCGCCCCCTCAGTCACAACCCAGATGCTCCACGGATAGAGATGACACTGTCACATAGCACCCCACACGTCTGAAAGCCACGGTACCCAAGCCCTCCTGGAGCTTAACCTGACTGGTTAGGCTGAGACACTAACATCTTCTTGGCGTATTAGTGCCAAGGATGGTGCCCGTTGGTGTCCTGCAAAGCCATTCCAATCCCCTCACAACTCATCTGCTGTATCCTTGGTCTCACAGGGGCAAAGCCTTGTGGTGGTGGCAGAAACAGTTTAGGAAGAAGGGAGGCCTGTGGACTAAGGGTCTTGCAATGAAACTCTAGTGATTTTCAACTTCTACCATTGCTCTCTATCAGAATAAAATGTTTTCATGGTATTGCTTCTGGAAAAATTTTTGTAAACAAGGTGTGTCTGGACCAGACTTCTAGGCACCACACAGGAATAGAAAGTGAACGCATTCCCTCTGTCTTCTCCAGTGGGTTGTGTTTGCTGCCAGAACATGAGGGTTTGGGGGATGAGGGGTGAAAGTGGAAGAGTAGACATTGCACACTCAAGCCTACCCATGTGGATGCAGGCCACCAGGACAGCCCTTGCCTGGAAGTCTGTCATCTCACCATGCCACACGGATGGACGGATGGAGCGGCCCCACAGGTGGGCTTTGCCAAGATTATCTAGAAAGCCCCCGGGCTGCCAGCAGCCTCCTGGCTTTTAAAGGGGGCACAGGAGGCTAAGGGGAGAATGCTGTGTCCAGAGCAGCCAGACCCTTGCATGCCTGTCTACCTGAACCTGGCTGCCTTATAACTGGGCTGAGGTTAGAGCATCTGGGACAGTGGGGCTGTGGGCACACCCCTCGAAGGCTCTGAGGGGAGGCAGCCTTCATTGAAAACACATGGGGAGATGTTCATGGTTCTGTGGGTTTAGTGTGGAAAACCACAGAAACTCCCAGTCGAGGCCTGCCAAGGTACAGCTTCGGAAGGGAGGTGTGGGCATTGCCTGCTGATGAGTCACCCCGGGGCAAGAGGAGACCTGTCTCACCTTCAGGCTATAGTACAAGCAGGAGCCACCCAGCCTAAGGAAGATGGAGTCTCTCATTATACATTCCTACCCCAATCCTGATGAGTCCTGATTGGCACTTTGGTGACAATGTTTCTAGAATCCTGGAGTTCACTGGGATCTTAGCAGCCCTTTTACAGAGGGGAGCTAAAGGTGAGGGGTAGGAGGTAACCTGGCCAGCTTCCCTGGGCTGATCGATGATAAAGCCCAATACCGGAACTGAGGTCTGCCCCCTCCACCCACGTAATTCTCTGATGCTGTACTGAAGTTATAGATGCCTCTAGAGGTGCTTGCAGTGGGTTTAGAAACAAGGGGGTGCTCAGAAGAGTGGAAACATTATCTGGCTCAGGGTGGGCAAGGTGCTTTGTGCCCCAGAAGTGTTTGTGACAACTGTGACTAAGGGATTTGAGGAAGTGGCAGGGAGAGAGAGATTTATGGCCCTCCAGATTCTCCCTTGGTTTTGACCCAGGAACAGGTGTATAGTGACAGGGACACATGAAGCCAGAGACAAGGCTGAACAGGCGGCAGGGCCATTTGGTGAGGCAGTCAGCTGACCATGTGAAAGGAGTCCTGAGTCACTCAGGAGTGAAAGAGGGGAGAAGTGAGGAGCCAGCCAGCCCACCCACCCTGACATGACAGTTGAGAGCCCAGGGCCAGGGACCTGGTAAGCACCCCTAAGAATACGGAGGCTAATGCCTACAGAAGTGAAGAACCCACTCATGGAGAGATCTGGAGAGTAGTAGCGGGGCAGGGCAGAATGCCCTTGCAGTGGTCCTGGTAGAGGTTATACGGCCTAGAGGGATAAGCTGGGCAGGGGAGGCACCACACCATACCTCTTATCCCATACTCATTAAGCCAGTGCCTACCCTGCCAGTGCTCATTTCCTTGGGGCTCCTGGATGGAGGTAAAATTTTGTGTTGTAAAGTCCTGATTGTCCCTTGGTCCTTAGCACCCCATCTTGAGGGCTACTCCCACCTGTTGCCTCCCATCTTTCCTGCTGATTACCTGCCACGGCCCCTTATTCCAGGACAGTGAAGGCACCCACCCCTCTGGGTAGGGGAGATGGTCCCTGATTCTGAGACCACAAACTGAGATGTAGACTTTTCTCTTTGGAGTGGGGGAAGTGGTCCTTTTTCTCAAAACAGTGTTAAATGAAGTTGGAACTGAGTGTGTGAGGGTCCCAGCTTATTCCCATTTTGTTGCCTCCCCCTCCCGCCCGCTCCCAAGGAGTGTGCCGCCCCCCCCCCCCAACTCAGTGGGTGCATCAGCCCGGTCTTAGGAGTATGTTTCGAAGCTGCAAAGGAGTCACAAGAGACAGCTGTTTGGTGCACCTCCACCACCCCGCAGGGTCCTAGGACACTGTGCGAGATGGGGGAGGTACTGGTTTTTTATTTTTTGTAGAGGTGGTCCCTGTCCTCCAGGAGCTTACAATCTAGCTGGGGAGACACAACTAATGCACACTTATACAATCAGTACAATTAGCGATTACCACAATATTGACCACAACTGCGTGAGACCAGGGAAAGCAAGATCAGTGAGGGGCTAGGGGCTCGGAGAAGGTGTTTTAGTAAAGATGGGATTCATTTACTGGTTGAATAAGTCCAAATTGAGTGACATTTCTTTGGGGTGGGCTTAGAAGGCAGTGGGGTGGGGGGAAGGGGAATTGAGGGAGCAAAGGCAGCAAGGCTGGAATGCACGTGTTGTAGGCAAGGGACAGTGAGAGGGCCCCACTCTATTTCTTAACCCTCTTCCCTCACTCTTGCCCTCCAGTCCCGCCACACAGGCACGCAGTTGGCGCCTTGTCTGCTGCATCGAGATTCAGGGCTTCCGCTGGTGATGATGGAATGTCCATTCTGCTGGCTGGTATGGTTGTCTGGATCTCTGTGGTGGGGCCTGCTGGCATGGCCATGGCTGCGGGGCTGGGTTGGCGCTGTCCCGACTTGGTCCAGATCAGAATGCATTGCCTGTGCCCAGATCTCGGGGGTCTGCTCCCCCCACCCCCCTCCTCCCTCTACCCCACCCAGTGGTCAGAGGGGCGCAAAGGGGTTTGGAAGGGATCTGGTATTGTCATTGTCGGTGCTGCTTCTCCGGGGGCCTACCGGCCCCTCACTGACCTTGGCAAATGCTCCTCTGGCGAGAGAGCACAGGGGACCCCCCATTCCTGCGCGGCACTGGCTCCCATGCTGGCCGAGAAGCACAGGAGCACCTGGTGACGCGGCCGCCCAGGGCTGGGGGTTGGGGCCTCAGTTGGGGGCTCGCTGCCGGCGCTCTCCCAACACCTGCCGCCCGGTCCTCGACACCGTGTACGCCAGCTTCTGCAGGGAGTACCTGAACACCTGCGGTGAGAGACCCAGGACCTGCCCTTAGAGGCAGGTACCCGCAGCGAGTCTGCAGCGCTGCCGTGCCCCCCCCCCCCCCCCCCCCCCCTCCTGCCCCGCCTGCCTGTCGGACTTCGAGAGGCAGGCGCGGGCGCAGCTTGTCCACGAGTCAGGGCAGCTGGAGCTTTTCCAACTGTGCTGAAGGCTGCATGGCAGCAAGCTGATTGGACCCACAACTTAGGTATACCTCACTTCTCGCAATGGGCTGTGTCCCTGGAGGATTCCGAAAAGCGAATCCTACCCAGTAAATGCAGCATTCCAGGAACACCTTAAAGGAAATATGCGATTCCTTTGGCAAAGGGATTCCTTTAGCAGGGAATTCTTCCTGCAAGGGGGTGCTTTTAGGGTAAACGATTTTATGGGCAAAGTGCTTTCTTCTGATTTATTAATTTTTACAAAGCACTTTGTCTCTATGATTTCTTTTTTAAATACAGTGAATTGTCTTTTATTGGGAGCGCTTTTTTTTTCTCTTCCATTTCTCCTGCAAAGAACCTTTTCTAATTGTTTTCTTCAAAGCGCTTTTATCCGATTCATTTTTTTCTGTTAGCTCCTTTGTCTAATTTTTTTCTGCAATGCGCTTTTTATCTAGTGCATTTTTTTTTCTGCCAAGTGCTTTTACCAGATTTATTTTTCCTGCAATGCGCATTTTCTCTAATTCATTTTTCCCGCGAATTACTTTTCTTTAATTCGTTGTGGGTTTTTTATGAAGTGCTTTTTATTTTTTCTCTGAGAAGTGCCTTTTTCTAACTTATTTCTCATCCCACCTTCGCAAGCGCTATATATGTTTTTAAAAGACAATTTCCCCGCAATGCGCAATTTTTTAAAACGGAAAATTCTGCTATGCGAGGGTAAAGTCTCTTCGCAAAACAGGAGTGCCCCGCCTCCCTCCTGGGGTCGAGTCTGGGTGTAGCGGGTTTTTCTTACCGCGTTGGTCGCTAAGAGCCTTGGCGATCGTCAGTGGCTGGCGCCCGCCGCGCCCCAACTCTTTGTTCCCGGCCGGGCGCGGGCGCACTGGGAAGGGTCTGCGCGTGGAGGAGGGCGCAAGGAACGGGCGGGGGCATGCGGTGCCGACCGCGGCACTCGGGCAGGCAGGGATCGCGGCAATACGGATAGGACCGGTCTGGGAGGCGGCAATTGCGACGTGGGCTTGCCGGTTAAGGGGGCGCGCATCCGGGCCCCTCTCCCACCCGGAACCTGGGCACACTTACCTGCAGTAGCACGCGGAAAATGTACCAGCCGATGATGAGCAGCTCAGCTGAAGCTGCCGCCACTGCCGCCATGGTTGCAAGAGTGGTGGGTGAGTGGTTGAGAGCGAGCGCGGTTCGCCGAGGTCCGCCGGTCTCGGAGTCCGCTGTTGGGCGCACTGCCGCAGCCGCCGTGGCCGCGCCTTAAGTATCCGCCCGCCACCCAAGTGCGCATGCGCGCTTGGGGGTGTCCATGAGGAGGGGTGGCCGGGGGCGCTCCTCATTCGCCGGGAGAGGAAAAAATAATCCATCTGCTCTTTCCACACCGACCCCCGCCTCCTGAGTTCCATCTTAGCCCCTTTCCAGAAGATTCCGCTGTGCCGCTTTTGAATTTTAGTGTAAAATGGAGGGGAACTGCAACTCTTGAGAAGCGCAAAGGGTTAGGGTAGGGGATGCACGTCTTTGGTGTGGAACCCCCCCCCCCCCCCTGAGCCGTGGCCTACAAATTTAAGCCCAGTGTCCCGTGACGCGCCAGAACCCACCTTGGGCATGGGTGGGAAACCAGGAAAACATAACTTAGAGATCATCTGCCCCGCAGAGCAAATAAAAGGTGCCCCTTCCTGGAGCCTTGGCTTCATAGGCCCCTGGTCAGTACTCTTCTAATATTTGATGTGCTGTAAGCCTACATTCTCGGCTTCACAAGAGTCCCTGAGCACATAACCTTTCCCTCATTCCTCGCGTCCCGCTTCGTACGGTTACTACCACGGTGACTATTGTAGGAAAGTGAGCCAGAGCATTGAGCTCTAGGCGCAAAAGTGGTAGTCCCCGGGTATCTACCTTGTGGGAGGGATGCAAGAGGGATTGGTGCCTTTGTGTGCGTGGAAGGAATGGGATGAGCTTACCGAGAAGTGGTCGGAAAGTGCTGTGGGATAGTTTTCTGCTGAACAGGTCTTTTCAGCCTCCCTCTTCTGCTCCCCTCCCCCCAGGCCCTGGTAGGTCTTAACACAGCCAAGGAGGCTCTTTGTACCCGTTGCGCTGGGCGGCTGCAGCCTGGAATGGGGTTTTGCTACCGCCACCAGAGGGTTGTGGCTGCCGCAGCTCCATTTCCAGGCACAGCGGGAAGACCTGTACGCGGTCTGGGAGCTCAACCCCAGCGCACTGGTGGCCTGCGGCTCCAGAGCGCCTCTCCAGCAAGCTGCCTAGCACAGGGGCCAACTGGCATTTGCTCCTGTGTGGATAGAAAATTAATTTTGATTAAAAGCTCACAGAGGTCAGGTTCTATACGGTTGCCAGCAGCAGATGGAAAGTGTAAGTGATCCAAGCGAGGTCAGTGTGGATGAAGTAGCATGGTGATTTTTTTTTTTTTTTTTTTTTAACATGTTGACTTTCGAAGAAGTTGGCTGGTTTGGACAAAATGATGCTGGGCTGCCATCTTAAAACAAAATATTTGGTAGTGCCGTCGCTGCAGCTTCGCAGAGCATGCAAAGATCCATTGCCTGCAAACTCCAGCCGGCAGCACGCTGCTCTAGTTCTCCCCTGAGCACCTGCTATGATAGATACTAGATACAGAATCCTATTCTTATTACTTGGGGGTACAGCACTGAGCCCATGGCCATCCATGGCAACCACAGGGCGGTATTGTGAGGTCTGGGCCCCTTGAGGACGGGCTGCAGCCCCAGGAGGCGATACATGATCTCTGCTGGGCAGGGCCCAGGCAAAGCCAGTCCACTGTGCCGGACCTGCCCGAAGAGCCCTCTGGCCCAACCCCGACAAGCCTAGGGGAGACACCCCAGGAGGCTTCCTGGACAGGTGATGTGGAGAGGAGTAGACTTCCATGGGTGGGCAGGGAGGAAAGGGCATTCACATTTGCTGTTGTTAACCATGATCCATTTTCCCAAATAAGTATACATTCTGTTCCTGTTTTTTTTTTTTTTTTTGTCTGTCTGTCTGTCTGTCTGTTTTTTGTCTGTTTGTCTGTTGTGTTGACTTTTCTCTTCAGGATCCCTGCTGCCTTGGTGATCCCGGGCTGACAGCCAGAGAGCACAGCGGCTCAGCTCCTGGAGAGTGAGGGTTGAAGAAAGCGGAGGGCAGCTGCCTGCGCCCGCTGGCTCCCATTGGGTCGGTTCCTGCAGCGGTGCCCGGTGGCCTTGGTGAAGGCCCTGCCCGGCAGAGATCATGTATTGCCTCCAGTGGCTGCTGCCCGTCCTCCTCATCCCCAAGCCCCTCAACCCCGCCCTGTGGTTCAGCCACTCCATGTTCATGGGCTTCTACCTGCTCAGCTTCCTTCTGGAGCGGAAGCCTTGCACGATTTGTGCCTTGGTTTTCCTGGCAGCCCTGTTCCTCATCTGCTATAGCTGCTGGGGAAACTGTTTCCTGTACCACTGCTCTGATTCCCCGCTTCCGGAATCGGCGCACGACCCCGGCGTTGTGGGCACCTAACAGCCTGCCCTGTTAGCTTTCCAAGGAAGCAGAAGATGGGAGGGGAGGCATTGACATAGGTCATAAAGCATTGGAGTTTCAAATCCCGCAGCCCCGCGGGTGCCACATTCCTGACGGCGCCTTTTTTGGCCTGTGATGTTTTATCCTTATAATGTGAATAATGGCACTGACCGGTGCTTTTATTGTAGAGTCCTATAGTCGTGGGTGGTCTTGTGATTGTGTGTGTTCTGTCCCCATCTCCGTTCCTCCCCTTGCTCCCCAAGGCTGGCAGGATGGTCACCCCCCTCGCCTCATTCCTGCGAGGAGTCTGCACCCATCCTGGTCAACCGTCCCGGCATGACCTGGGCAGATAAAATGCCAGTCTCGTCACCTCTGTGACCCCTCCTTGTCAGGGTCTCTTCCCTTCCCAGAATGTTACCAACCCCTCAGTCCCTCTCCTGGTTTCCCTTTAGTTCTCTTCCGCCCCTTTCCTTTTTGGGGGAGCACCTGTCCAAGACAGGGCTCATTTTTGCACTTATCTCGAATTTAAAGAGATTGCTGACGCCCGAGAGCCTCGCTTTTTCATCCTTCTTTCCCCTGTCAGCAGGCTAGACAGAAACATGTCTTGACTGTTTGTTGTCCACAGATCTCCAGTATTTTCTCCACTTCATTTTTAAGAAAGAAGTAACAGATGCTTGTTGCTCTTTCACCTGGGTTTCTGGGCTCATGCTTACCAGCCCAGCCTCGCTTTCTTTGCCCTTCCTCCTGCCTTTCTCAACTGTCCCGAGGAGGGGGGGCCTCGTGTCTCCTGTGCATGCTCTGCAGGATTGAGGTGTGGTGTGTCCACGTAGATCTAGCAGTCCCCAGCTGAGTGAATGGAAGAGTACTTGTGTGTTTTTTCATAACAGCCATGATCCCCTTGATAGGTGTTTGAATATATTTTGGTGTGCCGTGAGTGTGTGTGTGTATGTGTGTGTGTGCGTGTACAAATACATGTGTATATTCCTTTTAAAGAAGCTTTATCGAACGTGTTCTGATTTTGAGGTTTAGCAATAGCTAGCTATAGTAGGTGCCGCTGCAGTTTTTATTTAGCATGGGGATTGCAGGGTGACCAGCACGCTGGACTCCGAGGTGGTTCAGACAAGACAGAGAGGAGCAGTGGCCATCATCCTCGTGCCAGGAGCTCCTTCAGTCCTGCGCATATAGACTGTACATTACGAAGAATACACAGGAAGACTTTGTGACTGTCACTTGCTTTTTGCTTTTTCTGCGCTTCAGTAACAAGTGTTGGCAAACGAGACTTTCTCCTGGCCCCCGCCCACCGGGGACTAGCATGGTTGTCCGTCCAGTCTAAATCATCCATCCTTCTCTTGCCTGAGTGGGAAGGGCGGTGGGCCAGGCAGAGGACAGAACTGGAGGCAGTCCATCTAGGGAATGGGACCGTGAGGCCACACTTGTGGAACATTTGGACTGCCATCCTGGAGCTTTTATTTCTGGTGTGTTCGTTGCACAGCTGTTTGAAATGTTTAATAAAGCTTTATAAACTTTACTTTGTGGTTTTATGTGGCTGCAGTCCATTTGGGTCGTGGTGTTGGATTTCTAAGTTGGTGGGGGACAGAGGGTAGCATGGAGGGGCTGAGTCCTTGGCGCCAGAGTACCTTAGCCCGAAAATTTGATCTGCTCTCTGGAGAGCAGATGGTGGGGTTGGGGGAGGGGGAGCAGGGGGCAGGCCAGGCGGTGAACAGGAGGGAGTCTCAAAGTTTTTAGAGATGAGACATTTGTGTTTCTCAGCTCCCATGGCTTCTCGCCTGAAACTGTTTCCCTCCATAGGAGATTTGAGTAACCGATCCCTTGACAAACAACTTAGGACAGCTGGAGCTCTAATCATCAAGGATTTTTATGGTGCTGCTTTTGAAGTAAAAATAAAGTGAAACCCCTTATGGCATTTCAAGTGGAAAAATAAATAAGGCTGGCCTCCAACCAGGGGGCTTACGGTGATGGCTGGAAGTGCGAGAGTGTTGCGGGTCCCTGTCGTTGATGGGCACATGCTCCTTGTGACTGTGACCTTTGAGACAGAGTGAGTGAGTAGCTTGTCGGGGGCCTGTGCTGGGTGTCCACCTCTCAATGTCTTTTCCTTCTAGAAAACATAACTGGAGCACTGCCTGTCCAAAGCACAGTGCTGTTGTAAGGGTTTATTGAAATAACAGTTATGAAAGGGCTTTGGTAATTTCATAGAAGGCCACATGTTTTACCTAGACTTTTAATTTATTGCTGTAAAATTTTGTGAAGATTTCTCCTGCCCTTTTAAATCTCCCCACTGTCAGTTTGTCCCCTTTTTCATTCCTAGTGTTGCAGATCAGTGAGTGCTTCCTCTTTTCTTGACCAAAACTGGCCAAAGATTTGTCCATTTTAAAAGTATTTTCAAAGAACTCAACTTTTATTGACTATATCTGCTGAGTATTTTCTATCTGATTCTTTTGTGCTTTTATCTCTGAATTCTTCTCTTCTGGGTTTCTGGATATATTTCACGGTTCAGCAAAGTCTTGACAAGGTGAAGAGTCCTACACGTGGAAAGGATGGTTTGTTCAGCAAACATTGACCCCCTGTACTAGGCTTGCTGGGGATTTCAGGGGCAAGACCCAGACCTGACACTCCAGGAGCACATGATTCTAACCTAGTGGGGAAGACTTAAGAAAATAGACAATTGCAAATTCCAAAAACAAAACAAGCAAAACAAAAAAGGCATTTGTGGCCCCACTCTCCTGTGGAGACACCTGGATGATAAATGAAGCCAAGATTATTGTTTATTTTGCTCTCCCTCAGAAAACAGCTTTCTGTTGTAGGTCAAGCCTGCCTAAGAGTTACAAACAGGCCTCCCTCTGAAAGATTTGTGGCCCTTTCCAGCAGGGAGCCTGCAGCCCACTACCCCCCAAGGTGACTGCCAAATCAGCATTCTGTCTGCCCAACAGTGCTGCTTTCCACCTTGGCAAGGCAGCACAGGCAGCACTCTGCCTCCTGTTCCTGAAACACCTTTCAGGAACATGAAAAGTAGATGCCTCTTCCGGAAAAGAGCAGGGGCACCAAGCCTTAGAAAATCCCATTCTGCAATCCCTCTGTTGCTGTGGCTTCTAGTGTGAAATGGTTCCTCACGTACCTGGTAACCACAAGACCCCATGAGGCATTGGTCTGGGCTTCTTTCAGAACTGGTCTGCACCCTGCTCTGGATATCAGTTTCCTTATAGATCAAACGTAGTCTTTGGAGCAAACTGCAACCTGGCCCTAAATACTGGGGATCCTTTTCCCTAGGATCTTAAGAGTTCTCCTGAATGCACTTGAGGAAGGTGACTGAGCTCTGAGAAGGTGGCAGCGTCCTTGCAGGACAGGCTGCATATGCTTTATGCTGTAGTCAGTGTACCAAATGAGCCCAGATATGCCTCTGTCAGGAAGCCTTCCTGGACTTCTTCCCTCTGCCTGGAGATCACTTGCCTAGAGCACTTTACTCAGCCCTCTGTTGAGTGTTAGCACTAGTGCTGGTACTCCTGCTCACCAGACTTCCTCCTAGCAGTCACCAGGTTCCTCCCATCCCTCAAGGGGGCCTGCATTGTTATTCAGTCAGTGGGTACTTTCAGAATCCTTGTAGGGCTAGGCCTGAGGGCCACACAATGGACGAGGTGAAAAGTCCCTGCCATCTGGGAGTCATCCAGGCTAATGGGAAAGGGCAGGACATTGGGCAGATCATCCCACCAAGATGTATAAAACTATGAGTTGTGGCAGATGCTATAACAGGAGACAAACAGGATCTGATGCAGGCCAGGGAGGATTGATGGTCAGGCTGGGACCTGAGGACAAATATAAATGAGCAGTGGAATAATAAATGAGATGTTATTTCTCAGCATTTCATCAAGCATCTCTGTTTTTGCAGATAAAGAAATGGGCTGAAAGTAAAATGAAGGGTCACCAATATCTGGCTGCCCTAGAATCAGCCCTGGAAGGCTTTTGGGTAGAGAGGTCAGGCTGTTCAAAGCTTCGAGGACTGTACTGAGAGGTCCTCAGGGGTCTAAGGCTGACATGCTGGTGACAGGTCCCAAAACTCAGTCCCGAGAACTCTTCAGTCTCCAGCTGACTAGACCCATCACAAACAGGGATCTGACAGGAATAGGGGGTAACCCAATCAGAACAGCATTTTTAAAGTGGGGATTCTTTCAGCCAGGACCAGGACAGCATTGGAGCAGTGAAAGCTGCAGGGCTGTTGAGAAGGCCATTGCTCTGTCCAGCTGGTTGGGACCAGGGAGAAGAGGATGTAAGGAGTGACGGTGGGTGGGGAGGTGAAGGCAGGAGGAAGCTGGGAAGGGAGGGGGACAGAGACTCGTGATGGAAGGAAAGCTACAGGGAAGGAGGCCAGAGAAAGTTGTCACCGGTGTCCAGTCTCCCAGCATCCAGCACAAAGCTCACCTGCTCACACCCCACCCACCCCATAACGGGTGAAAGGGTCACCATTCTGAAAAGAGGGAAGAACTAAGGAGTGCTCTACTCAGCAAGTGGTGGAAGATGGTCAGGACTCAGAGGGGCTTGTCTAGCCCCAGCCCAGCACCCTTCCTCCCTGGTGTCTTCTCAAAAGCCAGAAGAGGGGCAACTGGTCTGGCAGGCTTCAGAGAGAGAGAAGTCAGTATCTTGAGAAAAACGGATTATAGAGTGGGCTTACTTGGGAAGGGAGGAACCTGGCCAAGCAATAGCTGGAGGCTTCATGCAGAAGCACTTGGTCCCTCTTTGGGGTGTTGGGATTCAAACAGTGGGTGGGAGTAGGCTTGGAGCAAACCTTGAGAGGCGAGGCGTCAGGGAGCCCCAGGCCCTATGCCCCTGCCTTTGTGACCACACCTTCCTGAGCCTCAGTTTCCTCACCTGTAAAATGGAGGTCGTGACATCTACCATAGCCTGGCTCAAGACATCATCTTCACACCTATTTCCTCTCTTCTGTGGCCCTCCACCACCAGCTCTTACTGGGCCGAAGCCTCTTAGGGAAGCGATCTGATCATCCAGCTCTCCTACTCATTCGTTCATGTGGGGAGCATTTGCCAGGCCCTGTGCCAAGCTCTGAGACGCTGATGCAGAACAAGTCTGTGCCATCCTTGAAGAGCTCAGCTCAGCAGGACGGAGGCACCAAGGCAGTCAGATAGGCAGATGATTGCAGTGCCATATCTGGCCTCTCCCCTCTTTTCCTGGGCAGCTTGTGGAGAGTCTACACTTGGCTGGCTCACTGCTTCTTCCAAAGCTAAACCCTCAGCCAATTCCCTGACCCGGTGATTGCAGCCCTCTAAGGGGGCCTGGTCCCCGCCTACCTCCATTTCCCATGTGACTTTGCTCTCCAATGCTCACTCTTCTCCAGACCTCTGTTTCCCCATGTGTATGCCAAGGAAGGGGCCATACCGGAAGCCTTTAACGTTTCCAGAACCATCTTCTGTGAAACATCAGTGAACTTTACCCTTGTTATTTCAGTACCCTTGTTGCTTCTTAGAGATACTGGGTAAAAGAAAGTGTGTTACAACAAGCAAGTGTTTAATGACAGGATTTCTTGCACTAAAGAATAAACTTCAGATCTTTTGGGTGCGGAATTTTGGAGTCAAGGCACACTTGGGAAGGTCTCTGAGGGAGGAAGACAGACAAAGCCCATCAGTGGCTCCCTGTTGCCTTTGCTCCCAGCTCCTTAGCTTGGCCATCAGAGCCATGTACAACCCTTGAGGGCGGGGGCTTGGTCTTTGTCCCTTGACCAGGCACAGGCCTGACCAGGCCTGGCCGAGAATCTGCTGATTGGCTGGCAGGGGGGATGGATGGAGGGATGGCTCTAATCAATTTCTAGCCTTCTAAGGACTCAGGTGGCCCAGTCCTTCCTACGTGTAAGAGAATTCAGTTTGCCTCCCAGCCTCTTCTCAGCAACTCTGAAGTGACAATATTTTCCACACTCCAGACTAATATTTCACACACAGATATTACGGAGACCACTATTTCTCAGACACATGAGAAGAACCTTGCAAAAGGCTCCTGCCTCTGGCAACAGGTGGCTGTTGAGTCCTCTTCCTTCCCTGGGCCTCAGTTTCCCATTTGTAAAATGAGGCAGTTAGACTAGATAATCTCGAGTTCCTTTCCAGCTCTAGCATCACCCTCAGATGCCCTAGTGCCTAGGGCAGTCATTGGACAGGGAGCATGGTAACTCCAGGATCTGGGTCAAGTCCACATATTGGAGCACAGAGGAATCACAGTGATGGCTACGGCCCCCCTAGAAGATGAACTTGGCAGAACTGGCTGGGAGATTTTTCTGCTGCTGGTGAAATGTCCTGGCAGAGTCTATGCAGGTAGGTTGATGCAGGTGAGGGGTGGGGTTGGGCTCTCCCTTCTCTTGTGGTCCCTGAGTAATGGTTCTTTGCAGAATCAGAAGCCTCCAGCACTGGTGGGTGCCAACCAGATTCTGCCATTCATATTGGCAAAGTGGGTGAACCATCTTTTCACACTGCCTGGCAGGGCTTCCATAAGGTTTTCTGCTCCCGTTCCTTGAATTCCTCTCTTTATTTCACTGTCTATGCCTGGAATCATGCTTTCCCATAGCCAGTTCCCCATCCAGGTAGCATGTTCTGCGAGAAGACTGTGACCCTGATGCCATAACCAGCCAGGAATGGCTTAGCTCAGAGTCAGAGCCATGAGAGGAAGACTTGTCCAAAACTGGGGCTCTGTTGAAAGAAAAATAGTCATCCATTTCCAGTGTCACCTCAGAGCACACACCCAAGTTCAAAAACTATTTTAAAAGGTCAGAAAGGAGATACAGGCCCGTTACAAACAAACAAACAAACAAACAAACAAACAAACAAAAACAGGGAAGAAAGGAATTGGATAATTAACAAGTGTCTGAATGGGGGAGCACCACTAAAGTGAAAAGCAACAAAATGACATCAAGGCAAAGACCAACCAATTTGACTACATCAAAACTAAATGTTTCCAAAGTCAAACAGTATCACAAACAGAATAAAAAAGCAGTGGGTATACTATTTGTAGATCCATAATGTGTAAAAGAACACAAGCAAAACCTTAACGGTAAAAATGCAACAGAGAAGTGCATAACTCACCTAAACCGAGTTTACAGAAGAGGAAATAGAATGGACTAAAAATTTGTTTTTGAAAAAATATCCAATCCGCTAATACCTAAAGATCAACAATAAAAACCAATGAGGAAATACAAGTTCTCACCAACAAATTAGGGGGCTAAAGTTTAAGAATACCTAATGCTGATGAGGATACAGTGGGCCAGGCACTCTTGTGCGGGGCTAAGGGGAATGTGAATTGGTGTAAACTTTTTGAAAAGTAATATGATAGTCAAAGACAAGGAGAGACATGAAACTTTCAAGAAAGGGCAAATGGCCTATTATTTATACAACATTTTATTGTCTAATTTGTGTTAGGCATGATGCTGGGTATGAAATATGAAGATATAAATAAGATACTGTGTCTGCTCTTAGGCATATAGTCAAAGAGGTAAGATACACAGATACTAAAATGATGTATAGTAAGAAGAAGGCCAGAGATATGCCTGGGACATGGACAAAGCATGGAGCAGCTGGGCTGGGTTGTGCAAGTGTGAGGCTTTATGGGAATATCGGGGGTGATTCCTAGAAGAGATGCCCAGATGAGCAGGAGTTGTTCACGCAGGGGGCAGAGCCCGAAGTAAGTAAGCATCATGGACGAGTTCACAGACAGTTCAGGATTGCCAGAGCAGCAGAAAGTAAGAATCTGGAAATGGAGAAGGTGGGATCAGATCACACAGTGTCACGTCTGTCTGATTGAAGACTTTGGTCCCTCTTGACAAGAGGGAGCCACTGAAGCATTTTGAGCAGGCGGGTGCCATGGTAAGATTTCTGTTTTAGGGTGATTACCCTGGTTGCTTAGAGACATTTGGAGGTATGAAGGCTAAGGAGGAAATGGTTGCCTCAGTCCAGGTAGAGAGGGCAAGGCCTGAATTAGGGCAGGGGCCAAGAGGATGGAGAAAAGGTAAAATTAGAAATACCTGCTCACTGACTAATGGCTGGGGTTAAAGGAAGAGTCATGGATGGCTTCCTTGTTTCTGTCTTGGGTGACTGGGTGGATGGGAGAATACCCAAGCAAAAAAGCAGGCTTAGGGGCTGGAGGAGGATAGTTGAGCTCAATTTCAGACAGTTTGAGTAAAAGGTGGGCATCCAGGTGGAGGTGGCCTGCAAGGAGGTAGGCAGAGGGTTTGGATCCAGCAGGAGATTTGAACAAAAGATTTGGTTTGTAACTGATGACTGTTGTAGCCATGGGCTTTGGTGAGCTGGCCCTAGGAGAAATGGCTAAGAAGAGGAAAGGGTCCAGACAGAGAATCTGTCCCCCATATAAGGCGTGAGCAGAGAGAAAGAAGAGTGCACAAAGGCAACAAGTCAGAACAAGATGGCAAAGGCACCTGGAGCCTGCGTTGGCCTGGAGGGTTTCTAGGAGGGCACACTCGGCAGACAGAAGAGAGAAGCCAGTTGGATAAGGACTGAGAACCCACTGCAGGGAGCGATTGGGGACCCTAGATCCCTACAGGAGCACTGTCCTGTGAGAAATGGGGCAGAAGCCCCCACAAGCTGAGCAGAGTAAAATGAAAGGGGAAGGAAAAGCCGGTAGCAAGGCCACCTGTCCTGAGGAGTCTGGGATACCGAGGAGAAGTGCTGGAGTTATGATTTGGGTCAAGAAGAATTTCTGAGATGGGCTGAGAAGAGATAAGGACAGGGATGACAGAAGAGAGGTTGAAAGGGCTGTCACCTGATGTTCTCCTGTCTGTATAGATCAGAGGTAAGATCAAAGGACAAGGTTGGTAAGGAAGAAGAACGTCCATTGGTGAGCTTGCCTAGAGCTGCTATCAAGTAGGAAAGTGTATATGCCAGTTGGGAGTCCACAGAGGAAGTGTGGGCATCTCCCGAGGGGGACAGATGGAGAACTAAGGATGAGCTTGAAGGAGAAGGTGCAGAGTTCACAGAGCAGGGCCAGACATTGAGCCGTGACTGACATTTTAGGAATGCAGACAGGAAGAGACTGAACGGGGAGGGGCTGGAGGAGAAGACCAGAAAAGCAGGGGTCCTAGAAGCTCAGGGAGGTGAAACCTTCCAGAAGTCAGGGTGGCCACTGGTGGACCGGATGCACAGAGGTCAGGGGAGACAAGGGCATCCCCTGGACCTGGTCTTTGGTGACCTTTGCTATAGCAGCTTTGGGGGAGGGGACAGAAGCCCACCTGGGTGGGGGATGATCCAGAGTCTGGCTGAGAAAGCAGGACGGAAAAGGGAAGCTGGGGGGAGGGGAACAGCAGGGCCCAGAAAGGTGCTGCTTCTTGCCTGCTGACAATAGGAGGGAGGAAGGCTTGGGAGCCACGTTTGAAGAGCAGGGACAGATCGTGAAAGGGGCCATAGAGCGGTGGGATTAAGTGTGGAGGTGAAGAGATTAGCCGTGTTGGTGGAAAGGGGCAAAATTAAATCATGTACATTTTACCAGGTAGCCTGATCTCCATGTTCTTCTGGAGGCTTTTTCTCTGCCCTCTGGGTACCGACTACAGCTTTAATTAGCAGTGGTTTCATTCTGCCTCGTGTCTGGGGCCACGTCCTCCTCATTTTTTGTGCCTTTCGGCACCTAGCAACAGGCAGCAAGCTAGGTAAAGGCAGAATAATTATTTTCTGCTTGAAATCAAATGCTCGAAATGAAGGTTCAGAATTCAGTTTCATCACAAAGATTTTGTGATAATTGCCAGGGAATCAGTGAACAAGGAAATAAAATTCAAGGTTGAGGCTGTCTTGGATGTGAGGCTGTCTGCGTCTCAGGAAATGCAAGCTGTACTCCAGGGGGTGGGCACAGGTCTTTATAGTACACACGGTGGATCGTGACCGTTGTCCCATCTGGTCATAGCAACTCCATCCTCCCACCCCTACTGAGTCATACAGCTACCATTAGCCCCATTTCACAGGTTAGGAAACAGGCTGAGAGAGGGAAGGAGAGAGTGATGGGCAGTGAAGTGGATGGAGACTGGGCACAATCTTAAATGCTGCATTCAGGGTCTACGTGAACTACGTGGTGGTATCTCCTGAACATCACATAATTCTATTTCTTCCGTATTTGAACAGAAGTCAAAGTCAAGAGAGAGCCTTGGTCTAACTGGCTGAGCTCAGGACTGGTACCACCCCTGACAGGACCTGGGTGGTGAGAAGTAGGACCTGGAGGACGGGCCTCTGTGGCCTCTGTATGCAAGAGCAGCCCAGGTCCCACTACAGCCACATAAAATAAAGAATAGGAAATTTCCCTAACTGTAACAAGGGGCATGAGGAGGAATGAGGGATGCTAGAAAGCCCAAATCCCCAGACATCCATTAACCAGCCCAGAGGCAGGGAGATCTGATAGGAAGCCATTGTCCAGATAAGAGAGGGAGATATCGGAACTAGACCAGTGGAGATGGTGAGAAATAGATCAGAAACTTGTAGTAGATAAAAACCAGAAATGACTGGTGTATGATTCACTATCAGGTGAGAGAGAGGGTATGAGAGTGACTCCCATGTGTCTGAGTGGGCCCTGGGCAGGTGGTGGGGGCGCCCCTGAGATGAGGAACACAGCATGGGGAGCCAGCGTGAGGAGCAGGACAGTGGACTCAGATACAGCCAAGGGTCAGTGTCACAGCCAGCTGGAGTCCAGCAGGCACTTGTATCCAGGGTCTAGGACTCAGGAAGAGATTTGACCGGAAGCACTGGCCCAGGGCCATGGCCATTCGGAGAGTAATGGGAACCCCAAGAATGAGTGAGGCCACCAGAGAGAATGGGACAGGGCCCAGGGCAGAATCCTGAGTTACAGTGACATGTGAGAAACCAATCAAGGTGTGAGCAGGTGACAAAGGAGAGAGAAAGAAGGACCTCAGAGATGCGACAAACAACTAGGAGAAGGGTTGCCAGGGCAACCATGGTAGTGAAGCGTTCCAAGCAGAAAGTAATCAACATTGTCAAATGCAGCAGAGAATTCCAATAAGATAAAGACAGAATTTTTTCTTTGGATTTGATGGTTAGTAATCTTTCGGTGACCTTAATAAGAGCATTTTGGGGGAGTAACGGGACATAAACTGAACTAATGTTCAGATGTGAGGGGGAGGTGAATCTGTCACTAAGAGTCCTTTGAGAAGTCTGGAAGACTTGGAGATGTGAAGGATTAGGGGTGGGGAGTTTGAGCGTAGGAAAGATATGAGCAAGTTTATAGACATCAGCTCCCAAATGCAGTAAGCATTGTTTAGTGACAAAAATTTATTCATTCCACGTGTTCTGATTTAGTACCTATTATGTGCCTGGCAGTGTGCCTAGTACTGTGGATACTTGGGTGAATGAAGTGAAATAGGCAGAATCCTGTTCCCATGGAGCTTGTATGGTAGTAGAGGATAAAGACATGAATCAAATAGTGGCTCACATAAATATACAACACCGATAAGCAGTCAGAAGGAAAGGTACTAAGTGCTGGCGTGTGTGCTAGGGGACCTGCCCTAGGCCGACTCCAGGAAGCTTGCCTGAGAAGGGCACACTTGAACCAAGTTGTTAAAGAAGGAGAAGGAGTTAATTGGACAGAGAAAATTGGGGAAAGGCCTTCTGGGCAGAGGGAACGGTCTGTGCAAAAGGAGATGAGATGAGACTAGAAAGGCAGGAAATGCTGACTGAACAGAGCCTTGGAGGCCAGGGCTGAGCTCCTGCATGTGTCCCGGAGCAAGGGGAACAGGGCTAAGACCTGCTCTGGTATATCCCTGTAATCTGAGACTGGCTGTGCTATGGATAAATTGTTAGAAGAAGCATAGGTAGACTTAGGGAGACCAGTTAAGAAGTTTTTGTTGTCATGGTAGACAGGATTTGGACATAATCAACATATTCTAGTTAGTCTTAGTGCTGATGGAATGAAATGGGACAGGGAGAGGCAGAGGTATTCAGAATGACCCCTGTGTTTCTAACTTGCCTTACTGGTGAGGTAGCAGTGCTGTTCTCAGAACTGGGAAGCCCTAGAAAGGGACTGGGTCCGTGAGGCAGACCCCAAGTCTCGTGGTACACAGCTGAGACATCCAAATGGAGGTGGGGAGGAAGTAGCTGAACATACATCTGGAGCACAGAGTGAGAGATTACTGAGATGGGCTCAGAGCTCCTGAAGGATCCTCAGTAGAAATGTGAGTTAAAGTGGTGTCAGATTTCTGGAACAGTCTGAGGCTATAAAGAGCGGCTGAGGAAGAAGAGGCCAGAAACGGGAGTCCAAGAGGCACCAACACTTGGAAACTAGAAAAGGAAAGAAGAATCTTCCTAGGGCACTGGAAAAGAAGGACCAGAGAGGTCTTTCAGCAGGATGAAGTGGTCATCAGTGAGTATGTGCAGAGAGGTCAGGAGGACAGGGCTGATCCACAAGCCCCTCCCATGTGCAACTGCACAATCACCATGGTGGCCCTGGCTGATGGGCACCCACCAGGGCCCATGGGAGATCACCTGGGGACCTTGGCCGATGGAGTGGAGGTTGGGTGGAGGTTGATTGAGGAGAGAAAGGAAGAGGAAGCAAAGTCCTCTTTGCTTTTAATGTTTGTCTTAAAGGAAAGGGCTTTTTGATTTTTGTCTTAAAGGAAAGAATGATACTGGCAAGCATCATCATTGCTTCCCAATGATACTGGGAAGCAAGCCTGAGTAATGAAGCGATTAAGGATGGAGACAATTAGTGTGAAATGAGCTCCCAAAGGGGCTGGGATCAAGTGTAGAGGTGGATAAATTAGTTTGGGGCAATAATGTATATTTGACTGAATGGGGCAAAATGAAATTATTTACCTTTTAGAGAGTAACTTGATCCCCATGTTCTTTGGGGAGCTTTGATCTGACCTGGGTACTGACTACAGTGCTAATTAGACCAGTTTTATCCTGTCTTGTGGCTGGGATCGTGTCTTATTTTTTGTGTTTCTCAGCACCTAGCGACAGGCAGTAAAGCTCTTTGGGTGCCGAGTCAATATTCTCTGCCTTGGAATCAAATATCTGAAGTCAACACTCAAATTTTTTGACCAAAAAGAATCTATGACAATTTTCTAGAAGTTACAATGCAGGAGAAAATAGGGGCATTAAGTCATGAGTGGCAGGGGTGTGGGTGGGTGGAGAAAAAGTAGAGGAGTCGGCTCCCCTCATCCTGGTAAGTTCTGTGCCATTTATACATGTTCACATTCATCATCCCAAGTGAACCTCTCCCCGCCCCCCCCCCAAGAGACAAAGCAATACCCAATTTCATATAGGAGGACAAAGAAGTCAGAGGAGGAAGTCTTACCGATACAGCACAAGTGGCGGGAGCTAGGTTCAGGTCCCAGTGCGTCTAGTATAACAGGCCTTCTCGTGACCGGGCTGACCTGGAGAGAAAGAGGAAGAGAGGGGGTCCAGGGGGTGCGGGTGGAGATGCTCCGGGCACTTGCAGAAGGTTGCAGGTACCGTCCAGTTGGAGACCTACCAGACGTTAAAGCATCACATCAGACTGCAGTGATGGAGTTTGCAGCACTAGCTTTCCCTCTCTTTCTCTGCCCCTTCTCCACGAGTTCTCTCTCTCAAAATAAACAAATAAACTTAAAAAAAAAAAAAAAAAGGAAGCCTCCCCACCACATTATTGATATGTGCATTCTATATTTGCATCTAAAACTTCTATATTTTTAAGTCTTGAACCCATCTGAAATGGATTTTCACCTGTGGTATGACACGGAGATCTAATCTGATCTTTTCCCAGATGGATAACCAGCTTGGTGTTGTCCCAACACCATATTTTCTCCCAGTTCCCTATGTCTAGACTCTATTCAGATCTGTTGATCTATTTGTCTACTTCTGGGCCAATACCAAATTTTAATGAGCACGGCTTTATCTTAGGTGGCTGATAAGGTAAGGAGCCTTCTCTCCCTGGCCCTTTGTTTTTTTTGTTTTTGTTTTTGTTTTCAAAATTACCTTGGTCATACTGCACATTTAACTTTTTCATACACAGTTTAGAATAAGCTTATCAAAGTTCCATGAAAAAAATCTTGTTGGAATTTCGAGCGGGATTACACATCTCCAGGACGCCAGGTTTTCTCATCTGTGAACGTGGTATCTGTCTCCATTTAATCAGAGTCTTATCTCTTTGGTTTGGTTTTTGATGCCTTTTAATAAAGGTTGGTCACTTTTGTCATAAAGGTTTTTTACATTTCTTCATAGGTTTATTCCTGAGTACCTTATCAGGAAAAGAAAAAAGTTTTCCTTTTTTTTCTTTTTGCTTTCCAAATTTTAGTCAATTGCTAATCACTATGCTCCATTCACAGACAGAGTAAACGTGCTTTGTCCCTGGGCACATAAATGAGAACACAGCACACATGTAAAGCAGAGCTAATTGGCTAGAAACAAATTAGAATTTTTGGATTAAATTTTAATTATACAAGTAATACATGAATACATTTTCCCTTAAATAAAATTAGAGCGTTACAGATAACGTCTCTGCTGGCACCCTCCCCGCCCCACCCGCATCTCTGCCTCTGGCCCCTCCCCCTCCTTTAGAGGTAGGGGCTCTTAAGCTTTTTGCTATTTATTTAAATGTTTTCTTATGTCTATTGAAACACACCTTCTCTTTCTGTGGGTGTTTGTTTGCACAGACATGGTGTGTACACTCTGGAGGTGTTGCTCTCAGCTTAGTGCACCCTACAGGACTCCTGGGGTCGCTCTGTGCAGCTGGCAACTGGTGGCCAGAACTGATTATATACCACCTTGATTTCCTTGTTTACTATTGATTGACTGTCAAAATGTTCCCGTTGCCATTCCATTAAGACAAACTTGTAAGAGCATCCTTGTACATTGCCCGTTTTACATATGTACGAGTGTTTCTCTGGGACAGACACTTAGAAATGGAATTGATGGGTGATAGGATATATACATCTTAAATTCTAATAGAAACTGCTGAAATGTTCTCCAAAGTGCCTTATTAATGTAATCTCCTGCGAGCAGTGTATGAACATCTATTTCCCCAGACCATTTCCAAGTTTTGCATTTTTAAGCAGTCTGATGAGTGCAAAATAGTATCTCGTTTTAGTTTGAATTTTTCTGAACTACTGCAAGACTGCAGGCTTCATGTGTTTACTGCCCATTTATATTTCCTCCTCTGGATTGCTTGTCTGTATCCTTTGCCTATTTTTTTAAGTTATTTTTGTCTTTTTTGCTATTGATTTTTATGAGTTCTTTATGTATTTTGAATACTAATACTTTGTTATGTATATTGCAAATGTTTTCTATATTGTGATTCTTGTCATTTAATTATATGGTACCTTTTGTCTTAGAGAAATTTTAAATCTGATACAAACTTATCAACCTTACTTTTATGCCTTTTTACAGTCGTATTTAAGAACACCTTTGCTATATCAAGGTCATAAGCATTTCCTGTATTTTCTTCTCTAAAATGTGTAGTGTGTGTGTGTGTGTGTGTGTGTGTGTTTACATATATATGCCTTTAAATTATGTACAAGAAATAAATTCCATATGCATGAATCTTAGGATCTGACTTTAAACTCCCCATCCCCAAATAGATAGGTAATTGTCCCAACACCATTATGTAATAATATATCATTTCTCCACTGATTTAAAATTGCTACTTTCAGCTGCACTAAATTGCAATGCAGGTCTGTTGCAGAGCTCTTTCTGGTCCATTGATCTATTTGTCTACTCCCGAGCTTGATAATATGCTTTGCTAACTGGCGGGACAAATCCCACCCTTTTTGTTGTTTTTGCAAAATTGCTTTGGTCATCCTTGCATATTTGTCCCACCACATGGATTTTGAAATCAGCCAGCCAAGGGTCAGGAAAAATTTAATTGAGATTACATTGAGTTTATGGATAAATGTGAAGAAAATCGGCATCTCCGTCATACAGACTCTTCCTACCAGTGCTCAGTGCTGTATGTACTTCTCTCAGGTCTGGTCAGCTTCTATGTCTTTCTGGGAAGTTTCACATTTTCCTCTGGCCATAGTCTTGCGTATTTCTTGATAAATTTATTCCTGGGTTTGTTTGGCCCCTGTTTTTCCTTATTTCATTTCAGCCTGTTTACTAATCACTGTGCTTGGTTTGCAGACACACACGCAAAGTAAACGTTCTTCCTCTCTGGGCACAAATATATGAGCATAGCCAAACACGCAGAGCCGGCATCATTGGCTGAAAACAAATTAGAATCTTTTCAAATTATACTTTAATTAAACGTGTAAGGCATGAATATATTCTCCTTTTTCAAAGTAGAACAATATGAATATAGCTCAAGTTTCCTTTGGCCACCTCCTGAAATCCTAGTTTCCTACCCTCTCCACAACTTTATGTGTCTGCTTTCATAGAAATGTATAGCACTGATGTGGATATTTTGAATGAATCATCCCACTTTATAAGGATTTTACTGTAAGTTGCGTTTTTTCACTCAGTCACATATTTTTAGGGTATATTCCTATTGAAGCAAATGGCTCTTTCCTGTTCCTTTTAATAGCTGTATTGTATTCGTCCATGCCACATTTTTCTCTTCTCGGTCCATGGACATTCGGTTGCTTTCTTTCCTCCATTGTAAGCAGCGCTGCAGAAAACAGCCTTGCACATGCCTCCTCTGTAATTTTTCTCTAGGAATGAGAATGGAATTTTGGATCTCAAGGTTACCACATTTTTAGTTTTAGCAGATACCACCCAAGTGTCCTCCATAAGTTCTGTACCATTTACACTTGCAGCAAGAGGATACAAGAGGGCTCAAAGCCCCATGTCATACGCGGCTGTTGTAAATATTTGCCAATCTGAGAGATGAAAAATTGAATCACTTTTTAAATTTATATACACTTGTTTGCTAGTGAGATTTTCATGTGCGTTGCCATTTGTATTTTCCCTTTTCTGATTCATCTGTTTATTTTTGCTCATTAAAAAAATTAGATTGTCTTTATCTTATTGATTTGTGGAATTTCCTAATATAATCTGGACATTAATCTCTTGTATATACATGGCAAATATTTTCTTCCAGCCTGTCTGTTGCCTTTAACTCTTTGGAAGCTCTTTTAGACAGAAGTTATCAATTTTGACCTAATTAAATTTATCACTCTTTTCCTTTATTCCTTTTATTTATATATCACCTTTATACCTTTCTTAGTCCTAAGGTTTAAACGTGTTCTGTGTTCTTTTCTAATAAATTTACCTTTATTGAGGTCTTTAGTGCATCTGGAATACATTTTTGTGGTTGGATGAGGTATGATCTAACCTCTCCCCAAACACACAACTGGTTATTGCAACACGGTAGAGTGACCAGTTCATCCTTTCTCCACTGATCTGAAGTGAAGCTCCCTCACACACTGAATCATGGTGTCTAGGTTGGCGTGAGACCCCTGTTCTGTTTCACCAGTCTATATATTCCTGTCTGTACCACACTATTTTGTCTTCTATAGCTTTATGCCACCTTTTGATATCTCTTAAGTAAAGTGCCCCATTTCATTGTGCTTCCTTTTCAATGATCTAAGCTAACTATCACTGCACATTAACTCCTCTGCATGAATTTTTAAACCTTCTTGTCAAGTTCTGTGATTTTCAAGATTAATTTGGGGGAAATTGACATCAATACAATACTGAGCCTTTTGATCTGTGAGTACAGTAGAACCCTACATTTATTCTGATCATCTTGCATCTCTTCAGTTGCATGGTTTTCTCCATAAAGAACGTACCCATTTTGGGATGGCTCAGTTGGTTAAGCATCCAACTCTTGATTTCGGCTGAGATCATGATCTCTGAGGTCCATGGACATTCAGTTGCTTTCTTTCCTCCATTGTAAGCAGTGCTGCAGAAAACAGCCTTGCACATGTGGTAGGATCAAGTCCCACATCAGGCTCCATACTGAGCATTGGAGCCTGCTTGGGATTCTCTTTCCCCCTCTCCTTCTGCCCCTCCCCCACTTGTTTTCTCTCTCTCTCTCTCTCTCTCTCTCTCTCTCTCTCCCCCCTTCCCTCAAAATAAATAAACATTTAAAAAAAAACCTTCCCTAATGAATTTATCCCTGTGTTTTTATTGTTGTGAACAAGTTCTCTCCACACTCCCTTTTTTGTTTTGCTTTTGCTTGCTACATTTTTTAAAAATCTACTTACTAATCACTGTACTTCATTCACAGACACACACAAAGTAATCGTTCTTCCTCCCTGGACACAAACATGCGAACACTGCCAAACACACAGAGCAGACATAATTGGCTGAAAATGAATGGGAATTTTTTCAAATTAAAGTTTAATGACACAAGCGAAACATGAATACATTCTCCTTTTTAAAAAATAGAACACTGCAGATGATGCTAACGTCCCTTTTGGCCACCTACTGCCATCCCATTTCCTTCCTCTTCTCCAGAGGTAACCACTGTAATAGGCTCAATGTGCACTTTTCTAGACTTTCCAAAAACTTATAAATTCACAGATAGATACCCACAGGAAATATATGTAATAGTTGTCTCACATAATGAGACTTTTGTCTTTTCCTCTCCAATTTTCATTGATATTGACCTGAATTTTATTATGGTTGTAGAATAGAATGTCAGTATTATCACCCGTCACAATGTGAAAGGAAAGATGTAGAAGTCTGGAGGCAGCAGTGGGGGAAGAGGGGTGCTGAGGGGAGTGATAGGGGGCAGTAAGAGCTTCTGTGGGTGTGCAGTGGAACAAGGCATGAAGGGGCAAGTGGATTTCTTCAAATTGAGAAGATAACCAGCAGAGGGACTTTAAAACTGTGTTAGGGAAAGCAGGGATGGAAGGGAGTACTTTCCAAGGGTCCTAAAGCCTAATCCCTAACGTGGAACATCCGTGGATCTCATGAACTAGAAATAGGATGGAGCAGGTGCTGTTCAGAGAACTCTGATGATCCAGTTTTGACCAGGATCTAATAAGGAAACATCTTCAGGCAGCTTCAAGGAAGCTCTTTCTTTGATTAAGGCAATGCACCTGGGGAGCTTTCTGGCCCGCCCCCCCCCCCTTTCTTTTCTGCCTAGGTGCTGTTGAGTGAAAATGTGATGCACGGAGCTCTGACAGCCATCTTGTGACCAGGAGGGGAGGGCCAAGTGATGCAACTCTCTAGCCCAGAGCCTGGTCACCTGGAACCTCTGACTCCTGGGCTTTTCATTCTGTGAAACCAATAAATGTTCTTACTCTTTAAGCCAAATCTTAGGTGTTCTGTTAGATTCTGGTGAAAGTGTTCTTCCTAATACAAGAGATGTAAGAGCTTTTTAGAGTTGGGGAGGTGACCTCAAACAGCAGGTCACATACTCTGGGGTGATAGTTTGAGTGGGGAGGAGGTGGAGAAGGCTGCTCTTCATCAAAACCCTGCTATTTTCTTGGATTTTTTTAAAACTATGTGTATGTATTACATGGAAAGAAATAGAAATTTATTTTTTTTAACAGTTCTGATAAGTGTGTCAAAATGTAACCAGTGGTTGCCTCTGGTTACCTTGGGTATGTAGCAATTTTCTAAGATGTCCTCAAATTATTTCTGTAATTACAAAAACAGTCCAAGACCCAGGTTCTTCGGGGATGGCACATGAGAGACATGAATTTTTTTTTAAATGTTTATTTTTGAGAGAGAAAGAGAGCGAGCATGAATGGGGGAGGGGCAGAGAGAGAGGGAGACAGGATCTGAAGCAAGCTCCGGGCTCTGAGCTATCAGCACAGAGCCTGACACGGGGCTGGAACTCATGAACCGTGAGATCATGAGCTGAGCTGAAGTCGGATGCTTAACCGACTGAGCCACCCAGGTGCCCTGAGAGAGGTGAATTTTGAGACAGGGAAAGGAAGTGGCTCAGAGATGAAATCCTAGACAAAGACCTCTCACCTGGCCTCGTGAGGACAGCCATGAGCCCAGGGCACATGTACCGCAGGAGAGCAGTGACAGGTCAGGCCAGCCAGTATACACACGGCCTGTGCATCATACCAAGGAGTTTGAACTTTTATTTTAAGGGTAATGAGGAACCAGGGACGTGTTTATGCAGGGAAACAGGTGTGAACCCATTTTCACATAGTCGCATTTCTTCTGTGCCAGAGAAGAAAGTTCAGCTCGGATCCACTCAGGAAAAAGGAGAACTTAATTGGCTTCCGTAACCAAACCATCGACCTGGCTGGGCCTCCGGGCCCCCTGGAGCCAGGGGCTTGGCCATCAGACCCTCCCTGTCACCTCCGGGCCTCCCCATCTCCTTGCCTGTCAGCCTCACTCTCTCCGGCCTGCTTCTTCCATATGCTGGCACTCGTGGCTATGTGTGCGTCTCACTTCCCTCAGGCTGTGACCAAAAAAAGACCAAGGGGGGGAGGGGGGGCACAGGGATTTGGCTAAAAGGCCTCACATGAGTCAGTGACACTTGTTACTAGTTTCTCTGTCCTCAATGTCCTCGTCTGCAGACACCCATATTTCATAACAGCACCAGTCTTATTAACACCAGGGTGTTGCAAGGGTCAAAGGAGATGATGCTCTGAGATGCTTAGCTGGGACCTGGCATGTAGTGAGTGCTCTATAAATGTTATGAGCTCTCTCTGTTCCCGAGTCAAAAAATCTGGGGACAGACTCTGATTGGCCCAGCCTAAGTCAGGTACTCAATCAGCTCTGGCCAATCAGTGATCGCCAATAATGTATAATAAGGTGAATCCCATTCAAAACAGGTTGGAGTGCAGAGTGACTAACAAGGAGAGTTGGTATTGGTCTAGGTAAAGAAGGCAGTGGATGTGTCCTGTTATCCCTCTGCTGTCTGCAGAAAAGAGTTTGAAGAGGGCCCCATAAACCTGGAGGGAGGGAGGATACGTAAGAGGTCACCGCAGTTGTCCCTGAGAAGTGTTGCAGGGCTGAACTAAAGGACAGTGCAGATGGAGAGCAGATGGATTCAAGAGAAGTTTTGGAGATAGAACTAGGAAGGTTGGTGCCAACCAAGCATGAGAGATACGAGAGAACAAGAGGTTGAAGGTGATCCCAGGTTGCTGATCCAGAAACCGCCACGAACAGAGCATGGCCAAAGTTTAGCTTCTTTATTTCTCCAGGACTCAAGTTCACTCTACTACCACCACCCCTTTCTGCTCAGCTGCACAAACTTAATCTTAGTTCAAGATAAGCACAATCACTTCCGGACTTTACCTAAGTCTCTCTTGAGCAAATTCTTGGTCCACTTCCAGCTTTTCTGCTTCCCAGCACTTCTTCCCTTCTCTCTGAGGGTGTTCTGTGTTCTGGGATCTCTTATTTTGCCCTGGCACCAAGGTGGATCACCAGAATCTGTCCACTGCCATCCACTGAGCCCAGATATCCCCACTGAGTCCTTGTCCTGACCACAAAGCATGTCCAAGTCCACCAGCCACACTCCCTCTACTTCCCAAACCCTTACCATCAACACCTTGCTATGGGGACACACGGGGGCCTAGGGGACACCCCCAGGCCCATCAGACACTTCTCATCAGGGCTCTCAACTTCTCCAGCCCAAGTTGGGGGGGTTTGGTCTTCTGGGCAACACCATGAGGGGCCAGGCAAACAGCTCCTTCAACTCTTCTACTTCTTTTGGGAGATCTGGTATCTCCTATTAGTCATGTCTCCGTATGATTCTCCTCCTCACTAGCTGGCCCAACTTTTATTTCCTTTCAGGCAGAAAGGCAGCTTCTGCATTCTTCCCTATTTTACTGTTCATGACATCAATTTCAAGTTCTGAGTCCTTCCATTTCTTTTCTCTTTACCAAAAAGCAGCAGCCACAACCAAATGCCCTGTCTCTGCTGTGGGTTTCAAGAGGCTATTTGAAACCATTGACCGTCTCATTGCATTCATGCTGTAACAACCCCAATCCTCCCCCAAGCTCTGCCTGAATCAGGAGAGAGTGGCAATGCCACCATAATTTCCTGCCTTCTCTATATACACATACTATTCCTTACATCAAGAGGTGGCATCTACTTTTCCATGAGTCTGGGCTGGCCTTAGTGACTTTCTTGGCCAATAGAACATAGCAGAAGGGACATCCTGAGACTTGTAAGACTACATCATCAGAAGCTTTGTAGCTTCTGCACAGGACTCTTGAAATACTTGGTCTTGGGACACTTCCTCTTGCAACCCAACTGCCATGCTGTGAGAAGTCCAGACTTTGTGGTAAATGCACATATGGGCACTCCAGTGGACAGCCTCCACTGAGTTCCCGGCTGGTGGCCTGCTATGTGAATGAGCCCTCCTGCACAGTAAGCCCAGCTGAGCCTTGAGGACTCAAGTCCGGCTGCCATCTGCAACGCAGAGAGACTTTAAGCAAGAACCACCCAGATGAGCCTTGTTAACCCCTAGAACCATGAGGAATAATAAATTGTGTTTTTAAGCCACTAGAGTTGGGGTCATTTCTTATGCAAAACAGTGTCAGGCAAGGAAATAGGGGGTGGGGAGCACATTGAATAGTATATAAAAGATCATTCTATATGATCTAGGGGTGCCTGGGTGGTTCAGTCAGTTGAGTGTCCAACTTCAGCTCAGGTCCTGATCTCACGGTTCACAAGTTCGAGCTGTGCTGACAGCCCAGAGCCTGGAACCTGCTTCGATTTTTTGTCTCCCTCTCTCTCTCTGCTCTTCCCCCACTCATGCTCTGTCTCTGTCTCAAAAATAAATAAACACACAAAAAATTATTCTACTACACAACATTTAACGGACCATTATAATACAGTATGGTAAATGCAGTAATGGAACATAGATATGCACAGAGCTTTCCAGAGGAGATGACCACTGGTCTGACTTCTTAAAAATGAGCAGAAATGAGCAAGATAGAAGGAACAGGAAAGACATTCCAAGCAAAGGAATCAGCATAAGCAAAGCCCCACAAGTGAGAAAGTAGCAAGAGTGAGCTTACAGGCATCTGGTATTCCTGGAATACAAAAGGAGGAGATGGGAAGAGTGAGACAGGAAGTGGACAGAGATCAGGCCCTACAGGGCCTTGGATGCTCCCCACATCAAGGAGTTTGGACACCATCCTGTAGTCAGTGGGTACTGTTGAATGTTTTTACACCAGTGACATTTCAGATTTGTGATTTGGAAAAATCCTGCATTAGCCAGTGTGAAGGCTAGATTTGGAAGGTGACAGTCTCTAGGTAGGGAGACAAATTAAGAGACTATGGTCATGGTCCAGATAAGACAGGATGAGGCCTGACCTGGAACAATGACAGGGGATGTACGGAACCCAGAAAACTTTACAAAATAAAGTCAGAAATGCAGGATGATTGTTGGTTTTTGGGGTGAGAGCAAGGGTAAAGGGAAAGGTGAGTCTTGTGTGTCTTAGGTGGGGATGGAAGGGAGGTACTTGGGATGGGGAACATGGTATGGGAGCCAGTTCGAGGGGGACAACAATGGGCTCAGTCTCAGGTAGAGCTGAGCGGCTGGGGGCACAGACAGGTGGGACCCATCAGGCAGCTGGATCCCGAAATCTGAGGTTCAGGAAGAAATTCAACTGGAGGGGCCAACCCAGGGACAGGTGGTAATGGGAACCTCAGGAATGAGTGAGATTGCGAGGGAGAGATTGTATGGAGAGAATAGGAGAGAGCCCAGGGCAGAATTGTGAGCCACATACATACATACATACATAGGAGGGGCCCGGAGGTGTGGATGGGGAACAAAGGAGAAAGTGAAGGAAGGACCTGGGAGATTTGACAAAGAGCAGGGTTACCATGGCAACCAAGGTAGTGAAGGGTTTCGAGGAGAAACTAATCAACTGCTATATGGCCTGAGTCTCAGAAAAACAAGAAGCATACTCCTTTGAATTTAGCAATCAGGGGCCTATTGTGAACCTTGGCAGGAAGAGTTTTGGGAGTGAGGGTTAAAAACTAGTTTACAGGGGACAATGGAGGGAATGAGTGGAGGAGATGCAGACCTCCCCTTAGAGAAGGCTGGATGGCTAGGGTAGGAGTTGGGTGGCAACGAGAAGAATGTGGGTGATCAAAGGAGGATTTTTCAAAACAAGAGACCCTAGAATTTTCTTCTCTTGAAAGAGGGCACCAGCAAAGAGGGAGAGGATGAAAAGAGGAACAATTTGTGAGCTGGGATCCATCCTCTGAGCCCGGCTGAAAGGAAACAAGTGGGTATGGTTGAAGATGTCTCAAGAGAAGAAGGAGAGACATGGAAAGACTCCTTTGTGATTTCCTTTCCAATCCTAAAAAACTTGGAGAAAAGATTGTCTACACTGGCCAGTTCTGTAGGGTGGTTGAGACCGATAAGAAAGGGAAAAGTTGAGTTGAAGTAGCTAGGAGGCCATTTGGTGACAGCCATCCCTCACTGGCTCCTAGAGCCTTTCTTTCTCTATCCGGTTCTGTGCCCTGGATGGCCAACTTTTACATCCCCCAGGCTCCTTGCTCTCTGGCTTCTGGTTGAGTTTGGTCAGTGGAGGAACCAGTGGGGAGAGTGGAGTGGAGGCTCTCCTGGCTGACTTCCTATGGGCTGTGTGTTGGCAGTGACTGTATTCCTTTACTTATGGCCACAGGTAGGGCCCTTTTCTTAAAGTCGCTGCTTTCTCTATGTGTTCTTAAAACCCACACCCTCTTCTCTTCAGGCCTAGAAGCAGTGATGGTTTCTAACTGTTGCTCATCCGTGGGCCCTTTGTCATCGTTGGAACCCTTAGCCCTGCCACACTCTGTGAATAGTCTTTCACTACATTGGTTTCACTTAAATCCTTTTGAGTGCACCTACCAGGACCCTGAATGAATGGTGAATTTGGTTTACTGGGACAGACATGTAGGAGGGTACACAATACTGAGTAAAGCCAGACCTGATCCTTGCCACATATGCTTCCCAATCCATCGAGGGAGCCAGATATTAATCAAGTAAATAAAGAAATCCATAATTTGAAACTCAGAGGGGTGCCACAGAAAAATCTTTCTAGATCAGAGAAGTAACATTTGATTAGAGGAGTGGAAGTTTACTAGGAATGAGGAAAGCATTGCACATAAGGAAACAGTGTGTGCAAAACTCCATGGTGGGAGGGTGGTGCATTCCAGAAACCAGAGGCCATCATGGCTATAGCACTTATTGGTAAGAATGATTTTGAAACAAGTGACAGAAAACTCAACTCAAGAACATTTAACAATAAGAGATTTATTGCCACGCATAATGAGAAGTTCCAAGGGAGGCAATTCGAATGAAATCAAGGACCCAGGATCTGTCCATCTCTCAGCACATGCACTTCTGTTCCCATGGTCACAAGATGGCTGTGGCTACTCCAGGCATTGTATTCACCATACTAATGTCCACAGATAGATGAAAGAAAGTGGTTCTTCCTTATACTTCTTTTTATTTTTTATTTATTTATTTTTAATATAATTTATTGTCAAACTGGCTAACATACTGTATACAGTGTGCTCTTGGTTTTGGGGGTAGATTCCCATGATTCATCGCTTACATACAACACCCAGTGCTCATCCCAACAAGTGCCCTTCTCCTCAATGCCCATCACCCATTTTCCCCTCTCCCCGACCCCCTTCAACCCTCAGTTTGTTCTCTGTATTTAAGAGTCTCTTATGGTTTGCCTCCCTCCCTCTCTGTTTGTAACTACTTTTTCCCTTCCCTTCCCCCATGGTCTTTTGTTAAGTTTCTCAAGTTCCCCATATGAGTGAAAACATATGATATCTTTCTCTGACTGACCTATTTCACTTAGCACAATACCCTCCAGTTCCATCCATGTTGCTGCAAATGGCCAGGTTTCATTCTTTCTTATTGCCAAGTAGTATTCCATTGTATATATATAAACCGCATCTTCTTTATCCATTCATCAATTGATGAACATTTAGGCTCTTTCCATAATTTGGCTATTATTGAAAGCACTGCTATAAACATTGGGGTACATGTGCCCCTATGAATCAACACTCCTGTATCCTTTGGATAAATTCCTAGTAGTGCTATTGCTGGGTCATAGGGTAGTTCTATTTTTAATTTTTTGAGGAACCTCCACACTGTTTTCCAGAGCAGCTGCACCAGTTTGCATTCCCACCAACAGTGCAAGAGGGTTCCCGTTTCTCCACATCCTCGCCAGCATCTGTTGTTTCCTGAGTAGTTAATTTTAGCCACTCTGACTGGTGTGAGCTGGTATCTCAGTGTCGTTTTGATTTGTATTTCCCTGCTGATGAGTGACGTTCAGCATCTTTTCATGTGTCTGTTGGCCATCTGGATGTCTTCGTTGGAAAAGTGTCTATTCATGTGTTTTGCCCATTTCTTCCTTATACTTCTTTTTAAAGACCAAAAAACCTTTTCCAGAAAACCCCACCACCATCACCTCTCATTGGTTAGATTTACAATACCCACTCATAAACCAATCACTGTTGAGAGAAGTAGACCTGACCACTGTGACTGACATACATCACATGGAGAGTGGCTTCTGCTAGCAAGAACCAAGAAGAATGACTTGGGGTCATTTCATTTGGCCAGGAATTTCATTTGGCTCATGTTGTTGAGATATCAAATATTGGTAGATGGCTGGCCATCGCATTCTGGAGCTTGGAGTAGAGATCAGGACTGCAAATGCAAGAGCAGTCATTAAGGAGAAAGATTGACATGTTGGTCTGGAGCTCAAAGGTGGGTTGGACTGGACTGTCAGTTTGGGAATCAGCCTCAGGAGGCAGACAAAGCTTTAGGGGTACAAGAAATCAAGGGAAAAGGTGCACAGTGAAAGAAAAGTCCAGAGACCCATGGACTTGGGAAGGGGAGTCTGAGAAAGAGAGGAAGACAAGGAAACAGGGGATCTCAGAAAGCCCATGAAGCAGGGTTCCCAGAGGTCAGGGTGGTCACTGATGGGCCAGATGCACAGAGGTCAGGGCAAGGGCGTCCCCCTGGCATGGTCTTTGAGGATCTTTGCCACAGAAACTCTGGGGGAGGGGGCAGTAGCCCACCTGGGTGGGGGATGATCCAGAGTCTGGCTGAGAAATCAAGAGGGAAAAGGGGGAGCTGGGGTGGGGGTGGGGGGAGTGGAGAGCAGGGTCTGGAAGATGCTGCTTCTTACCTGCTGACATTTAGTGGGAGAAGGGTTTGGGAGCCATGTTTGAAGAGCAGGGACAGGTCTTAGAGGGGGCCCTAGAGCAGTGGGATTAAGTGTAGAGGTGAAGAGATTAGCCGTGTTGGTGTAAAGGGGCCAAATTAAATCATGTACATTTTACCAGGTAGCCTGATCTCCATGTTCTTCTGGAGGCTTTTTCTCTGCCCTCTGGGTACCAACTACAGCTCTAATTAGCAGTGGTTTCATCCTGCCTCGTGTCTGGGGCCATGTCTTCCTCATTTTTTGTGCCTTTCGGCACCTAGCAACAGGCAGCAAGCTAGATAGAGGCAGAATAATTATTTTCTGCTTGAAATCCAGTGTCTGAGTTGGAGATTCAGAAAATGTTCTATTGAGCACAAAAATGTTATGGGAACTCTGAAAGAGCGAGATTACAGGCAAAAGGGGCTGTTGGGGTAGGTGGGGATGGAAGACCAGGGGACTAAAGAGTCACCAGGTTAGTTCAATGCCTGGAGACCAGGAGATGAGCTCAGGAGGACTAGGACTCCTCCCAGCCTGGGCCCAGCCCTTCATAGGAGGCAGCGCTGCCCACTGGCCTGGCTTCCCCCTGACAGGTTCATGGCCATTCTTTTCTGAAACCCCCATTGCCCTACCCAGCGGACACCCTTCTCTCCTTGAACTCAGCCTCATGGTAACAGCTGACACAGCTGCCCACTCCCTCCTGAAAGCGCCTCTCCTTGCCTCCATGACACCACTGTGACACCAGATCTCCCAGTTAATTCCACCCTTGCTGGCCACTCCTCCTCAGCCTCCTCCACCCAGCATCTCAGTGTTGGGTTCCCTCAAGACTCATTTCTGGGCGCTTCCCATCCTCCCCTGTATTCTCGCCCTGAGTAGTCACTCGTGACTCTGCTTTGATGCCCCCACCTGCCCTCTCGGGACTGGCATGCCTAACTACCCAGCTGGCAGCTCTGCTAGGGTGTCTTTCATGGCACCCTCAAACTTGCTGCAGCCAACAGGACTGCTAGCTTCTCCCCAAAACTTCTGTCAAAGGCCCAACCTTCAATCCTGCCTCCCGAATCTGGCCTTCGAGAGTCATCTTTGGCTCTTCCCCGCCCTCCCCTCTCACCCAGTCCCAGCGAATCCTGGCATTTCAGTCCCCAAAATCCTCCCCAGTCTGACTTCCCTCACCCTCTACTACCACCTGGCTTCCATCTCTCATCATCTTTCGGCAATGGCCTGGCAGCACTCTTCCCCCTCAGTCCTCCGCTTATCACACAGTAGTAAAAGCAGACTTCTTGAAACCCAAGTAGGATCCTGTCATTATCCTGCCTACCACCAGCCTTCAGTGATTTCCATTGCCCTTAGAACAAAACCATCTTTCTCAAGGCCCACCTCAGCTGCCTGGTGATCTGTCAGCCCCCCTGGGAGAGGCTCCCCTGGGATGTTCCACCTCCCTGTCCTCTGGCCACAAGCGAATTCTTTCAGTTCCTCAAATGTTCCAGCTTGTTCCTCTCCTAGAGCCTTTGCTCCTGTTGTTCCTCATCCTGGGAAGGCTTTCCCCTAACTCTCTCCTCTCAGCCTTTCGGGCTTACATGTACCCTCAGAGAGGCCCTGTCCAGCCCCCCATCCATCCCTTCCTCAGTATTTTGTCCTTTCCCCTTGGGGCCTTCATAACAATTTCTTACTCTTAGTTACTCTCCTGGAAGCTCACCGAAGGTCATTTCTTAAGAGACCATCTCTACCCACTCTGGTGTTCCCGAACCTCACACACATTTGTTGAGCAGAGAATAAAGCTGTGTTGATATTCTTTACCTCATTTGGCCATCATAGCCCCATTCTACAGAAAAAAAAAAACTGAGGTCTCCAGACTTCAGGGCTGTGCCCACCATTTGCCTGTCCCTGTGGTGCACAATGATATAATTTGACTTCCAGGGGGTGGAAACAGCTAGAAAAATGGATATATGTGTGGAAAAAGTGGTGCCATGAGAAACCCACAGTGAGATGCCCAAAAGGAAATTTGATGTGGGCGTCAGACACTTGGGCAACTGAGCTGATGTGAAATAAAGATGTCCAGGGCTCTCACCCCAACAGATATTGCAGTATGATATAAAACAACGTAACATTTTTTAAAAAAAGAAAGACATCTCAGTGGAATAGACTAGAAAGCCCAGATGCTGATCCCTGGAATATCTCCCACTGTGCCTTAGGAGAGCAGAGACATCACAAGCTAATGAGGAATGGAAGGATTTCTCATTAAGTGGGGCTAGAAAATAATTTTATCTGTCTGGGAAACAAAAAGTAATTCTTACCTCCCTTTATATTAACACCAAAATCAATGCCAGGTGATTAAGGAGTGCACTTGTCATGATGAGCACTGGATGTTGTATGGAAATGTAAAATCACTCTATTGTACACCTGAAACTAATATCACACTGTATGTTAACTAGCTGGAATTTAAATAAAACCTTTCAAAAAAATCAATGGCAGGTGATTTAAACAGTTAAATGCAAAAAAAAAAAAAAAAGCATGCTGCTAACTAGAAAAAAATTGAAATGATTCATTATTCAAACTGTGATTAAGGCAAGGCATTGCAGCCTTCACAGCAATAGAGAGAATTATAATGGAAAATACAAATATAATTGACTATAGGAAATGTAAAGCTTTTCCGTGTTGAAAATTCTCATAAATAAAACATTTACAGAGGCAGTAAGAATTTTCATAATGAAATGTTGGGGCAATAAAAGGCGGTAAGAGTCCATTTATAAAAGATGAAGTTCAAAAGGCAAATACAGTTGCAAATATTGAACTTAGTCGTAATAAAATACATGTAAATTAGGATGGGGAGACACCACTTTGGGCCCATCGAAAGAGTACTACAAAACAAGAGGCTTGCAGTGCTGGCTTGGTCCTGGTGGCCTGGGACCTCTTGTGCACAGCTGGCAGGGCTGTGAAGTAGCAAAACCTTTCTGGAAAGCAATTTGCTTGAGATGTGTGAAGAGCCTCGAAAAAGTTCACACTGTTTGACTCAGGGATTCCATTTACAGGAAGCTCTTCCCAAGAAAATGATCTAAAACATTGCCCCAAGACTGGTGCAGAAAGCTGGGCACTGTGGCTTTATTTGTAATAGCAAAGAAGAGAAAAGGGAAAGAAAGAAAGAAAGAAAGAAAGAAAGAAAGAAAGAAAGAAAGA
>NW_024412427.1:8694699-8709999 GCF_014898765.1 Herpailurus yagouaroundi
AGAAAGAAAGAAAGAAAGAAAGAAAGAAAGAAAGAAAGAAAGAAAAAGAAATACTCAAGCCTCAGGAGAATGGTTTACCAAATTATGTTTCATTCATTAAGTGGATTATTAGACAGCCATTAAATGTAATAATTACAAAGAAGGTTGACTAACAAGGGGAAATGCTTAGCATATAATCAGTGTAAGAGGGTGGTGCAAAATTATATATATAATAATAGTATTTTCTGTAAACAAATGCCTTAAAAAAGACTATGAAGAAATGTACTCTTCCCATGCATTTTCACGTAGCAAGGCTGTGGGTGCTGGGATTCTTGTCAAGATTTTTCTATTCCTCATTCTTTACTCTCCCAATTTTCTGTAATGTTCAAGTATTGCTGTTTTTATGGTAACATATTTCAAAAGTACAAAAGGGAACGAGAATAGTATAATGAGCACAGTATACAATATACTTGCCATCTAAGATCATGTATTACTTTCACAGTAGGAAAACCAAGAAAAAAGAAAAGTAATAGAGCCAGGTCTTAAGGGAATGGCACTTGCTTTGGGCAAGTTTAGAAGGCAGGGTGGAGGGATGGGGCTGGAAAGGAAAGAAAATGGTCCAAATGCTTGGATGGGCCCCTTCAAAGGGCTGAGATATGGAGACCTTCCTGCTCCTGGGGAGCAATGCTTTTCATCTGAGATGTCCTTCCTAGAATATGGCAGGGAAACCATCAGACATGGTTTTGATCCTGAACTCTGAGTTGTGTAGGTCAGTGCGTCTATTCCTGACCATGCTGTTGAATCACTGTTGCTTCCTCAGCTGCTACCTAGCAGGGCAAATATAGTCCTTTTCCTCCTATGGTGCTCTCACCACTTGTTTTTGTTCCTTAAAATGATCTCGGCTGTTCTTCCATCTCCTCTTCCATATGACCTTTAGAATCAGCTTATTAAGTTCCATTTAAAAATCATGGTGGGATTTTGATTAGGAAGGCATTGAATTTGTACATTAATTTGGAGAGAATTGACATCTTCACAATATCGAGTCTTCAGGACCCTAACATTGCAAGGGTGGTTGAGTCAGAGGCTCTGATTAATGGGACTGGGAAGGAAAAGTCGTCATAGAGACGGGTTAAAAACAAGGAGAGGGTGTTGTCATGGAAACCAAGAGAGCCGAGCGTTTCAAGAAGGCGAGAGTGATCAACAATATCAAACCCTGCAGAGAATTCCAATAAGACAGGGATGGAAAAACACCCACTGAAGTTGGTAATTAGGAGGTTATCGGAGCCCTCAGTGAGAGCGGTTTCTGGGGTGAGACGAAGCAGAACCCCAACTGCAGTGCCTGATGATGATAGATAGTCAGCAAAGACGCCCCTTTTACAGAAGTTTGGATAATTAAGTTTAGATAATTAGAAAAGTTTTGAGAAGGATTGCAAGCTAGAGAGTGAAGTGCAGAATCAAGAGAAAGTTTTCAACTCAATTCAACAGATAATCTTTGAGCATCTCCTATGTGCCAGCTAATCCTTTCGGGAGATGGTGAGAACAAGATGACACATCCCCTGCCCACTGGGAGCTGATGGTCTAAACAGGGAAGCAGATATGAATTGGGCAACCACATAAATACATGGATAATTACAATGATAATCACAAAGGAGAGGTGCACGTGGCTAAAAGCAGCCAGGGGGCGGCCGTTGGGAAGGAGAGATCTGTTAGTATTTCCCAGAGGGGATCTGAAAGGTGAGCATCAACCAGGGAAAGAGCATTCCAGGCAGAGGGAGCAGCACAGGCAAAGGCCCTGCAGCGGGGAGGGGCAGGGCATGTTCTGGAAAGGGAAAGAAGGCCAATGAGGCTGGGCTGATGGAGGAGGGGCAGAGGCAGAAATGAGGTGAAGAGTTCAGCAGGGTGGGAAGGTTTGGGGCTGTCTTCCAAGAATGATAGGGGTATAAATATGGCAGCAGCACGTTCCCATTTGCATGCTGAAAGTATGGCTCTGGCTGCTAGCGAGGACAAGATTGCAGGGATGCTGGAGGGTTGCAGGGAGACTGTCCTTCAGACCAGGGCTAGTGGTGGCTTGGGCTAGGATGCTGGTGGTGGAGTTGAAGACAACCAGAAGGATCCAGGAGCCATTGGGAGGTCAAGTCTCCAAGGCTAGAGGCTAGACTGTGGTTGGGGGTCAGTGCAAGTGAGCTGAGAGGCAAGACCCCAGGTGTCTGGCTGATATCTTTCTAGGACATGTGGGACTCTAGTGAAGGACTGGATTTTGGACAAGAAAAGTTGTCTGTTGAGTGTGTTGAGTGAAATGCCTTTGGACTTCCCGGTTCTGGAGCCCAGAGGAGAGCTCAGGCTGGAAACAGATGCTAGGGTGGCTTCAGGCACAGGCAGGGCTCAAAGAGGGGGTCTTGAAGCAGCTCAGGGGGTGAATGTTAGTAAGGAATAGAGTGTGGAAGGAATGTGCAGAGGGCAGGGGCTGAGTCCAGCATGTAGGGGGCTGGGGACTATACGAAAAAGAGGCTGAGAAGGAAGGACCAGAGAGGGGAAGGCAAAAGGGGCATTCCCAAGGAGCCTAGGAAGGAGAGTTTCCAAAAAGACAGGGTGTCCACTGGTGGCTATAGGTAAGGGGGCCAGGAGTTTGGGGCGGGGGGCGGGGGGAGGGGTGAAGGCTGACTAGCTTCCCTGGACTTGGCCTTTGGGACACATTGCCAGTTTTTTGCAGGGGGGTAAGTCAGGAGTCAGGGTGGTCCAGGGCCTACCTGTGAAGGGAGGAGAGCGAGGAAAGGGTGCAGAATTTTTCATTTGGTTTTGGTCCTAGTAGAAGAGCAATAGTCACACATTAATTTTCCCAGGGGAAGGCACCTGTGGGATATGAGCCACTGCAGAACAAGGGCAATTAGCTAAATGAGGCCTCCAAGGAAATGAGGCCATGTGGGCGAAAGGGATCCATCTTGGGCAATAACATGCATCCAGCCTCCCAGGAGAGAATTCAATGCCGGGCCTTTTACCGAGTAAGCTATGTCCAAGTAACTTTCTTTCAGAGAATTTGTCTGTGACCTCTGTGACTTCACCAAGTCTTGCTATAGCAGGAATTTCATCCTGCCCATGGTCAGGACTTTGGCTTGTTCATTTTGGAATCATCCCCAGGCTGGGGCAGCCAACCGGGTCCTGAATAAATATATTCTCTGACTTAAAATAAAATGTCAGAAATGGAAGGTCAAAATTCTTAGCCAAAAAGAGTTTGCAATCAATAGAACAATCAGACAAATACACTGTGTGTGTGTGTGTGTATGTGTGTGCGTGCGTGCATGCTAAGTCCTGCCCGGGAGAACAAATGAGGACTGGGAGAGCTGGGGATGAGGATAGATTAGATAGTCAGCATTCTTGCCGTGCAGGGCTGAAGGGATATGGCTAAAGGAAGTGTGCTGTTGACACGGAACCAGGACAACCCGCCCCAGCGTGAGCTCAGGTCTTTACACTGTGGGGTCACAGCCATTGTCTCATGTGATCATTTCAAAGCCTGTGAGGCAGAGAGGGGTGGGCAGCCCATTTTACAGACAAGCAGAAAAGGAAGCTGAGCCCGCGTGGGGCACTGGCTGTGCCCCAGGGAAGACCCTGGAGTGTGTTAATGGCCTGCTCTCCCACCCGTGCCTCTAGTGACCCAGCCCCCCTATGCCCCATGATGAGCCGCCACAGGAGCTCCTGCCCCAGAATTGACAGCGGCAAGAAACCAAGGCCAGAATCAGAAGTAGAAGGTATGAAAGATAACAGCGGTGTGTGGGTCTTCAAGAGAGGACATTCATCAGAGGGCTTCCTGGAGCTCAGTCAAGGTCTGCCCAACCCTCCTGGACATCAAAATATAACTCAAAACCACACTATGAGGCCACAGTAGCCAGGAATGAGTCCAGGCCCCAGGACTCAGAAATGGCACATGGTCACAGGCAGGATATACATACTGCTCATGTGTACCAGAACCTTGCCTCTTCTGTGGCCAACAGCCACAGCCACTGTCCCCACAAGCTCTGCATGCTCCCCACCTTTTCCTGGCTTCTCTGGGCCTGCCAGCCCACTCGGCACCCCGCAGGCCCTCTGTAGGCACCCAGACACCCTCTGATACTCTCCAGCCCCCACAAGACCTCTGCAAGGTGTCAGCCTATGTCCTCTTTTGTGTAAACACCAAGTTGGACTCCAGATTTCTGCTCTTGAGATCCCCTAAACTTGCCTGGGACCCCATCATATTGCCCCTTGGGACTCGGCTTAGGGACTGGGGCGTGATATTCTGCTGGGGATTCAGACAATGCCAAAGTTCCAGTCAACGCCCTTGGATTTCTCTTCCACCCACAGGTTGAACATTTAGCTCCTTCATGAGGCCCAAGTTCTGACAGCACTGTGAATTGTCTTTTCAACCTATTGTCTTTGCATAAACTCTTTGCCCCTTCCATTAGCTTTGATCCCAAGCTTTGTGGCATCCAGAATCTTTCCTTTCTCAAGCCCCCATTCTTGCCCTGAAAGGCTATGGCTCTTGTTCCGCGGGCTCCCCTGTGGACAGAAGTCTTCATAATGGTTGTCTGTGCTATCGACTTACAGAAGCCCACACAGGGAGCTAAACGCCAGGGTAAGGACTCTATATGATGTCATTACCCAAAGAGCAGTGCTTCCAGGAAGCTTGGACAGTGGGGGCAGGGAGGGAGGTGGAGGAAATTTCCACCCACACACAGTATAAGAGAAAAATAGTACCGTACCCCACACAGTTAAAAAGGGGGCACCCTGAAGCAGCGAGGAAAGAAGGGATTAGTCAATAAAAGGTTCTGGAGGAATCACTAAGCTGTTTGGAAAAGCAAAATCCTCTTCATTCTTCACTTCATGCCATACATCAACATCGAATTCAGATGGATTAAAGATTTAAATTAAAAATCACGCATGAATAAAGTAGAAGTGAATATCCATCAGAAACTCTTGTCTGAATGTTACCTTCTCAGCTTAAAAGCAAGGGAAGTGTTCACAAAGAAAAGGAAAAGAAAATAGGTTTTAAATTTTAGACTTTTTGTGAAAACTGAAAACAACGTTGTGGATGTCACATGGAGGGTTAATATCCTTGGTGTTTAAGAATCCATACAAATTGAGTTTTAAAAATTCAAATCGCTCCTGGATAAATGTGAAGGGATAGGAACACTCAATTAACAGAAGATTAATTTTTTATGGCTCATAGGTTGAACCTATTTTCCAATATCTAATTATTTTTTTAAAAGTAAATTAAAACAACAATGGGATAACACTTTCTGCCCAGTATAGAGTGAAGAAAAAAATTTTAATGAGACTACCCCATGCTGGTTAGGGTGTGATGAAACAGACAATACCGCTGATGGGAATGTAAATTACTACAGCCTTTGACCCAATAATTACACTTATGGCACTCCATCAAAAGGAAATAATCTCAAAAAGACAAAGATTTATCTACAAAGAGATATAGTGTGGCCTTGTTTATAGCAACAACAATAATAAACAACAACACATCGAAACAACCAAACTAGCCAACTATTGGGAAAAACAGGTTATTTTATATCCACCCAAATGGACTGTTATTCAGCAACTAATTGTAATTTTTAGAAGAAGCTCTGAAGAATTCTTATGATAGATATCAAAATGGGAACACAGGTGAGAAACCAGGGTGCAGATGGTATGCTGGATATTATCTCAGCTCTGGAAACAAACAAGAATATATATATATATATACACACACACACACATACATACATGTGTATATATATACACATACATACATACTAAACAAAGAAACTTGTTTCTTTGTTTAGATATTCTTGTTTCTAAATATATATTTATTTTGAGAGAGAGAGAGCAAGTGAGGGAGCAGCAGAGAGAGACAGAATCCCAAGCGGACTCTGCACTGTCAGTAGCACTAAGCCCCACGCGAGGCTGAAACCCACCAACTACAAGATCATGACCTGAGTCGAAGTCAGACGCTCAACTGACTGAGCCACCCAGGCACCCCAAGAACATTAAAAAAAAAAAAGAAGAAGGGATTTGTGCTGGGACCCTGAACCTAAGGGTACGGACAGGGTTCAGGACAAATAAACTTTGATGAGGACAGGGGAATGAATGGTCAAGTCCCGGAAGAAGCCCAAGTGAGGTCCTGGTTGTTACCTCAAATTCAAAGAATTTTATAGCTGGAGGAGAGAGAGAGGGAGAGGGTCAGCCAGCTCTGAAGTTCGAAGAAAGAATTGCCTTGGGCATCGAGCCCGAGAAACTGCCATTTGTTCAGGGCAAAGAATGAAGTTGATAGCACAGACAACCATTATGAAGACTTCTGTCCCCAGGGGAGCCCGCGGAACAAGAGCCATAGCCTTTCAGGGCAAGAATGGAGGCTTGAGAAAGGAAAGATTCTGGATGCCACAAAGCTTGGGATCAAAGCTAATGGAAGGGGCAAAGAGTTTATGCAAAGACAATAGGTTGAAAAGAATTCACAGTGCTGTCAGAAGGTGGGCCTCTCATTAGGGAAATGCAAATTAAAACCACAATGACATACCCTTCCATACCTATCAGAATGTTTAAAATTAAAAAGACCCGACCAGACCAAGTGTTGGTGAGGCTTGGAAGCAACTGGAACTCTCACACGTGGCGGGTGGGAATATAAGATGGTACAAACACTTTGCAAAATAATTTGGCAATCTCTTTAAAAAGTTAAATATACACCTATCGTATGATCCAATCATTCTTCTAAGATATTTACCCAAATAATGAAAGTGTGCGTCCATTACAAAGCCTGGTACATGAACATTAATAGCAGTGTTACTTGTGATAAAATAAGTTTTGTTTCTCCACACTGGAAACAGCCCAAATATTCATCGAGAGGTGAATGGATAAACTATGGTATACCCATACAATGGGATGCTGCTCGGCTATCAAAACACAACATGGATGAACCTCAAAATAATTATGCTGAATGAAAGAAGCCAGACAAAACTGTACGGCTCCATTTATATAAAATTCTAGAGATTACAAATCAATGTATAGTGACGGAAAGCAGATCAGTGGTTGCCTGGGGAATGGAGGGAGAGGGGTAGGTAGAAACGGAAGGGAAGGAAGAGATCACAAAAGGACACAAGAAATCTTTGCAGGTGATGGCATGTTGATTACCTTGACTGGTGATGATTTCAAGCGTGTATATATATGTCAAAACTACCATATTGACTTTAAACATGTGCCGTTTATTTGTATGTCAATGACAGCTCAATAAAGCTGTTACATAAGTAATTAACAAAATAGGAATTATATTGGTACAACTGGGTATCAGAGACTTTCCCTCATCTCTCATCTCTAAGTCCAGTTTCCCAGGAACCCAGAGGAGCCCCTGCCCTTCCTGAGACAGCTGTTTTTGCTTACGCTGTTTCAAACTTGGTTTCTGTTGTTTATGACCATAAATGTTCTGGGTTAGCATAGAGATAATATAACGCCTAGAGTGTTATCAGAACACAAGAAGGGGTTTGTAACCTCACCTTGGGGACTCAGAATCGGTCCAGGGGGTGGAAGTAGCACTCAGGAATAAGATGCCCAGAGAAGGTGACACTTCAGTTGATTTCTCAAGGAGTTGGGATCAAGGTAGAAGAGACCACAAAGGTTCCCGGGCAGAAGGAGCAGCATGAACAAAGCCAAGGAGGACAGGAGACAGGACATGAGGTATGTGCTTGGAGGGAGCTAGGTGTTCTGGAATTTGTGTTGAGTTAAGGGCTGGTGAGAAACAGACAGGAAAAGTCAGCAGAAAGCAGCTCATGCCTTGTTAGAGAGCCCACACTTAACCGTGGTGGTAATGGGGAGCCATAGAAAAGTTTTGAGCAGTCAAGTGCCATGGACAGATTTTTGTTTAATGGAGATCTCTCTGGGACTCGGAGAAGCAGGTGGACCAGGGAGGGGTCATTGCCACAGTTGAGAGTTGACTCAGTGTCACCCAGGTGCGGACACCTGGGGGTGATGACCAGCAGGAAGTCAGGGTCAGGAGTCTGGTTCTCAGAACGACATCTCCCTTGGAGACATAGAGCTGGGGTGGTCACCATGTCGATGGCCATGGCTTGGGAAGACCGAGAGGTTGGGAGAGCCCCGCCAAAGTCTGAGGACCTCCAACCCACCATTTCAGGGGCTGGCAGAGCCTGGGGCACCTACAAAAGCAGCAGAGAGAAGAAAATGTCAGTGCCACGTGGCCACGTGAGCAGAGCCCAGAGCAGGTTGTCATGGAAACTGAGCTAGTGAAGCGTTTCTAGGAGAGCAGGATCAGCAGGACCAAATGTAGCAGAAAATTCCAAACCGACGAAGGCTGAAAATTTTCTTTTGATTTGGCAATTAGTAGAACATTGATGAGCTTAACGAGCAATTTCGGGAGATCGTGGACCAGCGAGGGGGTGGAGTTGGAGAGAGATTTAGGAGGTAAAATGGACCAGAGTTGGGGATGGGTGCTTCTTGGAAGAGGAGAAGGAGGAGGAGGGCAGTGTTAAGCAAGACCCCCAGTTTTCTGCTGTTCCGGAGAAGGGACTGGATGACAGTGGGGAACGCTACCGAAAGATCGGGTTTGCAAGAGGACGATCAGGAGTTCTGTTTGGGATGTTTTTATCTAACAAACACATTTTTGCTTTGACACTGTGCCAGACATTGTTCTAAGAGCTTTACTTACATAAATTCATTTATACTTATAATTATCCCGTAAGGGAGCTACTGCCTCATTTCTTGCCATTTGCACATAAAGAAACAACGAGAAACTTGCCCATAGCAGGGAAGGAGCAGAGCACAGATTTGAAGCCAGGCGAACCGGACAGGTTGGTATGAAGCCCCTGAGATAAACAAATGGGGGTGTCAGGGGGGCAGGTGGACCCAGGCTCCAGGGCTTGGGTGGAAGGTTCTAGTTGGAGGTGTAAGAGCAGTCACTGAGCAGGGAAGGACCCTGACTTGCCTCACGTCAGTGAGGGGTTCATGCTGGGGGTCACCGGGTCCAGGTTGGGGCTGAAGTTTCAGGGATGAGTGACCCCATTGGAGTGGGTCCAGGCGAAGGCCCAGCACTCAGGGCCCACTAGGGAGACTGCAAAGACAGGGCCAGAAGGCAGATGTGTCACTCCAGGGGGAGGCCAGTGGCAGGCCTTGTTCAGAGAGGTCGGGGGAGGTGACTGGGCCATGGACGCCTTTGAGAATCTTTGCCAAAGCAGTCTCGGGGAAAGAAATAGGAACCCCAGAAAAGGAGGCATCCACGGGTCTAGCTATGAAGGACAAAGGGAGGAGGGGTGCTCCCAGGGGAGAGAGAATGGTCCAGAAAGGTATTATTTTTTTCATGGAAACGTTTTTAATTAAAAAATTTTCATTAGAGGGGCACCTGGGTGGCTCAGTTGGTTAAGCGTCCGACTTCAGCTCAGGTCATGATCTCACGGTCCATGGGTTTGAGCCCACGTCCGGCTCTGTGCTAACATCTGGAGACCTGAAGCCTGTTTCAGATTCTGTGTCTCCCCCTCTCTCTGCCCCTCCCTCCCTCTCCGCCCCTCTCTCGCTTGCACTCTTTCTCTCTCAAAAATAAATAAACAGTAAAAACAATTTTTTTCATTAGAAAATGCATTCAAATGGTTCAAAATTCAAAACCACCCAAAGAATGCCCAGTGAAAAGTCTCCCTCCCGCCCTTCTCCCCCGTCCCCTAGGTCCCCTTCTTGAAGGCAACCAGCATAGCCTCCCAGAGACAGAAGATATAAATTCACAATGTGGGATTCTGTAAATACACAGAAACTGAGTTTCAGGACATTGAAGCTCTTTGGGGAAGAACGCCTTGCTGGGCGAGTGGAAGAGAGAGACACACAGCTGGAGGCGCAGGGGTCCCGAGGGGTGGTGGGAAAATGAGTTTTGGGCAAGAACCCGTGTTTCATTGCATGGAACAAAATTATATCGTTCTTCTGCTCCCCAGTACCGTGAGCTCGGGGTTCTCCTGGGCCCTCTCGGCCCCAGGGCCCTGGTGGCAGCTTCCGTGCTCGGGACTCTGTGCTGCCCCACAGCTGGAACCAGTGGCCTGTGAGTCACCTTCTGTACCTGGCAAGTGCGTGAATCCCCGTGGCTGCTGAAGAAACCTTTCCCGACTCGAAAGGCAATGTCTGAAAGGCAGCTCAATCTTTTTATTTATTTATTTATTTATTTATTTATTTTTAATTATTGAAACCAACTGGAGGGTCAAAGAGACATGAGCGGAGCCGCCAGGGCTGAGGGAAGGGCGGCAGAGACTGGGGGTGGGGGGGCGGGGGGCGGGGGGGGGAGTGTGGGGGTAGGGCCAGAAGATTCCTGAATCCTGGCTGCCTGTGGCATCATCAGGAAGAGAAGCTGCGTGCAGCAGGGCCACCATTCCCAGGGCCGCTGGGGCCCCTCTCGCAGTTGGTAAGGGGAGTTCGTCCCTGCTTGCCTCTGAGAGGAAGGCCAAGGGGTTATGGGCCAGGCCCAGGGTCGCTGTGTTCCCCAGTGCCTTTCCCCGACCTCATTCTGTGACTCCAGGCAGATGGCCTTCCTCTCTGGGCCTGGGTCTCTCTGGCTGTAGAAATGGAGGGAGGGGGTCAGGGGAGAGCTTCCATGGGACGACCTATCCTTGCTTCCACCATTTTGCGCCTTGATCACGGTGGACTCTCAGGGTCTGTGGCCCTCCTTCCCTGTCTGTATTGATTCCCCTACAGCCACCCAAGACCTAGTTCACCATCCGTGGGCCTGAAGGGACCCCACTGTCACACCCGCGTCATGGATCCAGAGCAGGGGGGCTCACGAGGTCAGTGGCCACACCTGAAGACAAGCCTCTAGTAAGTTGGAGGAGTCGGGGCTGGGCCCTGGGGTCCACCTGAGCCCCGGGTGGTCCGTCCTCGGGGAGCCAGGTAGAGGTCACCAGGTCACAAGTCCACAGGTAGGCTATACAGAGCCTCCCACGCAGGGGGAGCTCTGGCCGGTGCAGTCCCTACCCCCTTCACGACGCCTGGTCTCTTGTTCCTGCTGCCTTGGAAAGTGGCCTTCGAGAGCCTGGTTAAGTGCTATGGCCCCTGCGAAGGGGACACTTGGGAAACTGCTATGAGGCACTAACACTCCTTAAGTACATTTTAAATCGAAAGTTAATACGTATATGGGGTGACCGCCTCCGGTTTTCCCCTACCCCCAGAGACCACCCATCACCTGGCTGTTATGAATCCTTGAGGTCTTACTGGGGCTGAGTGGAGGAGAGGGCGAGGGGTGCACAGAAGAATCCACCCATCAGATGTAGAGGTGCGGGATGGGGAGCAATGGGGTGCTTGTGCCCGGGCTCCTGCCTGGAACAGCTGGTGAGTGTTTGTAGCGTCCCTATGGGGGCAATCTGTAAAGAGCATTCTCGATGGGAGACAACTGGTTGGGTTTAGGACACACTGGGTCTGGGGATGCCCAAAGGACAGGCAGGAGGTTGCCTGGCACAGCAGACTGGCCAGGTACGTCTCACCAGGTACAAATGCACCTTCAACCTTCCCTGTCTCTCTAGAAGCTTCCCCCCCCCGCACGGTCCCAGCAACTATCCTGTACATTCTCCGTTTTCCACAAGACACTGACCTCCTCCCCACCCAGCCCCCCTTCCCACCACATGTCCGGCCGCTGCTCCAGGGTGGACACAATCTTGCCTTAGACCCCAGGGAAGCGGGAAATGTCCCTCCGCCCAATATCAGCAGGCCTGTATTTCCCAAAGCTCCAGCTCTGCCCCCCACCGACCTTCCCTGAGCTCAGCACCCCCTCCTGGATCTCCAAGCCCTCGCGCCCTTGGCAAAGGACCCCAATCCCGTCCAAATCTGCTCGAGAGCATGCTCCTGGGCCCCATGCCCCACCAGCTCCTGCCTCTCTCGACGTCGTGGCAAATTTCCCGTTTGCTCCCCAGGCCCGCGCCCACTGGGACCTTGAGACCATCCTCGGCCAGGTCCCTGTAAACTCGATGCCACCTCCCAGCTCTGCCTTGTGTGTCTCAGTGCGGTTGGTACCGTCGACAACTGCCCCATCTACGACCTCGTCTCCGTCCCTGATGTCACCCTGTCCCGTTTCCCCTCCCCACTCCACCTCTCAGTTGCTCCCTCTCCAGGGCCCTGATGGGATTTCTCCTCAATCTGCCCTTAAATGCCCAAGTCCCTCAAGGTGCCCCAGAGGCCCTGCCTCTCCTCACTCACACCCTCTCCACCCTTTGCTGTAACTGCCATCTGTATGCTGTTGCCTCTGTCCCCAAAGGTCCAGCCCAGCACTGGACTCTATACCCATATGACAACACCCACCCGGCAGCTCACCGTCTTACTCGAGCTAAAATGTGGAGGTGGTTTTCTCTCACCTCCCCAAGCAATTGGAACCCAGTCAAGAGTGTTCAGTTTTGCTGATACATTTCTGAGACCCACTCTCTCATTTGCATCCCCACTGCCTCCCTGGTCCGGGGGCTATTCTCACTCTGCCCGTGACTGGGATAACTTCTGACCTCTTCTGCCCAGGTCCACTCTTGCCAAAAACAATCTCCACTGCCTAGAACATTCAGTGGTTCCCCAAGCCCTTGGAATAAAATCCATAATGCATAATTCTGCCCTCTGCCCTCTTTTCTAACCTCATCGCCTACCACTCTGTCCTCTGCTCACTACACTCCAACCACAAAAGTCCACTCGTCCCTCACGCATCATGCACTCCCTGCCTCAGGTCCTTTGCACGTGCAGTTGCTGCTGTTCGAACGTACTTCCCACTTGCACATGACTCCCTCTGCTTCAGCTAGCTAATGCCTAACACAGCTTGGTCTTAGCCCAGACATCACTCCTGAGCGCAGTCTTCCCTGAAGACCATCATACTCTCATAGCAAGCACCTGCTCTGTCTCCCTTGTAGCTTACTTTTTGTGAGATTACTTGTTAATATGGGTCTTTCGCCTGCAGAGGGGATGCTCCGTGAGGACAAGAACTGGGGCTGTTCCGTTCCCAGCACGGATTCTCACTAAATATTTGTGGATTGGCTAAAAGTATCCAAGCAGAGATGTTAACTGACAGAGCCTGTGCACCAGGCACCGGGGATACGGGAGAAGATGCCCAAAGCCCTTTAGCAGGTAGAGGAGACAGACAACAGACAGGTGCACGGGTGATTCCATCCTTGGCCTTCAGTGCTCATCAGTGTGATGGCAGGAATGCAGGGTGAGGGCGAAAGGCTCCAGGGTGACCAGAGCCTCTCTTTGCTGTGGGGTGGGGGCAGGACTAGGCTCCTTAGGTAGGTTAGTCAGGGAAGGCCTCTCTGAGGAGGTGACGTGGTCCTATCAGAGACCTGAGTGACTTGAGAGAGCCATGCGAGGAGAGGGAAGGAAGAGAGCCACGTGAGGAGGGGGAGGAGGCATGCCAGGCAGAGGGCAGATATTCATTTGCTAGGGCTGCTCTAACTAGCACCACAAATTTAAACAATGGAAATCCATTGGTGCACAGTTCTGGAGGCCAGAGGTCCAAAGTCAAGTGGTCAGCAGGGTTCATTCTTTCTGAAGGCTGTAGGGAGAATCTGTCCCAGGCCCCTCTCCTAATTTCCAGAGATTTGCTGGCAAGCTGTGGTGTTCCTCGGTCTGTAGATGCAATCCCCTGACCTTCACCTTCATCCTCCCGTGTTTTTCCCATGTGAGTGTGTGTCCAAATGTCTCCTTCTTGTAGGAGCACCAGTTATACTGGGTCAGGGGCCCACCCGACGCCAATACGACCCCATCTTAACTCATTACATCTGCAGTGACCCTATTGCCAAATAAGGCCACATTCAGAGCTACTGGGGTTGTGAGTGTAATATATGTATCTAGGGGGACACATTTAACCCATCACCGAGAGCCTCTAGAGGAAGGGCCTGGTAGGAGGAACGGCAGAGAGCGTGGCTGCAACAGAGAGCGAGGGGCAGGGAGCGGCTGGATGCAGGCGGGACAAGCAGGCACCTCACACAAGTCCTTGCTGGAGTTTATTCCAAGTGCAGTGGAGAGTGTGGCGGGTCTGAGATATGACTCCCGTTTGCAAACATCCTTCTGGCTGCCACGTGGAGACTCATTGGCACAGAGTGAGTCTGGATGTGGGAGCCCTCTGAACCTGAGAGGTGAGGAGGCCCATCAAGAGTGCGGTGGGAGACCAGACAGTGTTCCAGAAAGGACAGGCTCCACACGTACACTGGATGAGCCAGAGGGCCAGCGGGATTTCTGGAGCCAGCAGCTCCAAGGACCGAGAAAGGCTGAGCCCTCTGTGCGCACCCAGGTCGGGAGGGGACTGAGAAGCGTCTGGTGTGGTCGGTAGCCAGGGGGCTTTGGTGGTCTGGTCTGCGGCTCAGAGACCAAACTGACCCCTGAACTCCAGGCTGGGAAAGAAGGGACCGTCCATGAAGCTGAGGACCTCCGAAGAGAGGAAGCCGGGGGCTAACTGGGCCTGGGGTGCAAGAAGAGAAGCCCTGCAGGGAGACTGGGACGGTCCAGATGGGGGGTGGGGGAGAACAGGAGAGGACGGGGCTGCCACGCGACGAAGGAGGGCATTCCAGAAGGTGGAAGCTGTCACCCGTGGGCTGTGAGCACTAAGGTTGGATGGAGACGAGGACAGACTGGGCCCCTGGGCTTGGTGACTGGAAAGCTTTGGGGGCCCTCCACCAGGACAGCTGGTGTGAGAGGGAGGCTGGTGCACAGAGGCTGGAAAGCCACCCGAGAGGAGAAAGGAAGGAGAGAGAGGAGGGAGGCATCTGAGTATGTTAGTTCTCTGAGGGGAGGCAGCAGGGACAAGGAACAAGTACAAGTGCGACAACTAGTGACCAGATGAGGCCAAGGGTGCAGACGGACGCGCGGTAGGGTACACAGGCTTAATTCAACCGCCTGCCTTTCCGGGGTAAACCGATCTCTCCTGTGTCCCCCCCCCCCCCCGGCGGGTGACAGCGATGCACGTAGGCACGAGTCTCCTGCTGCCTCCGGGCCGGGAGGGTGTATCGCCCATCTTCTGTTCCCTAGGCCACTTGCAATCGTTAAGTAAGCCATACAGCGCACGAGTCTGGAGTGTCCAGCTCGGTGATTGTTTAATTACGCCCACACCCAGGTTACCGGCCCCCAGATCAAGATACACAGCAATTTCATCCTCCTGGAAGGCTCTGTGGCACCCCCTCCCAGTTAGCACCCCCACCTGCCAGAAGCGATTACAATCCTGACGTCCGTCACCCACGAGGGGTTGTGCGCGTTCTTGAACGTCGCGTGAACGGAACCCACGTCTTCCCTGTGTCTGGCTTCTTTCACAGAACGTCTGCGCGCACGTGTAGGCAGAGAGAAAAGCCGCGAACGTCTGCGCGCACGTGTAGGCAG
>NW_024412427.1:8710009-9107509 GCF_014898765.1 Herpailurus yagouaroundi
GTAGGCAGAGAGAAAAGCCGCGAACGTCTGCGCGCACGTGTAGGCAGTCCGTCGCACTACCTTCGGCTGAGGGCCTTCCCAGCAGTAACTGGGCCAGAGGGCAGGCGTAGGCTTCACTTTCACAGATGCTGCCAAACAGTTTTCCACACTGATCGTGCCAATTTATACCCAACAAGGTAGGTTTTATTAAAAGTTAGGCCTGCTGGGGTGCCTGGGTAACTCAGCCGGTTAAGCGTCTGACTCTTGGTTTCCTGGGTTCAAGCCCCGCCTCGGGCTCTGTGCTGGCAGCATGGAGCCTGCTTGGGATTCTTTCCCTCCCTCTCTCTTTGCCTTTCCCCTGCTCGTGCTTTGTCTCTCTCAAAATAAATAAATAAATAAATAAACTCAAAAAAAAATTTTTTTTTTAAGTCAGGTTATTGAGGTATGATTTACATGCAATGACATTCACTGTCTTTTGGGTACAGTTTTGACAAATGCATATTATTGCATAGTCCTTCACCATAATTGAGATAAAAAACATTTCTTTTTTTTTTTTAATGTTTTATTTATTTTTGAGAGAGAGAGAGAGAGGAAAGCATGGGGTGGGGCAGGAAGGAGAGGGAGACAGAGGCTCCAAAGCAGGCTCTGCGTGGACAGCAGTGAGCCTGATGTGGGGCTCGAACTCACGGACCGAGAGATCATGACCGGAGCCGAGTTCGGACGCTCAACCGACTGAGCCACCAGGCGCCCCAAAAACATTTCTGTCCCTGCAGAACATTCACTCACGCGCCACCAGCCGCCGCGAATCTGGTCTCTGTCCCTACACTTTTGCCTTTTCCAGAATGTCATAGAAATGGAATCACAGAGTATTTGGGGTCTGGCTTCTTTCACTTATGACAATGCATTTGAGATTCTCCCATGCTATTGTTTCAGTATTTGTCCCTTTTTATCGCTGAGAACTGTCCCACTCTGTGGATGTGCCACATTTTTTTTTTTTTTATTGTAGCGTTTAATCTCTGTTAGTTGAAGGACATGTGCGTTGTTTCCAGTTTGGGGCAATTTGTGGATAAAATTGTTCTAAACACCCAACAAAAGTTTTCGTTTCTCTACTTAAATGCCCAAGACAGGGATTATATACTCTACAGTTTAACTCGACCTGGAGCTGTCCAATTTTTTTTTTTTTTAATTTATTTTGAGAGAGAGAAAACACGAGAGCGGGGCAGGGGGAAAAAGAGAGGGAGAGAGGATCCCAAGCAGCCTCTGCACTATCAGCACAGAGCCTGACACGGGGCTTGAACTCATGAACCATGAGACCGTGACCTGAGCCGAAACCAAGAATCGGACACTTAACCGACTGAACCACCCAGGCGCCCCGAACTGTCAGACGGTTTTAAAGACTATGCCATTTCACACTCCCAGAGGCCACGTGTGAGCGTTCCCGTAGCTCTCATCCCTGACAGCACCTCATATTATTTTGTTTTGTTGTCATTTTAGCCCCTCTGGTGAGTATGGAGTGGCTCAGGTACTATGCCCATGTTTTATCCGGTCGATGGGAGGGTTTTGAGTAGAGGAAGGGCGCAGTCAGGTGTGTGCGTGGAGGGCTGGCTAGAGGGGACCAGAGTGGATGAGCCTGTGCCCTGGGGTCTGGGAGGAACCCGGTGCATTGTGACAAGGCCACCCTAGGGGTGGCCCTGAGGTTCCAGAGAGTGAGAGAATATGAATAGGTTCCAAGGGGGTTCAGGAGGAGCTGCAGTCCGTGGCCGTTGTGTTCACTGCTGACTTAGGTCGGGGTCCAGAGAGGCAGTCCATGGGACCAGGATTTGGGTACCAGTGGTTGCTTCATAAAGGAAGTCATTCCAAGACAAACAGGCAAGGGAGTGGGGAAGCAGGACGGGAAAGAGGGAGAAGGCGGAGAGGTCCCACAGAGGGTAGCCCCAGCCTGAGCCCACAGGGAGCTCTGGAGGGTCAGGCGCTGCTGAGTTGTCCCTCCTGGAAGCCAGGAAGCTGGGCTTGCACACCCCTCCACCAGAAGCTGGGCTTGCACACCCCTCCACCAGTCAGCATCGGCGAAGGGATCTAGGGGCGCATGGCAGGGTTGGAGGGGGATGCCATGGTTCCCCACGTACTTCTGGCTCTCAAAACCTGTGGGGAAAGAAGGTCCTGGAGCCTAAGGATAGTCCACCATAAAACAACTTCAGGTGCTTGTTGTAGGAAACTAGACAGGGCAAAGATGGGATCCGGGGAGCACAGGAAGCTGGTTAAAAGGGAGCTGACAGGATGCAGACAGAACACCGCATTGTCCACCACCAGGGCCGTATCCCCGTGCCTAGAACGGTGCCTGACACCTAGTAGATGTTCAGTAAACGCTTGTTGACCGTAGGACTGGCAGAAGCCACCGAGACACGACGCTCAAGAGCCGTTCGGTAGGAAAGACCGAGTTTGGTTTGGGGCCTGATGCCTCCAGGGTGGTGATGGGTCACGGGTCCGGCACCCAGGAAGCGGCCCCCGGAAGCGGGAGGAAAGGGAGGAGGGAGGAGGAGGGAGGGCAAGTCTTGGAGGCTCGGGGTCCAGGGAAGAGGAGCCACCGGAGGTGAGAAGAAGGTGCCCAGAGACGGGGAGGGAGCCCGGAGAAACATGCTGGAGGAAGAAAGGTGGTCAGCGAGCCCCGACTCTGCCAAGCTGGAGTGACCCTGATGTCTTTGGCCGGGGAGGCTGCGGTTGCCCAGAGGGCCTGGAATAAGGCCAGAAGGGGCAGCCAGAGACGGGCCTGGGAAGGAGGGGGACTGTGGGCAGAAGGGGCCAGAGGAGAAAGGGAGGGTGTTTTAAGAAAGAAGAAACAGGCTGGGGGGGGGGGGGTACCCACGTTGACAGGATCCAGGCCGAGTGGAAGGATTAGATTTAAACAATACCCCAGTGTTGGGCTGAGCTGCCTGAGGTGAATTAATTAAGTCCTCAGCGGGTAACTCTATCCCCGTGTCCTGGGTGAACCTCATGGGGTCCCGAACCGTTCCCGGGGAGGGCGGGGTTGCATCCTGCCCCGGGGTCCCCAGCAGTCGTTCCGCTTAACCGTGGCCGGTGTCGTAAGCCCCCAAGAGGGCGAGTGGGCAGGCGAGACTCTGAGAGCCTTTCGGAAGCCAGCTCGGGGGACGGAAAGCGAGGATGGGAGCAGGGATGGGGAGAGCTTGATGTAGGAGCTTGCCCGGGGAGGAGAAGGGAGGGAGGTGGAGGCAGAGGTGGTGGGTTGGGAGCGGTTGAGAATTGTTATGGGCAGGGAAAAAAGAGCCAGCAGAGAGGGAGAAATCAGAGGAAGGAGAAGAAGCAGGGGGAGGGGGGGTGAGGCCCACGGGGAGACGGGCAAGGGACAGCTGGCTGGCCTTAGACGTGAGAAGGTGCTGGCAGATCTCTCTGGAGCCGGGAGGGGGGCAGTGGCGGGAGCCAGTGCCCCACAAAGGCCTCTGTTTTCTCTATTGAGCAGGGCCCAGGTTGCCTGCCTGGCCCAGGGGAACAGGGGGCGCGGGGGGGAGGGGGCTCGGGCAGAACCGCTGCTGCAGGACGGAAAGGGAAAGGGTTTGGGGACCACTCAAGGGGCCGCCGAGCTGCGTTTAAGACCCAGCTGAGGCTGAAGACAATTAGTCTGTGTTGGCGCGAATCAGCGTGGTGATGTGATTTTTGCCTGCCGCACTTGGCCCAGAGGCGGAATGGAGAAAACAGATGGTTTTCTTAGCTCCTGCTCATCGACCATCTCGCTTAGTCCGCCCAGCAAAGCCGGCCTCCTCGGACGTACAGATGAAGAAACTGAGGCCCAGGGAGGGGAGACCACACACCCAGGTGTTGTAACAAGTAAGCGGCAGCTGGACTTTCTGCCTGGGGAACCCCAGTGGCCCTGCAAACTTCTGCCGGCACACCCTGCGAAGGGCATCATGGCAGCTCCCAGTCCTCCGCCCCAGATCCGTACGGAGCCCGCTGCCTTGTGTTCCCAGAACTGCTCGGTTCACCTACTCACTAAAACCTCACCAAGGGGGACCAGGAGGAAACGGAGGCTCAAATTTGGCACATGACCGCTCCAGGGTCACACAGCATTGTTAAGATGTCAATTCTCCCCCAAAGTGATGTATAGACTCAACACAATTGCAGTCAAAATCCTAACTGGCTTTTTGTAGACGTTAACTAACTGACTCTAAAATGGATGTAGAAATGCAAAGAACTAGAACAGCCAAGACAATTTTGAGAAAGAAGAACAAAGTAGGAGGACCTGCGCTATCTAATTTCAAGACTTGCTAAAATCTACAGTCATCAAGACACTGTGATATTGGCCTGTGGATAAATGGAACATAATATAGAGTCCAGAAATAGAACCACATATATACAGTCAATTGATTTTTGACAAGAGGTCTGAGGCAATTCAATAAGGAAAGGATAACTTTCCTCAAATGGTGTTGGAACAATTGGAAACCCATATGAAAAAAGTCAACCTCAGCCGTTACTTACCTCACACCATATCCAGAATATATAAAGAAGAGGTAAATACTGGGTTCAATACTCACACTTTTTTTAAGTGGCAACCGTATGAACAGATACTTCACCACAGACGATACATGAATGACAGGTAAGCATATGGAGAGATGCTCAACATCATTAGCTATTTAGGAGACGCTAACTAAAACCACAATGAGCTACCCCTTTAGCCACTAGAATGGCTAAAATTAAAAAGACTGACAATATCAAATGTTGGCAATAATGTAGAGCAACTGGAACGCTCAGACATTGCTAGTGGGAGTACACAATGGTACGACCACTTTGGAAAACGTTTTGGCATCTTCTTATAAAGTTAGACATTCACTAACCATTCAATCTAGCAATTACTCTCCTATGTATTCACCCAAGATAAATGAAAGTGTATGTCCACCCAAAGACCAGCTCTCAAACCTCATAACAGCTTTCTTCATAATCGCCTAAAAATGGGGGGGAAAAAAAACCAAATGTTCACCAACATGCAAGAGGGCAAATACACTTTTATGTATTTACACAATGGAATAGTATTGAGTCATAAAAAAGAACAATCTGTTGATACATGCAACAACATGGATAAAACCCCAAAAACATCATGCTGAGCAAAATTAGCGAGAAGCAAAACAATGTGTACCACATGATTTCATTTATATGAAACACAGGGAAATGCAAATGTAACCTATAATGATGGAAAAGAGATTACTGGTTACTTGAGGCAGGGAATATGGAAGATTGGTTGTAAAGAGACATTGAGGGAAGTTTCTGGTGGATGGAACGTTCTATATCTTGATTGTAGTGGTGGATACATTGCTGTAGAGTTTGTCAAAACTCATCGAAATGTACACTTAAAATGTGTGCATTTCACTCTATGTAAGTTACACCATGATGATTTTGAAATATTATTAAATTTGTCATCATGAGAAAAATTAGAACATTGTGGACTTCCCTTATACTTACTTTATAGTTTATTGGTTGTTTTCATTTATTGTTGAGGTAGAAAAGCCATAATCTTGGAGCCTCTGAAGACCTTAATCCAGCCCTGGAGGGCCAGTCAGGGCCAGATACCCAAGGGTCTTGAATGCCAAGTGTAGTGGTTTTAAGATATGTCTATAAATTCTTTTACACTCCTCCCTTCAAGAGGCAGAGCCTAATTCCCCTCTCCTGAATGTGGATTAGACTCAGTGACTTGCTTCTTACAATAGAATAAAGCATGGGGCACCTGGGTGGCTCGGTCGGTTAAGTGTCTGACTCCGGCTCAGGTCATGATCTCACAGTTTGTGAGTTTGAGCCCCACGTGGGGCTCTGTGCTGACAGCTCAGAGCCTGGAGCCTGCTTCAGATTCTGTGTCTCCCTCTCTGCCCCTCCCTCCGCCCCTCCCCTGCTCGCACTCTGTGTCTCTCACTCAAAAATAAACATTAAAAAATTTTTTTAAAAACCAATAGAATAAAGCAGAAATGATGTACAGGATTTTGAGGACTGGGTCATAAAAAGCATTGCAGCTCTTTTCTCCCCCCCCCCCCCCCCGCCTCTCCCCTCTCTCCTTCTCTCTCCTCATTGCCTCTGGGGGAAACCAGCTGCCATGTCCTGAGACACTTCAGGAGCCCTCTGGAGAGCCCACATGGTGAGGAACTGGGGCCTCCTGCCAATAGTCATGTCAGTGCGCCATCTTGGAAGCAGATTCTCCAGCCCCAGCCAGACCTTCAGTTCACCAGAGTCCCAGCCATTAGCTTGACCACACCTCCCGGGAGAACCCGAGCCAGAACCACTCAACCAGGCTGCTCCAGGATTTCTGACCCTCAGAAACTGTGTGAGAGAATAAATACTTGTTGTGTTGTGCTGCTTAGTTTGGAGGTAATTTGTTATGTAGTAAAAGATATTACACCAAATTAAGAAGTTTGGGATTTCTCCTAGAGGCATAGAGAAGTTGGAAGGTGTTAGAGGAAGGGAATGACACGGAGGTGGCTGAACTTAGGAAGAAGTCTCTTGGTCCCAGAGTGGAGAAGGGATTGGAGTCATGGGGTCCAGAGAACATTCGACAGAGGCAGGTGTCTGGAGCTGGATCTCTATGCCAGTGGCTGAGTCAGGGAATTGCAGTCTGGGCAGAGGGAACAGCATGTGCCAAGGTAAGGAGGTCAAATGTTGCCCAGTGTCAGGGGCAATGGGTACATGTGGCAAATGAGATCGTTAGCCCAAGCGTGGATGGACAGTGAGACACTTAGGGCCTGGCCAGGCCTCCCCACCCCTTCCCACTCTAGCCTTGACCAGCACCAGCTGTGGCTCTAGGATGTGTTAGACACTTACAGAAACCCAGCTCAACTTAAATCCCCTGTGAGCCCCATAGTTGTGCCGGCCCCACCCTCACTGGGGATGCGGTAGTGAACACATAGACACAATTTCCTGCCCTCATCAAGTTTTCGTGTTCGTGGAGAGAGACAGCTAATGAGAAAAATTTAAAAATAAATAAATCCTGCAGAGGGTTATGAAGGTAACAAGTTGGGGTGGTTGTGATTCTAAGTAAGGGGCCACCTACTTAGAATTCACTGAGAAGGTAACATGCGAGCAAACTTGTGTGAAGTAAGCAAGTTAGCCACATGGATATCAGGGAAAACAGTATTCCCAGTAGAGGGAACAGCCAATGCGAAGGCCCTGACGTGAGTTAATCTTTGAGACAGAAATCAAAGTTCAGGTAGGCCGAAGGGGCTGTAAGTTGAGGGGCAGAGTACCTGAATGAAAAAAAAGTATGTAGAAAAATTATTCCAGAAATCTAGAGGGGGGTGGTCCCCTTGAGTCATTAGTAAATGCAAAGTTGTGCGTGTATAGGGTGAAACCCACAAGGCCAGGCAAAGAAAGACTGGGGAGTTTTAAGCTGAACAATTCCCAGAGGAATTGATCACACAGAGTGAGCGTGCCTACAAGCATTGACCAGCGAGAGCTTGAGTCCTTGATGACAGTCTGGGTCCCTCACTCATCTCTTAGTGTAAGAGATGGGACAAACTATCCCATGAGTGAAGATCACTGTGAACCCATCCTAAGAGAGCTTTAAAAATGAACCTCGGGGTGCCTGGGTGGCTCAGTCGCGTAAGCATCCAACCTCGGCTCAGGACATGATCTTGCGGTTCATGAGTTTGAGCCCCGGGTCGGGCTCTGTGCTGACAGCTCAGAGCCTGCTTCAGACCCTCTGTCTCCCTGTCTCTCTGCTCCTCCCCCACTTGCGCTCTCTCTCTCAAAAATAAATAAATGTTGAAAAAAAAAGTTTTTAAATAAAGATGACCCTCAAAACGTTCAAGTAGTTAGCAAGTAATTTACTTGTATGTCAATTCACCAGCAATAGCATCACATTCACAATATCCAGCACCCAATAAAAAAATTCCTAGACAGGACAAAAGAAACAGGAAAATATGACCCATAACTAGAAGAAAATTTCGTAAACAAAAAGAGATCCAAAAACGACAGAGATGGCATAAGAAGAAGGCTAGAATGCCAAAGGGGCCTTTGTGTCTGTGTATTTAAACGGAAAAGGTGGGGCGCCTGGGTGGCTCCATTGGTTGGACGACCAACTTCGGCTCAGGTCATGATCTCACGGTTCGTGAGTTCGAGCCCCGCGTCAGGCTCTGTGCTGACAGCTCGGAGCCTGCAGCCTGCGTCAGATTCTGTGTCTCCTTCTCTCTCTACCCCTCTCCTGCTCGCTCTGTGTCTCTCTGTCTCTCAATAATGAATAAACGTTTAAAAAAAAATTTTTTAATAAATAAAAGAAAAAGGCAATCTTTCTTCTAAGCAAAAAAGTAAACTCAAGCCAGAGCTCATGACAAGAATGAGGGCTGGATTTGGGCCTCTACCACACCCTCGGCAGGGCACCCTCATGCGGGGTGAACCCTAAACAACCACGGGCAATGGCCCTGGAGCACTGTTCAAGGAGCACCAAGAAGTCTGGTGTGGCTGGAGCAGCACAAGCAAGGGGAAAGTCATAGGAGCTGAAGGCAGAGATGTAACAAGGAGATACACTAGGTAAGGCCCACCGGCCATAGTGACGATATTAGCTTTTACTCTGAGTGCCACGGGAGCCCTGGGAAGGTTTGAGCAGATCCGTGGTCCCCCGGAAGTTAAAGGAGGATGAAGCAGGGCCATTCAGATATGAGGCTGGGCCTTGGCCAGAGGCCCGGGCTGAAGGGATTGGGATTAGAGGGGTCTCAGAGCAGCCCCTAGGAGGCAGACGGGGCAGGGAGTAGCATAGATGGCGGTGGGCAACGGGGCAGGAGGAGGCAGGGATGACTGGGGCCCCCGGGCACAGCCCCAGGCATGCAGTGGCACTCAGTGGTAGCCATTTCAGGCTACGAGGATGACGCGGTGGTTTTGAGGCCCCTGTGGACGGGTCCAGCCAACGCTGGCTCGGGGTCTATGGCTTGAGGGAAAGGAAACAAAAGAGGGGGTCTTGGCTGCAGAAGCAGTTGGGGGATGTCAGCACAGAGGGCAGGGGATGAGCTCATCTGGGGAGTGTGTGGGCAGTGAGAGGAGAGGAGGGAAAGGAAGAGAGAGAGGACAGACAGACGCTGCCCAGAGCTAACTCAGCAGGCTGTGGACAGATGGATGGATGGGCAGACAGACGAAGAGTCCAGGAGAGTAGGAGTGGCGGAGAAAGCGGGAGCCAGCCCTGGCCGTGCCTGGGAGAGACCCGGCCCACCTGCACGTGCACATGGCATACACACCCAGGCACACGCACAGTAGGGCACAGAGAGAGCGAGAGAAAAGTCCACAAGCCCCGGAAGAGAAAAGGAGTGAGGGTTCAGCAGGCGCGTCCATGCACGTGCGCGCGCGCACGCACACACACACACACACACACACACACAGCGGGAACGACACACAAACAGAAAATTCAATAGCGCTCCTCTGGGGAGTGGGAAGAAGCATGGCTGAGCGAGATGCAGACAGAGAAAGCAAGAGGAGGGGAGGAGGGGAAAGGGGGCTCAGAGGGACAGACACCCAGACAGGCGGAGACACCGATACAGCCAGGGGGAGGGGCACACACACTGACCCACACGCATGATCCACCCCGGCCCTGACACCTGGGAGACGCCCAGTGGGCAGTGGTCGGGAGGGAGAGTGGGTGTGGCACCCAGCAGATGAGATAAGAGAAGAGATGAGAAAAGAGATACGGAGGAACCACAGGTGTGACCCGTGATGGGACACACAGACAGAACCCCGGCACGGTGTCAGGATCAGATCCAGAGGGAATATGGAACAACAACTTTACCCGGAGGGCAGCGGGGCGCCGGCCGGCCCGGGCGAGCTGCCCGATGGGAGACTTGGAAAGATGGCCTGGGCGGCTTCACCAGATGTGGATGGGAGGGGGCAAAACTGGAGACTGACATCGGATGAGAGGGTGGTGGTCTGCTGGAGGCAGAGCTGGGTCCCCACTTGTCACGGCGGGGAGCTGACAGCCCTGTGATGGGACTGGGTACGGCTGGAAAGAGTCAAGAAGATGCCTGCAACTCGGTCCACTTACACCAGGCGTGGGGAGCCGGGCGGTGGGAGGGTGACAGAGAGAACCATGGCAGAAGAGGTGGAGAAGAGCCCCTGACGGCCCCTCCCCTGCTGCGGTACATGGATGTGCAGGTCCCAGTTCAGAAGGGAGCTCTACGTCCGACAAGGATAATGATGGCAACAAATGTCTTGGAGGGAAGGGAGCCACCCTCGGGCCGCAGGCAGAGTGGGAGTAGTCAGAAACAACTGAGGGCTCCCGGATGCGGGCCCCGCACCGGGAAAGTGACAAAGTGACGTTCTGCATTAATGAGAAGAGGAACGGGGCGGGCTGGAGACAATGAGATGAGTTCCAGGCACCTGCAAAGGGGGCCGGTCAACATTGGCTCCAAGCTGTGGTTTGAGACAGAATAGGGGTGGCTTGTTCTAGGGTGCAGGGGGAGACCGGGTGCCCTCGCAGGGGGCAGTAGGTAAGTTTGTGCAGGAAGCAGGTGCGGCATAAGGGGAGGGGCATCAGGGAAGGAGAGGAGGAGAGACAGACCCTCGTCCACCAGGCATTCTGGGGACAGAGGAAAGGAACGGACAGAGGAAGCGTCGGCGACAGTGAGGGAGAGTGTGTGAACCAGCCCTGGCCATGCCTCCGCGGGACACACGCGCGCACACGTGCACACGCGCGCACACGGAGAGACCCAGAGAAAGAGCAAAACCCCACAGGCCCCAGAAAGAGGAGAAGGGAGCCGGAGGGGGGAGTTGGAGGCACACGCGCGCACTCACAGGCACACACATACACCCAGAGCGGAGATGACGCTCAGACTCGAAGCAAAATTCAATAAAGCTCCTCCGGAGAGCGGGAGCGGGATGAAGACCTAGGCGGAGAGGGGGGTGCCTCGATAACAAAGTGGAAAAAGAAAACAAAGCGGGGGAGGAGGCACCCTCGGGGAGACAGAGGCAGGCAGATGCAGAGAGGCAGGCACACGTGCGCGCGCACAGACAGCACGGCAGGTGAGCGAGCGCAGGAGGGAGGCGTGGGAGGAAGATAGAGAGTCTCTGAGACTCGCCTGCCCAAGTGTCACCACCCATTGTGACCCTGGGGGCAAGGGCCAACTCTGGAAAGAAGGCGACAGGAGGGAGAAGACGAGGCGGGTGTGAAGGGAGGAAGCAGGCCGCACTCACAGCTCTGGAGAGGCGGCCCTGTGAATGCTCAGACCGACCGACGGACGGACGGACAGAAGACAACCCACACGCCGTGTACACATTCTCCAGGCCTCCCCAGAATTCAGAAGGGAGGCAGGAAGAAGGGGAGGCCTGGACTCGGGTGTTTGAGGCAACTTTATCGGTCGTCGCGAAAAAGAGAGAGCGGTCTGTGTGCCCGACCGCAGGAGGCCCCGCAACCGCGTTCTCCGGAAACGTCCTCGGGAGCAGATTTGTAACACAGGGTGCGTCGTGCAGTGTGCTGACAAAAATGGCTCTCTGCGGGGAAAAAAAAAATCCCAATTTATAGCTTTCGCCTACGTCTGTGGCAGAAATACTACCACCAAGGCCAACTCCAAGCTACCCACGCGCCCTCGCTGGACAGAGTTGGGCAGGGATGCCCGTGCCTGGCAATGGCCACGTGTGGACGCGCTCACGGGAAGAACTCTTAACACGCACCGCTGGCGCAAAAAAGCCTGTTGGCAAAACCTGTGCATAGTAAACGGCATTTACATTTTGAAACGTATCCCCCAGCCCCTCAGAGAGCAACTGTGTTTGTCTAGGTGACAAGGTGTGTGTGGTGTGGACAGGTTCGCACAGAGCTGGTCACAGTCGTTCCCTGGGGGGGGGGGGGGGGGGGAGAAGAGGATGGGGGAAGGGCAAAGACACTGAGTCTTTCCCGTCATGCCGTTAAGTGTTTGCGAAAAGAATGTCCTCGTGTATCGCATGTATAATTTTAAACCAGTGTTTTAAACCAGGAGAGGGAGAAAACCGGAGGGGAAAAGGGAGGGAGAGTGAGACTGAGGAGGAGAAGGAAGAGGTCTCCAGTCCTTCCCTCTGTCTGTCGGTCCATCCTCCCCTCAGCCACAAGTGCTCTCCAACCCAATCCTCCGTGCTGGGAAGTGGAGAGAAATCGGGTGCAGACCTTGACCTCACGGAGCCCGCCGCCTGGTGGGGGGTGAGGTGCTCCGGGTGGGGGAACCCTCAGCCCCATTTGGTGGGGCCCCCGGGGAGAGGCCGGTAAAGACTTCTTTAGGGGGATGGGGGCTTCCCGGAGCACGACCCTGCTCGGCAGAGAGGGAGGCTGGTTACCCAGGCCCTGGAGGGAGACAGAGCGGCAGGAAGAGAGGATGGAAACAAAGGAGACAGAGAGATGTCCCAAGAAATGGGAGTCGAGGAAGTAAGGGGAGTCCGGTCACCAGGAGAGGCCCCTGGCATCAGAGGCCAGGGATAAGATGGGAGAGGAAGACGGGCCGTGGGGTCTGGAAGCCTCCTCCAGCGGCCCCGGTGGGCACGGAACGGCTGCCATGGGAAGCTGCGCAAGATGATGGGTTGGGGAAGGCGTGGGTGGACCCTGCCAGCGCTGAGTCCCTCTCCACGGGATAGCTGGGGAAAGAGACAGGGCAGGAGGGAGACAGGAACTAAAGGTCAAAGGAGAACTCCTCTCTTCAGGTAGGAGGGAAGTGAGCATGTCACCCCCTGCCGACAGAGCCCAGGGGAGAGAGAAAGGAGGGGACCGCTGTTGCCAGGGTAACCACATTGACTGGGAGGATGGAGAAGGTAAGACTTTGGGGGAAGAACCAGCCATAGGTTGGAAATGGGAGGCAGGCGGAGGGAAAGGGGATAATCTACGTTTCCAGCCTTGGATCTGGGACGTGGGGGAGGGAACACAGAGCCAGTCACGGACTTGGTGAATCTCTGTGGTGGACCCTCAGCGGGGTGCCGCGTGAGATACATGGTGCCTCAGCCGGGGGGCCTAGAAAAATAGGGACACCTCTCTCTTTCACGTACACACTGTGAGGCTCAGAGGAAAATAAAAAATGGGATGGACTTACCCTCATCGTCTCTTTCACTGCTTCACTATGGACTCAGCTCCACCAGGATGCGGCCTGAGCTGTGGGGTCCGTGCCTCCAACAGAGAACCCAGTAGGTGCTCAGCGCATGCTTGTTGGATGGACAGACAGATAGACGGACGGGTATGTTTGGCTCCAGCATAAGACTGTTATATCTGAGCTGAGGCAGGGGCTGAAGGAAGGGCCGGAGAGAGTCTTGACCTGTGCCTCGGAGGGAGACTTGGCAGGAAGGGGAGCCGGATGGGCCATGCGGGCAGGAGTCGGAGCGGTCAGAGATGACTAGGGGCTCCTGGCTGCAGAGCCCTGGGCGCTGGTGACACCAGAGCTGGTGAGAGTGGGGACGGAAAGACGTGCAGCAGGCATAGAAACAAAGCAAGAGGGTTGAGGAGCTGGGTCAGGGCTGCTTCAAGCTCCAGACTGTGGCTGGGGGAAGGAGAGAGAGGACAGGAGGCACAGCGACAGCAGGGGCATCAGCACAGAGGACAGTGGACAAGCGCATCAGGGAACGTGTGTGCAGTGAGCAGAGAACCCGGGACAGGACCGTGAGGCCCCTGAGGTCTGAGAACAGAAGGAAGAGAGTTGGGGAAGGAGAGGAAGAGACATGAGAGATACTGAACTAATTAAGCAGTGTATGGACATGCGGACGAGCAGGCAGAGAAACAGGAAGGGAGAGCCATGGGGGTGGGAGCCAACTCTCGTCAAGCCTTAGAGGAAAAGACGTGAATCACATATGTTCACACGGTGGGACGGAACCAAGAAAAGACACGGGTCCTGGCACTCGGGAACTGTGTGTGTTTGTGGATGATGGATGGACGGGTGGATGGATGGATGGCCAGGTGGGTGGATGGGTGGATGGGTGGTGAGTGGATAAAGAATGGATGGAGAACTCAGGGAATAAGATTAAGTTCAGTTAACAGAACCAGAAAGAGAAAGACGCGTGTGTGACGACTTTGCCGGTCACCTTTCTGAGCTGTCCCCTGGGGGTAAAAGCTGTGGGAAGCAGGATCAGGGGAATAAAAGAAGTTCAGGGCCTTGGAATAAAACTCCGCGAGCCCCCACAAAAGAGAGAGCTACGGGGGAAGGGCAGGCAGCCCAAGCACACACACACACACTCGCGAATACACAGCAGGAATGACGCACAGCCTCAGAGCAAAATTCAATAACTCTCCTCCGGAGAGAGGGAAAGAGCAGAGATGAGCAAGACACCATCAGATACGGGAAGAGAAGGGGGATTATACGTCAATAAGAAAGTTGAAAAGCAGCGGGGGTGGCGGGGCCCACGGGCAGGCAGGTGGGGGGCAGGCAGAGATCCGGGCACAGGCTCACGTGTGTGCATACGCCACTCAGCAGGGGCCCGGCCCGCACAGGGCACCCGGGGGAGGCTTGTGCAGTTTGCTGGATAGATGGACGATGGATGGACGTGCGGAAGGGGTTCGATGGCTAGACAGATAAAAGTAACACAGAGCTGGAAACAAAACGTGATAGAGGGCCCAGCAAAGAATGTTCTGGATGTCTTCTGCTTGCTCCTCCGGTTCTCCCTCCACCCTTCTCTGCTCCAGGGGGCTGACTGCGCAGATCACCATCCATAGGCTCTCTGCCCTCTGGCTTCCGGTTGGGTTTGGCCAATGGGATGCCCTGGCAGGAGAGGGCGGAGGAGGGGAGTGACTCCTCGGGGTCCTCTCTGGCTGGATGGTCCCTCAACTGAGGGTCACAGCCCTTCATGGCAGAGCCTCTCTGTGACTCCAGGTTCTGGTAATTACTCCCACCCCTTGTCTCCTAAGTAGCAGAGGTCGTCCCAGCCTCACCACTATTAGCCCCAGGTTTCTGCAAAATCCCACACCTTGCAACATAGTTTTTCTACTCCACACCTTGCAATATAGTACCTTTGTGGAAAAACTCTCTTCAAATGTTCCTCATTTGAATGTTCCAGATCTTTCCTGTTGGGGCTGTGAGTAACACACACTCACACACACAGAAGGAGAACCTACATCTAGAAAGAACAGGGGGCAATGAGAAGTTGAGAGGGAACGAAGAGAGGAAGAGACAGACTAGTTTGGAGCCTGGGGAGACGGGAGGGAGGGTGCACAGGCGAACGGGCAGGGACACAGACGTCCACGGCAACCTTGTTTGAACGGCAAGAAAGTAGAAACATCTGTCTATTACTGGAAGAAAGTGAAATAAACCGTGACAGCTCCTCAATACCACGCAGCCGATAGAAAGGCTGATGTACATCTTTATGTGTTGAGATGCTAAGAGATCCCGAAAGATTAGGCAAAAATCCCACTGGACAATGTTCACAGCCCCCCCCCCCCCCCCCATAGCTCCATATAATCTCCATGGGGAAAACACTGTAAACCGAAACCTTTATATTTCCATAGGAAAGAGTCTATATGCACATGCGTGTACTTTATACGTATTTATACATGTTTGTATGTGTACGTGGAAGAGAAGCACCTAGCGCAGAACGATCCTGCTAAGGTATTAACCGTGGCTTCCCCCCGAGGAAGCGGCCTGAGAACAGCTGGGAGGGGTGTCCGAGGGAGCCCCTTCATCGTATCTGTGACACTGTACTTTTGACACAAAGACGATGTGTTCGCGTATCACTTACGTGGGCCAGTATTAATTTGAAAAAAAAATTTTTTTTTCAACGTTTATTTATTTTTGGGACAGAGAGAGACAGAGCATGAACAGGGGAGGGGCAGAGAGAGAGAGGGAGACACAGAATCGGAAGCAGGACCCAGGCTCCGAGCCATCAGCCCAGAGCCCGACGCGGGGCTTGAACTCACGGACCGCGAGATCGTGACCTGGCTGAAGTCGGACGCTTAACCCCCTCTGGACAGGCCCAGCTTCCATCTGTCTGTCTGGTCCTCCTCTCCTCCGGGTACAGCTGCCAGTCAGCCCCTCTGGCTGAGACCCAGACGTGCAGACCCGGTCCCAAGAAGCTCAAAGAGAGACACCCAGCCTGTGCATGCCTGAGTGCTCCCTGCACCCCTGCGGGTGCCCTCCTCAGGGAAGGATCAGCAGGCGTCTCCGTGGGGAGGACACACGTCTCCTGGGTGGATGATGAGAGAGGAAAAGAGGAGGCCCATGGTGGCCACGCGTGGCGGCCGGGGGTGGGGGCACCCCTGCAGGCCGACGGATGTGGGGATCCCAGCTCAGCAAGAAGAGGCTGGGCCGCAGACACAGTCGGATGTGGCCGAGGTGTGAATGGTCCCAGGCCCTGGGAGAGGTAGAACTGGCCTGCAGGCAGAGGAGGGGAAGGGAAGGGAAGAAGAGGTCCTGGGGAACGCTGAGAGACTGCAGATCACAGAGCGAAGGACCCTCCAAAGGAAACAGGACACACAGCTCAAGAGGTGGGAGGAAAACCAGGACCTCATCACCCCTGGAGCTAAGGGAACAGCAGAGGGCCACATGACCGGACCGGTCCCCTGAGTCAGGTGTTCCTGTGGATGCAAGGAGAGGAGGAGAGGGAAAAAAAAAAAAACCGGATGCTGTTTTGCAAATAAGGGGTCAGTGGAGGTCTCAATTGAGCACCGTGGTGGATTCAAGGTCAACTGCAGGTGGTCACAGAGGAATGGGGAGGAAGGAGGAGAAAGCCAGAGCCTAATGTCCCCTCTCTGAAGGAGAGAGCAGACGGGGGGAGGCGAAGGTCAGTGGATGGAGGTGAATGTTCATCTCTGAAAAACCCAGGAGAGGGGAACATGGCATTGCCAGGGCAACCACACTGACCAGGGGTGATGGGAACGAGTGAAGAGGAAGATGGAGATCAGAGGGGGCGGGGTTCAGAGGAATAATCGGCAAAAACTAAAGGCGGGGGGGCAGGACAGAGAAAGGGGAGCATGAGAGGAGGTATAGGAAGTCAAGGGTTTCCTCCCAGGCTTAGTGAGCTCGGGGGGTTTTGGCGGGATATCCAGATGGAGAGGAAAGACGTTAGATAATGTGGGCCTGTGGCATAAAAAGGAGGCCTCGGTGGACACAGGCGTGAGTGAAGGGGGTCTCGGGAGCCCAGCCTGTGAGCGGCATGGCCCAGGGAACATTCGCCAGGAGAGAGGAGCAGAAAGGGGAGAACACAGGCTGAAGCACCAATCCCAGAGAGATGAGGAGGGCAACGGTCTAAAGAAGTGGGCGACGTAGAAAGATCACACACGCACGCACGCACGCACGCACACCCTGAGCGTGATGCTCGGAGACCACGACCTGGGGAGACTTCATCACCCTCCTTATCTTCTCATGCTTAGTTTCTTCAGGACACAACTGGGGACTTTGGGCTCCTTGCCCTTAGCAGAGCGCAGAGTAGGTGGCCCGCCTGCGTTTGTGGGGTGTCTACCGGACGGATGGGTGGGTGGACGGATGTCACCCAGGACAAGACTCCGGGTCCTTGCTGAGGCAAGGCTAAGGAGTTAGGCATCCTGAGCAGTCTGAGGGTCGCTTGGCAAGAAGCGGGAACAGATGGGTCACGAGTGGTAGGAGGGGGAGTCAGAGACGCCGCAGGGCTCCGAGGAGAGGAGTGACATTGGGCACTAGGGAGAACAGAAAGAGATCCCCATCTGGGGGCCAAAGATGATGTGGCGATGCTCTGAATTCAAGACCCCTGGGGGCGGACCCAGCCAGTGATGGCTCAGAGAGGGTCGCGTCTCCAGGAGCACAGTGGGAGGCCAGGGACGGCAGAGGCAACATGCGGACTGTAAGGGGGGGACACAGGACCTGAGGCCCCCCAGGTGTGAAGCGGGTGGAGGAGGAAGCCTAGTGAAGGAAGAACAAGAAGGGAAACAGGTCGGACAGACAGATCCTGGCCCAGACCCCTCCGCATGTGCCATGGAGGGACGTGTGGGTGAAGGGATAGAAGGCTGGAAGGACAATGGACAGACAGAGAGACAGATAAAGCAGGACAGAAAAAGTGGGAGCCGACTTTAATCATGAACACACAAGTTTTCACACACACACACACACACACACACACACACAGCAAGGCACAAAGAAAAACTCCACAAGCCTCAGAAACAAGAGAGAAAGCCGTGGGCAAGGCAGCATGCGCGCGCGCGCACACACACACACACACACACACACACACACAGCAAGAATGACGCACAGAGTACAATTCAATAAGGCTCCTCCAGAGAGCAGGAAGAGGCAAGGCTGAGGGAGAGAAGCTAGAGGCAGAGAGAGGAGGGTGATATGTCAAAGGAAAGTTCAAGAAGCCCAAGGGGAGCAGGGGGGAGAGGTGCACACAGCCCCCCACAGATACAGCCCAACGGGCCCTGGCCCCCAGACGCGAGATGCCCCCGTGAGATGCTCAGGTGCATTTGCGGTGGAGAGATGAACAGGGCAACCCAGGGGGTGAGGACAAAGCCTGAGGAAGGCCCCAGGGTGACACAGGGGGCTGCCAACTCAGCTCCACCCTCCCCCTCCCTGCTCTGGGCCCCCAAGAGGCTGAGCTGCAGGCCTGAGCCCTGGCTTCCTGCTGGCCTTTCGGGACCCAGCAGGAGATGGGGGGAGAGAGGGGAGAGGTCAGCGCATTAGGTCCCCTGGAGCTCAAGCTGCCGTGTCCCTCTCCTCTCAAGGCAGCCCTCTCCTCGCAGTTCTGGAAACTTCTCCCAGTGGTAATGACTGCTCATTGCCACTATCCCTGGGCTCGCGCACCACCCCTCATGGTTGCCTCCACCCACACCCCAGTACCTCTGTAAACATACACTCCTCAAATCCCCTTCATTTGAGGAGACATCTGCTCCCTGCTGGGACCCGTGAGGCTGGGACGGGAACAGGGGTCAAAGGGGACCAGTCGTATACTCAAGGCCTTAATCTTTCTTGCAAATACAACAATCTTTCTATCACTTGTGGAATTGCAAATTATTTTCAAAATGGAGAGATGGAGCAAAAGGGGGAGAGAAACAAGGGGGTAGAGGAGAAGGGGTCCCCAGACACCTCCTGCCCGGCACCCCTCCAGCACAGACCCCAGGAGAAAGCAGATCCAGGCCCCAAGGAGCCTGGTGGGAAGGGAGACGAAGGCACGTTCGGTGCTTGGTGCTCCCAGGGGCTGCTCACTGGGTCCAATAGGGCTTCAAGGAAGGGTCAACAGGGGTTTCTCTGGGAAGCACGCCGAGCCCAAGCCTTTTTCTCTGCACGTGTTGGGGAGTTGGGAGAAGGAGAGGGGCCCTTGGAAGCCACCCCGAAGTGAGTCTCCCTCATGCAGAGACAGAGCGGCCCAAGCTGGGGCCAGAGCTGAGCAAGGCAGAGGGAAGCCTGGGGGGGAGGTGGGAGGGGGATGGGAGCCAGGACCCGGCCCCGGGAACTCGGAAGCCCCAGGGGCACAGAGGGAGTGAAGAGTGAAGGGGGACGGCCACGTTTGTCAACAAAAGGTGGGGGATCTTGCCAAGCGGTAGCAGGGAACTTGGGGAGGGGGGGTTCGTTGACCACAGAAGGTGTATTGGAGGGGAAGGGGGAGAAAGGACCCGTGCCTCCTGTTCCCTCTTCAGCTGTCTGTGGATGGAAGGAGAGAGAACAGGAGGGAGAGAGGAACCTCACTTCTCAGGTGGGAGGGGGTGAAAGAATCCACCTGTCTCAAGGACCCAGGAAGAGGAGAGGGGACAGCCATTGCCAGGGCAATGACACTGACCTTGAGGATGGGGAAGAGGCGGGGGACCTGAGGGAAAGCCTGTGGGGAAAGAATCGCGAAGAATGGGGGGCGGATTAGAGGTGAGGGCAGTGAGAGGGGCGGCCAGACTTCTGGCTCTGAAGTGAGGGATGGCTCTGGTCAGAGGATGAAGAGTTTGGCCCTCGCTTGGGGAGTCCGTGGTGGTGGGGGGACCACCAAGTGGAGCCAAGGAGGGAGCAGCGGACACGGGGGTCTGGGGCTTGAGTGGAAGAACCTGGGTTTGGCGGACTGAGGTGAGACAGCATCTTGTGGAAGGGACTTTTGAACCCCCAGGAAAGGAGGACAGATCCAGAAACGTAGGAGGGAGAGAAGCAGAAGGAGGGGGTGCAGCTGTGGGAGCATCAATACTGGAAACCAGGAGGGGAAAGGGTCTGGAGAAGTGACCAGGACGGATGGACACACGCACGCACACCGTGATGCTCAGAGTGACATAAGGTCTTGGAGTGTCCCTATCACCCATCCTGTAGTGCGGCGATAACTGGTCTGTCCTCCCCCCTGGACTCAGATCCCACAGGACACGGGCTGGGGTTTAGGGGCTTTTGCTCTCAGTAGAGACCCAGGGGACACTTGGGGCAAGCTTGTTGGGTGGATGGATGGATGGATGGATGGATAAGTAGGTGGATGGATGGGGGGATGGACAGATGGGAGGATGAATGGTCCAGGCATCACAAAGCTGATGATGGAACTGTGGGAGAAGCCCTTCAGAGGGAGAGTCGACAGGACAGATAGGGCAGGTGAGGGGGTGGACAGTGTCAGAGAAGACTGAGACTCCTGGCTGTGAAGCCCCAGGTGGCGGCACTAATGAGAGCCGGGAAGAAACACGTGTGGGCCTGGGAAGAGGATGTGCTGGGTTTGAGGGTCCAACATCCATGGCAGGATGGGAGAGAATGAGCAGTGTCTGGGTGGCAGGGGGACACTGGGGTGTCTGGCAAAGGACTCTGATCTCATCCAGGGAGCAGGTGAGATAGGAGAAGGATCCAGAACGGGGACCTGGGGGCACCAAAATGCAAGGATGTGTGAAGCCTGAGGAGTCCGAGAAGAAAGAGAGCCAGGACAGACAGACAGACCCTAGTATGCAGCTCAACAAGTATGTTTTGGGTAAACGGACAGGTAGATGGATGAAAAGTCACTGAGACTACAAAGAGGATGGACCCCAATGGCGACCCTGCCTCAGAGACGCACGACCCAAGCATGTGGACACACGTGTGCACACACACACACGGTAAGGCGTGGAGACAGCACGAAGCTTTATAAGCTTGAGAAAAAGAGACAAAGCTGAGGGGGTGAGCAGCACACGCACACACACACACATACACACACACACACACACACTGCAGGAATGACATACAAACTCAGAGCAGAATTGAGTGATGCTTCTCAGGAGAGTGGGAAAGAGCATGGCTGAGAGAGAGAGATGAAAACGAAGGCAACAGGAGCCAGGATGATGTGTCCGCTGAAAAGTTGGAACATAACAAAGAAGGGAGGGGACCTTCGGGGACTGACAGGCAAACAGCCGGTGACACAGGCACGTGCATGGGCACACACTCTAACACACACGTGCTGAGCCTACGCCCTGCTGCTGGAACAGGCTAGGTGTGTCCTTGTGGGCGGGTGCGTGGTGGCCGGGAGGATGTGCGGATGGCGGGGAGGATGTGGGACCCTCACACACACACACACACACACACACACACACACACTCAGGAGCTAGGGCCACATCCGTCAGGACACCAGTGTCACAATCAAATTAGGATAGTTTGAGGAGCTTTCCTCTCTCGGGGGCCTTTCTCAGGCTACGATTTCCTGACGGGACCCTTACCGATCCCCATTCAGAGTGGGGAAGACGTGGCACACACAGGCACACACAGGCTCAAGAGCTAGAGCCAAGCCCAGACAGACGTGGGGAAGATGAGGCGGGAAAGGAGGGAGCGAGGCAGGGAAGGAGAGAGAGAGCTCTCCGAGGCCCCACGACGCAGGTGAACATACAGGCTGGAGGGCCCCTAGATCCTAGAGAAGAGGGAGCCAGAAGAAGATGTGCATGTGTTCAGGACAGCCTTCGCTGGAATGGTGAAAGAGCAGAGGCGAGCAGAATGTCCATCCTTGAAGGGAGGGCTAAGTAAACTCTGGTGCGCCCCTTCTCTGAAATCCTGCACGGGAGAGGGGAAGAACTGACTGCAAGGTATGTTCTAAGAGGGAAAACAGGGCCCTCGGAGAGCCATTGAGTGTAAAAGCTCACTGGAGAATAATACTCACAGTATGAGGCAATTTCTTTTAAAAACAAGGACAACAGGGTTCTGAATACTCTTCACCAAACCATACTTCGGCATTTTCTAGAGGAATATCTTTGCTTCCATATCCAATTATTCATTGACTTTTGTGTATTGATTTTGTATCTCATGACCTTGTAAACTCACCTAATAGTTTTAGGAGCTTTTTTGGAGATTCTTTTTGGGAGATTCTTCTTAGAAATCTCTCTGTAAACAAAAATATCACCCGCCAATAGAGACAGTTTTTTTCTTCCTTTCCAGTCTGTATGTTCTTTTACTTCTTTTTCCTGCCGTATTGCACTGGCGAGGACTTCCGATGCGAAGTTGAATAGGAATGGTGAAAGCAATAACCTTGCCTTGTTCTCAGTCTTGGGGGAAAACACTCTTTCACCACTGAGTATGATTCCAGCTGCTTTGTAGGAGTGTGTGTGTATGTGTGTGTGTGTGTGTGTGTGTGTGTGCATACGTGTGCATGTGTTCACATGCACATGAGTGTGTGATTGATTTTTCCCCACTCATTTGATAACTTTAGTTTCCACTTGGGAAAGGGATTGGGGACCAGGATGTAGGATGAGGGGGACAGTGGAAGAGACTTTAGTTTCATAGGTAATGTTTTAATCTTCCAAGAGGACAATGCACTTGTATATCACTGGTGAGACTGAAAAGTAATTTTTATTTAAAAAAGAGAATGGGGTGGCAGAAAGGGGGAGAAAATGACCACTGGTAAAGAACAAGGAGGAAGAGGAAACCCAACTTCCATCTGTCTGTGCATCCATCTGTCCAACCCTCCTTCCCACCCAGCCCCAAATATTCCCTAGCTTCCCTCTCCCATCCCATGCTGACCTCCAAACAAGAGATCAGTGCAGAGTTCAGTCTGGTACCTGGTTATTACTGGGGAAGAGCTCCTGTGATATGATGGGGACGTGATAGGGTATAGGAAGAGGGGTCATCTGGAGCTTCATCAAAAAGGACACAGTGCCTTATTCTTGAAAGATGGGTTTGGAAGGGGAAGGGAAAGAGGCTATTGTAGCCTTGCTGACAGTAAGGAGGAGCCTAAGGGACATCCATGGAGTTCTCTCCATCGTGATAAGTAAAGGAAAAGAGACGTTGTATCTGGCAAACAGAAGCTTGGTAGAGGGCTTTGCTCAAGCATCATGGTGGGTACAGAGGCAGTGGAGGCATCAAAGGTAAAGGCAAGATTTTTCTTCTGAAGATAGAAGAAGACAATGGACAAAAGTGAGACAGGGAAAGATGGACTGTTTCTCCCCAGGTAAAGAGAAGTGATCATGTTCCCCAGATGAGAGGAGTCTGGAAAGAAGGGAGAGAATAGCCATGGTCAGGGCAACCAAGTTGACCATGAAGATGGGGAGGAACAAGGGGGAAGACTGGAGGGAGATGTTGGAGGAGGAATCAGAAAAAAAAATAGAGTTAAATTGGAGATGGAAGGAAGGCAAAGGAAAAAAGAAGGTGATGTCTGAATTTTTGGTCTTGGAGCTGGGGAGTAAGCACAATGGATGAGGGTGCGGATGATGAAGAGTTTGATCCTGTCTTGATAAGTCTGTGATGTTGCTGGGGCATCTGAATGGGGCTGAGGAAGATTTACATGAGGAAACTTCTGCATGGAGGGCAGTCTCTGGAGCCCTGAGCATGGACAACATGGTGTAGGAGAGCTCATGGAAGGACAGCAGACTACAGCCCTGGGGGGCACCAATTCTAGAGATTTGGAAGGAGGAAGAAGGTCTGAAAAGGTGGCCAAAGCAAATAAGACAGATGTCACCCCTCCCCCCAAACACAGGCAGTGTAGTGACCACAGTGACATCAAGTCTTGGGACAGCCCCTATCACACATCTTGTAATGCGGTGATCATTGGTCTGTCTTCTCCCTAAATTCTGAGCTCCTGTAGGACATGGCTTTGGGAACTTTGTCCTCAGCAGAGATGCTGAGGCAAGTTTTCTCGGGGCAAGTTTGTTAGGTGGATGGATGGATGGATGGATGGATGGATGGATGGATGGATAAGTGGATAAGTGGGTGGATGGATGGATGGAAGGATGGATGGATAGATGGATAGATGGGTGGGTGGATAGATGCTTCAGTTCCCTGGGCCCAGGCTGAGACAGAGGCTGATAAGACAGTGGGGGTGGGGGGTGCTGAGAAGCTTTTGGAGAAAGGTTCTACAGGAAAGAGGACAGATGGGCTGTGGGCGGCAGGAGAGTGAGGACTCAGATGACTCGGGGCTCCTGGCTGTGGACCCAGGCAGGCAATGACAGCGCTAATGAGAACAGGGAGAGAAACCCATTAGAGGTGCGGAAATGATGTGACGAGCGTGTCATATGCTGAGTTTGAAGTACCAAGGCCAGCTGGGGATTGGCTTTGAGTTTTCAACTTATGAACAAAAACGTTGTGTGGCCTGCAGGGCTGTCAGCACCGAGGGCAGGATGAGCATGTGCAGAAGGAGAGTGGGGTCCGGTGCACACACTGGGGGCCCCAGGGTGTGAAGGCAGGTGGAGGGAGAGGAGAGGAGACAGGTGGTGGACAGCAGACAGCCGTGCACCGACACAGCACACACATACACTACAGACTGGCCCGGGTCTTGGCATGAAGCAGGTGTTTAATAAACCTCTTGTGGATGAATCAACAAATAAATGGACAAAGTGTGAATGACAGTGACCCAGAGACCGAGAACCACCTCAGCTTAAGCCCCAGAGGGAAAGACGTGAGAGACTGACAGATGTTCAAACACACACACACACACACACACACACACACACACACGAAATGAGAGTGTCACAAAGAAAGAACATAACTCCACAAGCCCCAGCGAGAGAGAGAGAGAGAGAGAGAGAGAGCGAGCTGAGAGGGAAGGTCAGCCAGCTTGAGTACATGCACACACATGCATAGCACAAATGCTCACAGACTCAGTGCAAAAATTCACCAAGGATCCTCTGTAGGAATAAAAGAAATGTGGCTTTGCCCAAAGGCAGGGGGGAAGGGAGAATGGGACCTTCAGACAGACAGCAGGGACACAGAAACAGGCACACTGTGCACAAGCACTCGCATTCTTACTCACTGGTACAGAATCTGGCATTTGTCAGATGATGGGTAGATGGGCGGATGGGTGCATGGCTGAATGGATGGAGGACGGATAGGTGGGTGGGTGGGTGGGTGGATGGACGGATGAATGGAGTAATCTAGAGATGAGAACAAAACCTGATAAAGGGTCCAGAATATGAGTGATTCACATATATCCACACGCACACAGCACACACCTACAGTACCTAACATTGCATCTATCACAAGGTATTTAAAGACAGAATAACTCCATAAAGTAATAGATTAACAAAGGAATGAACGGATGAAGCAGATCAGAAATTTGATAAAACCCATTAAGCGAGAGAAACAGAAACACGACCAGTGGTGAGACAGACACAGATGCACACACACACACAGGTGTGGGTATGAATTCACATTCACACACCCACACACACACACACACACACACACACACACACAGGACGATCCACACACAAGCAGACGACCACATCTGTGAGGGTTCGGAGGGAGAACTCAGAGGCTGGGAGAGAAAGAAGAAGAAGGCACAGTCGAGCAAGGCGGGGAGGCAGAGGGCTGGGGTGGAGGGTGCAGAGGTGAGAGCTGTCAAATCAACAGACTTGACGGGACTTGATCGCCAATCAGATTCATATGTATAACCCACAGGTATTTACAGAGCAACTACGATGAGCCAGACACTGTTGAGTGAGCAAATTACAGCAGAGAGCAGAACAGACTCGGTGCCTGCTCTCCCAGAATGGACCTTCCAGTACAGAAGGCAGAAAAAAAGGCCTTGTAAGTTGAGATCATTTCTGATATTGATAAGAATTAGAAGAAGCATAAGGCAGGGTGGCCACATGGAGCCCTGGGGCAGGTGGGGGTACTTCAGAAAGGATGATCAGGAAAAGCCTCCCTGAAGAAGTGGATCTGAGCAGAGGGTCAGGGAGGAAGGAGACAGCCTTGTGAATTTCTGGGAGGAGGGGCTTCCATGATAAAAAAGCTGCAAAGCTAAGGCCCTGCGACAAGAACAGCTTGGCATATTGGAGGGCTAGCAGGGGGGCTGTGGGGCTGGAACTGAGTGAATAAGAGGGAGAGGCGGCAGGAGGCGTAGCTGGAGATGTGGTCAGGGCCACGCCGTGTCAGACTTTGCAGGGGGTGGCACAAAACTTAGGTTTTATGCTCAATACAATGCGAAACCACTGGAGGGTTTCAAGCAGGTGGTGGTCATCTGATCCTTCCAGTTGTGGATGGAGAATGAATTTGACACAGGAGTAGAAGCAGGGAGCCCAGGGAGAAGGCTGGGCTCTTGTCCCAGAGAAGCGATGGGAGCTTGAGTTTGGATGGAGCAAGCTGGGGTGAAGAAAATAGAATGGATCTGGAATCTTTGGGAAGTTTAGTTACCAGGACTTACTAGTGTATTGAGTATGGATAGGTATGAGGGATGAAGGCAACAAGGGACTCCAGGATGACTTTCAGGGAGTTGGCTGATACGGGGAGGGAGCAGGTTTGTGGGGGGAGAGAGAATGATTGATTTCAGCTTAGAACACAGCAAGTTCGTGAGACCTCTAGGGCATCAAGTAGAAATGTTGAATGGGCAGTACAGTCTGGAGGTCAGGGGAGAGCTAGAGATTTTGAGCCATCAGCAAATGGAGAGAGTGTGTCCAACCGTTGAACCAGATGAGATCCCCTGAGGAGAGTGTGCAGATGAAGAAGAGAAGGGAGTTTGGGGGAAATGGGAGGATCCAGCCAAAGAGCCAAGAAGGAACTCTTCTGAGAGCATCATATCATGAAAGCCAAGAAAAGTGAATGCTCCGAAACTGAGGGAGTGCTCGACCACATGCCGCGTCACTGATAGGACCAGGAAGGTGGGGACTGAGAACTGACCATCGGATCCAACAGGACAGGAGGCACTGGTGATCTTGCCAAGAGGAATGTCAGTAACAAGGTGGGGATGAAAGGCTAATTAGCGGGGCAGGCGTTAAAGAAAGAATGGTTGGAGGCTGACTTCCAAGGTCTTGTTGAGATCAAAGCCATGAAATGAACAATGAGATGGGGTGACAGTGGATGATGGCCAGGGAGTGGGATGGCTTGAAACTGGGGCTTCAGATTGGAGCTGTTATCGTGTGACAAGGTCAAGGATGTGGTCATGGTTGAGGTCTGGTGGAGGACAAGATGGTCAGCACTTGGGAGGTCAAGACCATGGTGTTGGCTACTCCATCCAGTGGGTGTGAAGTCATCAAGGATGGCCCCAGGACTAGGAATGGAGAGAGGGCAGACCCAGGAAGTACAGTCCTCAGTGATTGAGGGGGCACAGTGGGAGGTTGGCAAATCACCAGCCAATGAAAAGCACTGGCAGAGTGCGCAAAGCAGAGTCAAGAGTGGTGCGAGGGGATCACCCTCCATAGTAAGGCACATAGTAGTCTTATTTACCAACCCAGGGACCCCAGCAGGAGGAGCATGTGTAGGGGAAGATGCTGAGTCCACTTTGGGACACATGGAATGGCAGGTGCCGAGGGACACCCAGGTGGAAGCATCTAGGAGATGGCTGACCATACAGATCTGGGGCTCAAGGTCATGGTTAGACAGGAGAGAGTCGTCAATATTTGAGGGGTCATTGAAACAGAGGGCAGGGAAACAGGTGGAGGGAGAAATGGGGAGGTCTGGGGACACAGTCCTGGGGATGAGGGGCAGTGGCATGTCGAGAGTGGGGCCCCTGTTTTGGGTTTGGGTGGTGGTTGTCCCGGTCACCATAGTGAGGGAGGCAGGGCAGGGGCCAAGCTCAGTGGATGCAAGTCCAGGGCTCCCTGAGAGCATGTCCAAGTTGAGTTGCCCATGCGCTTCCACATGGAGATGTCCAGAGGGCAGCTGGGCGCGAGAGTCTGGTGTCCAGGCCCTGGCTGGGAGTCATCCACATAAAGCTTGCTGGGTGTTCAAATCACAGGACAGGATGAATCTAGAGTCCCAAGGAAGTGAGGAGAGACAGAGACAGAGAGATATCCGATGACAGCCATGGGCTCGCCAACATTTCATCACTGACAAGGGGTTCTCCAGCTTTTCTCTGGTGGCCAGTCACAGCAGCACAGGAGACATGGAGCTGAGTGTCCTAAGAGCAGAGAACGGTGTTGAAATGCTGCCTGAGAGTTCCAGTAAAACGTACGTGTGCCTTGAATCCACGGTTTGGAGGCCGCACTGATGCCCTTGGGTGGGAGTGCTGACGGCGGCAGGTGGAGGGCCGATGGGGGCAACTCCTTCCCTAAGCTGTACTGAGAAGAGAGGACGGAGCCGGAACTGTAGCTGGGGGCAAGATAGGCTCAAGGGAGGAGCCCTTTTCTGGGATGGGAGGGATCTGCACGCTGGCTGAAGGGATCCAAAGTTTTTCAAAGTGTAGCCATCCTTCCAAAACGTTAACAAGTATTGCCTTGCGGCCCAAGTGGTGGAGGAGGTAGCGGGGACTGAGAGGAGGGCCAGGAAGAGAGGAGCCGTGCGCCCACTGGGTCATTCGCTCATTCATTCGTTCGGAAAATCTTTAATAACAGCTACGGATCGTGAGCCTGGCCCTGCCGTAACAGCTTTTCAAACTACGTCTGATCCTCGAGACACCCCGTGAGGAACGCGACGTGGGCGGCTTTGCTTACAGACCGGGGGGACTTGGGAAGGTGACGGGTGTCGGAGCAAGAAGTGGAGGGGTGGGCGCAGAGGTGGGGGGCCAGGAAAGGCCCCAGAGGGAGAGTCAGCAGGAAGCAGAGACAGATGGCCGTGGGCGGCAGGAGCTGAAGGAGTCAGAGTCGACTCAGGGCTCCTGGCTGCAGCCGGTGGGTGCTAATGAGAACAGGAGAAAAACATGTTTGGGGGCCACGGAATCAAAGCGGGGGGAAGGGGGTGCTGGCATGTGTCTCCATCCTCGCGGACCGCAGGGAGAAACTCAGGGCCCCCGCACAGCGGGCCGGGGATGTACTGCCCAGGAGAAGGTACAGAGTGAGGGCACAAGGTGCTCAGAGCAGAACAGGAGCTGCAGGAAGGAGAAAGACTGCGGGACCCTTTATGCTCTGAGAGAAAAACGCGTAAGGCCTATCATCTTAAGTCACTTAGGTGGTGTCTCTGGCACCAGGCGGTCCGGACAAATCCCACCTCCACTACTTACTTGCTGTGTCACCTGGAACAAGTCCCTTAACCTCTCTGAGCCTTGGTTTCTCCATCTGCAAAATGGGGGTAATAACATACCGTGTTGTGACGATTCAATGAAAAGCCACGTGGAAGGCACTTAGGGTGGTTTCTGGCCTGTAGTTAAGTACTACATAAAATTAGCTGTTGTCGTTGTCATAGTCTGCCTTGCTCTGCCCTTGAGGACCTGCAGCCTCTGGGGAGGCGGACATACAAAAAGAGAACGAGGATGCGACTTGAGATTTGTTCTGACAGCCGCACGTGTGAGAGAACGCAGGGAGGGGGCCGCTTCCTAACAGGGGGTCAGGAAAGGCTTTAGCGAAGGAGGGTCCTCTGAGCTGGGCCTTGAAGGATGCACACAAGGGGGAGGATGCATTAGCCAAGGGGAGAAAGAAGGTTTATTCATTATTCCAGCTAGTCTCCAGCATCCCCCCCCCAAGGGTCTGGCCTGTGCCGGACGGATGATGTCAGAGCTCCAGACTGCGTATCAGGCCGGACCCCGGTGTCACCCCCTGTCTGGTGGGGGAGGCAGGCACGGAAGAAACACAGCTGAGCCGTGAACCACTCAGGGATCAAGGGCACTGACCCACACGCAACGGAAAATCACGTATAACTTTTGACTCCCCGCCCAAATTTAGCTACTAATAGCCTACTGTTGACTTGAATCCTTACCAATAACCATCAATTAACCATCCATTAACACATAGTTTGGAGTTCTGTGTATTCTATACTGAATTCTTGCAATGAAGCAAGCTAGAGCGGAGAAAAGTTATTAAGAAAACCAACCATAAGGAAGAGAGAACACATTCACAGTACTGCAGTATACTTATCCGAAAAAATCTGCATATAAATGGACCATGCAGTTCAAGGCCGAGTTCTTCAGCTATAGACTGGTGTGAAAGAATAAGGCAACGGCAACGGCAGCGACAGCGACGGGGAGGTGCCTAAGGCTCACGAGAGCCCCGGACAGGATGCCCACGTGGGGCTGACAGGAGGGGCACCAGGACGGAGCAGGAGGAGAGAGCCAGGTAAACGGGCTGAGGACCGGAGAAGGCCAGGGGACAGCCATAGCCAACGCCGAGAAGGTGGGCACCTGTGCTGCTGAAGGCCACCTGTGTCCCCAGGCTTTCCTCCCCCCCATTCCCACCGCCCACCGCCCACAGGCCTCCCTGGTTTCTCTCGGCCACTCATTCCCCGAATATCTATTGGACACCTCGGAAGAGCCCAACCTGGGTGGACCCACCTCCTTCCTCCCTCCTCAGCTGTTGCCTGGCCCCTCACAGCCCCTCACCATCCTTCCTCTTCACTGCTGCCAGAGGGCATGTTGCCCAACTCCACCACTGTGACAGTTTCACGCCCTTGCTCCACAACCTTCACTAGCTCCCTGTGGCCCACCAGGCAAAACCCAGAATTCCTCCTGACTGCCATCCCCTCTGGGACCAGGGAGGGCTGGGCCATCTCTGGGTCCCCTACTCTGGCACAGGATAGACCCCAGCTCACGTTTGACTGACAGAGTATCTGTCTTTATTTGGGGTCTGGTGCAGTTCTGACTCCCCCATCCCTTCCACCCACACACTCACCACAAACACACACACTCCTCTCTGTTTCTGTCTTCTGTGTGTGTGTATTGCTCTCTCTCTCTCTCCATCTCCCTGTCTCCTTCTGTCTCTGTCACCAGCACTACTCCCTGACTCTCTCTCTCTTTCTCTCTCTCTCTCTCTCGTTTCTTTGTGTATCCTTCCGTCTCTCACTCTGTCTCTAGATCTCTACATCTCTCCGTGCGTCTCTCCGTTTCTCCCTGGGTCACTGATACCCTTTGATCCTCTGCTTCTCTTCCTCTGTCTCCCTGTCTCTTTGTCCCTCCTTCCCTCCGCCTCTGTCTCTGCGTGTATGTCTCTCTTTCACTGTGGGTCCAGTTTGCACAGACCTGATGCCCTCTGCACGGCAGATCCCCTTCCAGCCCCGGTCAGCCTCGGGCTCCTGGGCTACATGCCGGGGGTCTTTCTCCCACCCACTCCCCAGCTTTGGTTTTCTCTTCCTCACAACCTTCTCTGGGGTTGAATTCAACGTCCCTCCAACCGGAGGGTCAGCCCTGCCACGTGTCTGGCGTGTGCCCGCTCACGCGTACACACGTGCCTCTGCCCATCCGTCTGCCTGTCTGCCTGGCTGGGTCAGGCCTCCTCCCCAAGTTGCTCTGAGTCACTCCTTCAAATGCCAGGCAGGGAGCACCCACTACATCACGGATCTGGAGCCCCAGTCCCTGAGGAGAGGGACAGTGACAAGAACAACCACAGTGGGACTGCAGCAAATGCCCACTGAGCGCTGGCCACATGCTTTCGTTCTTTTTGTGTTTTTAAATTTTTTTCACACTTATTTATTTTTGAGAGAGAGAGACAGAAAGATAGCAAGAGCGGGAAAGGGGCAGAGAGAGAGGGAGACGCAGAATCCGAAACAGGCTCCAGGCTCCGAGCGGTCAGCACAGAGCCCGACGCGGGGCTCGAACTCTGAACTACGAGATCATGACCTGAGCCGAAGTCAGCCGCTCAACCGACTGAGCCACCCAGGCGCCCATCATTCTTCAGTCTTCCTCCTGCCTCTGTCTTGGACTTCAGGGAAGTGAGGCAGCAGGGGCAAGGTCCCAGCAGGAAGCAGTGACCGCCCACCCGCCAGGCTCTGGAATCCACACTCTAAGCCCCCCCGGATGCCCCCTCCCTGGGGAGGAGGAGGCTCCGAGGCTGTGAGCCCCCTCTCTGCCCCCACCCCCGCACCCAGCCCGCTCCATCCCCTGGGGGCCTCAAAGTCACCACGGTCTAGTGGAGGGGACCTGGGAAAGTCCAGGCTGGCCCAGGGCCGGGGGTCGGGGGTGGGGTTCTGACCACCTCAGGGAGAGGTTCTGGGGACAGAATTGGCAGGAAGCCCGGATGGCTCGAAAGCGGGTGTTGGAAGGCAAGAGTCAAGCAAGGGCCTCGGCTGGGTGCCGACAGCAGGTGACTGGTGCGGGCCTGCGGAGACCCCGGATGGCTGCTCGGAAAGGGAGCGGTGGGGGCCCCGAAGCAGGGACAGGAGAAGGAGCTGGGACTGCTACCCAAGGAAACGTCAGCGGCTGCACATACCCGTGTGCACACACCCGGGCCCAGCACAGAGTTTGTTGCTGGGAGAGAAGTCGTGTATGGCGGGGGCGGGGGGACGCAGGGGCATGTGAAACGGACCCACAGAGGGAAGCGGCTGGGACTCGGGCAGAGACAAGAGGGGAGGGGCAGCTTGGTGGCAGCCAGAACCAACCAGCGTCCTTTACACGATCCATCACCTCTGAGCCTCACGACTCTTATTATCCCCATTTTGCTGGCGAGGACACGCGGGCTCCGCTGAACGTCACCAATCTGAGGACCACAGTGAGATGTGACCCAGGCGTCGGCACCCAAGTCCAGAGCTCGTCTGCCGTGTGGCCTGAGAGGCAGAGCCAGAGCGGAATGGAGGTGAGGGCCCTAGGGGCGGGCGGAGAGAGACCAACAGGGGGACAAGGGACCTGGAGGGAGATAGTTCTGTTCTCAGTGGGAGGCAACCCGGGCCCTGGGGAGAGGCTGGGAGGTTCCAGACTGCCCGCCTCTTGCTCCCACTAACCACGTCGCACTTCCCAGCCCTCACAAGGAGGAAACAAGGCACAAGGACAGCTTCCAGAAATATTGCCCGGTTTCCGGCTTCCACTTGCCAGTGGAAGCTGTGTCCTCCACCTGCACTCTCCTCCCCCGACCCCCCAAGCTCTAGCTCACGTTCATTCTCAAGGAACCTGAGACCAAAGAGGCAGGAGAGGAAGGCAGGAGAGATACAAGGAAGGGAAAGGAGGGGACCTCGGGTCTCTCTGTCTCTCCCCCACCTCATTTCTTTCTGCTCACTCTCTCTGTCTAGCTTCCTCTCTCCCACCACACACACACACACACACACACACACACACACACCTGATAAAGTCCCAGAGGAAAAGAGGGAGACAGGAGAAGGCAAGCAGACAGGCAGATGGGCATCCAGGGTGAGAGACGCATCCCCAACATGCACCCCCCGGAGCTCACAGAGTGGGGGCAAAGTTCAGTGAGACTGTCAGGACAGACAGACCTTCCCAGACAAAGACATTCCAATTGTTCAGCTGGGCTGACCGAGACACATGGGGGTGTCCCAAGTGGGGACCCCCCAAATGCTTCTGAAGGAACGAATGAGTGAGAAGAGGACGAAATAGAGTGAAGAGAAAGGGGGAAGAAAAGGTTCAGAGGCACCAGGAAGAGACTGTAAAAAGACCTCCCCAAATCAGCCGTGGCTTCTTTCTCTCCGGGAAGTGGAATTACAGGGGGTTTTTATTTTATACTCTTCTGCACATTCTTTTTGGGGTTTTCCACCTTTTCTGCAGTGAACACGTACTACTTCTGAAACCAAAGGAAAGCAATAAATGTCATTTCCAAAAGAAAGAAAACGTCCACGGAGGGGAACAAAGTACACACACACACACACACACACACACACACACACGCACACACACACACCATTCTTTCTGCTCCCAGCGTGAACAGCCAAAGTGAGAGTCCAGAAATCTCCAAGGAAGGAAAAGGGGAGAGATGAAAAGAAAGAAGAGGCAGGCAGGGAGGACAGGAGACGGGGGAACAGACACACTCACGCAGACCTAGCACAGGGCGTGACTCAGCGTGGATGCTACGACAATGGGAGTCCAACACCCTCACGGTTCTTACGCTGGTTGTGGTTAGAGCTCACTGCAAAGGTAATCACGCAATCTGTGTTCCTGGCAGACAATTTTTTTAATGATGCTCTATGTTTTGAATGAGCAAGAGAACTTATGAATGAGAGTGGCCAACAGAGGTAGAAGAAGAGCAAACTGTGAGGAAACCAGAAAGGAAGCCAGCGGGGCAAGAGTGGCTGGAGGGATGCACACACACACACACACACACACACGCACACACATGGGATGGGGCAGAAGAAAGATGGCAATTCAGAAAGGTTGCAGGAGAGGGAGGTGGCAAGCAGACAGGCAGATGGGCATCCAGGGAGACAGACGCACGGACACCGCTCCCCCAGCATGCACCCCCCGGAGCTCACAGAGCGTGGGCAAAGTTCAGTGAGACATGGGCAACGGGAGGGGCATGCTACCCCACAGGCACACACTCCCAAGTCGGCAGAGGGGGTTTTATGAATGAATGAAAGTGACTGTGGATGGGAATCCCCAGGGCCGGGCAGAGGTGATACCCCCAGAGACAGAGGGACAGGCTCCGAGAGGCACAGGGCGGGAGCTCAGATGCACACCAGGGAGTGAGAGCCTCAGGCGGGAACAGCGTGCGAGACAGAGAGGAGGGGAAGTAGAGAGTGTGAGAGGGACACGCACACACAACCCGGTTTAGGATCCGCTCCCCGGTGTGCTCCCAGTGTCCCCTCCTCCTGGGAAATGGGACTTCTATTGTTCTCCCGGTGCTTCTCTGTAGTTTCTAAGCGTTGTTTCATGAAGAGGGATGCATTACTTCTGCTCAGGAAAGAACGTGTGCCTTGAAAGAAAGAGGGAATGGAGACGAAGCCTCCGGACAGAAGCAGGAGGAGGTGATCAGGCGTGCACACGCACACACGCACACACACACGCACCTGGAACTGTGGGAAGACATGAGGAGGGGGAACACGGAGCAGTGGGGAGGAGGGGGAAGTAGGGAAACTGAGGCACTGAACCCCAAACCTCCAAACATATCCCCACTCACACAGGGAGAACAAGCTCCTGGAGGAAGCTGGCGGTGCATTTACGGTTGCCGACTGTGTGCAGGTCCCTAAGATTAGACTGGTCGCCTCAAGCCCACCGCAGTCTTGAGTGGCACATCTGGGGTGACCAAAGGCTCAGGCAGGGGAAGAGTCTCCCCCAAAAGGGTCCCAGGGCCCCAGAGCTCAAACAAAGCAGGGCCCTGGGGAAGGAAGAAGAGTTTGCCAGACAGATGAGGGAGAAGGAGTGGGGTGAAGGTGGGCCGGCTGGCCAGGCAGAGCGCAAAGCCTGAGCACAGGGAGCAGTAGTGAGTGGTGAGAGAGACAGAGACAGAGACAGAAACAGAGAGAGAGAGGGAGACACAGAACAGGGGAGGCGGCCGCGGGGCGAGGCCAGGCCTGGAAGTTGGCTTTGTTCTTCCAACAGGGTTTAAGCACTGGAGGCGGGGATTATTTCTGATCCCTGATGGCAGCAGAAGCGGGGAGACCCGCAGAGGCAGCCCAGGGAGAGATGGGGTGGCCCAGTGAGGAAGGGAGAGGAGCCGGCTGAGAGCCGCTCAGGGACAGCGTCTGCAGGAGGGTCTACTGTATGGGGAGTGGAGAGGGGGGTGATGAGGATCCCCAACTCAGAAGCCCCCCGGGGGACCAGGTCTCATATTTGTGGCAAATATGTGGGTGCGAGGGTCCCTCCGCAGGCGCCTCAGGAGGGGTGAGGTGACAGCCGGGGGGTCCAGGTGGGAAGACAAGACGCCAGGCAGTACCCCCTGGGAGCTCCAGCGGGTTGGGAGCAGGTAGAGGGAGGGGAAGGAGGCCCAGGCGTGAAGGCGCACTCACAGACAAGCACGCATGCACACGCACACACACACGCGTGTGCCCACGTGCGCCCGAGATCAGGAGGAAGGGGAGAAGACAGAGCCTGAGGGGGGGAGGGCACGAGACACGTGGCGTGAGACAGTCAAACATGGGCACATCTGGAAAAATCCAGGAGGAAGGAGAGGGAGGCCCAGAGAAGGAGGAAGAGGGAGAGAGCAGGGGAGCAGAGAGACGGAGAGAGAGGTGCAGTGGGGAGAGAGGGATGAAGTTAGCAGTGAGGACGAGTGAAGGAGGGACCCAGAGAGTCAGACGGAGCCGCGGAATCACACACGGAGAGAGGCCGAGAGAGACCTCGGTGCCAGGGCAGAGCCGCCTTAGACACAGAGAGAGGGCAGAGGGAGGGGAGGGTCTATCTCTCTCCTCTCCTCTCCTCTCCTCTCTCTCTCTCTCTCTCTCTCTCTCTCACACACACACACACACACACACACACGTGCATGAGCAAGCGTGAGCAGCCCTGCACCAGAGGGGTGGTGACTGAACTGAGGGATGAAAGCCGGTGACTCACAGACACAGCACAAAAGCGAGAACCCGAGGAGGGGCCATGGGGCGGGGGCTCGCTCTCACTCCCTCTCTCCTTCTGGGGCGGGTGTGTGTGTGTGTGCATGCGCGACTCACACACACGGAGGGAATGACAATGACTCCCAGGGCTGGAGCAGAGAGAAAGCAAGAGTTCAGTGTGGTGGGACAGCCAGATGAATAGTCAGGCTGACCGAGAGCAAGGGGACAGCGAGACACAGACATGCACAGAGAAAAGCATTTGAGGCTTAAAAGGAGCACAAAGCCAGCGGATGCTCCAGAGAAGGAGGCGTGACAGACAACCAGATGGACAAAAGCCACCCGCACACAGGGGGAGACGCAACGGGGACCTGAGGCTCTCAGAGGAAGAGGGGAAGGCAGGGGAGAGGAGAGGCCGAGGGGCCAGGCCACATGGGTCCCTCCGTCTTCCCTGCCTTTCCTCACCCTCCCTCACAGAAGGGCCCTCACCCGCCTGTGAGGAGTGCCATCCTGGGCCTGGGTGACCCAGAGCCTGGAGCAGCACACGGTGGGGCAGAATCTATTCTGGAAGCCCCTTCTTTCCAGAAGCCACAGATGGAAAAGGCATGCAGCCAGCCCAAGGTAGCCCAGATTATTCCAGGAACATGAGGGCCAGAGAAGGGAGAGTCCAGCCTTCGACAGGGGTCCTTTGAGACTCAAAAGACACAGTAGATAAATTGTACCATGCAATACTATTATTCATCCATAGAAAGGGAACAAAGTCTTGATATGTGCTACAATGTGGGTAAACCTTGAAAAACTTAATGCTTAAGTGAAAGAAGCCAGATTCAAAAGGTCACCTTTCCTGTGACTCCTTTTATAGGAAATATCCAGAACGGATAATCCACAGACCACAAGGCAGGTCCATGGTTGTCAGGGACGGGAAGTGGGGAGAGAGAACAGGGAATAACTGTTTAACTGGTGTGGGATTTTCTTTGGGAGTGCTAAAAAAAAAAAGGTTTTGGAACTAGACAAAGATCGAATAACATTGTGGATGAACTAAATGCCACTAAGCCCTTCACGAAAATGATTAATTTTGTTATATGAATTCCACCAAGATAAAAAAAAATGTCTAATTTTTTTAAAGTAGGTGTTCACTAAGCAGACACTTGGGGAAGGGATTTCTGGGTGTAGGGACCAGCACGTACAAAGGTGGAGAGACTTCTCCCTCTCTTTCTGCCCCTCTCCCACTCCCACTCTCTCTCTCTCTCTCTCTCTCTCAAAAATAAATAAAAACATTTTTTAAAGTGGAGGGGGCACCTGGGTGGCTCAGTCAGTTAAGCGACCGACTTGGGCTCAGGTCATGATCTTGCGGTTCATGAGTTTGAGCCCCACATCGGGCTCTGTGCCGACAGCTCAGAGCCCAGAGCCTGCTTCAGATTCTGTGTCTCCCCCTCTCTCTGCCCCTTTCCTACTCACACTCTGTCTCTCTCTCTCAAAAATAAATAAAAACATTAAAAAAAAAAACCCCAAAGGTGTAGAAGCTTGAAGGCAGGTGAGGGGTGGGGTTATGGCTGAGGCAGGGGAGGGGCTTGAAAGGAGGAGACATTATAGGAGGTGGGGGTGGGCTCCAGCGGGAGTATGTGATCCCTGTTGCTTTGTCAGGAGAATGGGGGAAGACCTGAGATGGGGAGACCAGGAGGAGGCAGGTGTCTGAGCCACCAAGTGAAGGCTGCTGGGGCCAGTTAGCCAAGGGAGAGCGGCAGATCGGGAAGGTCGGGATGGAACTAGAAGATAGGGGGGAACAAGAGGAGGCACTTCCCTGCATCCTGGCCAGACAGGGCTTAGAAACTAGATCATTCACTCAATCATCACACATGAGTGCTTTCTGCATGCTGGACACCCAGCACCAAACAGACTGTCCCTGCCCTCCTGGGGCACACAGCGCAGTAGCACGAAGGACTGAAGATAAGCCAAAATAACAATAGATAGGATGAGAGCCAGGAGTGACAAGTGCTCTGAGGACAAATGCAGCAGGGTAGGGGCAATGGAGGATGCTGCTTGAGACCAAGTGGTCAGGGAAAGCCTCTCTGAAGAGGGGGCTTTGGAGCAGAGAGCTGAAGGGGTGGGCAGGCACACAGACCCCAAGAAAGGGCCCTCCAGGCAGCAGGGACAGAAAGTGCAAAGGCCCTGAGGTGGGAGCAGCATGTCATATTTAGGGAAAGACAAGGTCAAGGTGACTGGACCAGAGGGAGCGGTGGGAGGTGAGGGGGATGACAGAGGGGACTCAAAGAGCCTTGCCGTGCGTACATGGATCTAGGTGAGTGTTTTCGAGTTTGGTTCTACAGAGACACGCCCCTTAAGGGAGGTGGACCCTACTGAGGACAGGGGGACAGAAGGAAAAGAAGAGGCATGTCAGGCCCCTAGCCCCATCCTTCCCCACTGTGGGGTTTATTGACCAAAGACTGAGTAAACCCTGAAGATCCCCCCATAAACTCGCCAGCAGCAGAAAGTTAACAGGAGGTGAGACTAGGGAGCCTCAGACAGTTGCACGAACCCAGATGGAGGCCTGCCGCATGAAGGAAGGAGAAGAAAGCTCAGGAAAGGCTCAGACAGAGGGTGGGAGGGAGCCGGGGTTGCTGAGCTGCGAGGCAAGACCCCCACACCGCCAGGGGCTCCAGGATGACGCACAAGGGGACGGCGGTGGCAGCCGGGGCTGGGCACGAGGCGTGACGCACGCAGCCTGCTCGCAGGCTTGCAAGGCGGCCAGACACAGACGGTGACGTGCAACCCCAACAAAGCCCCCAGGAGGGGGAGAGGGGACGCGGTGAAGGAAGAGGAGGGGCGGCACGAGTTGTGAGGTAGGCGGCCAGGCGACAGGATCTGCGGCCAGCCAGATCGACAGGAAGCCCATGGCGTCTCCACGGCCCCAGCCGGAGAAGGACACCGGACAAAATCCCCCAGACAGACCCCTACTCGGGAGACATGACCAGAGACACAGTGATCCTCACAATACATGGAGACACGGCCAGGAGGGACTCTCCCTGACATACAGACAGACATTCCCGCATACCCTCATCACTGCACACCGACGGGACTGGTCAACACACACACACACAAGACAAAGACAGACACACAGAGACGTTCACATAGAAACAATCAGACACCCAGGTCAGGATACACAGGCTCTCAGATAAACAACAGAAAGAGAAACACACACGCGCACACACACGCGCACACACACACGCACGCACAGGAAAACCAGATACGCGCGCTGGTGCTCAGGGACAGATGGACAGGCAGATCTCAAACTGCCTGACGTGGACAGAGGTGTAAGGACCCTCACTCTGGAACAGATGGAAAGAGGCACCCGACACTGGAGAGAGATGGGCGCGACAGCCACAGGGCAAGACAGAAGGAAGGGAGGCTGGTAGAAGTGAACAGATGAGGAGGAAGAGTAGCTGAGGCCACGGGCATTCCAGCCCCCACCCCCGCCGGCTCAGGGTCTCCTTCCACGTGACAGCACCAGGCCACATACGAGGCCTGCCCCACGGTGGCTGCTCAGCCGCTGTTTGTTGACTGAATGCACGACCAAATTTGCCTGATGTCAGAGGGTCACTCTGGGAGGCCAAGGGCAGGCCGGAGCACTTGGTGGCAGGTGACAGGGAAGCCGGTGAGGACCGTGGCATCCAGCCCAGGGGAGGAAACGAAGCCCGAGCGAAGGCAAGGTTAGAATGGAGAGGACGGAATGAGGCGAGGCCCATTTGGGGGACCATGTGGACAGGAAGTGGGCAAGGAGGGGCAGGGGGAGCGAGGACGAGCCCAGGGCCTGGACCCGGGTGCTGAGTGGGTAGGGTCCCTATGGAATGTCCAGGAGGCAGGTGTACAAGGAGATCTGCAGACTGGGGGTGGGCCACGCAAAGGGAGAGATGAGGCCCAGAGTGAGTGAGGTCACCAGACTCGGGCAGGAAGGGAGAGGGCAAGACACAGAGGAGGAGGCATCCGAAAGGTAGGGGGAGAGTCAGGAGACGCAGAGTCACTGAGGTCTGCGGAGTCAACCCCGGGTTTGCTGGCAGGTGGGAGAGGTCACGGTGCCAGCTGTTTGGGGAGGTTGAGAACAAATGCAGCCGAAGGGGGAGGGAGAGGGAGGTGCTGGTGTGAAGACAGCCTGGGACAGGAAGGGGAGGGGTTTCCACAGTGGGAGAGGTGGACGTGGTAGGGGTCAGGGGCTTAGCTCCAAGATCCCGGCCAGAGACCGATGGCAGTGGATCCACTGTGGGCAGAGAGAGTTTGCAAAGGGGGCAGGGGAGGTGCGAGGGGCAGCGGGAGGGGGTGAGGCCAGAGCTGAGGCAGAGGTGGACACGCACACACGCACGGTGCCAGCCAGCTCTCACCCACCCCTCGGGGACAGCGAGGGAAGAAAGGAGGAGAGAGAGAGAGAAACAGAGCCAGACTCACCTGGAAAAATCTAGATGGAGCCCCCAGGAGCGGGAGAGGAGAGAGAGGCAGAGGTGGGAGAAGCAGTGAGTGAGGGGGAGGCAGTGGGTGAGCGGGACACACACACACACACACACACACACACTCCTGCAGTGACGCACAGAATTGAAGCAGAATTCAATAATGACTTAGCTACGAAGCAGAGGGAGCGAGAGAGAGGGAAGGCAGGGATTTAGACATACAGCCTGTCTTTGGAGGGACTCAATTGTTGACCGAAGGAAGGAACAAAGATGAGGGACTCCCAGAAGGGAAGCAACAGCTAAGAGAGTTCTAAGACAGACAGAACATCACACATACACACAACGACGTAAAGCAAAGAGAGTAAACAGAAGCGGTCAGAACAGCGGTTCCCTTGGTGGGGGCGGGTGGTCGCGTGAGAAGGAAGCTGCTGGGGGCTGCGAGGTCCGGGTCTGGCTCGGGAAAGTGGGTCCACAGGTGTAGACACGGGTGACATTCACTGAGGTTTTTCCCTTAAGATTTGTGCATTTTATGGTATGGAAGTTACATTTTTTTTAATGAGAGAAAGACGATAAGAGATAGAAGGAAAGAAGTATGTGTCAGATGGGGAGGGAGGAATGGGGGGACACACACACACACACACACACACACACACACAACGATGCCCAGGTAAGAACAGAGCCTGACAAAGTCTGATGAAAAGGAACGTAAAAAGGTAATGTGACCAAGAAACACTGATGCCTAGACCCTCCCACGGAAAGAGAGACTCCCGGAGAGACCTGAATTAGGAGGTGGCCCCATGGGGCAGGAAGGAAATCACCAACATTGGCCCCTTGAGCTAGAGACACCCGAGGCTGGGGGCTCCTGGAGCATTTTACCACCACGGAATGGCCTGGTCAGGGTGACCTGTTGGGGACAGTGAAGCAGGCATGTGGGGGCAGTGGGTGGGGATGGTGCTGAGGCTGGGATGGGCCTTGAGGGGTGCAGGGGCTGGGGTGGGAGGTGGCGAGGGGCCCAGGAGCTCACACAGAAGGGCAGGGGAGAGAGACGGAGGCCGGCGTAGGTGCTGAGAGGGCCCAGCGGTGTGCAGGGGGAGACACCAGTGGGCCCAGGAAGGCGGGTTAGGAAAAGGGCCTAGGAATCACTCTCAGACACACAGACGGATGGATGGAGACACAGATCACCATATGCTTGTCTACAGAGTGAAAGCAAATGCCGGACACAGAGCCTCAGAGCTGGAGATGAAGGGAGAAAAAGAGAGAGTTTGGGGGAAGTTGGAGAGAGACAGATAACCAAAGTGTCTTGAAAAATCCAGATGGAGCCGGAGAGGGGACTTCGAGTAGAGAGCAAAAGGGTGAGAGGGGATCTCTCTCTCTCTCTCTCACACACACACACACACACATGACTGTGCAGTCACATCTGAGTGGGAAAACTACCTAATGCTGGGGAACACAAAGAGTTAAGCTAAAGCTCAGAGGCAGAGACGCACAGACAAAGAAAGGCAGGAAAACAAAGAGAGAAAAGGAGAAAGTGTGTGGGAGGGAGAGGTGACAGACAGACACAAGTGCAAGCGGGACACATGAGTCTCAAGTCCACCGGAAGCACGACCCCAAGAGAGGAGTTTGGAAAGAGAAAACCCGAGACGGCGCCTGAATGACAAGGCTGAAGAGAAGGCTCTGCTGAGGAAGAGAGGGAGGCACCTGTGGCGCCCCCCCCCGGGGCTGCCTCTTCAGAGCGGCGCAAATGACGGTTTAAGTCAGGAGGAATGAAAGAGGTGTCGCACGCAGGGGACGCACAGGGCGCACAGCCCCTGCTGGACTCGGGCAACAGTGACGGAGTCAGGACGGGACCGTGTATGCCACACGCACCCCATCCACACGCAACACAGGCCACACACGTGCCACAGACACACGCGCACGTAGACAAACGTAGGAAGCCCAGAGAAGAGACAAGACTCGGATAAGTCCCAGAGGGAAGAGGAGAGGAGCGAGATGGGAGATAAACACAGAAAAAGCGGGAGCTTTCCACGCGCCTCTCTCGCTCTCTCCCAGTGTCCGTCGGGATGTCTGTCGGGCCGGCTGCCTCACACACGATTGCAGCCCCAGGAGACAGAGGATGTGGTGACTCGATGGCCAGCCCGGCCCAGCTCGACCCCCTCCCCCCTCCCGGCCTTTGTTCTTTGCCCTCCTCCCCAACCTGGTACTCCTGGCCCCCAGGCCTCCCTCAGCTCTGCCTCCCCGGGGAGCCCTCCGGACCCTCTGTTCACACTCAGGACCCCACCCCTACTCTCCCGGGACCATCTGTTCCGCTCATCTGTCCCACACAGGGTATCCCTCGCCCCTGAACCGCCAGCCCAGCCAGGGCCGGACCTACAGCAGGTGCCTCGTGGAAACTGGTCCAATGGGCCAGGGAGGGAGCGGATGCTCACACACCTGAGCGAAGGCAAAGTTAGAGAGCAGCAGGGTGAATGTGGACCAAAGGCAGAGGGTAAAAGAGGAGGGGGGGAGGGATGAGGTGGAGAGTAGAGCAGGCGCCCCTGGAATAATGACGACGGAGAGTTGGGGGGGGCAGAGCACTGGGGTGGGAGTGAGAGAGAACACTGACCCTCCAGCCCAGGGCAAGGGGCCGGGGTGCAGGAGCACAGCCTGCACCGGAAATTCGACAAGCATACAGAGCCAGGAGGCCAGAAGGCCTTCGGGACAGAGGGGGAGCCAGACACCTGCTCCCTGCCGGACACACAGACAGGAGGGCCACGTGTTGGGAGAATAAGTGAATTAACGGAGGGACCCCAGAGAAACGGACAAACCTGCCAGGGCAAGAGAGAGCTGGACAGAGACAGACAGAGACAGTGGGGGAGGGGCTGACACAGGTCACCTTGCTCTGATGCACTCACACTGAGGTCAAGGGCAAACCACAGGGGGCAGAATGCAGAAGAAAGAACAGAGAAGATAGCAGGTTAAGAGGACACATAATGTGCCAGGAGCAGCATTTACCAGGCCTGGCACAGAGGACATGCCCAGTAAATCTACAGCCCACAGTAGTTTAGGGGCCCACAAAACATTTTAATTTTTTCTTAAAATCAGAAGACAAATAGGGGCCCCTGGTGGCTCAGTCGGTTAAGCGTCTGACTCTTGATTTCAGCTCAGGTCGTGATCTCACGGTTCATGAGTTCAAGCCCCAAGTAGGGCTCTGTGCTATCTGCTTGGGATTCTCTCTCCCTCTCTCTCTGCCCCTGTCCTGCTTGCTCTCTCTCTCAAAATAAGTAAATAAAGTGAAAAAAAAAAAAAAAGAAGAAGAAGAAGACAAACTTTTAGCTCATTTTTTTTAAGTAAACTCTACACCCAACATGGGGTTCAAACTCACAGCCCAGAGATGGACAGTCGTATGTTCCATCAACTGAGCCAGCCACACGCCCCTCAAACAACGTTTTAATATATATTCACATATTTGACTTTACACCAATATTGTAATATAATTTTCAATGTTTCTTACGGAGGAAGGGGCTCACGAAGGCAAAGCTAACTGGGGCCCACCGAAGTCCTAACGGGCCCCTCTGCGGGAGCGCACAGGTGAGTTGAGTTTGGGACATTTAAAGATGAGGTGTCCGGGGCATGGTCACCAGGGAAACCGTCCAGGACGGAGGCCTTGAAGCCGAGGCTGGAGGGAGCATGGGACTAAGTCTGGGGCCAGGATGGGGACTGAGCAAAAATTCACCCCAGAGGCCAAGTCCCAGGAGTCACGGGGAAGGAGCGCACTAAGAAAAGTGCAGACATGTGGAGGTGGGAGGCAGAGACAGACCCAGTGGCACAGAGATCCAGCCACACACATGTGGACACACGGACGCACCCCACCCGGGGGGATGGGACAAAGACAAAGATGAACAGTCAATGAGACCACAGCAAGGGGGAGGCATCGGGGTACGCAGAAGCAGACAGAAGACAGACAGATGGACAGGCTGGCAGAGCTAGGTGGGGAGACACAGATCCAGGATCCCATGGGTCACACTGTGAGGGAAGCACAGGTCCGGGCACTGGGTGAGAAAGGCCCTCGGGTGTGGAGGGCTGGGGACGGCGAGGACCGGATGAACAACAGACAGATGGACAGAGCTCCGCCTCCCTCCCCGCACCACGGCACCGACTTGACCCCCAGACCCCTTTGCCTGGCTGTTGCCATCTCTGTCTCTGTGTTTCCGTCTCTGTTAGTGTCTCTTTTTCTCTCTGCAAACCACAGCTTTTTTGGAGCCCGCGAGAGAAAAGATGAAAGATGAGATAAGAGAAAATGCAGACGATGGACCTCGCGTGCGCGTGCGTTGTGTGTGTGTGTGTGTGCGCACGCACACCTTCAGCACAGGGCCTGGTAAGAGTTTCATGGGAGCGAAGGGGGTGACAGGAGCAGAAGATGAATGAAGAGAATGAAGGCAGCACGGGCCACAGCCTGGGAGGCAGCAGGGAGCAGGGACACACACGTGCCCCACCCCCGCACGCCCGTGGTGCACACACCGCACCCCCTGGAAGTGCAGCGGTGTTGAGAAGGCCAGCGAGACCGCGGAGAACAGAGGCAGGGAGGGTCCCAGAAAGACGGACCCGGCACAGAAGGCCTGACGCAGATACACAGACAGGCACGGCTGCTCACACATTACACGGGCCCCGACAGGACTGGGCCCAGGGCGAATCTTCAATACCAGTTTTCCACACAAACGTATGAAAGAGTGACCAGGCCAGCAGCCCACGGGGAGAGCCAGTGAATGTGAGCCAGAGGACAGACAGACTCCCTCTGAGACAGACAGAGACAAGGAGACACAGAGGCCAATGGGCAGAGAACAGATGACGGGTCTGAATGGACCTGGGACACAGACACGTGCCCCACCCTTTCTGGGCGGGAGGGATGGAGTCTGGGGCACAGATCAGGGTCTGTCCGTGTGTGTGCTTTTCTGTATCTTTCCTACTCCGCCATAAGGAATATATACTATTTTCTCCATGAGGGAAGACATCTCATTTTCCTCAGAGAAAAAAACACATGCAGAATAAGAGAAAAACCACTGAAATCAGGAAGGGAAGGTGGAGAGGACTCGGGGGTCCCAGGGTCTCCAGTCCCCGGAAGTGGGCTAGAATCAGGAGAGGGCTGCAGGAGGAGCAGAGGGGCTACGGGACGGTGGTCGCCCAGACCGCGCATCTCCCACCTCTCCACTCTGTCTCTCTCGCGACGAGCAAAAGCGAACTGGACAGAGGCCCAGAGTGAGGGAGTCAAAACCAGAGAAGGAGCCAGAGACAAGAGGTGGGAGAGATGGAACCAGCTTTCTTGCCTCCCTTCCCTGACCAGACACGTGGGCCAGATCTGGGTGCATCAGCTCGACCTTCCCTGGTCCCTCAAGCTCTTGTACCAGCGGGTGAGCTGTGTGGACTGACACAACAACCCTTGCAAGTTTCAGGGGGGTCAGGGAAAGCTCCAAGAGGTGGTCTGTGGCCTCTGAGATGTGTCTTGAAGGATGAATAGGAGTTTTCCAGGTTGCAGAGGGAAAAGCAAGGGTATTCTCCACAGTGGAAAGAGCTTGGGCAAAAGCATGGGGTGTGGGAGGGCCTGAGGAAGAATCAGAAGTCAGAGAGCTTGACAAGCAAGAAAATCTGTGAGACAGAGAAACTAGGGAAAGAGACAGCAGCCAGGCACGGCGAAAAAGAGAAACCAGCCACAGCCTGAAACATAGAGATACACGTAGAAACAGAGACAGAAAGAAAATCAGAAGCACACAGAAACACACTGGGAACTATGGAGAAGGGTCGGGGGGGAATAGGAAGAAACAAAAAAAAGTGTTGAGACAGAGAGCCAGGGCCAGACAGAGAGCTGGAGGCAGGAGATTGAGAGACAGACAGAGACGGAGAGGCACAGAGGGAGATAAACACAGAGAAACATGGAGCAAGATAGACAGAGAGGTGCAGAGAAAGGGGCCTCAGAGCCTTTCCCCAAGCGGTTCTCGACCGCCCCCCAGCACGGCTCAAGTGTAGTCCCCACCTGCCGGCAGGGGGGATCACTTTGTCCCCATCCTTTTCGGGGATGGGGCACATCCCTGGCCTGCTGGCACACGTTCCTGAGCTCCCCCAACCCACCCAGGCACACCTGGGCCCTGCCAGGAGTGGCCAGTGCCCTCTGTGCCCTCCAAGCCCACAGAACCCAGCTGTAAACTGGCCCCGGGAGCCCGAATCTGAGGCACCAACTATGGCACGTGTCCATGTAACACACACAAATCCCGCACACTGATCCGGAGAAAACAGACTCGCTGGCTTCATATCCCATCGATGCCCACATACACACTCACCCCGGGAACTCACAGGCTGGCACACAACCCGGATATGTGTGTATACAGATGCACACAGCCCTGGGCAAACAGATGTCCAACCTCCCGGTCACAGACCCAGGTGAATATAAAGGTTCATACAACTAGGCACACACTGCCGGGAACCCAGATTCATAGACCACCAGGACGTGTGTCCACACACCAACACAGATGCCCACGAGCAAACTGGCCCAGGCACATACCCACACAAACACAAAGGCACACACTCCTAGGAGCAAACAGAAGGCTCAGCCACAAACACAAACATCCCTGCTCCTGTGTGCGCATCTCTGCGTGTCCATTCTGACCTGGATACTATGGTTTTTGGCTTGTGGAAATACTACTGCAGAGAGAAATGTCCTAATCTTGAAATTTGTTTTTAACTAGACTATTACGACGGCCAGAGGTGACACACAGATGCATGTGCCATGTGATGTAAAATAAATTTCTTCGTAAAGACTGTTGCAAATGAACTGCCCGGTTGTGTCCCTTTAGTGGTGGGGGAAAAGGGAGGAGAGGAAAGGTCTTTGGATTTTTCCCTAGAGTGCCCAGGACTTTTGTGGATAGAGCCCCAGCCCAGCCCAGCGCTCCTGGGAAACAACACAGCATACACACGGCCACATCTCCCCTTGAGCACGTTTGCAACCCCACCCAGGCCCAACAGCCCCACCTGGCCCCCAGACTGTCCACCGCCACCCTCCCCCTGGGGCATCGGCGTCCTGAACTGCTCACACTTTGAGAGTCCTGGCTTCCCCCGGTGCATCTCAGACACAAGCAGAACTCCTGACAGATGTGCCCAGTCCCCGAACAGAGGTGCTGGCGCACACACGGCCACATGCCCAAGTGGCTGTCTCCAATCTGATCATGTCTCCCCCTGGCCTGAAGCCCGCTGGCCACCAGTGCGGCCCGAATAAAGGCCCCTCTGACTACAGTCTGCCCTCACAGTTCACCCCTCTCATTCTCCAGCACACAGTGGATGCCCAGTAAACCACAGGCCACACTTTGAGGTCTGTTTGTGTTTAATCAGACAATATGCAAAGTATTTACAACCAATTCTGGATCCCCCCTCCCCCCAAGCCTGGGCCGTGGAATTCGGGACCCCCAGGCCCTGCCCAGAGCCGGGGGTCCCCTAGGCCTCTGCATAGTCATCTGAAATCTACAAAACACTGTTTATTTAAAAAAAAAAAAAAAACAACAAAAAAAAAACAGAACAGTATTAGGACACCTCATACAAAGGGCCCCAGGCAGCCGTAAGGGGACTTGAGAGTGCGCCGGGGTAAGCAAGCCCAGATTTGACCGGGACGGACGGTAGACTTGCGTAATAAACATGTATGAAAGGAAAAGTTGAAATTTCATAGGCAGGCACCGCTTGGCCTCCTTTCCCGCTGGCAGGGCCCGGCTGGCTCGAGAGCCCCTGGCAGCGGGAATGTTATTGCTGTGATGGGGGGCTGTGAGTGAAATGTACAACATGTCGGGGGAACAGAGCGGGGGAGCATTTTTACACGTTAAATATGGACACACACGTGCACACACATCACACACACACACACACACACACACACACACACACACAGGGGCCCTGGCAAGATGCCCACAAACTGTCGGCCACCCCTTTTAAGATGGGGTGCCTGAGGCCCAGGGAGGAGTCGCCACATACCCTAAGGCCAAACATTAGAGCGAGGGCCAGAGTCTCCCGACGCCCCAGGCTGGGCTCACCAAGGTTACGCCAGGCCACGGGGTCTGGAACAGAGAAGTCGCAGAGGCCACGGCCACACATGGAGGCAGACGCTGCAGCCCAGACAGGAAGGAGGGGGCCACCCGAGGTCACAAAGCCAGGCCTGGTGCATGGCAGTGGACACTTGAACTCGACACCCACCACCCCCCAGCATAGGAACTCCTCTCCTACTCATGGGTTAAGGGGTGCTAACTGGGGGAGGGGAACAGGGGCCAGGCATTGAAATGACACAGGACAAACGGGGGAAGGAGAACCTGGGGTTCCCTCCTGAGGCCAGGACCACCCAACCACGTGGATCTTGTACTTCGGTTTGATTGCCTCCGGAGCCTGGGAGCTCACTCTCTTTCATGGCTGGCTAGCTCCAAGGATGAAAAAAACACTCCCATTCTGATCGACATCTACTCCCCGACACTGGCATGGTCACCCCTCATTCAGCTGCGCCCTACGCCCGTCTCCACTCCCTCCCTCCACCAACAGTCCTGCCAGTCAGGCAGCGGCAGCAAGGCTCTGTTATCTCTAACTCAGCCTCAGGCCCCTGGTCCCCTGGGCTGCCCCAGTCTGTCCATGGTGCCTCCAAGGACAATCTTGTTGGTTCCTGAGGAAGACAGAGGGAGCACCGGGTTCCAAACCCACCTCAACCCTGAACTGTTCTGTGGTCGTGGGCAAGTCACATCCCCTCTCTGGACTGTTTCCCCACGGGTGCTACGAGGGCATGGAACTGGTGATCTCGAAGGGTCCCTTGGGTCTAAGAACAGGATTGGAGGGGGGTGCCCACCCCACCCACCATCATCAAGTCAAGCTCAGCCTCAGCTGCCCAGCCTGGGAGCCACGGCAGAGGGGTCTGGACCCAGCAGCTTCCACCAACAGGTGTTTCAGAAATGGACGGCAAAGGGCAGGGTGGCGGGCAGGCCGAGGGCCAGGCGCCCATCACTCCTCTTTGGAAAGGCTCTTCAGCCAGCTCTGGAGGCAGACGTGGGGCGACATGGAAGTGTTAAGGAGTCAACGTGAGGAGCAGACTGAGGCTGACAAAGGGTGCCTTCAGCCCGTCCTTCTTCCCGGCTCCTCCTGCTGAGATACACAGAGCTCCAGGAGGGAAGGCAGGGAGGACGCATATGGCTGGAGCAGGTGCCGGGACGCAGTCACTGTGCCAGCCTTAAACCCTGTCCTCAAGGCTGCCCCAGGCCCCAAGGCCTTCCATGCCACAAAAGAGGGAGGGGCCTCATCACTGGCAATTCAGCCCCACAGAGGGGATCGATGCGGGCAGGCAGAGGGAGGCAAGACCCTCCATCAGGGGCCACCCAGCCCAGGATCCAAGCCAAGAGGCCAGTCTGGCCCTGTAGTGTGCTCCCTATAGGTTCTCTCCAGGCTGGTACTGGGGCTCGGTGGACGTGAAGTAGTCCTCTAGGAAGGCCTGCAGGTACTCGAAGGTGGGCCGCTCTTCCGGTTCCTTCCGCCAGCACTGGCACATGAGGTCATGCAGGGACTCGGGACACTCAGGCGGGCAGGGCATCCGGTAGCCCCGCTCCACCTGGTCCAGCACCTCACGGTTGACCATCCCTGTGGGTAGAAGGAGGTATGAGGAGGCTGGCTCAGGTGAGGAAAGTGGGGCGGGGGGAAGATGTGAGGAGGACAACCGAGAGTGCCTCCAGCCTAGGACAGAGCGGGTGTGACCATGGGTAGGTCGCCTCCCAGGGGCTGAGAGCCCTGACCAGAGAGATTCTAAGATCAGATGCTCAACCTCTTTGTTCTACAGATGAGGAAACTGAGGCCTGGGAAGGGGTATGGCTTGCCCCAGGTCACCAGAGCAGAGGGGTTCAGGGAACAAAGATGGGCCACGAGGAGCCCTCTTACCAGGGTAGGGCACCCGTCCCTTTGTTGTGAGCTCCGTCAGCAGGATCCCAAAGGACCACACATCTGACTTGATGGTGAACCGGCCGTACAGGGCCGCTTCTGGAGCCGTCCACTTGATGGGGAATTTGGCACCTGCGGGAGGGAGAGAGTTCAGGGCAGGCTCAGCAGAACGTCATGACGGTGCCTGCAGAGGGCCCTCTGGCACCGACCCAGGCCCTGCCCACCTTGCCGGGCGGTGTATTCATTGTCTTCGATGAGCCGAGCCAGCCCGAAGTCGGCCACTTTGCACACGAGGTTCTCTCCAACCAGAATGTTGGCAGCACGGAGGTCCCGGTGCACGTAGTTCATCCGCTCCACGTAGGCCATGCCCGAGGCGATCTGCAGGCAGAACCCAGGGAACCCGGCTCAGGGACCACCCCGTGCCCCCTTCCAGGTCACGAGTCACGTGCCCAGGGTGGGGAGCCAAATGCCCTGCCCTTGCCAGCCCTCAGGCAAGCGAAGTCAGCTTACAGCAAACACTGTTGGCACAAAAGCAGGACCAGAGTTCAGCGGGAAGAGGGAACGCGGGACAAAGGGCGAGGGCAAAGGGGAAACACAAGACAAGACTGCCCAGGAAGCAGGGTGACGATGAAGAGGCAGGCCCCAGGTGCCCCACAGATACAGATGAGTGCCAGGTCCTGCCTGCTGTCCCGAGTCCCCTCCGAACCTCAATTTTCTCATGTGTCAAATGGAATAAGGGCCATCCCTACCTCCCCTGATTGTGATAAGGATTAGTGAGGAAATGATTGTCGAGCACCACCCACAGCAAGCAAGTACCAACGCAGGTCTGTTGAGTGACTGAACAACCTTTACAGAGAAGAAAACTGAGGTGTGAGGCCCCACAGGCATCACTGACTCCTGACGCCCAGCTAAGGGTTCTTTCAAGCTCTGCCCAGAGCCACCACTCACAGCACGTATAAGTGGTCCCCGTAGTAAATGTGGTGAGATCAGAGAGTGTGGGCGGCAGTCAAGGCAGGCTGCCTGGAGGGGGCTGAGCTAAGTGGGTCTGAGTGCTCTAGGGCCAAGGCCGTGGGAGGTGGGCGGGGCTGACTCACCTGAGCAGCCATGTCCACCAGCTGTGGCAGCCGCAGGTACTTGCCTGTCTCCCCCTTGAGAAAGTCCAGCAAACTCCCTGAACAGAGAGAAAGCAGCCCTGTCTTCCCTGAGCCAGGAAGCAGAGATCCCCACACATCCTGCCCACCTGGGCCGGCCAGCCCTGCTTCAAGCGGCACAGCGGATTTCACGCGAACCCGTCTCTGAACAAAGCCTCACTCGGCATTTGTCACTCAGAAGGCGAAGCAGGACGGGAAACAGCCAAATGTCCACCTCCAGGAGAACAGAAGCCGTGGCCCATCGCTGTACCGCACTACCACTACCCGGCAATGAAAAAAGGAACAAACTAGTGACACGGGTGATAAGGGCGACGCTTGGATGTAGAAGATAAAATATGTGAACCTCTAGAATAAACAGAGCTATGATGACAGAAGGCATATCAGTTATTGCCTGGGTTTAGGGCTGGAGGGTACCGTCTGCAAAGGAAAATAAGGGAGCTTTCCGGGGTGACGGAGATCTCCTGCATCTTGAGTGTGGTAAGGGGTACACCGTGTCCATTTGTTAAAACTCACAGAACTGGACACTTAGCATGGTGTATTTTATCGTTGGTAAATTATACCTCCCAAAAGCGGAATTTTGAAACATTTAATCAATCTAAAAATTAGGTAAAGGTCAAGCCAGGGGCTTGACCTAGAAGCGGCTCCGCTTGGAGGGTTGGGGGACTTTTCTTTCAGCCACATAATGGCAAATGGCTTTAGAAAACCAGCAAACTGGGGAGCCAAGATGCATTGTGGGAAATTTTTTTTTTTTTAATTTTTTTTTAACGTTTATTTATTTTGGGGACAGAGAGAGACAGAGCATGAACGGGGGGAGGGACAGAGAGAGAGGGAGACACAGAGTCGGAAGCAGGCTCCAGGCTCTGAGCCATCAGCCCAGAGCCCGACGCGGGGCTCGAACTCACGGGCCGCGAGATAGTGACCTGAGCTGAAGTCGGACGCTTAACCGACTGAGCCACCCAGGCACCCCTGTGGGAAATTATTAAAAACAAAATGAGAAAGGCCACCTTTGGTTTGACTTTCCATTGACACGACAAGTTGGTTCTATGCCATTCCACCTTTTAAAAATGTACACTCCAGGGACGCCTGGGTGGCTCAGTCGGTTAAGCGATCGACTTCGGCTCAGGTCACTATCTCATGGTCATGGGTTCGAGCCCCGCGTCAGGCTCTGTGCTGACACCTAGGAGCCTCGAGCCTGTTTCAGATTCTGTGTCTCCCTCTTTCTCTGCCCCTCCCCCGCTCACACTCGGTCTCTCTCAAAAAATAAACGTTAAAAGAAAATTATTTAAATAAAAATAAAATGTACACTCTAGGGGTCGCATGGGGGGCTCAGTCAGTTGAGCATCAGACTCTTGATTTCAGCTCAGGTCATGATCCCAGGGTCGTGGGATCGAGCTCCATGCTGAGCATGGAGCCTAAGATATTCTCTCTCTCTCTCTCTCTCTCTCCCTCCCTCCCTCCCTCCCTCCCTCCCTCTGCCTCTTTCCCCAGCTCACACTCTCTCTAAAAAATAAAAAAAATAAGGGGTGCCTGGGTGGCTCAGTCAGTTGAGCACCCGACTTCGGCTCAGGTCGTGATCTCACAGTTCATGAGTTCGAGCCCCGCGTCGGGCTCTGTGCTGACAGCTCAGAGCCTGGAGCCTGCTTCGGATTCTGTGTCTCCCTCTCGCTCTGCCCTTTCCCTGCTCATGTGCTTACTCTCTCTCTCAAAAATAAATACACATTAAAAAAATTAAAAAATAATAATAAAATAAAATAAAATAAAATAAAATAAAATAAAATAAAATATACACCCTACATCTGGGGGGAAGTGAAGTGTGTCCCCTCCTGCCTAGCAAGGGACTGTCACACATCTCTGTGCCAGTCGCTCAGGCCTCACCCTTGCTCATGTACTCCGTGACAATGTAGATGGGCTCCTCAGACACCACGGCATACAGCTGCACCAATTTCTCGTGCCTTAGTTTCTTCATGACCTGGGCCTCCTGCAGAAAGGCCTCTGGAGACATTGTGCCTGGCTTCAGGGTTTTGATGGCCACCCTGGTGGTTCCGTTCCAGGTTCCTGTATGGGTAGGGGTAAAGGCTGCCTCAGTGAAGGCCCCCTATTCCTGTACCACTGGGACCCAGGATCTGCCTGCCCGGGTACCAGTTTCAGCTCTGGCCTCCCCAGCCATATGACAAGCCCCGCCAAGGTCCAGCCCCTTTCTGAGCCTCAGTGTCCCCACCTATAGAATTAAATGAGATCTGAGGTGCTGGGCCAAGCCCACTATGAGGGCTCACTTAGCTGCCGCTGTCATTTTATTATTGTCTGGTTTTCAAACCGTGAGGCCTTGGGGAAGCTGTCCTCTAGACCAGTGTGTTTAATCCGGGTTCTTGTCCCAGCTGGACCCAAGGGCCTTTGCTGAGTGGCCCTAGGTCCATTCCTCCCAGTCCCTGGGCCCCCATCTGAGGGCTGGGGCCAGGCCTTTTCCCGAGGCCCTCGCGGCACAGGTCTGGGGACCTGCACCTGACGCTCCATGAGTCTACCCGGGGTAGCCGCTGCTCGTTACCACACACCCAAGCCAGGAATGAGTTCTGCGGCTTTGCTCGTGTGCTCCTTTTGTGGCTGTGCTTAGGAACTGGCTTCTCATCCCTCGCCCCTGTCCCCAGCCCAACACCTTTCCTGACTTGGCCTGACCTCCAGCCTCCAGGCCTTGGTGCCTGCAGGGCCTTCCACCCAGGAAGCCTCTCTGCTCTCCCCTGAAGGGAGGAGAGTGGAGACGCTGATGCCAGGTGAACACTCGGCTTACACGACGGCACGCGGCGAGTCCCCTGCAGAAGCCACCAGCTCACAACTGTCATGCCTGCCTCACACCAACCGCCCTGATTCCTCCGCGTCAGCAGAAGGCGGCCTGGGTTTTTTTCAGGGCTGCTCGGTGTTTGTTTTCAAGGACAGTTTTGCCTTTACTCCAGGGTCAGACGGGAGACTGTTAACAGGCCCAGAACATGCCAGACTGCACTGCCAAGCACCCCCTGTGCGAGTTGAGGCTTCTCTTCCCACAGCGAAGCGCTAATGCGTGGATGCATGCCGGGCCAGCAGTCTCTCACACCCCACAGGTGGTTCCTATCTTCCCCACCCTCCTTGCACCCCGAGGAAGACCGAGGCTCCGAGCCGAGCCACCTGTCCCAGACTGCGCGGTGGGTCTTCGGGGAATCAGGATGCCCAGCCCTGAGCAGCCCTTGGCCAAACGATGCCAGGGTCTATAGAGGTGTGTGGTGCTGAGGGGGGCTCCACACTGAAAACAGAGCCCACTGTTCAGCAGAGGTGACTGTGACTCGCGGAGGTAAAGGGTGTGGGAGGGGGAGGGCAATGGGGCCTGGAGCTGTACCAGGGGATGGACATCTGCCCGGCTCTCGAGTGCGGACACCAAAGCCCCAAAAGGGACGGTGATTCCCTCTGAGGGGGCGGGGGCGAGGCCTTACCCATCCACACCTCTCCGAAACAGCCCTGGCCCAGCTTGACCTCCAGCCGCAGGGACTCCCGGGGGATCTCCCAGGCGTCTTTGGCCAGGCCCTGAGTCTGTGGCTTGGACGTGGGGCACACGGTGGTGAGGCGGTGGCAGAGGCCGTCGGCATGTTCTGAGGACAGAGGCGGGGAGGTAGAGTTCAGCAGGGTGTCTGTCCTGGGGCCTCCCTGTCCCACGGTGTGTGTGTGTAGACATACACGTGGCATGCACAAGGGACACACGGGATGCCCTCGTGGCCAGGCATCCACACCTGTGTGTTCCACAGCCTCATCCCACACAGGCCCACACTGACTCGCGCATCTGCTCGCTGAGTTATTCATTCATACGTTCATCCGGACCTGAAAGGGCAGCCACCCAGGTGAGTCCCAAGGATGCAGTGCGGGACAAGTCCAGTGGAATCCTGCCCTCAGGGAGCTCACAGCGCAGGGGGAGCCCAACTTCCCCTAATCACCTCCCAGGACCACGAGCATGACAGAGGAGAGCAGTATGTGCAACAGTAGGTGGGCTGGGTGGAGTCTTGGAAGGCTTCTCAGAGGAAGTGGTGCCTGAGCTTGGATCTGCAGGGGAGTGAGTGGTGGACTGAGACCACTTTGCAGGGGCAAAGGGCCCTGAGAGAGGAACAAGCCTCTGGGTTGTAGGAACTGAAAGGCCAGAGGGGCTGCAGGGGAATGAACGGGGAAAGGGGGCCCCGGGTAAGGCAGCGAGGCCGGCAAGGTTTACAGCAGCCAAGGCCTCGGAGGCCACGTGGGGATCTTTATCCTGAGATTCCAAGGTAATCTCCGGAGGGTTTTAATGTGGGGGAGCAGTGTTCAGAATGAACCCTACAATGGTGGCCAAGGGGACAGAGGGGTGGCAGATGGTAGAGGGTGTCGGGGGGCCCAGCTGACAGAGAAGGAGGTGGCACAGGATGGGGAGTTGCTGGCACTCTCATGCTAGGCCGCACCTGCACACAGACGCCACGGCCACGGCCACGGCCACACGCACACAGGCACCCACAGAGACCCGCCCACACGAGTACACACAGACCCCACTGCCCCAGGGGAAGCCCTGAAGTGTCCGGATAATGCACACACACCCACACCCACAACCGGGAGCCCTCGCTCCCTCGCTCCCTCCGCCTGCCCTGCTGCTCTCTCTCCCTCTGCTGCAGTTGGTCTAGCCGCCCCCTCCTCTCCCAGTAACCGGTTCAGACCGGTCCTAGGGCTGCAGAAACAAACGACACCGGCCTAAGCCCCCTCCCTTCCCTGCTCCCCTCCAGGCAGCCCTCCTCCCCAGCCAGCTGCGGAGAAGGAGAAAGAGGAGGGTGGGCATGGTGGGGGGAGGGGATGGGGAGGAAAGAGGAGGAAAAAGAGGGGGAGGGAGAGGGGAGGGGGAAGGGAGAGAGAAGAAAGGAAGGAGGGGCAGGAGGAAGAAGGAGGGAGGGGAGCAAGACCCCACACTCTCAGGATAACAGAAGCCCCAGCCCTTGTTGGCCCCAAATCCCCCTCCAAAGGGTCCCCGGAGGAGGGCTGAGCCCCAGGCCCAGCGCCCACTGTGCCCCGCCCTCACTGGAGTAGTAGGCCACCAGCTGCTGCAGACTGTTGAACTGGGTGCGGGAGGTGATGTAGAAGCCACCGCTGTCCAGCTTGCGGATCTTGTAATGCTTCACATTGAGGCCCTTGGCGTTGTCGAAATCGGACACGGAGAGGCAGTAGGCGCCTGCAAGGCAGGGTCAGAGAGGAGCCATGACCCCCTCGCCCAGCACACCCCGCCCCCAGGCCACAGCGCTAAGTGCAGTTCTGTGCCTGCCCAACACAGGTAGACAGGGAGGCCAGAGGCGCAGGCGCAGCCCCAGCCCGGGGCACAGACAGGTCCAGTCCGCCCTGTCTCTGAGCACCCAGCCCTCAGGCAGCCACCAAGGCAGGGCCAAGTGAGCAAAGGAACACCTGATCAGAGAACCTCCCCAGGTACCCTCAGCCGGGGCAAGATCTCCCAGGCCTGAGTGTATATCCCAACTGTGTGACCCGGACAAGTAAGTCGCTTGGGCCAGTCTCTGGGCCTCAGTTTCGTCCTCTGCACAATGGGGCTACTCCCAGAGATGCTGGGAAGATTGGAGACCACATATAAGAGGGCCTGGCACATAGGAGGTGCTCAGCGAATGTTTGCTAGGAGCCAGGAATGGTCTCGTGGCTGTGTGTCCCTGGCTTAACTGCTTCCTCTCTCACAAGGGCACTCTCTATGCCCCACACCTTCCTGAAGACTCCACGATCAGGCAGGAGCGGGTGGCTGGCTAAGGTTGCAGCAGTCATGGGCAGGAGGCCACGTGCTGGGTGTGGCCTACAGGCTGACAAGGCAAAGATGGGCCAGCCCTGGTGGCCTCCTCCCTGCCTCTCTTAAGCCTGGAAAAGTTTTTGGCTGGAAAAGTTTCCTCCTGCCTAGCAGGCCTGGCTAGGAGCCTTTGTTAACCTGAGCCCAAGAGAGGCCTGGGGTAGAGGCTCCAACAGCCAGAGAAAGCCCTTTTCAGAAGGTAGGAGCCATCATGCTAGAACCCCAGCCCCCACAGCCCATGGGCTCTCTGGATAGTCCTCAGGTGGGGGTTACAATCTCCAGTGTCAAGAAGGGGAAAAGGAGACCCAGAGAGGGAAAGCCGCTGGCCTCAGGTCACCCAGCAAGTCAGGCACAGAGGACTGTAACCAGGTCTCTAAAGCCTGCAATAGGCAACCATGACTAACAGATGGCCCAGGCCACGTACATGTAGATGCCAGCGGCCTGAGTCTGAAGCCAGCCCTGACCACATGTGCGCACATGCAGGCATGCCCATGCCAGGTGGCCTCCTGCTCACACAGGGACACACGGCCCAGGCCCCCCAGGCACAAAGACAATCCTACAACTACCCACTCCCACCCAGGAGGACCCAGACAATTGCACCCCCACATGCACACACATGCCTAGACCCACGCATGGCGTGCCCGGCCACACAACTGCTCATAAATGCACACACATGACACGGATGCTCTGCTTCCCATCTCTCGCTGAGCCCCAGGCCCACGGGACGTGGCCCAGCTTCGTTTCCATGGTGATGGGTTGCCTGCCACCCACTGGCAGAGGGGCTAGAGAGAAAAGGGGTGATCTGTGTTCTCTGGCTGGGGAATGGACAGAAGAGGCCCAGGGGCCTGGACTGCTGGGGAAGGGCATCTCTAGAAGCCCCTGGAGACGGAGAAGAGGGGCCTACTTCATTAGCACCCACCCTGGGAACAAGTCTTTTACTGTGTGACCCTCGGGCCTCCTGACAGCCTGTGCCCATACCTCATCCGAGGAACCTGAGGCCAGAGAGGCTAGGTGAAATCTGCTGCTGCACCTCTGGCCACCCCAGATGACTCAGCTGTCCTCAGATGTACCTCCCTGCCTTTGATCTTACCACTTCCTCCACCTGGAGGGCCCTTCCCACCCGACACCGGGTACCAAACTCCTATTCGCTCTATGATACGCAGCTCAAACAACGCACAAAAGACAGTTCCCGTTGGCCAGCGGGAATGGTCCTACCTTTCGTGGTCTCGCTTTCTCGCACTAGGAAGGTCCCTCTTGGGTTTTCCGCATTGAGCAGTAACCTCTCTGACTCCCGTCTGGTGATCTTGCCAAAGTACCACCTGGGACAGGAGGAAGGAGGGTGGGGTCAGTGAGCCAGGCTTCCGGCCACCCATAGTGCCTCTCTCTAGGATGCGGCCGGGGCCGTTGGCAGCCAGACCACCCACTCCAGCCCAGGAGAGAAGCGCCCAACCAGCTCCTGGCAGGCAGGAGGCCAGAGTCCATACTCACTCTTCGGCCTGGATAGAGTCAGAGGGTGCCACATAGTTGCTGGGGATGTAGCCCGTCTGTCCTGTGCTGAGTGAGTGGGCCAGCCACCAGTCACCCTCTCTAAGGAGGGGGAGAGGGAAGGAGCAAAAGAGAAGGAGCCATCAGTGGTGGGCCCCAAGGCTGCAGTCTTCACAGGTGCTGTGCTGGGGTCCCCAAGGCCAAGTGAGGCACCGGCAGCCATGGGACCAGCCTGAGTTTCCGTGCTGCCAGGCCAAGCCGGCCTGGACTTCTCTCTCCCCGGCCCAGATGCCTCTTGGCCCAAGCTGACTCAGACACACTTTGTCCAGGACTGTGACAGGACTGACCTTGGTCAGCCTGAGGCCCAAATTCACAGGGGCAGAGTTCTGGAATAGGGAGTAATCTGCTTCCCTTCATAGAGACAAAGCCATCTCAAGATGCCAAGAGCTGTCTTGGGAACGAGGGAGGGAGCTCCCTGTCTCTGGGGAGCAAGCAAGTTGTACCAGGAGAGATGATTCCTGCCTAAGATAGATGTCAGGTCAGATCACCAAAGCCATCCCAAAGCCCTGAGATTTGGAAGCTGGTGAGGCCAGGCTGGAGGTAGGGGGTGGCCCCCTTTGGGGGCTTGGTGACCATCCAGGCACTAACCCTGCAAACTAGAGCAATGCTTGCCTTTGTCACGTATCACCGGTCATACCTAAGGGGCTCCTTGGCTGAAAACGACGGGTTTCCTCCTGTAGCCTACCCACATACGGGGGAAACTGAGGCCAGAGGGAGCTGGGACTTGCCCAGAGTCACACAGAGTCATGTCAGAGGGGCCGAGGCGGCAGAGCCCCAATGCCCAGGGCACTTCTACGCTAACTGCCCTGTGAGGAGGAGATGGGGACGGGGACAGAGGAGCTCCCTGCACGGTCGGGTCCCCCGGGCCTGGGTGGGAGTGGGGAGGGGGCGAAGTACCTTTGCAGCCATCTGAATGTGAACCAGGTCTGGCTGGAGCGGGGGTCCAGAGACACAGAGAAGAGAGGAGAAAGCGAGAGCTCAACAGGAAAGAAGAGGCAGAGATGGGGGTGGTGAGAGAGAGAGGCAGAAAGAGCGAGGAAGAGAGCAGGACAGCAGGCGGTGCGGGGGACCAGGGACAAGGCGGGGCAGCCACAGAGGCCTCACATCCAAAGCAACCAAAGGAGATGGGCAGGGGTCCAGGGGGAGTGAGGGGAGGCCAATGGGAAAGGCTGCCTGAGAAATAGGGTCCAGCCCCCTTCCATTCCCACCGTGCAGATGGAAAGACAGGCCAGAGAAGCAAAGGCCTCTGCTCAAGGTCACACAGCCAGGCCCAGGCTCCTGACTCCCAGACCAGAAGGAATCTTCCCCTACAGGGTATGGTGGGGCTCGAGACCTTGCTGAGCTTCTCTCTCCAAGGCTGCCTTTGGACCTCACCATGACCATGACCCTCAGAAGACACACAGCAAGCAGGATGGGCTCCCCCTTCCTCATTGCCAGGGCCCAGAGAAAAAAGCCTTGCCCACAGTTGCACAGTATGGACTTGAACCCAGATCGCTGGCTCCTGCTTCTTCTGAGCTGCCTCTGACCCATATTTTTCAGCCCATTTTGAAGATAGAGAGAAGTTCAGGTAAGGAGAAAGTAGGTTGCGAGAGCTCTCCAAAGACTGGTCAGAACACAGGTGAGCACCCAGACCTGGGGGCTAGTGGGGTGGGTTGAGGCTGAACCAGAGGGTACAGGGTGCCCTCTGGACAGCAAAGGGAGCATGACTGGGGCTGAGGGGCCCACTCAGCCGTGCAACTGCCGCACGAACACTCAGGCAGAGGCACGAGCTCACATGGGGGTCTCTGCTCGAGAGGGAGGGCGCGGGAGTAAGGGGGCAAAGGCCAAACTCAAGGAAGGGCCTTGGAAGCGTAGGGCCACCATCCAACCCCCTGTTGTGCTAACACCCAGGGGTGTCCACATTTGTCTGTCCCATTTGATCCTCAAGGCCACCCTGTAGGGAAGGCAGGCCTCAGCCCCCAGATGAGGAATCTGTGGCTCAGAGATGTCAAGGGAGCAGCCCAAGGCCACACAGCACCCAGGCTGGAGTAACCTAGCACTTTCTGAGGCATAGAGATGGGCAGAGACTTGCCCAAAGCTACAGAGCAAGAGCTCCAGCCACAAGAAACAGCTGAAATCTTCCAGTCAAAGCCTTCATTTCACCAATGGGAAAATAAGGTACAGAGAGGGGCAGTTATTTGCCAAAAGACACACAGCAAATCGATGGCAGGGCAAGGCTGAGAACCAGGGTCCGCGTGTCCACAGCCAGACACAGAAGGCCCTCCTGGACCCCTCCTGGAGTCCAGAGGCTCAGAGGCCCTCAGGAAAGCCAGGGGAAGACAGAGGAGGAGGCAGCAGGACAGGGGGCAGGGAACTGAGCCAAGGTCTGGGTCAGAGGCTACAAAACAAGACAGATTGACAAAGCCAAAGTCTGCAAACTGGCCGGCCTCTAGGGAGGCCCTATCCAGGCACTCAGAGTGGAAGGCTGGCAAGGAGCATGTGCCCAGAGGCCAGCCGAGCAGGGACCAGAATCAAGTGGGGGGTCAGCCTAGCCGACATTACCCAGACTTCAGCCAGCAGATCTCCCAGCTCCCTGACATCAGCCCGTATGTGAGTTCGGGGTTTCCAGTCCAGGTTTGGGGTTTCATTTAGTTCACAAGGCAGGGATGAGGGTCACCTCCATCTTGCAACAGACCCAAGGCCCAACTCTGACCTGGTCCCAGCTTGAGGGGCGCCTCAGAGCTGGAGCTCCAGAGTAGTCAGACCACTCTGGGCACCATCCAGCTCACCACTTGCAGGCTCTGTGACCTTGGCCTTGCCTCAGTTTCCTCATCTGTAGGATGGGGATACTCATGCCTCCACCCAAGGATGTAAAATACCAGCACAGGGCCTGGCACACAATAGGGGCTCAATGTGCATGAGCTGTTAGCATCTCGATTTGGCTTAAAAAGGAAAAACAACTAAATCTGCATCTCTATGGCACCCCTCCCCACTATCCAAAATGTTTTTAAAAACCAAAGCAGCTAAATAAATTAATTGAATAAAATGAAAACAAAAACCAAAGGAGCTCAGTCTCAGTCTGCAATAACGATTTGCTGTGTGACTTTGGGCAAGCACCCTACCTTCTCTGGGTCTTAATTTCCTCACATAAGCAAACAAATAAATAAATAAATACATGAAAATTTCCTCATCTATTACAGTCACAGACTCTCCCTTGCAGGCAAAGTGTATAAAGCAGTCAGCAACAAGCCGGGCTTAGGGTCAACGGAGATAATCACTGTGATCATCATCCAGGCCCACCTGAGAAATGTTGATATCAAGCCCCATTTTCCTATGTCAGTGGTCTGGGAGGCTCAAACCTGCCTTGGGTAGCTGCCTGGGTTGGGGGCTGGCCCCACGAAGGTCCCCACAGCTTCCGACACCAACCTCCGCCCAGACTTGGAAGTCATCTATCTGGCTGAGTAGATTTACTACATCTAGCACCTTCCCTGGGGGCCTGGTCCTTATCAGATGGACAGGAAGAAGGAAAGGAAGCAAGGGAATTACACACGTCCCCTGCCCCACCCCTCATCTTCCCACATGCGGCCAGAGGAAAAGCACTGAACCAGCAAGGGGTCCTCCAGCTGCAATGTTACATCCCATTCACTAGCTGTGTGACATCAGACAACTGACCTCGCCTCTCTGAGCCTCAGAATCCTCTTCTTGGGACCCTAAGCCTTGAGCCGGCCAAGCCGGCATGTGATCAGGAGTAAGGCAGCCTCAACCTGGGAAGAATTCTGGTTTGGACACTTATATTTAACTCACTGGGACCATCGAGACTGGTCAGATAGGCACTTTGGGGACTGCAGACAAGCCAGGGCACCCTGAGGCCTGGGCACATGCCCAGTGGGGAGAGGGCAGGGTGAGGCCAGGACAGTTGTATGAGGAGGGCAGGAAGGTGTCCCCTGCCCTGTGGTAGAAAGTGGAACTGGAGTGAGGGCTCCCCCAAAGAAGCTGCTGGAATCTGGGTGGGAGGAAGGGGCAGTTCAGGGGACGACCCAGACTCACACCCAGAAGGGCCCCGACTCCTAGAGACTCAGACACCAGGGCTGAGGGCTTGGGCCAGTCAGACCTCAGACCCCACTGGGCTTCCTCGGACCCAGGGCCACACAGCACACAGGGTTCTGGGCCCCGGGGGCCATGTGGTCTGAAGGTCCAGGAGCAGCGTCTCCAGACCCTGCTGCTGTGAGGCCCCCGACCCGGCAAGCCCCGGCCAAACCCTGTCAAGAGCCAGGCTTGCCCTAAAGCTCTCCCCATCCTGACACCCAGCCCAGCAAGTCCCTCATTCTTACAGGCCCAGGGGGGGAAGGGCCGGAGGAGTGAACAATCGTGGGCACTGAGCAATAACGGGAGAAGGACACGTGAGGTTGTCCCTGGGCGGCTATGAGACCTGAACACCTCCAATTTAGGTGGCCCATCTGTCACCAACCCCCTTATCCCTCCCCTTGCTCTAGTACCAGCCCCGACTCCACCGCCACCCGACTTCTTAGGCAAAGGGGTGGCCGGGCGTCGCGATGCGGGAAGGGTTCCTGGTGCCCCGCCTCCAGTCACAGCGCCTCACTGCCATCCAAGGACAGGCCTGGCCCGACACCCCCAAGCCTATGTTGGAAGGCAGGAGGAAGGGAGGGGAGGGGCCAGACAAAGGAAAGGGTGAGGGCCGCCCTCTGGCTGGAGGTGAAAGAGGCAGAACCAAAGTTTCCAGAGCCTTCCTTGCCACCACACCTCGGCTCAAGCTGTGGCCCCAGCCTGAGGTGCCCTTCCCATCACTGGTTGAGATTCTCCCTGGTACTTCAAAGCCACCAACCTGATGCGTCCTCCCCTGCGCGGGCCCTTCCCTCCTCCTGGCTCGCCTGCACCCTACTGAGTCCTCCTGCAAGGGCCGTGGGTGGGAGGGCCTGCCCCCCCACCCCCACCCCTCTGCCACCACTAGCTGTGTGACCTGGGGCAACTCACTCCGCCTCTCGGGGCCTCAGGTTCCTCAAGTGCAAAATAAAGCCAAGAAGAGTTTCTACTTCCCAGGGCTGCGGTTGACGGTGACGTGTAAATAAAACGACGCCACTTAAAGCGCTCCCACGAGACCAGGCTCGCACACAGAGCACGGTGAACCATGGCTGTTTGATTACTGCTGGTTCAGCTTGCTCAGTGACACCAGCAAGGCACCCCCGCCATGCCGAGCAACAGTGATGTGGGGACCCACGAAGGCGGCAGACCTGCGAGCAGGTCTGGTCTGGGGGAGGCAGAGGCAAACAGCTGGAGCCACACGGGGACTGGGGCGCACTAGGACTCTGACACGCAAGGGGGGGAAAGGTTGGGAGAGGCCCCTCCACCCCCAGGGAGAGCGGCGCGAGGAGGGGAGAGTGCCGCTGCCCGAGCTCTGATCCTGGTTTTGCTCCCCGGTAGCTGTGTGACCTTGGTCAAGAGCCTTCACGTCTCTGAGCCTCAGTTTCCTCATTTGCAAAAGGGAGACAGCCCCTCCCCCGTCACTACGGCCCCGGCAGGATTGCATGGAGGAGTAAATACAAGGACATGGGTAAGAACGCCTGGCACAGCACCTGGCCCCTCTTTTCCCTCGTGCCTCACAGAGAAGGCAGTCCTGAGCTGGATCTTGGAGGGCAAATAGGAGTTTGCCAGGCAGAGATGGGAGAAAGGTGTTTCAGGCAGAGGGAACAGCATGCACAAGGGTAGGGAGGCATGAACAGGCACGACACCCCTGGAGATGGTGATGTCCAACCTCCCTAGCCGGGCCTTTGAGGCCGCTCAGGGACCAATTCTACTCTATCTTCCAGCACCTTCTTGCCTTCCCACAGCCCTGAGGGCGTCCAGCCCCGCACCCTCCTGTCAGCCGCCCCTCTGAGAGGGATTGCCTCCCGGCCACTTCCAACTGCTACACAGTATCACTGTTCTTCCTCGGAGGACCTGCCTGAAGCTTCCAGTCCCCGTGGTCACCACCAGAGGGGAGCACACTGCAGGGACCAAATGCCCGAGCGGACCCTGGCCCTGCCCTCTGCCTGTCACTTGGCCTGGACTGGAGTTGCGCCCCGCCCCCTGCCCCGCCCCTGGCTCCAGGAAGGCCCCTTCTCCACCCAGGCCTCACCGGGCCGGCACTGGACCCTGCATGCAGCCGGCACTCAGTGTGGGCTGACCGGTCAGGATGGAGGGCGGGCAGGTTAGCAAGAAGGTGGGTGGGGAGGAGGCAGGACGGTGAGTGAGAGCGGGATGGTAGGACCCTCCCCAGTCTCGGCCCAGGGTTAAGGTCAGGACCTGGTCACACCGGTTGGGGGTAGGGCATAAGCTGGGAAAGCTGGACGGGGACAGCCAAGGGAGCCAGAGACCACAGGCAGGGACATGCAGAGGAAGCACATGCAGACAGCAGCCCCGCCCCCCTCCACCAGCGAAGCGCCCCCCACCCAGCCCGCCACCTACGAAGTGAGTACACACCTGACGTCCACCTTCCTCCTAAGGGCCAGCGAGAGAGAAGCAGAGAGAGGGAGAGCTGAGGGAGGGCTGGAGGGAGCAAGCATGAGCCAGGAATCGGGGTGGGGGGTTCCACTGAGGATGGGGGCACAGCAGGCCCCGTCGAGGGCAGGAGCGCAGCAGGTGCTGAGCTCTGCCCCGCCCTTTGTCGGCAGTGCCTGAAGGAGCAACCTCCTGTCCCCCTGTGAAGCTCCCCACCCCTCACCCCTGGGCATATGGCCCAAAACCTGCGCCCACCCCCGGTGTACTCCTGACAGGGAAAGGAGAGCAGGAAAAAGGAGAAGAACGCCCCCCACCTCATGGTTACAGCCCCTCCGACCCCTCACTAGTTCATTCCCCACCTGCTCCTGCTCCTGTTCCCCTGCCCACAGGGGCCCCAGAGCCAGCTTGGCCCTAGGATGCCCCCCTCCAAGGCTGGGACCTCTGGAGGTGAACCAGACATCCATACCCCATCCCACCGTCTCATCCCATGCCCAGTCATAACCCTCTCACACTGAGTGCCCGGTACAGGTCCCCTGCCTTTCCCTATTTGGGCCTCTCCCCGTGCAGCTAGACATTCTGGCTCAGCCGGCTGCCCCAGGCCCTCCAGCCCCAGGTCCCTCAAGAGGGCACCTCTGGGGGTCCAGCCTCCAGCTTTAGGCCCTGTTTTCTGCAGTCCTGGGTCGTGCCCTGATCATATGCTCTCTGTGAGGTCTGGGGCGCTGTGCTCTAAGGAGTTACTGAGCCCAGATCCCTGCCCTGGGAGCCCTCCCAGAGCCCTGACCACTACCTGTCTCCTCTCCCATAGCCCCAGGACGGCTCCCTGGACCTCGGCTGGCCTTGACACTAGCCATGCCTGCTGCCCATCGCACTGCCCCTGGCTCTGGGGCGCTCAGAAGTGGCTCTGGCCCAAGACCAGGTCCCAGGGATAGGGCCCCAAGGGATGATGGGGAAGGGGGTCACTCACGTGTTGTTGACAATCTGGAGCCGCTCCCCTTTCTTGAAGGACAGGTCAGTCTCTGTCCGAGACTCATAGTCATAGAGGGCCACAAAGGTGGTCACTCCACCTGCAGAGAGGGGTGGGACGTGTCAGAACGGCCAGGGCCACAGCCTGAAAGAGGGGTGAACAGTAGGGCCCTGGGCGGGATGGAGGTTGGTTTCCCACAACCATCTGGGCCCAGCCCGGAGACGCGGTCACCTTTAGAGGGGGGTGGGCCTGCAGCGTGTCCACTGCGTGCGTGCGTCTGGGAGCCCCTGCGAGGGTGTGTAGGAGGCACGTGCGTCTCTCCACATATGAATGTGCCCACCGGGCTCTAGGTGATTCTGAGGGCTGGCTTCTGTCCAGTGCCCATCTTCCCTGTAGCCCCAGAGGCCCCCAAAGCAGACATCTTTGTGTTGTTCCCAGAGCCTGGCACACAGTAGGTGCTCAGGAAGCAACCGTGGGTAAATGAACCAGTGAATGAGGGAAACTGCACCCGGCTGGGCTGCTCGGCTTCTCTCTGTGTGACTCTTGGTGCTTCTATGTGTCTGGGGAGATCTCAGCTCCAGGTGGTGTCCCCTCATTAGAGGTCCTCTCTGTCCCCCGTTTGAACCACAACCTTCACCCCGCACATCCCCCCAAGAGCCCCTGTCTACCCTTTTTGTTCCTTCAGAGCGGCACCACCTTCTAACACCCTACCCAGTTTACATGCCTTGTTCCGTTCTTCTCCTCCATCGGGGTTTGTCTCTTCTACATACCATTGTGTCCCCAGCCCCAGAAGAGCCCAGCACACAGGAGGGACACCAAAAATGAACGGGCCCTTTTGTGGGTCTGTCTCACTTGGGCAGGTGTCCACGGCATCCGTGAGTGTCCCTGCGTGTCCTCACTGCGTGTCTGTGCATTTGTGCGTCTGTGAGCCTGTGGGTATCTGTGATGACGCTCCTAGCCCAGCACGTGTGTGTTTCCCGTGTGTGTCTTTGAGGGGCTTCGGACTGCGTGTGTGTGTGTGTCTTAATCCGGGATGCTGAGGTTATTTGTGTATGTGTGTTTCCATTTGTGTGCATCTATGTTAGGTGTGTGTCTGCGCACGTCCACGTGTCCCTGCGTGTGTCTTTATGTGCACGGTATCTTCAAGTATCTCTGATGGTGTCTCTAACTCAGCCTGTTTAAGTGTCTGCACAGATCTCCTGGAGTGAGTTGCTGGCTGCGTGTGGCTCTGAGTATGTCAAGGTAAGAATGCAAGTATTTATGTGAATGTCTTGTGTGTGTGCGTGTGTGTGTGTCTGGGACCATATGGGCATCTCTCTCTTAAGCATCGCTTGCCTGGAGCTGCCATACCCCAAAAAGGCCAGCAGAGGGCGCAGGGGTGCATCTCGGCATTGGGCTGGGCGCCTGAGGACCAGAGCTCCCTTTGTCCCTCCTAACCTGCTCTTGCCCCCTCTGCCACCCAAGACCTCCTGTCCTGACCCATCTCTGGGCCCACCAGAGTCAAAAACAAAGCCTCAGACCTGGTCCCTGTACTGTCCTGGGCAAACAGCCCCCTGGCTCTCTGGCCTCAGTTCCCGCCTATAGTCCCACATCTCTAGACCCCTTTATACTCTGCATTGGATTCACCCTCAAAGGCAATGGGATGTGTACCACACTTTCCGGTTTTTAAAGCCCTTCCCCACCCACAGCCTCCAGGAAACTCCCTACAGTCCCCAAACCCGAGAAACCCACAGCCTCTACCCCGACGGTGAGAGGCCCGGCCAGCAGGCACCCACCCTCCCAGGCCCACTGACCCGCCAGCGGCCCCGCCCTCTGCGGGGAGGTGACTGTGTCCGAGGAGTTGAAGCCCCCGAACAGCTTGGGCTCAGCAGCGGCAGAGGGGAAGGCCGTACTGGGGCCTCGGTGGCCATCAGCGGAGGCTGGCTTGCTGGGTGTCTGTGAGGTGGGGAAGGCACCCCCACCACCACCGTGGGTGTTCTCAGCAGGCTCCAGGCTGCGGCGCCGTTGGCTGGCATCCTTGGGCTTGCTCTTGTTGCTGCCCATGGTCCTGGCTGGGGATGAGAAAGCACCCTGGAGGTGAAGGGCTCTGGGGGCAGGCAGGGCTGCTGGGCCTAGGCCCTTTAGACAGCATCTACCCTCACCCATCCTACAGATGAGGAAACTGAGGCCCAAAGAAGGGTACTAGCCTCTTTGGGTAAGTTAGACTTTCAGAGCCTCAGTTTCTAAATCTGTAAAATGGGAATGATGACAAAACCCATAAACGGCTTCCTTGGTATGAGGCCAAGCAGCGAAGAAATGACTTATAATCAGAAGCCCTAACCTCCCCACCTTCCCCTGAGTCAGTTTCTGTCTGTCATGGGCAGGGACAATCTGAGTCATGTCTATATCCGAGGCACACAGCACATAGGAGAGGGCTCACCGAGGGTCTGCTGAGCAAATACATGACTAACTAAAATTGTCTAACAGCAGACAGGAAGGTGCTAAGATATACAACCAAGGCAGAGATATAGCAGGAGGCTGGAAGGAGAGATGTCTGGGAGCTCAACCCAGCCACAGGGACTTTGCACACATGCTGTTTCCTCTGCCTGGATGCTCTTCCCTGACCACTTCACCAGAATAACTCAGGCCTGCTTCAGTCCTCAGCTTAAAAGTCACCCACCTTGGGAAGTTTTCTCTAAATCCTTTCTGGCCTAAGTCCTCCTGGCTTTTGTACCTCTCCTTGATAACATGGTATCCAGAAAAAAAAACAAGTTGAAAACTTCCCAATGATGCCCACAGCCCCGCCACCCTCTTTTGCCTCCTACCTCCCAACACACAGATCCTGGCCGGCCTCAGCTCCCAGTGAGCCTGGTCTTCCCACCCATCGTGCCCACGCCCCCCTCCTCCCTCACCTTGGCAGCCCTGGTGGGTCACCGCCTCACCTGGTGGAAGGCAGGGGCTGTCCCAGAGGATCTGGGAAGCAGCCTGAGGTCTCAGCACGAACACCAGGTGTGGAGTCAGGGGGCTCGGACGAGAGGCTCTGCTCCACTTCTCCCCGCTATGTGACCCTAAGCAACTCACTTCCCCTCTTTGGGCCTCAGCGTCTTCATCTGCAAAACAGGGATAAAGCAGACTTTTCAGGGCTGTTGTGAGGACACGATTAGAAAGAGAAATCACCACGGCTCTGGCTCTTGCGTCACAATTTATCAGGCTCTGACTGAAAGTTCCAACGTTAAGGGCTTCCCAGACCTGAAACAGCCTTTGGCCTTCCCAAAGCATCTTATGAGCACGAGCAGGGCAGGGTTTGGCACGGTGGTTAAGGATGGGCTCTGGAGCCAGACTCCCCAGACTCAGATCCTACCTTTGCCCCTAATCCGCCGTGTGACCTCAGGCAAGTGACTTAACCTCTCTGGGCCCTGTTTCTTCATCTGGAAACAATGGGGTCATCCAGCTCCGTGGCAACCGAATGCTCCTGCCGGGGACATAGCAGGTCACCCTGCCACCACCCTGCCACATCAGCTCTTACCGACATCGTGGGATTCTGGACACACCGACAAGGTGGGTTCTGAATATTCTCCAGGGAATGCGGCAGTCCCTGCAATCAGTCCAGAATTTCCTCTGGGAACCCACGGATGGGGAAAAGTGCTCTTGACTGGCCGAGGCCTTAGGCAAGACGGCTGGCCCTGAGCAAGCCCAGCTCTGAACGCTCTCCTCCCTGTGTGAACCTCGGCCAGCTCCTGCACCCCCTGGGCCTCGGGCTGACTGGCCACACGAGGTGGGCGTGGCCTGCCTGCTCCCGGGGGACATCCAGATCAGAGAATGTGAGGCTGGGGAGGCCCTGAGGAGATCTGCTCAATAGCCCAAGGGATCACCTGGGCCTCCTGAGGGACAGGCCAACAGGCCTGGGGACAAAGAAGACCAATTTCTATGGCAACCCAGTCCACTTCGGTCACATCAGCACTCACAGAGCTGGTGTCCCGTGGGCCCCACTGACCCAGTTACCCACAGCCCGGGCTTGCTGGAGGCCGGGCCCCGCCCACTGCACTCCCTACCCAATGGCTCCCTGATATAGCGTTCACAGCGCTGACTGAGCAGCAGGGGCTATGCTAGTCTACAGAGGGACACAGAGATGACCTGGCCAGGCCTGTGTCAGAGGACGTTTGTTTGTGGGACTTTCAGGGGAAATAAAAATTATAAAAATATATTTTTTAAATATAATTATTATTTTTTTTTTAAATAGAGCACTTTCTAGGAGCCTGAACTTTCTTCAGAATGAACTAAACGGTGAAGGGTGAGCCCCCTGTCCCTGGAGGTAATCAAGGACAGGAGAAAGAGTAATTGGTCAATGTGCTGTGGAGAAAGAGGGAGAGCCAGGCCTGGACCAGGGCCAGCACTCTCCTAGCACCAAAAAAATGCACGTGCCCTCTTGGGAGGGTACAAGGAGAAGAAAAGACAGCTCCTGGTCCCAATCTCTTATACTGACCAAGACCACTCCTCCCAGGGCAGGAGAAAAAGTACAAGAGGGCCTTCAAAACCAGCTACGGTGGCCTGGCCTCTGCTTGCAATGTTTGTTGGTTTGTGGAGTTTCTGTTCTATTTGTTTTGTTGGTCTTTGTGGTTAAATCTGATTATACAAGTAACACGTGTTTGTGGACAGGCAGGCGTGTGGAGGTTAAGAGCTAGAGTACTAGAGTGTTTGAATCCCAGCCCTACCATCCCAGCATGGGACCGGGGCCTCAGTCTCCTCCTCTGGGAGTCAGGAAGTAAAACGGTGCCCACATGACAGGGCTCTTGAGAGAGTCAGCGAGGAAAGCACATAGCGCATGCTCAGCACAGAGCGGCACTTTGCCAGCCTTGCCCCTAGAACACAATCGCCTGGGCGTGACACTGTGTTTCCTTCAGGCATCATGGGAATGTATGACTGTAAACAAAATTGGGCTCCATCTAGTGCCCTTGTCTAAGCTCCCTGCGGGCAGGACTGGGTCATATCCAACTGCACCTGCCCCGTGGCCAGGACAGACCTGGTACCTACTAATTGTTCTGGAAATATGTGCAGAACAGACAAAAGACTAAATGAGCATAGACATGGTTTGCATCCTGCTTTGTTCCTGTCACGTCATGTTGTGGAGACCAAGTGTCATTCCCGGATATTCAAACACTCCCAGGGCCTGGACCTTAGGCCCTGCTCCAAGCAGTTTGCAAATATTCATTCATGAAATCCTCATGATAATCTAGAAGGCAGATACTAATAGTTTTCCTATTTTACCGAGGAAGAAACTGAGGCACAGAGAGATTGAGGAACTTATCTGAGGTCACACGGCGAGGGGGAAAGGGGACAGGGAACCACACTGGACAGGCAGGAATCAGGGGCTTGCTCATGGGGTCTACTGGGGGTACTCGTGGCCCTACCTCCTTGCCCTCGGGACCTCTCTCACGTGGAATAGTCAGATGCCCTCGGTGGATGGGGCACGAGCAGATAAGGCAGCTCCCTTCCCAGAGAAAGCCAGAGGTTTCTGGCTTCAACAAAGCAGAATGTGCTCAAGGAAGGACAGGCACTTTTAGGGTGGGGTCTAGTCCCCTGCAGGGCTGCTGCCGGGGGCTATGTGACCTCGGGGGACACCACCCTCCCAGACCCCCGGGGCTCCTTTCTTGAGGCAGGATGCTGTCTCAGGGCCTTTTGGTTCTGGGGCCCAAACGCCAAGTCACCATGAGTTGCCCATTCGAGAGGAGCCAACCCCACATCTCTTCCGCCACTGGCACACTCTGAGATACAGATAGACCCTTGTGGGGCCAAGGGGAAGTGGGGAGGCCTCCGTACTGGGGGGTGCCTGAGGTTCCCAGAGGAAGGAGGCCCCTTTCCTCTGGGGAGCCACTCCTAACCTCAGCGTCCTGACCACAGTCTCCAGACTGAGGGCTTGTGCACGGGAGGTGCCGGGAAGCAGGCCTGCAATGCTTGCCCCTTTCCGCCCCAGCCCTTCATGCCCCAGGGGCCCTGGGCTGACTTGGCGTCTCCCCTCAAGGCTGTAGCCCCAGTCCCGTGTCACCTGTCACCGTCTCCGCTCTGGCTCTCCCACCTCCCCAAATCTTCCTCAAATGTATGCCTCCCCCAACCCTCTCTCCATTCCCTCAGCCAGGCACCCGTCTGCCTGGGCCTGGATGCAGGAGTCTGGCCCTCCGGGCACCCTCCTCCCTGTAGCCAGAGGCGTCCCTGTAAACCGCACAGAGAGCGGGGGGGCCTCCTCTGCTTAGCACTCTCCGTGGAAAACCGGAAATGACCTACGTGCTCGGGAGAGAGGGGCTGGATAAAGAAACGATGGTCTGTTCATGGAGTGGACAGCCGTGCAGCTGATCAAACAGAACGAGAGCTCAGTGTGGCCTGAGGAGATGCGCTGTGAAGAGAGGAAGCTGCCAGCGCAGAACGTCCTCTGGGCCTCTCGCGACCTCAGTTTCCACAATTGGAAAATGAGGACAATAATGCTACCGAAGTCGTGGGGTTAGTGGGAAGAGTAAATGAGCCTGTGCTCACCACGCACACATAGCACACGTATGTGCAATGATTTCTGTGAAGGAAACTAGCATGTGCGTAAGTGTGTCTATGAGAGCACGTGCTATAGAGCTGTAGAGAAAGTTCTGGAAGGATTCCAAATTCTTCACAGTGTTTCGTCCAAAAGATGTGGGATGGGGAGGGGAAAATCCCTTTTTTACTGTACGTATCTGCTGTATCACTTGACATTTAGAAATTACCTTGTCAAAAACTGTCTTTTAATGAGACTTTAAAAAAACAACAACACTGAAGAGTTTCCCACCACTCCCCTCTGGATGAAGCCGAATCCCCTCTCCCATGGCCCCCCTGCTGGAGGGCACCACACTCTCCCCCCTCGCCCCTCCCCAGGCACACAGATGTTTACAACATCCAGAAGAGGCTGGGGAATAAACTGTGGTCCGGTCACGGCATACCCACCCCTTCATTCCCTACTCTGAAGAGCGTCACCTCCGCTACTGTCAGGGCAAAAGGAGGCCAGGGGATTAGGAGTTGAGAATGAGGAATCCGGTCAGGCCTGGGTTCAAATCCTGCCTCTACTACTTACTAGCTACATCTTCTTGGGCAAGTCACATCGCCCCTCAGTTTCTTTAAAATGGGGATAATAATAAGCCTAACATCTGAGATTTAAAGAGAGAGCCCATATGCCAGGCGCAGAATAAATGCTCAACAAACAGCACCCGATGTTGTTCGCTGTCGTTGTTATCATTACCGGGGGTGAGAGGAACAATGCGAGAGGAGGCGGCAGTCAGGTGGCCAGGCCTTGAATGCCACACACAGCGCTGGGACCTTTACAGGCAGCGGATGCCCCGTCGTCCTGACAGCACAATGAAGTAGGGGCTCCAACGGTGCCCACTTGACAGGCAGAACCAAGGTTCAAAGAAGCTAAACCTTGCCCGAGGCCGTGCAGCAAGTGAGGGCACCGGGGTTGGCGTGCTCGAGGTCCAGGAGAGTGACATACGGCGTGCTGTGCGGGCAGCCCTCACCGCCCCAGGCGCACCTACCACTCCACCACCTCTGCCTCCCTGACACAGAGGCAACACAGGGGTCAGAGGCCAACCTCTGATATCATCGCCCATAACTCTGGATGCTCCTGGGAAGCGGAAGCATCACAAAAATATAAGCCTGGAGCCAGAGCGCCAGGTTCAGATGCCGCCTTGCCGCGTCCTAGTCATGCAGCCTCAAGGGGGCCTCAGTCTACCCCTTCTCAAAAATGGGAATCCGCACAACTGTTCCCACACAGCTAGCCTCGTTGTGAGAAAACATGAGGTAATACTTAATAGTGCCTCGCAGATAGGAAGTGCTCAATAAACACCAGTTATCATCATCATTACTGCGGAAACCTTTTTTAGATCCTTGCCGTCTTTTGTAATCACTCCTCCAATGAGGCAAAGGCTTCCCAGATTCCTACTACGTGCCAAGCTCTGTGCACAGCCCTAGAGGGATTGTCTGGCGGAGTTCCTTAGGAGCCCAGGCCTAGAAAAGCCACTTCACGGGGAAAGAGCCCAGAAAAGACAAGTGTGTCCACGAGTTAACCTTGCTCTGAGATCCTTGCCAATCCAATGAGCTAAGAACAAGAAATGGAAGTAATAAAGGGGAATTAGAAAAGAGAAGACAAGTATCATCATTTGCAGATGTTACCCGAGAAGATCTGGGAAATCCAAGAGAATCTGCTGCAAAACCACTAAACAAAAAGCAAATTCAGTGGAAGGAAATTAAAAGCTAATACCTCCAAATCCACAATGTATCTATATACCAACAGCGATCAGAAAATAAAATCAGGGTGCCTGGGTGGCTCAGTTGTTAGGCATCCAACTCTTGATCTCGGCTCAGGTCATGAACTCACAGTTTGTGAGATCGAGCCCCACATCGGGCTGTGTGCTGACAGCTCAGAGCCTGGAGCCTGCTTCGGATTCTGTGTCTCCCTCTCTCTCTGCCCCTCCCTAGCTTGCACTCTCTCTCTGTCTCTCTCAAAAATAAATAAACACTAAAAAAAAATTTTTTTTTTAAACTGTATGATATCAGCACAAAAACAAACAAATCAATGGAACAGAATAGAGGGTCCAAAAATTGTTCCCAAACATACAGGGATTTAACACATAACAAAGGTGGCATTTCATGCCCGTATAAAAAAAGGTAGATTATTTTTAAGATAGAGCTGAGATCAATGACCTGCCGTCAGGAAACAAATTAAAGTCAGATTTCGAACCTACTCCATATGCCTATAAATCCCAGATCAATCAGATTTAAACCACTCAAAATAAAACCATGAATCTCTCAAACGGAAAGCAGAGAATAAATTTTCTAATCTCAGAACGAGAAAAACATTTCTTAACATGGCACAAAACCTAAAAATCACTTTTTTAAGTTTATTTATTTATTTTGAGAGAGAGAGAGAGAGAGACAGCACAAGTCGGAGACAGGCAGAGAGAGACAGAAGGAGGGAGGGAGGGAAGGAGGGAGAGAGAGAGAGAGAGAGAGAGAGAGAGAGAGAGAGAGAGAATGAATTCCAAGCAGGCTCTGCACCACTGACACAAAGCCTGATACGGGGCTTTAACTCACAAACCATGAGATCATGACCGGAGCCAAGATCAAGAGTCGGCCGCTCAACAAACTGAACGACCCAGAGACCCCAAACCTAAAAGTCATTTTTAAAATGATAAATCTATCAGGGCACCTGGGTGGCTCAGTAGGTTAAGCATCTGACTTCACCTCAGGTCAGGACGTCACAAGTTCATGGGTTCGAGCCCTATGCCGGGTTCTGTGCTGACAGCTCAGAGCCTGGAGCCTGCTTCAGATTCAGTGTCTCCCTCTCTCTCTGCCCCTCCCCCGCTTACGTGTGCTCTCACGCTCTCTCTCTCAAAAACAAGTAAACATCAAAAAAAATGATAAATCTATCTACATAAAAACCTACAATGTCTGCATGGCTCAATAAATATCATAAACAAATTCAAAAGGCAAATAACACACTAAGAAAAATATTTGTTAACTCATATGATAGACAAGGGTTTACCCCTTAATACATAATGAGCTCCCACAAAATAAGAAAAATAACCACAGATAGTTTACAGCAAGCCAAACAGCTCTTCAACATATGACAAGATGTTCAGCCTCATTTATAAAAGAAATGTAAATCAGGGACGCCTGTGTGGCTCAGTCAGTTGAGCATCTGACTCTTGATTTCAGCTCAGGTCATGATCTCATGCTTTGTGGGTTTGAGCCCCATGTCAGACTCCACACTGTCAGCACAGAGCCTGCCTGGGATTCTCTGTCTTCCTCTCTCTCTGCTCCTCCCCTGCTCACACTCTAAATCTTTCTCTCTCTCTCTCTCTCTCTCTCTCTCAAAATAAACAAATAAACTTTTTAAAAAATATATACTAATGCAAATTAAAACTACACAAGCTCCTGACCACAGCAGAATATACATTCTTCTCAAGTGCACAGAACATTCTCTGGGACAGACCATATTCTAAGCCTCAATGAATTTAAACAGAGTGAAATCATACAAACTACATTTCCATTCACAATAGAATGAATTAAGAAATCAGTAACAGAAATTACAAATATGTAAAAATTAATACCTTCCTCAGTAACCAATGAGTCAAAGAAATCATCCAAACAATAGAAAATACTTTGAGGTGAATAAACATGATGACACCACATATCAAAATGTATGGGATGCAATAAAGTAGAACTTGAAGGGAGATTTGTAAGTATAAATACCTATATTAAAAAAGAAGAAAAAAATAAATGAAAAAGAGGAAAGGGATGTCTGGGTGGCTCAGAGAGTTGAGCATCCAATTCTTGATTTTGGCTCAGGTCATGATCCCAGGGTCATGGGATCAAGCCCCACATCAGCATGGAGCCTATTTAAGACTCTCTCTCTCTCTCTCTCTCTCTCTCTCTCTCTCCCTTTGCCCCTCTCTCCTGCTTGTGTTCTTTCTCTCTCTCTCTCTCTCTCAAATTAAAAAAAAAAAAAAGAAAATCTCAAGCCAATAACCTAACCTTCCACCTTAACACAACAGAAAAGAAAAGCAAACCCTAAAGCAAGTAAAAGAAAGGAAATAAAGATTAGGACAGAAATTAATGGCATAGAAAATAAAAACAACAGAGAAAATCAACAAAACCAAAAGTTGGTTCTTTGAAAAGATTGACAAAATTGACAAACCTTTAGCTAGACTGAACAAGAAAATCAGAGAGAAGACTCAAATGACTAAAAACAGGAATGAAAGAGAGGATAATACCACAGACCTTATAGAAATAAAGCAAGGTTATAAGGGGAAGCTATGAATAGTGCTATTCCAACAAATAACATAACTTGGATGAAATTGACAAACTCCTTAAAAAAAACTAAAACTAATAAATAGAAAATTGGAATAAAGCTAAAACTAGGAAAAACAGATTAAATTAGTAATTTAAAAACTTCTCACAAATACAGACCCAGACCCAGTTGGCTTCACTGGTGAATTCTATCAAACATTTAAAGAAGAATTAATACCAAGGATTCACTAGGAACACCACCCAACTCATTCTATGAAGCCAATATTACCCTAATACCAAAACCAGACAAAGACATCATTAAAAACCAAAAAAGGAGAAATCTACAGACTGCTATATCTTATGAATATAAGATACAAAAATCTTTAATAAAATACTAGCAAACTGGATTTGACAACATATAAAAAGAATTATACATCATGACCAAGTGAGATTTACTCCAAGAATACGAGACTGGTTCAACTTCCTGAAAATCGACTAATACCATACCAATAGAATAAAGGACAAAAACCACACCATAACCTCAATAGATGCAGAAAAGGCATTTGACAAAATCCAATACCCTTTCATGACAAAAACCTCAACAAATTCCCTGGAAGGGAATCTGATAAAGGGCACCTATGAAAAATTCATATTCAACATCATACTTAATGGTGTTGAGTACTGATCCGGAATGAGATAAGGATGTCCACTCTTACAACTTCTCTTTAACATTGCACTGGAAGTTCCAGCCAGGGCAGTCGAGAAGAAGATGAAATAAAAGGCATCCAGATTGGAAAGGAAAAAATAAAGCTCACCCTGTTTGCAGATGATATGATCTTGTATACAGAAATTCCCTAAGGATTCCACTAAAAAATGATCAGAATTAATAAACAAATTCACCAAGGTTGCAAAGTACAAGATCAATATATAAAAAATAAATTCTATTTCTATACGCTAATGAACAGTCCAAAAAGAAAATTAAGAAAACAATTTACAATATCAAAAGAATATTTAGGAATAAGAGTAGCCGAAGAAGTGTAAAATTAAAAAATTATTGAAAGAAATTAAAGAAAATCTAAATAAATGGAAAGACATCCCATGTTCACGGATTGGAAGACTAAACATTGCTAAAATGGTAATATTCCCCAAATTGATCTACAGAGTCAACATAATCCCTATCAAAATCCCTGCTATCTTCTTTGCAAAAATTGACAAATTGGTCCTAAAATTCATATGGAAAGTCAAGGGACCCAGAATAGCCAAAACAATCTTGAAAAAGAAAAACAAAGCTTGAGGGCTCATTCATTTCAATTTCAGAGCTTGTGGAAAAGCTCCAGTAATCAAGACACCACGGGGCCCCTGGCTGGCTTACTCAGTACAACATGGGACTCTTGATCTCAGGATGGTGAGTTCAAGCCCCACAGTGGAGGTAGAGATTACTTAAAAAAAAAAAAAACTTTTTTTTTTTTTCTAAAAAGACACCATGGTACTGGCATAAGGACAGATGTATACATCAATGGGACTGAATTGAGGGACGGAAATAAACCTTCACATTTACAGTCAAAGGAGTTTGGACAAGCATATGCCAACACCACACAATGGAGATAAAACAGTCTTTTCAACAAATGTTACAGGAAAAACTGGATAGACACATGCAAAAGAAGGAAACTGGACACCTTCCTCAGACCCTACACTAAAAATCAATTCAAAATGGATCACGAGGGGAGCCTGGGTGGCTCAGTTAGTTAAATGCCAGACTTCAGCTCAGGTGATAATCTCATGGTTCATGGGTTTGAGCCCTGTGTTGGGCTCTTGCAAGCTCAGAGCGTGGAGCCTGCTTCGGATTCTTTGTCTCCCTCTCTCTCTGCCCCTACCCACCCCCCACCCCCCAACATCTCAAAAATAAATAAACATTAAAAATTTTTTTTAATTAAAAAAATTAAAAATGGATTGCAAACCTAAATATGAAAGGTAAAACTGAAAAAATTCTTATAAGAAAATATAGGTATAAATTTTATGACCTTGGTTTCTTAGATATGACACCCAGGGCAGAAGCAACAAAAGAAAAAATGGATAAACTGGACATCATCAAAATTTAAAACATTTGTGTCCAAAAGACACCATCAAGGAGATAAAAAGAATTCACAGAATGGGAAAAAATATTTGCAAACCATATAGATGATAAGAGATCTGCATCTAGAATATATAGAGAACTTCTATAACTCAACAACAAAAAGACAAACAACGCAATTAAAAAATGGGCAAAGGATTTGAACGGATATTTCTCCAAAGAAGATCTACAAATGGCCAATAACTGCATGAAAAGATGCTCAATATCATTAATCATTAAGGACATGCAAATCAAAACTACAATGGGCCACCACTTCAAACCCATTAGGAAGGCCATAATTAAAAAGACAGACAACAGCAAGCTTTTGGCAAGGATGTGAAGAAATTAGAAACCTCACACACTGCTGCTAAGACTGTGCAATGGTGTCGCTGTTTTGGAAGACAGCCTGGCATTTCCTCAAAAGGTTAAATACAGAGTTACCATATGATCCAGAAGGTCTGCTCTTAGGTATATACCCAAAGAAAAGAAAACATTCACATGAAAACGTGTACATGAATATTCATAACAGCATTATTCATAATAGCCAAAAAGTGGGAACAACCATATGTCCATCAGTTGATGAATGGACCAAAAAAATAAAAACGTGGTACTGTATCCAGACAATGGAGTATTATTTGGCAAGAAAACGGAATGAAGTCCTGATAACATGTTATAACATGGAGGAATCTTGAAGACATGATGCTAAGTGAAAGAAGCCAGACATAAAAGACCATGTATTGTATGATTCCATTTATATAAAAGGTCTAGACTAGGCAAATCTATAGAAACAGGAAGATTTGTTGTTGTCTGGGGCTAGGGGAGAAATGTTTGAGGAGAGTGGGGAGTGACTAATGGGCACACAGTTTCTTTCTGGGGTAATAAAAATGTTCTAGGGGCACCTGGGTGGCTCAGTCAGTTAAGGGTCTAATTCTTGGTTTCAGTTCAGATCATGATCTCACACTTCATGAGTTTGAGCCCTGTGTCGGGCCCTGCACTGCCAGTGCAGAGCCTGCTTGGGATCCTCTCTCTCTCTCTCTCTCTCTCTCTCTCTCTCTCTCTCTCTCTCTCAAAAATGAATAAATAAACTTTAAAACAAGAAAAAAGAAAAAAGTTCTAAAATTCATTGTGGTAATAGTTACACAACTCTGTGAATATACTAAAAGCCATTAAACTGTACATTTTAAATGGGTGAATTGTTTGGTCTGTGAATTATATCTCAATAAAGCTGTGATATTAAAAAAAAAAAAAAAAAGCAAACAAACACTAGCAGAGGCCACTGTTCAACTGTCGGATTGGCCAAGACCCTGAAATTCTATAGCAACCCGCACTGGTGGGGGGGGGTCAGAGGGTGTGGTGTGAGGGTGCATGATCATAACCTCTGGCAATCTCCATCAAAATTGCAACCCCACATGCTCCCCGACCCTGCAGTTTGGGATTAATCCTAGAGGAACCCTCGCACATGAATATGAAGTGTATGATGGAGGATATTCATTGCAGAACTGTCTATAATAAGCAAAAGGCTGGAAACAACCAAAATACTCTTTACCCTTTGTACTGTTTGAATTATTTTTTGCTGTGTGTGTGTTAATGGTTTTCCTTTTGTTTTTAAGAAAAAACACAGTCTTACCTGGTTTCAAATCCTGGTGCGCTCTCTCTCATAGCTGGGAAAGTCACTTCACTTCTCTGAGCTTCTGTGATCTGCAAAGGGAGGGATAATAATAATGTCTACCTTCAAGGTTGTTGTGGAGGATGAAATAAGACAACCCTTGTGCAAGGCTCCCCCCTGTGTCTGGTGCCTCGTCCTTGTTGTTTATGAATACGTTACTATGTACACGAGTTGGATGATAACAGGTCTCCATCCACATCTCTGAGCAGAGAGCCTCAGACCAAGTGTGCAGAGCACCAGCAACCCTCTCTGACTGGGAGAAGCCGGGAGAGGCAGCATCTGAGAAGGGACTTCAAGGATGAGGAATTCTACAAGCAGAGATGACTAGGGCCGGTGTTCCTGGCAAAGGGAGCCATTCACACAAAGACCTGGAAATAGGAGAGCCCTGGGTATTCACTCAATCGTCGTGCATTGGTTGGCTTCTTCAACAAAGCTTAGCTGAGCACCTGCTATGCGCCAGGCACTGAAGAGTGAAAGACAAAAGCCAAGTAGCTAGACCAGCCAAAGGAGGAATTATAGAGAGTACAGTGATGGGGACAAGAAGGGGCTGAGGCAGAGCCTCACCCGCATCCAACTGCTCAAGAGAACGGACCAAGAAAAGAAGGCTCAGAGAGGGATAGGGACTGCCCAAGATCACACAGCACATTCTCAACTTCTGAAAAGAGCCTCTCAGCTCTGCCCTCTCACTCGTCCCACGGGCCCGAAGAAGAAAATGCCCGCGGGGCCCTCCTGACGTGCACTCATCAGAAGGGAGACACAGTGCCATCCAAACTGGGGGCCCCACAAAAAAGGAGGGACAATTGATTCTCCAATGCTAACAACAGCTTGTTAATGGGCAGAGAGACTCCTGTACGTCTCGGGCACCAGGCTAAGTAGGACACCACATGCATGAGTCCAGATGAACCTACTACGGCCCTGTACGGTCAGCTCCGTTTTGCAGAGGAGAAAACTGAGGCACAGAGAGGTCAAGTTGCTTGCCTAAGGTCACAGCGCTCATAAGAGACAGCATCAGCAAGTAGACTTGAACTGTCTAGGCTCTGCAGCCTCCTGTCCCAGGGCCCACCCCCCCCCAAGGGAGCCACCAGCAGGGCCTAGATCAGCAGTCACAACCCCCCTCAGAAGGGCAAGGGGAGAGCTCTTCTCAGCCAGTCCAGGAGTGTCTCCTGATAACAGTGGCCCAATCAGGGGCAGGATGAATGGGTGGGTGGTGGAGGCTGTGTCAGGAACGTGTTGGCAGGGAGGAGGGTGGAGGCCGGGGGGGGGGGGGGGGGAAACAGCCCGCTGGCAGCCATCAGTCCTGCCTCTGGAAGGAGGGGACCAGAAAGGCCCCAGCAGGCACCTGCCTGACCCAAGTGGGCTACAGCATCATGGTTAGGGGGGGCCTGCTGCAGCCCATGGGAGGACTCTGGGTAAATTGACCGAAGACTCCCTCAGTACCATGGAGATGCCACGGTCACCCCCAGGTAGTCGCACAGGCAAGTGAGCTAACCACTCAGAGCCCTGAGCACACAGGCCATGCTTAATAAACGGGGCCCTTCCTATTAGGAACATGACTGTTTCCCTCTCTGGTTCTCACCAGGCCCCATCTATGCAGGGACAGTCCGTCCCCTCTTTTAGAGGAGGGGACAGAGGAAGGCTCAGAGAAGCCAAGTCAGGGCCCAGGACACCATCCAAGACAAAAGAGGGCCAGCTGGGGATCCTGGCTCTCCTGGCCCTGGGCTGTTGTCAGCCCCTCTCTCCAAGGCCACTGGTCCCAGCTGGACTCTTGCAGGTAAGTCCACATAACGGGGACTAAAGCAGGGCTCCCTGGCCAGTCATTTTCCATAAGGGGAAATGGAAGCCAGGACAGGGAGAGTGGCTGACCTAAGGCCACACAGCCCAAGGACCACTTACAGAGTGAACAACTGACCCCTCTGAGGCTCCAAGGCTGGGTCCCCAACTGATGCCCCCTCCCTCCTCACAACAGCCCCATAGGGCAAGTGCCACAAGCACTGGCCTGTCCCCAGAGGAGGAAGCTGAGGCCGGGGCAGCACGGCGAGGATGCCAGTCCAACGCTCCCATTTCACAGATGGGAGCTGAATTCCTCTCCTGTCTCCCCTACGCACCACCCCCCCTCCACTAGAACAGAAGCTCCCTCCAACCCCCAGGCTGGGATCTTCACCTGATTCCTTTTTCCCTTCACACTCTCAAAGCAATTACCTGTCACACTGGGGTGTTTTTCTACAAGTGGTTTCAGAACATGGAAAGGACCCTGGCTTCAGAGTGGGGGAATATGAACAATGACAGTAGCAACAGCTAGTATTTACTTAGGACCTACTATGTGTCATTCTTAACTGAAGCACAGACAGATTAAATGATGTGACTAAAATCTCACCTCTTAGCAGCCGATTGGCAAGTCCCTTCCTCTCTGAGCTTCTCCCTAAAGGGAAGGACCCAAGGAAGGAACCTATGGCGGGGGTTTTCTTGGTCGGGTCTAGGGCCACCTCGGCTCCCTCTCCAGAACTCCATGCCACCAGCTGCTCCAGTGCAGGCTGGCAGGGTGGAATGGGGCATGCTGATGGCCACACGCTTCCCCCTCACATCCTCCCACCTAGGGTTCCCGCTACCCCTTCAAATGCTCCCAAGAGCCCTGAAGTGAGCCATGGCCACACTCATGTCACACATGAGAACATAAAGTCTCCAGGAAGTTGCCCAGCCAGGAAATGGAGACCCAGGTGCCAACCCAGATCTGAGTGATACCAAAGCCCATTCTCTCTCCACTGGACCAATAAGGAGGCAGGCAAGGGAAGGGCAGTCTAGGAGGTTGGCACAGCATGTGCAAAGGCCTTGAGGCAGGAAGGTCAGATGTGCAGGGGGTTATTGAGTGGGAGGTCTGAACTGTGTGGGTCCCAGCTTAACCGGGCCACTGCTGGTCTTTGGCCCAGGCCCGAGGAGGTCTGAAGGAGGCCCCGAGAGGATCTATCCAGCAATCTAGATCAGAAGGTCCTGAAACACTGAGAGGCCATGAAGGTTTTCTCAGGCCCCTGACGGTGTAGAGAAGGGCAAAGTAAGGTTACTGAGCCTTCATCCCACAGTAACCCTGGCAAAGCACAGTCATCTCGAACTCTAGAGGGCTAGAGGGGCAAGAGGGGGCCTAAACCATGGTGGACTTCCCAGAGGAGGGGACATCTCAGCTGAGGTCTGAAGGCTGGGCAGTGTGTGAAAAGAGGGAGGGGAAGTATGATCCAGGCAGAAGGGACTGCTTGGGAAGGACCGAAGGAGTGTAAGATCAGTGTAAACCATGTAGCCTCAGTCTCCCCAACAGCAAAATGGGGGGAAAGACAAGCACACAGTGGGTAGCTGCATCTTTCCCACGCCCACTTCCCACCATCCCCCTCCACCAAGGCCTGAGAGGGAGGTCACTGGAAGGGGGCTACTGGTCCTCCTGCCCATTGGAGCCTCCCGGAGCCGGTGAGGGCGGCGGGCTTAGAAGGTCTCACCCACCCTATACCCTACTGTAGCCTCTACCCCAGAGTCGAGGCCAAGCGGCCTTTGCCAGCAGGTGGGCAGGCTCACAGGCCAGAGGGTCACAGCCCTGGTGTCAGGGAGGCTTTGTGAGACATCCCCATTCACAGACCAAGAGCTGAGGCTCTGGAGGGGCACCCGGCCCCAGGTCATACGGCGAGGCGGGGCCGGCCCCTGGATGAGGGTGTGGGCACTGGGACTGAAGAGAAGATTCTCAAGGCACCAGGCCCAATACAGGCAGGTCTCAGGGACCCACAGCCAGGTACCACCTGGCTGAGAGCGGAAGGCCTCCATCAGAATCACCGTGTGACCTCAGGCAAGTCACACCCCCACCTCGGGGCTCAGTATCTGCACCCGAACAGAGACCCTGGCATGCCAAGGATTCCTTAGCAGATACCATTCCCGATCCCAACCTTCCATCCCCACCCCACCCCACCGCCACCCCATGCCACTGAGATAACAAGCCTCTCCGAGGTCATCTCTCCCTGGGCTCCCAGCTGCCCCACCCCCACTGGCTGATGGGTGATGGCTGATGGGCTTGCGGGGACAACCGCCAGCCAGCAGCCTCTGCCCACTGCCTTCAGGGGCTCACAGTGTTCGCTGTTCCCTGCCAGCAGCCCTGCCTCTCTGCTCCGGGAACACACAGTGCCCCCCTCCTCCCCACCCACACCCATGCAGGAACTCCCTCCAGGGACACTGGTGGGCAGGAGCACCTGGTGGCCTGGCCCTGCCACACGGTCAGCCCTGAGTTCCACCCCCCTCCTCCAATCTCCAAGCCCACACACAGGTGGCCTGTCCCCGATGTGTGACCTCAGGAAGTCCAGTCCTCCATTTACTTATGCCCGACATGATGCCTCTGGCAGACCTCCGAGGGAGGGAGCATCTGAGCCTGAGGCTGGGGACAGTAGTCAGCAAGATGGCTTCAAAGCTCCTACCTGCTGCTCACAGGATCGAGGCCTGCTGCGTTCTTTCCTCCCTACCCCCCGACCCTCCCTTTAACTTGTAATCACCCCCTAGCCTTCAGACTTTGCACATGCTGTCACCTCCCCAAAGCTATACCACCTGCCTCCCTTGAGACTTCACAAACTCCAGTGCAAGGAGGGAGGGAGGGAGGGAAAAAGGGAGGAAGAGCTGAAGGAAGGGAGGGAGGAAGGGAAGGATGAATGGGTCCTACCCAGGGCCCCATATGATGAAGATGTACAGGCCTCGGCCCTGGGTCTGTCGAGTCCCACAGCCTATACCCCGACCACTGCTCTCTCCTGCCCCTGCCTGGCGTGTCCCTGTGGCAGAGCTTCTGACCCCCCTGACTTACACAGGGCCGTGTGCAAGTCTGAGACAACTCCAGGCCCCAAGCCGCACCCGGCACGGGCCCAGGCACAGAACAGGTAGCAGAGGATGTTTGCTGAGTGAGCAAGGAGTGAGGGAAGAGTGAGCCAGGGGCCATCCACAGGCCAAAGCAGCCACAACATGTCTGGTCCCATGTTCGTGGTGCAAACACGCTCGGGGCGGGCAGGCCTCAAACCGGCTCTGCCAGTGTGGCCAGGGAGGGGCAAGGCGCCGCAGGCTTGTACCGGCACCAGCAGAGAGAGGCAGGTGTGCTGCTGGGGACAGGACCTGCAGCCGGGTGAGGGCAAAGCCTAAGCGGACCACAGAGCCCACTAATCCCAGCCCCAGAGAGACAGAACTATTCCAGCCCCTGTAGCTCTGGGGTTTCTTCCTGGGCAGAAAGGGGACCCCTTTCTAGACCCCAGGCCCTGACCTGCCCTGTAGAGTGCAGGATCCCTTCCCGCTAGGATTTGTCTACACCTGTCCACAGCTTAGAAGCCCTAGAGGGAAGGAGAAGGCCCGGAAGCGGGAGGCGCGGGAGCAGGGCAAGGCGGCAGGCCACCTGGTGTAAAACCCTGCTCTGTCCCAAGTTGTTTCATGGCCAGTTTCCCGGTGTGGCAAGTGGTGTTGGGCATGGATCCCGGGGACTTTCAATCCCCTGGTGCTGAGTTATCTAGAAGACATCACTTGGCAACTCCCGCCCTGCCCCCAAAGCCCCGCTCTGTGGGTGGACGTAGCCAGAGGCCAGACTTACACACATGTCCTTACTCCCCACAGAAACAATAATAAAAATACCTACTGATTACTGAATGTGTATTGTATGCCAGGCATCAGGCTTGGCACTTGACATGCATTGTTTTATCTGGTCCTCCCAAAGCTGCTGTGAGGGCCAGCCCCCAACAGAGGAAACTGAGGTCCGGCTCACATGGCCAGTGAGAGTCTAGGTTCCTGACCCCACCCCTGACCCTGAGGTCACACTGAGCAGCCTCCATATCCCCAAGACAGTTCAGGGCAGAAAAAAAAAATCTCAGGTACACCCAGAAATCTTTAGCTGGAAGTGGTGGGGGGAGGCAAGGTCCATAGACCCCAAACCCACAGATCCCCTGAGTCCCGAGAGACCAAACCCCAACCCTGCCCTGCTGTGTAACCCAGGCTATGGAGGTCCCACTCTTGGCCTCGGTTTTCTCATCTGTAAAACGGGTAGGGTCCTGCCAGTTTCACCTAAGGCGTACAGTTGTTTAGAGCCACGGCAACTGGAGGGCTTAGTCCAGTCCTTAGGACAAGGTGAAGAAGCCACTGGGACGCCGTGCCTCCAGATGGGCTGGGCAGAGGGAACAAACATAAACCAGAAGCCACAGTGCTCTGTGGTGGGGACTCAGCCCCTCATCACCAGCAGCCCAAGAGAGGAAAGATGATTCCTCCCGCCCCCATGTAACTCAGTTCCAAGCCCTGTCAGTCCCACCTCCAAACACATCCTGAATCCAAACACACGGCCACCCCCTAGTTCAGGCCCAGCTTCCTCCTCCAAGCTGGCCACCTGGGGGCAGAGAGCCTTTCTGAAATGTCAGTCTGAACCGTCACTCCTACTTAACAGCCTTCACAGCCCCTAACCGACAAAGGACAAAGTCCTCACAGGGGCTTCCAAAACCCTAGAGAGGACTCTAGCAGTCCTACCCCTTTTCATTTATTCTGCCCTTCTCACTCGGTGTGCTGCTCCCCCTCACCCCAAGAACCCAGTAGGCGCCTGCCCTGGGCTTTGCACCTGCCGCCCCCTCTACCCAGAGCACACCACCCCTGGACAGCTACACCCCTCGCCCCTTCACTTCCTTCGGGCGCTTTACTCACACATCACCTGCTCAGGGGGCTTTTCCTAACCACCTGTTCAAATGGCAACACACCCAGACAACTCTGCTCTGTCTTTGAGTCTTGTTTCCAAAGCTGTACCTCCTCGCAGAAGGCCTCTCTGACCTCCCCCAGCTGGATGGAGTGAGGACCTTCAACTTCTCCTTCCTAGCGTGGACCGCAGCTCTGATGACATAGTGAGGGTACACATCTAACGAGGACAGGGGCCACTTCTGTCTCACTCACGGCTGAATATGCTGCAGTGGGTGTAACATTCAAGAGTTAACAGCTGGGATGCTTGGGCACCGTCCGGCCACTGGCCAAAAGCCTAGGGCCTAGCATGGAGTAGATGCCTGGTAATTACTGAATGGATGGATGGGTGGATGGAAGGATGGACGGATGGATGGATGGATGGGCGGACAGATGACAATGAACGGATAAGTGAACTGGGCCCACACAGTGGGCTTGGGACTTGCCAGGGATGCCCAGGGCCCTGAGAAGATGGCCCAGAGCAGGCACAGACCCGCCCAAGCTCACCAGCCAGGCTCTGGCCTGAGCAGCTGCAGCCAGCCCAGCCTCTCCTCCTGCACAACCCGACTTTCATTTCCCATCTTCTCTGTCTGAGGAAGCTCCTTCCCTCCGGGGAACTGAGTGAGGAGGAGGGGCAGGCGGTGGCCCTCCGGTCCGAAGAGGGGGGCTCCCGGGCTCCATCTGTCCTACCACAAAGGGGCTTTGTCCTCAGTGCCTGTGCTGAGCCTGGGGCAGACCAGAAGCCACCCCTCAGCCGCCCAGCAGGTCCCACCACCCCTGGTCAGCTGGGCCAATGGCTCCAAAGCCAGACCCCAGGGGCTGGGGTCCCTGAAACCTCATTAAGCCCTAAGAGGGAGGCTCTAGGGTGACCTCCGTGTTTGCAGATGAGGAAACTGAGGCTCCGAAGGGCAAAGATACTTGGCCAAGATCTCCCAGGCAGCAGAGAACAAAGCTGGGTTTCAAACCCACACCCATCTGGCACCAGAATCTTTAGTCATGGTTCTCAACTCACCTTGCCTGGAGCACAGACCCTCTGGGTTCAAGAGGGTGGGGGGGCCTTTCTGGAGGTACAAATGGGCACCCATGCCTAGCCCTGCACCCAAGTGGGGAGACCCTTACCCTGGCAAGGTTTACCCAACAAGGGAAGGAGGTCGGGCCCTGAACCCAGAGCCCTTGCCCCACACCCAGTCCATGCCCCAGGCACCTTGGGAATTGGCCAGCCAGTCCCCAACACGTCTCCACCACTTCCTGCCAGGCAGGCTTCTGCAGGGAAAGGATGTATGAGGAGGCAGAGAGGGGACAGAGGCCCCCACCCCCTCCTCACTGCTCCCCCATCAATCCCGTTTGTCTGGCTAGCACCCACCTTCTCTCCAGGGCCACTTCACCAAAGCCACGATGCCAACAGAACGCCCACAGGACAAGTCAGTCCTGCCCAGGAGTCTCTCCTCATGCCTGAGGACAGCATGTAGACCCCCGAGCAGGCCCTCGGGCTCTCCACTGACGGCCACCAGCCGCCTCTCAAGTCAATACCACTGCTCAGGGCTCCGACAAGAGGAGCTGCTCACATCACACCTTCAGGCCCTGTTCAAGCTATCAGTACTACTTCCTCCAGGAAGTCCTTCCTGGCCTGCTCCCTCCAAGGCCCCAACTGGCTCCCACCTTCTGCCCCAGATAGGGGTTCTTGATCCCTGTCTGAAACCCCAGCCCCCATGAGCTACCTTCACTCGGCAACAGTAACGGAGCACTGGAGCCCAAGTCTGACCCTTCTCTTTGTCTTCCCTTCACACCTTCAGCTGGAGACCTCAGCAAAGCCTGGCAAGGGTTTGAGGGCTTGCCTGGTCAACCTTCCAACTGCCTTGTACATGACCTATGCCTGCACACGCCAGGCGAGTTCCCACCACCAGAGCTTCGCCCATGCCCTCCCTCACCATTCTTTTTTCCCTCCTGAGCTCCTGCTCACCCTTTAAGACTCAGACCAGGTATCACCTCCTCTAGGAAGCCCTTCTGGCCTTGTCACGGGCTGCCACAGTCCATATGTGCCTACCCTGTGGTAGGACAATGATCAATGTCTGTGTCCAGCTCCACCAGAGCGTTGGCTGCTCCCAGAGCACATCCCTTGGGGTTTCCAGCACCCAGCACAAGCCCTGACACCAGCCGCAGGTAATCAAGAGTCCAGCTGCTAACTCCCTGCCCAGAGAATCCAGGGACAGAGGCCAGGAACAACCCCCAAAGGCAATAATGAGTCCTGTTTTGCCCACGCTGCCCACAGATCTAAGGTATGGGCGGAGCGGGGGAGGGGGGCGGGGGTGCTTTCTGCAAATGGCCAACTGGTAACCAAACCCACGTCGTTTCTAAAACTAGGGCACAGGAGAGAAACGGGAACAGCAGAATTGTCCCCAAATAGAACGGTGGCTCATCTGGTTCCAGGGCCTTCGGGAACACCTGGCAGGGATGGGGGTGGGGATCACAGGTGGCTGCTCCCAAGCCTCCAAAGGCCACGCTACAGTTTGGAGGGCAGGAAGGTCAACATCACCGCAGTCACTGCTGACACCCGGCCTACTTGCCTCAGGTCAGTCCAAAGCCTGGAAGTTGGTGTTCCTCTCCCACTTACCCCCACCTAACTACCGGGTGCTCCCTAAACTGTCCTACCTCTGAGACTTTGCTCACATGGGTCCTCTGCCTGGAATGCTGTGCCTCCTTCCTGCCAGTCAGAAACCTGCCCATCCTTGTAACCATAACCACTAGCTGGGTACTTCCTATAAGCCTGGCGCAGGCGGGCATTTGGGGGGAAATGAGTTTATCCAGTCCTCCCAACTGCCCAGCGAAGAAAAGACCCCCGCCCCCATCTCATAGATAAGGAAATTGGGGCTCAGTAAGAGAAGCCAGTTGCCCAGGGCACGCAGCACAGGAGGCAGATGGAACAGGTGATGTGGAGGGACCTGGGTGTCAGCAGCCACGGGGCACCCAGAAGGTCTGGCTGGGCCCGGTTCAGCCTTCTAGACGGGCCGAAGCTTGAGAACTTGGCAAAACTCAGGGACAAAATGCACAGGGCACAGCCCCGCCAGCCCAGATAGAAGAGGAGCCCCTCTCCCCTCTCCCTAGGGTGGCTACTGATGGATACTTTGATGCAATAGAACTATCTCCCCACAACATGCACAAACCCACCGCACAGATGAGAAAACTGAATCCCAGAAGGAAACAGTTGCCCCGTCTGGAAAGTGGGATGTGCCCCAGGAGCTTTCTAGCTGTGACATCCCCCTGTGGCCTGGTGGATGTTACTTCCCTCCTCCGAGTCTCGGTCTTCCTATCTGGAGAATGGGATTGTCAATCCTTTCCTCTTCAAGTTGATCCGAATTATAACAAAATAGCGGCTAACATTTACTGAGGGTGTGCTATGTGCCGGCTTTGCCGAGGACATCAGGCACCTCACTTGATCCCTAGACCAAGCCCGTAACGCGGATACTGTCATTAGGCCCATTTTTTCAGGTAGGGAAGCTGAAGCACAGAGAGGTGAACTGACTCACCAAAGTCACAGAGCTTGTGGGTGACAGCAGTTGGAGGTGCAGAAGCCCTGGGGTTGGAGGCAGGCGGCTCCCCAGAGAAGTCTCCTGGCCTCTCTGTCCTGAGAGGAATGCCTAGCAGGGGCTGAGGGAGGGTCAGGGGTCAGACAGGAGGCAAAGAAGGGCCCAGCCTGGATGAGGCAGGGTAGACCCATGGTGTTCATGGGGCCCTGAGTCCAAATCCATGTACTGCGTGACCTTGGGCAAGCCTCTGCTTGTCTGAGACTCGGTTTCCTCTCTGGTGAAACAGGGCCAGAACTGATGCCTTGCAAGACACTGTGAGGACTAGGTATGAGGACGAGGACAAGCACTCGCAACCGAACACGGGCTCAAGCATGTGCTGAGGGAGCCGATGACTTTTGAAGGAACCCCAGGGGCTGGTCACTTTTCCCTCAGGATCACGGTTACATCTGATTCTCCACTCAGAGGCTGTGGGAACGTGGGCACAATCCACCCCTTCTCAGCTCTGCCAGCCTTCCAGGCCACGTGACCTTAGACAAGTCACTTCGCCTCTCTGAACCTCCAAATCCTTTCTTGGGGCTCTGAGAGAGGGGTTCTGGCCTCAGGAGATTGGGGGTTCTTGGCAGTGGGGGCGGGGTTCAGTCCCGTCAGCTCAAGCAGAGAGAGCAGCTGGGGTGAGCCTGAGCTTGAGGCCTCAGTTTCCCCATCTGCCTAGCCGTGCTGGGGGATACTCAAAGGTGACTGTGGAAAGTGCTTTGTAAACTGTAAAGTGCGGCACCCTTGGGGTGATGATTATCGCCTTACTGCCTGAGAGGCAAAAAGAATCCTATGACTTGCTATCTAAGGCAGAATGTGTCAGAGCCATGAGGGAGGGCAGAGAGTGGCAGCGGGGTGCAGAGGAGGGAAGAACGGAGTCGGGTGGGGGGACAGAGGGTGGTCACTAAGAACTTTCTGGAGGCAGAGGCATCTTAGCCGCCTCGGCAAGTTTCGAGACGGCAGACCACTGAGCAGCGGGCCCACAGAGGCAAGGCACGGAGGCTGGACAGCTCGGGCACACAGGAAGACAGCCAACGGTTCAGAAAGACTAAGGGGTCACCCGAGTGAAAGGAAAATGTAGGAGTGACCGGGGTGGGGCTGGGAAGAGCTCACCTCCAGGAGCCCTTGCTGTGGAGCCCGGGCCCACCTGGCCTCTCTCTGAGCCACAGCTCCTTCCCCACAGAAAGCACTGGGCAATAACAGCTCCTGCCTCTCAGGCCAAGCAGACAAAGGGGCAAAGCACCCACGGCTCCATCAATGGTCACCTTCACAGAGAGAGACCCATTCAGTGAGGAGGCCTTCAATGCCAGGGATTAGGACACTGGGAGGCCTTGACAGGTCACAGATGGGCAAGTCACAGGTCAGCTGAGGCAGGAGCCGGGCTCAGGGAGGCCAGATGGCGCTGGTGGTTTCCAGTCTACCCAGTCACAAAACTTATCTGTTTCTGGTTAACCATCCCCTCAGCCACGTCCCGTGGGACAAGGCTGCCACAGATACAGGTGCCCAGACTCAGCCCCAGGGATTCCCTGATCAATTGGCCCGCAATTCCCGTCCCGAATTCCCACCTCGTCAGGGGATTACCTTCCTAATCACCGAAATATTAAGCACTTACTGTATGCAGGCTCTGTGCCAGAGCAGACACACATTAGCTCATCTGATCCTCACACCCCCTTATCAGAGCTGGCACCGGCCCTGTCGTCCCGTTTCAAAGACAGGGAAACTAGGGCTCCAAGCGATTGCTGTCCCACAATCCCACACAGCAAACGGCAGAATCAAGATTCGAACCCAGAACCCAGTGGCTCCGAGAGCCTTGCTACTTCTACTCCCTCTATGCCATGAGCATCCATTGAGCACCCATGAGATGCCAGTCCGGGCAGCTGGGGGCCCCCTGCAAGATCCGATACTCCAGATCTGAGTAGAGATCCATCAGCCAAACCAGAAGCCCCGAAAGTCAGGATCGCCTGCCCCCAGCAACATACCAACCCTAAACCTTGGGAGAGATTTCAGGAGAGCTGGGTGCACACTCCGTGGGAATCAGATGCTACAAGTCACCCAGCCGCCAGAAGCCTGGGCTCACGCTTTACCGTGCTGGGCGACCGTGGCCTCAGCCCTTGGCCCCTCTGAGCCTCAGTTTGCTTTTCTGTGTAACAGGAACAAAAGTTCTGTCCACGCCAGGCTGGGGCAAAGGATAGAATGGGCCACCTTGCTATGACCTGGCTGGAGAGGGCACAACATGAGGACATCCACATCAGATACACTGAAAGACGGGGCAGCAAATCCGGGCAGGCCAGGAGAAGGCAATCAGGTCTGCCGAGGCCTAGTTTTCTGACACCATCCGAACTTGACTTCCACTCCTAGCACCAGGAGTCCATCTCTGTTGGCCTCGCAGCCCAGTGGGTCTGAGGACTCGCAGGACTCCTTCCCGCAGTCTCAAACAGCCTACATGCATGCTAAGAAGACTCAGTCATGCCTGCCCTGGAGAACTCCCTGGCCAGGATCCCCATCACAGAGCCTCAGCGAGGGAAAAGTTCTCACTGCACAGAGGAGGAAACTGAGGACCGGGGCAGGAGGGAACTTGGCCAAGATCATCTGCTTCTCCTCTCCTTTAGCTCCTCATTTTATTCTGGAACTCCTCTGGTTAGTCTACGGGGAGGAGAGGAACTGAGGCCCAGGTTAGAGAGGAGTCACTTGTTCAAAGTCCTATAGCAAGGAGGGGGAGAAATGGGGGGTTTTGCTTCCAGCTCTGGGATCCTCCCCAGTCATCTGTCCCTGGACTCCTCCCCACCCAGGCTGTCCTGTGGGAAGGGGCAGGCTGGCTGAGTCGGGAGAGCCCTGGATCAAAAGGCAAGAGATGTGCATTTTTCTCCCAGCTTGGATAATATGTCCTGGGTCTTTCTGGCCTCAATTCCCCCATCTGTGAAAAGAGAAGGTCAGAACAGATCAGGAATGACAAACTCATGGCACACGTACAACATGCTCTACTCCTCTGCCAATGGCAGACATTACTAATCTCCCCCAGCACTCATTCCCATGAAGCCAAGACTTGGCCTCAGAATGCTTCTCAGCACAGCAGTGCAGGCCTGGGCCATCCTAAGGGTGGGTAACATCTGAGCCCCCACAAGGGAGGGCAAGGGAGAAAGACGTCACAGTCACTGAACATCCAGCAGATTCAAGTCACTGGGAGAAATTAGTGGATTTCATTTTCACAAGGGAGGTGTGCGAGGCTGATGCTCAGAGAGGCTAAGCGCCTTGCCTTTGGACACACAGTGGGAACGGGGCCTTGAACACAAGGAAGCATGTACTGGGCCTACCTTTCCAGAACTGTGATGCAGAGCCAATGGCCAGGTAAAGGCAGGTACAATCTCATCCCAATCTCCCTTTGGCCTTACTAAGTGTAAGCCCCATGCCCATTTCACAGCTTCAGAAACTGATTCGCAGGGAGGGGTTGTTAGCTGCCAGACGAGGAAGGACTTGAGTAGCGTCTGGTTCTCCCCCGTCTCTATTTATCTAGTTAATGTGTGCTGAATGCTTTATTTTGGTCCTTGTGGGACATCCTAGGAGCCATGACTCATACTATGCCACTTCACCGATGAGGAAACTGAGGTGTCCCAAAGGAAGTACCCCTCCCCCCCACCAAGTGGCTTGAGTGGAAACCAGAGTGGTTTACCGTGGAGATAAGGCGGTAGTGGAGGGGAAGTAAAGGGCTGTAGAGACCCAAGGGAGATAGAGGTGTGGGGGCCACACGACCTGGGCAGGAAGTGGCTTCTCCCCTCTGGGCCTTGGTATTTACATCTGGAAAATGGACCAATCTCAGGTAAGGCAGGCTTTCTCAAAGTGGGGCCGAGCTAGACCCAATAAATGCTCTCCCCAGTTCAGCCTCCTCACACAGCAAGGGCAGAGCAGGACTCAAATCACCCAGCACATGGGTGGCCTTGTCTGTGAATACCCCTTCCTAGGCCATGCCTGCCCAGACCAGCCCCTTCAGACTCTGTGAGCTCATCCACTAAGGCCTTCATGACACAGCGGGTATGGCCCGACCCACTGGGCCCACCGACCCACCCAGTGTAACGTCACCCAAGGCAGGTCCCCTTTCCTACGTACCTACTGGCACCAGGCACTGGGGCCATATAGCCCTCCTTTAATTGTCACCTGATAGGGAGATATTTATTGTCCCCATTTTCGAGACAAAGAAAGCATAACTCTCGGAAAGATACAGTAAATGACCCAAAGATGCACAACGAGTGGAGACAGAACATGAACGCAGACCTGACTCCTGAGCCCTTATCATACCTTTGGTCTCCAGCTGACCCCTGCCTGCTCCCTGCCCCACTCCCAGCCTCCAGCCACCCTCTCTTGTCTTCCTACCAGTGAACTCCTACTCCACTCTCAAAGCCCAGCCTCAAATGCCTCCTCCTCCTGACTCCTGATCTAGGCCCTCACAGAATACTTGGAGTCCAGCCCCACAGATCTATTTCTACCAGATGCCTTGGCCAGCTCTGTACCCCTGGCCTCCAACATGGGTCTGTTCACACAGGGGACACGAATTAGCCCCTTGTGTGAGGATGAAGGTCAAACTCCTCCCCAAAGCCTACACAGCCCCATATGGTCCAGCCCTGCTGATAACACCCACCCCCATTTCACCTCTCACCCACTCTCCTTAACTCTCTGTGCTCCAGACTCACAGGTTTTCCCACTGTTTCTCCATAACAACACACACTCCCCCACCTCAGGGCCTTTGCACATGCAGTTCCCTCTGCCTGGCAAGCCCTTCTCCTAGCTCCATGCCTGGCCAACTCCTACATGTTTCCTTCAAGATTCCTCTGCACCCCACGCCTCTCTCTCTCTCTCTGGGCCCTTATCACATTTGTGATTATATATTAATTATTTGGCAACTTGTTTGATACTTGGCTCACTCTCTAGACTCAAATATCTGGGAGACCAGGGACCCGTTTGCAATTCTGCAGCAAGGACTTACCCCGGATGACTACTCTCCACAACCCCAGGGGCCCTGGGAAGTGTCTGAACAGAAGGGGAAAAAGGGCGCTATCTCTCCTTAACTTGGAGCAAACTGTTGCTCTCCCTCAGCACCACCTCCTGGACGCCTCCTCGTGCCTCCTACAACTCTCACTACTAATCCCATCACCACACCGCTCAGCCTGAGTTTGAAACTCCTGGTTATTAGCAGATGCTCATACAGGGTCATGGATGTTTGCATCGAGGCAGGTTTGAGAAAATGAGGTCATTTGAGGACCAGGGGGCTGGGGTGGGGGGGCATTGTCAGCAGGTCACTGAGCCATCCCCTCCCTGGCTCCTGGGGCTTGGCAGAGACAGACATCCCCCCACCCCTCCCAGGTCACAACCAGGGAAGAAGCAAAAGAAGGCACTGCGCGTGAGCTAGGGAGAGTTCATGCTCCAGGAAGAGGTGGGCAGTGGAGGACAGAGCCAGGGAGCCTTCCTGGGAGAGGCGGGCCTGAAGCTAAACCTTCAAGAGCAAGAACAGATAAGCAGCTCATGGAGGAGAGGACAGTCCTGGCAGGGACACCTTCAGGAGGAAAAGCCCAGGGGCCACACAGGAGGGCCTAGGCAGGCAGTCAGCTGAGAGAGGTGACACACTGCAAGTCACTTCCCTGGGTGGAAAGACCACATCACCAAAAGGACCTCGTGGCTTCCACACAGTCACTCATCAGTACAGTCTTTTCCGACACTGTTGTGTGCCTGGTCCCGTACTGGCAAACCCCTGCGCCCCCAACAACGGAGGGGTGCAAGGGCGGCCAGGCTGGGGTCTCTGAAGTGTAGACCCAGCTTCAAGATGTGTGGGCTTGGCCAACTCACTTCCCCTCTCCAAGCCTCAGTTTCTCCATTGGGCCGATTTTATACTCAACAAAACTGAGGCCTGAGGAGGCAGTGAGTTGCTTAGGGTCACACAGCTGCCGGATGGCAGGACTGTACGGGACGTGTTTCTTTCTCCAGGGGTTATGAAGTGGCTTTTCGGACACCAATCCATCCTCTTCTGGAGACGAGCCCCACTAGGGCCAGCGCCCTCGGCCCCCACCCATTTTAGGCGATTCATCCAGCGAAGCGCTCATTTAGGGAGCACCAACTACACACCAGGCTCCTGCATGGTGAAGTACGTACACGCTGCCCCCCTTCCATGCGGGGACCCAGAGGGGCAGTCCCTTGGCCCGGGTCACCCAGTGAGCCAAGAAGCCTTGGTGTCTCGTCTGCCTAGCCAGGAGGCTGAGGCTGACAAAAGGGTCAGTGACAGGACCAGCCTGGCCTATTCTCGAAACCAAGCCCGATCTCAGCGGCACTGTGGCTGGGCCTGGACTCACCCCAGGTGACCGAGGGACCACTGCCCCAGTTGTAGAGGTCCTGAAGCTCAGGAAGCCTCATCTGAGGTCACGCACTTGCTCTGCCCACTGTGCCATCAGCCTAAAGGCCCCAGAGGCGGAACTGATACCCCACAGGTGAGCTTCTTCTGTTCACCCCCAACCCTCCAGCAGCCCAGTAGTCCCAGCCAGACCCACCTGCCACTGATCAGGACCCCCAGATCAGAGAAGGTAAGCCATTGTTTGACCACACAGAGCAGGGCAAGTGGTGGCCCCTTTGGGGACTCAAACCCACCCCTAACCGAAGCCCAGGCAGGCAGATGGACCGGGCCTGGTGGAGAAAACCCAAAACTTTTGCCAACTTCTGAGCAGGCAGGCGGCTGGGTCTGCCAGGGGCGAGGCTGGGGGGCTGGGGGTAGCGAGGACCAACAGCGTGGCCCAGTCCCTTCCAGGCCGGCGGCACCAGGCCCAACCCAAAGCCCCAGGAGTATAGGGAAGTCCTGGTGCCCGGGCCGGAGCCCCTGGCTTGGCGCCCCCAGGCCCACCCTGCCCGCCCCCTCTCCACCTCCCATCCCCGGCCGGGGGCGCCAGGCCCCGCAGCCGCGGCCAGAGGCGGCGCCGACAGGCTCAGATTTCAGATTTGGCCTAGACCCGGCCGGGGGGCTCCGGCCGGCTCCCGCTCTCAGGGGGCTCGTAGGGGAAGGGTGAGTCGGCGGTGGTCCCCGCGCGGACAGGACCCCTGAGCCCCCCGCCCAGCCCCCTCCCCCGCGGCATCACAACAAAAGGCCGCGCCGGGCAGGTCCCCGCGCGCCCGCCCAGCGTTCCGGGATCGCGGCTCGGACCCGGGGGCGGAGGCTGGAGGGGTGGACAGGAGCCCCCGCGGCTCCGCGACCCAACGCCACGGTGGTCCCGCGCGGGGGTTCCCCCATGCCGGCCGGGACTGGGGGCCAGCGGACGGGCGGGGGGCGCTCACCTGGGCCGGTCGGCAGGCGGGCGCACCGGCAGACAGACGCACGGGAGGGCGGACCGCCGGACGTCCAGGGGGTCGGGCAGACGGCGGCCTTGGCCGCTCCGGCTCCCAGGCCGGAATGGATTCCGGGCCGGGAGAGACAGATCGAGAGAGAAAGGGAGGAGGAGAGGAGGAGGCGGCGGCCCGGGGAGGGGAAGAGGAGGGAGGGAGCGCGCGAGCAGGGAGGAGGGGCCCGGCAGGCCGCCGGGAGGAGGAGGAACGAGGAAGCGTGCGGGGACCGATTCCCCGCCGGTGACCTAGGAGAGACCCACACGCGGGTCCCCCACCCACTGGAGCCAGGGGTCCGGGAGGGGCAGGGCAGGGGGCGGAGGCACAGAAACCCTGCCCCCACCCCGCCGGGTGAGAGCGCCCCGCCCTGTGAGACCCCAAAATGCCCTCCCCAACTGCCCCCAGTCGACCCACCCTATTTACCCCAAATCCACCTCTTTTCGCAATTACGGGTAATGATAATCATCATGTTAGCACTGATGGAGCCCTCACTCCTGGCCAGGCACCATGCTAATGGCCAGGTCGACTTTAGGCTCTATTCCTAACAACACCTAGGCTGGGCGGGCTGATGATTATCCCCATTTTACAGATGAAGAAACTGAGTCACAGAGAAAGAAGTCACCTGACAAGAACCAGGCCTTGGACCCTGGCCTTGACCTGTGTTTCCCAAAGTAGGGACTGGGGCTGGAGGCACCGTGTGGGGAAGAGCAACATTTATTTTAATAGATGTGTGTTCATTTTAATGTGCATTGAAAAACCAAACAAAACAGTAACTAAGGCAGCTCATCAGAAGTCACTGAGTTCTGGATCTTCCTGCTTATGAGGGGGCTGAAGCTGGTGTTTAGTGGCAATCACACTTCCAAGTAAATAAAGAGGCAAATTATATCTGGACGCATGGGGCAAGGAGCTTAGCAGAAAAAGGAGACAATAAGGAAATGCTGCCTCAGGCCACAGAGGCTCCCCCAACCACTGTGCCAACCACTTTACCCCCACCGCCTCCTGGCCCAGGCTCCAGAACTGCCCTATTAGGGGTGGGCACCCCACCCTTGGCTCTTCGCTTGCCCTCCTGGAATCATGGCCTAGGGAAGGGTGGGCCTGAATCCAGTTTTAAATACCACCACCTGCTTCCTCTCTCCTCTGAAAGTTCTCCCATTTCACAGACGGGAAACTAAGGCCCAGCCAGGTCAAATAGCACCAGGCCTAGGCTTCTCCTAAGAGGAGCTGGGAGGGAAAGCCTAGAATACGGGAGGCAAAGGCCTCAGAGTACAATAGAGCCTCTAAGAGATCAGGAATGAGCAAGGCCTAGAGCCAGACTGATTTGGGTTCAAATCTAGACTAGTTGCCCACCTGCTGCACCTGGTACAAATCCACCAGCTTCCCCAGCCCAGTCCCCTCACCTGTAAAACAGAAGTGAACATGGTCACAGAGGACTCCTGAGAAGGTGAGAAGGGACAAGTGTGAGGGTGGCTGCACTTGTTCTCAGCTAATGGTAGCTCTTATGGTCGGTAAACTGAGGCCAGAGAGGGAAGTGGCTGCCCGAAGTCCCACAGTAGGCCAGCAGCAGAGCCAGCACCAGAAGCCAGCCCGGGCTGGTAAAATGGCTTGCACTTGTTTGCAGGGCTGGCTTAAAGATTAACCGCAATTTCCTGGGATTCTGGGCGGGCCCCTTGCTGGAGGAGCAAGTTTCTCAGCCCTTATTCACTCCTGAAGGCCTCTCCGGGCCACACTGGGCCAGGGACAGGATATTCATCCAGTGGGTGCTGGAACCAACTCTTGGCACCCCTTGCAGGAGCTAAATGGGCTCATCTCTTTCCAACAGTTCAACGATGTCACCTTGGTAGCCTGATATTAGCCACGGTCGGTGGGAATATTTTCACCTTGGAAATAAGCAAAAAAAAAAAAAAAAAAAAAAAAAAGGCTTTTTTTTTTTTCCCTGCCAGTGAGCTAATTGTTAAATATTTACAAGTACATCACATTCATCCCCAGGAGTTCAACTGAAAGTTCCGGGCCTCTTCTGGGCCTGGGATGACAGAGGGCTTTAAAAGCACAGACTTTGGACCCACATACCTGGTTTCAAGTCCCAACTCTGCCACTTCTTGTATATGTGACGTTTAGCATGCCATTTCTGTAAGCCTCGGTATGCCAATCTGCAATATGGGCTAAAGATAGTGCTTCTTTCAGAAGACTCCCATGAAAATGAAATAGGTGATATACACTTAGTATGTGAGAGCCCTCATTAGTCATACCCCTACCCACTCTCTTGGAGAGTGGGGGACGACTGGGGCAAATGTTGGCTCTCAAGCACAGATGTGGCCTTCCACCTGGAGCCATCACTGGTTTTGAGGCTTGGCTCAGAGGCTGAGGTTCTCAGGAGGCCCTTCAGGAGGATGTGGCCAGCACAATAGTTTCATTATTGAGTGTTGGAAGTGTTTGTTATTTTCAAACCACCCCTCTGGGCCTTTGCTCAGGCTGTAAGCCAGCGGAGAATACTTGCCCCATATCTCCCACTTCCCAACCCCTGCTGTTCATCAAGGTCCTGAAAAAGCACCACCTCCTCCAGGACATGCTTCCTGACAAACCCCTGATGGAGGCACACTGCAAGTCCATCTAGGGTATGTCTGTCCCCACCCCGAGGGCAGGGACTATGGCCTGACCCGTGCCCAGCACAGAGCAGATACTGCCCAGTTGGCCGGAGAGATAGGGACATCCACAAAAGCTCAAGTTCCAACTCTCCATTGACTGCATGACCCTGCCCTCTGAACCTCAATTTACTCATCAATATACTGGGGGAAACAACCGTACCAACTTCCATGATTATGCAGATACAAGAGTCCCACTGGTCTAGCCTGGTGGATAAGTGGCTCTTTGTGCATTATTTTGTTTAAAACCTTGTTAGTAGAACAGCAATTCATTGCTTAATACCTGCAAAGTATTCATCATCGTTAACGGACAGCAAACATTCATTGACCACCACCAGTATACAAAGCCCTGGGCCAGGCCTAGAAAGCCATGAGGACAATCTCCCAACCCAAAGCACCCAGCAAATGACAGATATTATGGATATCAACATGTTATGTCTCTGGAAACCTCCTCATCCCTCTGACACCCAACCTGAGTCAAAGCTACACAGAAGACAGGGTGGAAGGTGTGGGGCGGGGCCTGGCTCAACACGACTGGCGACAGTCCCCTGGGTGAGACTGGTTTCCCCGCCACATGGGATCTGAGGCACCACCCCCCACCAGCAACTCTGACTCAATGGCCTGTTTGCCACGCCCACCCCCAGCCCAGCTCACCCTCTGACAGCCTCAGCGACAGCGACTGGGAAGCTGACCCGTCACAGACTCTCCGCGGGAAATTCCAGACCAGCCCTGTCATTCCCCAGAAGGTCTACTACAAGTTGTCTGTTCAAAACCACTGGGCTCAGTGTGAAAGAATAGGGTGGAAGAGTAGGCAGGCTCTAGCTTGAGGCTGTGGAGTGGGCTTGGCACCTTCCGTGACACTGCACTTTACAGTTTACACAGAGATGCCCAGTTCTTCAGTGCCTCAGCCTGATCTGGCCCTTGCCAGCCACTCGGGCCTCCTACGCAGGTCCTGGTGGCCTTCCCTCCTTGTCAAGCCTGCCTCCCTGCAGCCACTCCGTCAGAGCTGATCATTCCACCCGGAGGCCTCGTACCTGCTGGCCCCTCTGCCGGCAATGCTCTCCATGCCCTAGTGCCTGGCCAAGCCTTACTCTTCCGTCCTCTGGCCACTCAGTATTTACCAAGCATCTACCGAGCATCTAGGTGCTAGGGTCTGTGCTGGGGGCTGGGGATGCAGCGGGGAGCAAACCAAGTCTGGTCTCTGCCTTGGAGTTGCTCACAGCCTCGGGGAGAGGCGAGTGGGACCCGCACACTGGGCATGGTGATGGAGCAAGCACTGGGGGCTGGAGGGGCCCAGGGGAGCCCCCCAGCATGTATAATGCTATACTCTTCTATGGAGAGTGTAGGAGCCTGAGGAGAGATGGTGTTCCAGGCAAAGGGAACAGCATGAACAAAGACACAGGCCCAAACCACTGCTGTGTTTGGAACTATGGCCGCGGCAGCGCTAATGGAGCACGTGATGGGAGCTGGAGTTGGGGAAGTGAGGTGGGAAGTGTGGCTGGGGTGAGCCCCGAAGATCCCTGAATGCCAGGCTTGGCTTCTATCTATCTCAGAGGCCCGGGGGAGCCATGGAGGGTCGTAGGCAGAGAAGGGCTTGAGGAGATATGCGATCACTGAGTGGGAGACAGATTGAGGGGTGGGGAGGAGCAGTCTGGAGGCCTCTGTGCTGACGGCAGCCACAGCTGAGCCAGTTAAAGCCAGGTCCCTGGCTTACCTGGTGTGTGTGCACCGGAGTTCCAGGCAGTCGGGCCAGCCCAGCCTGAAGGCATAAACACGGGACACTAGAGAAGCGTGCCTCGCCCCAGGAGAGTCAGAAGGACTAGGAGCAGGTGAGCCTGTTCTCCCTCAGAGGCCAGCTGCCAGGAGTGTGGCCCATCTCCAGCATGTTCCTCCAGCATCCACCCACCTTCCAGCCAAGGGAAGCGGGTGGAGCCCAAGCAAACCAAGGTGTTAACCACTGAGTGCAGCCCCACACAATCAAAATCCTCTCAGCCCCACCTTCTGTGTGTGCACGGCCAATTCACAGACGGGAAGCCTGAGGGTCAAATGCTTCTCTGTCCAGCCCAGGGTCTGGTGACAGGACAGGGGATGTCACAGGCAGAAAAGACCTACCCATGTGAAGAGAAGGGAGGCACCTGGCCCCACCAGGCTCCTGTGAAGGCCAAGAGCCAAGAAACTCAGCCACACACCTCACCACTCTCTTCAGGCCACGGTGGAGGACCAGAGAAGGACAGACACTCTCCCAAGGTCACACAGGGCATCTCTGGCAGGCAGGCCCCGCTCCAGCCCAGGCCTCCTTCCACCATGTCTCAGAATGTTTGTGAAAAAAGATGAAAAGAGCCGGGCCCTTGATCCGCCTGGCCTGGCGGGAGGGCAGAGGGCAGGGAGGAAATCTGCAGCCAGAGCCGTGACCCCACAGATCAGAGGGGGTTAGAAGCCTGCTGAGCAGACAGGAGACGGCCTGCAACAGGAGGGCTTCAAAGAATACTTGTAAAAATAATCATCATAGCACCAGCTCACTGTCACTGTGCACAGAGCTTCCTGCCCAGTGCTCCGTTCTGGGGCTCTGTGTGTACTTCTTTGTTCTTCACAGCACTATGGGGTAGGAGCTACTGCTATCCCCATTGTACAGATGAGGAAACTGAGGCTCAGTGAGGGGACATGCCACAGTGAGGGAGTGCAGGACCTCGAATGCAAACCCAGGCAGAATTCAAGCCCCTCTGAGAATGATACTCTGGCGGTTCTGTCCTGCCCAGACCTTCTGTGAGCCTTGGCCTTCACAGCCTTCACCTATTTCACATCCAGAAGGGAGAGGTGGGACACATGGAGCCTGGCCCAACTGCTGATCTCCACCCCAGTCCCCTCCCTGAGCCTCCATTTCCACCTCATCTCCAAAGGCTCCCAGGTTTCCAAACGGACTGTAGCAATGTTTTGTGGGAGGGCTTTGAAAAGTAGATACCAAAGAAGCAAAAATGTTAATACCATACTCCGCCTTCGAGGAGGGGCGCATAACTCCTCCGTTCCTTAGTGACTTCCTTCCTTCCAAGGAGGACAGCATGGAAGGTGGGGCAGGGAGGTAACTTTGCAGTAGAGAAACCCAACAAACATTGCCTCAGCCAGGTGGTCAAGGTTGACATCAACAGGGATAAATCATGGTGATAACATGTGCCCTTGATAAGATGTGATGAGAACAGCACTTCACCTCTGTGGTCTTCTTCCCAGGAATCCATAATCCCAATGTAACCATGAGAAAAACATCAGACACATGCCAGTAGAGAGATAATTCTACAAATATTAGCTCACCCGTTCTCCTTAAAACTGTCAAGGTCATCAAAAGCAAGGAAAGTCTGAGAAATTGTTACAGCCAAGAGGAGCCTAAGGAGGAGACACGATGATTAAATATAATGTGGCCTCTGGGGCACCTGGATGGCTTAGTAGGTTAAGCATCCGACTTTGGCTCAGGTCATGATCTCATAGTTCATGAGTTCAAGCCCCATATCAGGCTCTCTGGTGTTCCCCCTCCCCCCCACCCCCACCGCCGCTCCCCTGCTGGCTCGTGTGCACACGCGCGCTCTCTCTCTCAAAATCAATAAACTTGAAAAAGAATGTTTTAAATAAATAAATAAATAAATAAATAAATAAATAAATAAAATGGGGCATCCTGGATGGGATCCTAGAACAGAAAAGGGAAATTAGGGAAAAACTAAGGAACTCTGAGTGAAGTGTGGACATTAGTTAATAATAATATACCACTATTGTTTCATTAGTTGTAAGCAATGTACCATACCAATGCAAGATGTTAACAATAGGGGTATATGCCACATTATGTTCTAGAGCCAGAAAAAAGAAAAAAAGGGGGTTTTAGGACAGGCAGGAAGCCAAGAAAGCGGTCTCTAAACATTTCCTTCTAAAGCTGGGGAAACTGAAGACTGAAGAACGGAAGGGACTTGCCCAAGGTCATACCGCAAGTTTATGACAGCCTGGACTAGGATAAAAGTTTCTTGATGTCACAAGAATTTATTAAATGTCTACTGTATACAGTGCACCAGCCCATGTCCTTGTCATGGTGAAGGTGGGTTGAGAGGTTCAAAGATTTGTCCTTGGCTCAGCGACTTCTTTGGGCCAGGTGTCCAAGGACACAGACCCTGCCCCTTGGGGACTCTCAAATCAGAAGGGGAAACAGACGCTGAAACATCCTGAGCTAGAGGGCCAGGAGCCATGAACTTCCATGACCGAAGGATCCAGCCCCACCATCTGCAACCCGTGGGACTTTGCGAGGCCTCACTCTGCTGCTGGTGATGTCGAGCACCTGGTGATTGATTGTACCAACTACCAGTGACGCTGAGAGATTCCAATAAAGTGTCAAGGCTGAGAGGTAGCTAGCACGGTGCCTTGCGCACTGCACAGACTCAATGAACGGTGATTCCTTCCGTCTATTTTTTTAATGTTTATTTATTTTTGAGAGAGAGTGAGTGCAAGTGGGGGAGGGGCAGAGAGAGAGGGAGACAGAGGATCCAAAGCAGGCTCTGTGCTGACATCAGAGAGCCCGACGTGGGGCTCGAACTCACGAACCATGAGATCGTGACCCGAGCCGAAGTCGGACACTCAACCGACTGAGCCACCCAGGCGCCCCGTTTCCATCTGTTTTTAAGTTCAGTCTGAGGGCTGGAGGAGCTGAGAGAGGTAGACATTTCTCAGCTTGCCTAGATGGGGGTTTCTCCGGGAGGCGCCCAGATGAGGGACATTTAGGTTGGGTCTTGAAGGATAGGAAAGGGTTTGCCAGGCAAAGAGGAAGTGGAAACTGTGGCCCAGGCTTCCGGAATTCACTGTCTGGTCTGGCAGAGAAAGAGACGTCAGGGCATTTCCACACGACAGGACTTCCTCTGGCCTCTCCCTGGGCTTTGGGGCTCACCACTACCTGCGCGGACGGCAGAGGCAGCAGGGGATGGGCCAGGGTGGGGGCGGGGAACCAGAGCCAAACGACTCCAGGACTCGGTCTGGAAATGAAACCAAGTCGTGCCTCCCACTCACCAGCTGAGTGTCGCTTATAGAACTTCCTCCTTCTGTTCCTGTTTAGGAATTACCAGGGCAGGCTCTGTGGTGGCTAGGGGATTGCCCCAAAGGCCAGGCCTGGAGCCTCTGGGTCCTCTCTGGCCCCTCAAAGACTCCCAGACCCTTTGTCTGGTCAGTCTCCTCCTTGTCCTATTCCTGCCCTTCAACACATCCTTTCTCCTTTCTGCCTCCACACATCTGCCTGTGCATAGGCTCCACCGTCTCCTCTCTCTCTGCTTGTCCAAACCCTGCTTGCCCCTGGACCCCTCCTGGAAGACTTCCACAGACACCCCTCCCCATCCTGGCCTCTGTATCCCATTCACAGGTCTCCTATATGGCAAGACTTGTGCCAGGACAGATGTAGCAGTGATGGTCCTTTGGAGCTTGGGCCTCTAATCCCTATGTCCTTGTCCATCCATCCCGTATGCTTTGTTCACCCCCGGCGGACAGAATCGAAAACCAGGACCCCAGTCCAGTGCAATCTCTCCACAGTGCAGCCTTAGGCACGTCCCTTCCCCTTTCTGGCCAGCATTGTTTCCATAGCTGCAGAGTGAAGAGGTCAATGACACGTCCAGGGAGCCATAAGAAATCGGCAGGAAGGATGACGAGGCCTGCCCTCACCCCGCCCTGCCAACCCCAATATAAAGCCTCCCCCTCCAAGTGGAACTCATAAAATGCATGCACAAGGCTCCAATTCATGTGAATTTCTGGGTGGAAACAAATATGGGGGCCCAGGAAGGAGTACCCACCAGGCGGCCAAATATCATTGTTAAGAGCAGCTACAGACACCTGGCTTTGAATCCTGCCTCAATAGCCCTGTGGCCTTGGGCAAGTCACTTGACCCCCCCTCACCCTCCCTTCTCTCGTTTGTAAACTGAGGGGAAAGGACACACCTCCTGTGGCTCTTCAGTGATTAGCTTGACATGCGCATGTTAGATGTTTGGTAAATGGATATGTTGTTGTTGTTACTATTATTTCTGGTGCAGCTGGCCCAAGATTTCATTAATAAAGTGGACAACATAGCTCTGTCTCTCAAAAATGAGTAAACGTTAAAAAAAAATTTTTTTTTAAGGGGGGGCGGGTGCCTGGATGGCTCAGTGGGTTAAGTGTCCAACTTCAGCTCAGGTCATGATCTCACGGTTTGTGGATTCATACCCAACGTTAGGCTCAGTGCTGACAACTGAGAGCTTGGAACCTGGTGCAGATTCTGTGTCTCCCTCTCTCTCTGCCCCTCCCCTGCTCATGCTCATGCTCTGTCTCTTAAAAATGAACAAATGTTACAAAAAAAATTTTTAAATAAAATAAAGTGGACAACGTAGGCAGCCTTAAAATTAACAATGTAGATCTATATACTTTGCCATGGAAAGAGTTCATGCTGTATTAGTAAATTAAATTATGTTACAGTATTAACATATAATCCCATTTCTGTTAAAAAAAAAAAAAAGTGGGCATAGGAAAAAGAGATAAACATCAGTAGGTTTCTAGCAGTTGTCCCAGGGATAGAGGATCATACATGAGCTTAATCATTTTTTTCTTTTGTGCTTGTCCTTACTGCTTTAAAATTTTTTTCTTTAAAAAATTTTTAATGCTGTTTATTCATTTTTGAGGGAGACAGAGGGAGTGAGAGGAAGACAGAATCCAAAGCAGTATCCAGGCTCTGGGCTGTCAGCAGGGAGCATGGAGCCCGACACAGGACTGGAACCCATGAACTGCAAGATCATGACCTGAGCTGAAGTCAGTTGCTTAACCAATTGAGCCACCCAGGTGCCCCCATGCTTGTCTTTACTTTTTAAGTCTTCTACAGTAAGCTCATGTTCCTAGGGCAATAGGAAGTAATACAGGTTATTTGTGACTCTGACCACAGTGGGTCTTTGCTCCCCGACTGACCTGGACACTCAGTACAAGGCCTGGTCACAGAGCTCCACAGCTCAGGGCTCCTGGGAATCTAAGTCCTCAAGGGTGAACTGGTCGTGCGCTTGACCTCTCTCTGCCTCATGTGGGCTGGCCCCTGGAGGTGCATCTGTCTGGGATCTTGGTGCTCATTTTGCTCCTGGCTCCATCTGATGAGGAAGAGAGAAACTCCCAGGGGAAGTGCCCAGTTCTCTCCCAGGACGTCCCAGAACCCCCTCTTCCCCTTCCCCCTTCGCCTTGACTCACTCTGTTTACTTCCACAAATCCTTCCCGCGGGCGGAGGCAGTAATGAGTGGGGGGGCTCTTTGGCCCTAGGCCTAGGTTTAAGGCCAAGGACACAGCCAGTGCTAGCCCAAGAGGAGCCCACAGTCCCGAAGCTTCAACTAGACTTTACCTTAGCCCTCCCCGCCCGAAGCAGAGTGTGACACAAGCACTCACTCGGGGAGGGATCTAAGAAGCTGCAGAACCTAGGAAGGAAAGAAACCAAGAGAAGATGTGCTATCCAGGTCACTGCTACAGGCCACAGGAGCTTCAGTCCTCTGCGACGTCCAGTAGGTTTCCACATGCGTCCCAGAAATGTTTCATCCATCCTAAGCTGGGGGCTGGACCCTTTGTCCCCCACTCCCGTCTCCCTTGGCTTTGGGGTGCTCTTAGGGCCATTAGCTCCCTCACTTCCTAGCCAAGCCTGCTCCCTGCCTCCAGGGAGCCAGAAGGAGAAGATCTGAGAAGGGACACCCCCCCGTTTCCCCCCCCCCCCCCCCGCTCCCCAGCCCTCGTCTCCCCAATGTCCTGCAGACCCCTACACCCATCCATTCATCATTCTGCAGGCCTTTCCCTATGACCTCCCCAACCCCCACCCTGGTCTCCCAGGTATCTCTCTTTTCCTAAACAAACCCATCTTCCACTCCCCGAAACTGGCCCCTCCTGTGACCCCCAGTTAGAGATAGCTGCTCCGTCCTCCCAGGCACTTCAGCCAGAAACCAGGCATTCCAGCCTCCCCCCCGCCCCCAACACACACACACTCAAGACCTGCTGCCTCTACGCCTCCAGCCACCCCTCCTTTGGCCCCCTCCCCTGTGCCCAGGAGGAGCCTGGCTCATCCACACACCATCCCGTCCTCTGAGCTCCTGGCCTCTGGTCTCCTGTTCCCGATTCATCCTATAAAAGCCCTTATGCTCCTCTTCCCAAAACACAACTCTGGTCCTTCACTGACACTCTGTGGCCTCTGGCCAGAGCCCATACTTAGGAAGCCACACAGGACCCCGCCAGCCTCTCCAGTCCCAGCTCCATCTTGGTCACCTCCACACCTGTGCTACTGTCTCACCTCCAGGCTTTTCTCCTGTTTTCCCTTTCACTTGGGGTGTCCTCCCTGCCTCTCCTCCCTGGTTAATCCTGTTCATTCTCTGGTCCCTCCCCTGACCTTCCAGCCTAGGCCAAAGCTTCACAGACCCCATCTGTTCTTCCTACAAGGAATGCTCAGTTTAACCCTTCCACTCCCCACCCCCCCCTCCCCCCACCTCTACCCACAGACCTAGAGCTCCAGGAGTTAAGAGTTGGGGCCTGGGTCATGCTTGTGCCCCAGCACTGCCCAGACCAGGGCTTGACACTGAATAGGCCCCATGCTTGTTGGGACAGGAACCTCAGGCCTGGATTGCCCCTGTCTGCTGGAACAGTGCCAGGCCTATCCCAGCCCCTGCCTGAGGCTAGCATATTAACACAGGCTTTCAGACCAGGAACGGAGCCAACCCTGCCCCAAGTCACGCCCTGAGTCTGGCCTCACCTTCTCCCCAGACCCATGCCAGCTCAGTGGGGTGGGGATCTCAGGAGGAGCCAGGAAGGATCCCAGCCCCCGTGTTGGCCCAGGCTCCGGCTCCCTGGGGCCACGGTCCCTGGCTAAGACCTCCCCCGTCCAGATGGCTGGATGGGGGAGGCCCGGAGCTGGCAGGGAGGCTTCTCCCCACAACACGAATTTGAACCAGGCCTCTTGCTGCTTGCGGTCTGTGCTCTACTTCCCACTACAGGTACTTCCCAATAATTAAGCATATTTAATCATCCAATAGTTAAATTAGCTCCCTGGGCCTTGAACTAGCTCCCCTGTAGGCTTCCCATTCCTAGAGGTGCTGGTATCTGTGTTTCCAGGGCCTTGGGGCAGGACTCTTTGACTTGATTCAACTCAGCAAACACATACAGAGTGTTTTCTGTGTCAACAAGAGGAAATGTGCCCCGGGAAATATACAGCAGGTGAAACGGCCAGCCTGGGCGGCATCCCCTCCCTGCTGCACCTTGCGCCAAGGCAAGGAGGAGCCCATCACCAGCCAAGCCCCTCTGTCTGCCAGACACTGGGAACTCAAGGCCCAGAGAGGGTGAGTAACTTCCCCAAGGTCACAGAGCCCAGGTCTGGATATCCACTTGAGGCCTTGAGAGTTGATGAAACATTGCCCGTCTGGTGCTTGCACACTGGCTGATAAAATACACACAGCTCCTGCCTTTAAGATCACAGGTTGAGATCTTGAGAAAAGTGAGAGGTAGTCAATAAGCCAGAGAGCAACCCTGCTGATGCAGAAACACAGACTGTGCTGTGTGCCAGAGCAGGAGCCAGTGGGGGGAGGTGGGCAGGCTGGGGGGCAGGGGGCATGAGGACAGGAGGACAGGAAGGGCTTCACGCAGGAGATGGATTTTGGTGAAAACCTGAAGGACAGAAAGAGTGGCCCTACAAAGATTGGTGGGGTTCAGGCAAAGGCCCTGGGGTGAGACTGACCTGCGTGGGGGATGCAGCTGGAACCTAGAGCCTCGTGGGCTGTGCTAAGGGCCAAGGAAGGAGGCACATCCCGGGGATGTTTTTGAAAGATCTCACTGGCAGCTGCGTGGAGGGGGAGTGGAGGGGCAGAGAGGGGCCGGGCAGCCCTCTGGGAGGGGGTGCAGTGCTCAGCCCTGTCAGGAAGGTGAGCAAGGAGCACCTGATTCAAGTGCATGGAGGAAGCACCCAGGGTCCTCAGTTGGATGGGGAGTGTGGGCGCACAGAGAGGCCGAGTCAAGACCGGTCCCCAGGCTTTTAGTTTGAGTGGATGGAGTTGCCATTTACTGAGATGGGGAAGCCTGGGTAGGAGCCCGCTGAGGGGGAAAAGTCGAGTTCAGTTTTGGCCAAATTATGTTGGAGAAACCCTTTAGGTATCCATGGAGATTTTGAAAAATTAGTAATACTTCAGCCAACAGTTATTGAACACACTGCTTCAGGCACTAAGCGCCTTATTTGTGTTAACTCATTTGATCCCTGCATCATCCCCTTGGCAAAAGGTGCTTTTCTGTATGCTCATGGGGAAACTGAGGCCCAGAGTAGGACATCGTGTATAGGGTGAGAAGAAAGCAGGCAGTGTCCCAAGGAGCCCTCGTGTCTAACAGGCTGAAGGGGGGGAAGGTGCCTGGGTGGCTCAGTAGGTTAAGTGTCCGACCTTGGCTCAGGTCATGATCTCATAGTTCGTGAGTTCAAGCCCCATGTCAGGCTCTGTGCTAATAGCTCAGGGTCTGGAGCCTGTTTCAGATTCTGTGCGTGTGTGTCTCTCTCTCTGCCCCTCATCCCACTCATGTCCTCTCTTGCTCTCAAAAATAAACATTAAAAAAATTTTAAAAGGCTGCAGGAGGAGGCCTCTGAAGGGGTCAGATGTTGCCAGGAGGCCATAGGACTGAGGACAGGAACACAGGGTGTTCAGGGGATTGAGCCACAGGGCAGCTGTGGCTGCACCCCAGGGGAGCAGTGGCAGGGGGGTCGGGTGGAGGGGCAGAGGGAATGAGAGGAAGGGTGGAGAGCAAGTGGGCACTTTCCCGGGGGCTCAGCCTGGCTAGTAAGGGCAGGGGTGAGATGGGGAAGCTGACAGGACTGAGGATCCTGCCCACCTGGGGTCAGGGACTCCTGCCATTTGCCAGAGGGACAGACACTTCTGAATAACAATTTCCTTTTTGATATCATCCAGCCCACTGTGCGCCTAATCCCTTTGTCAGCCTTGAGAGCTCTCCCCCTCCACCCCCGGCCAGGGCAACTCTGCAATTCTCCCGTGGACTGAGGACAGGGCGCGGGGTCAGGGGAGGGAAGGGTGACTCACTCCAACCTCTCAGCTTGGGCTGTTCCCACATGAACTGGGGCTTGGTCGGAGCTCAGAGGGTGGCAGGCGGCCCTGTGCTCCCTGAGGAGTGTGGGCCTAGAAGATGCGGAGGGCAGAGGCATTGAATGCCAGAAAAAGGCAGGTCTCTCCTGGCTGCTGGACAAAGCACTCTCCAAGCTCAAAACTCTAATCGACACTTTCCCCACCTCAGAAAACCAGACTAGGGAGACCACGGCCATCAGAACAGCCAGCCACCCCCCACAAATGCATTCTAGGGAGGCTCAGGCCCAGAGTGGGAGAGGGGCTTTCCCAAGGTCTCATTCCATCCCCTCCTTTCATCAAGGCCACCTGATGTTAATCCTCTGACTGTCACCTCCCTGGAAGCTTCCCCTGACTCTCCTCCAGGCTGAGGTCCTTCCTCTGCAGTCCCAAAGCCCCTCAGGAATGATATCACCAAGCTTGCCACAGTCTATTGTAATTGGCTATGTGTCCATGTGGCCCCACAGGTTGAAGGCAGGGGCCACATCTGACCCACTTTGGTGTCCCCAGTGTCCAGTTTAGGGTCTGGAGAGAGTTGGGGCTTGGGTGTGTTTGTTGAACCAGGCTCGACCGAACTGAACCACTTGGTGCCTGATGAGGGCCACAGACCTTGACCCTCCTCTGGCTTTGGAGGCAGAACACCGTATTTCAGGTTCAGCCTTTCTATCAGGTGGACGTTTAGATGCAGATGGCCCCCAGATGATAGAAAACCAAAAGGGATATCAGACTCCCTGCCCTCAGTTTCCAGAGGAGGAAGCTGAAACTCAAAGCAATGAAGGCACAGTCCATGGGCCCGCGACCAGTGGGAATGAATCATACTCAGATGGCCTTGGCCCTGCTCCACGGCTCCCCTTACTCTAAGTGCTAAAACCCAGGGTTCCTTGTCTGCAACACTGGGTTAGGCCCAGCAGTCTCTAAAAGCCCAGCCTCGTTCAGTTCTATGAACCCACAGGCCCCGGGCCCTGCAGTGAGGGGAGGAGAGATCATTCAAGAGGCTGTTTATCATCTTGCTGTGCCCCCCCTCTGAGCTCTTGGAGCAAAACATTCCCAAGAAACAGGGTGATTCATTCACAGCACCATTTGCCAGTTCCAGAGAAAAGGCAGACCATGAAATACATTCTGCAACTTTGGAAGAGAAGACAAAATAATCTCAACATGAAGTTTCTCTTTAGTGGACTCAGGCTGGGAGAACATATATATTTTATATATTTATAGACTGTAAATATTTATATATTTCTATTATACATTTATATATTTTTCCTCTCAGAGAGCCATACTTTGGGGGAAGGAAGTTGTCGTCGTTTAAGCCAAATTCCCCCCAAACACAAGGTACGGCCCTCTAAGAACACCAAAGACTGCATGGCTTTTAAAACACTCTTAACACCGATTGGATGTGAGTTAAGGCCAAGGAGGACGAGCTGTTTGGCTGTTCTTTTAGTTTGTTTGTGGGGTTTTTATGTGGTTTTTTCTTGTCGTTGTTGTTGTTCTTGACGCTAATCCCTGTCTGAACTCCAACGGTCAAGGAGAAAGTGAGAAACTCATGCGTGCTCCTCTTAAATTAAGTAGACGGAAGCTTGCTGAATGTGTTGGAGGCCTTGGACATCTTGCAACCAAGAAGACACAGTGAGGGGGGCCTGGGAGGCTCAGTTGGTTAAACGTCTGACTTCAGCTCAGGTCATGATCTCACAATTCATGAGTTCGAGCCCTAAGTGCTGACAGCTCAGAGCCTGGAGCCTGCTTCATATCCTGTGTTTTCCCCTCTCTCTGCCCCTCCCCTGCTCATGCTCTGTCTCTCTCTCTCTCTCTCTCTCTCTCTCTCTCTCTCTCAAAAGTAAACATTAAAAAAATTTTTTAATAAATAAATAAAGAAGACACACAGAGCGGTAACAGGTGAGCCTGGTGATAGGGGGCGGTGTTTGGGGGTAGCATGTCTTAATTGCAGGGAGAGTGAATGGCATATGTCCACGAGTCACAGGAAACCTCTGGAACTATTCTAGCAGTACAAAGACAGATGGAAAATTCAGTCTCTCATTTTGAAGTCACAGTGCCCTGAGTTTGGGTCTCCCATAATATGAATGTTATACTCAACTCTTTAAAAATTGTACTTTCAGGGGCACCTGGTTGGCTCAGTGAGTTGAGAGTCCAACTTCTGCCTAGGTCATGATCTCGCCATTCCCGAGTTCGAGCCCCGCGTCAGGCTCTGTGCTGACAGCTCAGAGCCTGGAGCCTATTTCAGATTCTGTCTCTCTCTCTCTCTCTCTCTCTCTCTCTCTCTCTCTGCCCCTCCCCCACTCATGCTCTGTCTCTCTCTCTCTCAAATAAATATTTTAAAAAATTGTACTTTTAGCTCCCGACCCTGAGCTGAGTAGGAGTGAGCTTGACCTCTTTAAAGCCCAAGTAAAGATGTGTGCTACGGTAAGGAAGCCCCAGAGATCTGGGTTCTAGTTCAACTCTGACTCCAAAGAGCACAGGTGGCATTGAGCGTGTCTCTGGTGCTCATATGTACCACGCATAAAAGACATACATTTCACTAACGCACTTTGCACACGCAATTTCACAGCACATACATCACACAGACACGATAATGTCACCCCATCTTAAACATGTACTACAAACACACATACCACACATATGCCAATCATTACCAGACATATCACACAATTTCCCCATCTGTAAAATGTTAGGGAAGAAGATGGGTTGAGGGAAAAGTGGGAATCTTGGAGGCATGGGCTTTGGGATCATACTGCCTGAGTTCTAATCTAATTTTTTTAACTGTGTCCTGAAGCAGATTGCTTAAACTTTCTGAGCCTTGGTTTTCTCATTTGTAAAGCAGAGACAATAATATCCACTTCATGGGATTTGCTGACAAGGTAAACAACATAATGTATACAAAGCACATAACTTAGTGCATGGCCCACAGGAAGGTGTTTTAGTAAGGTGTAATTTACACATAATGAAATGCTCTAATCTTAAGCATTCAATGTAGGTAGCTGCGTATCAAGATGCAGAATATTTCCATCACCCTAGAAAATTTTTCTTGTGCCCCTTCCTAGTCAGTCCTTCTCCTGGGAACCACCACCGATCTGATCAGTCTATTTTAGAATTCCATATGATCCAGACACCATTTATTGTACTTCTGTGTTCGTGGGTATATTGGCTTGTTTTATTCAGTATAATAGTTTTGAGAGTCATTCATATAATACTGTGTGTAGAGTAGATCATTTATTTATTGTGTGTAGTATTTCACTGTATTACACGCTACAATTTATCCATTCTACTGAAGGTGAGCATCTGGGCTATTTCCAGTTTTGGCCTTTTGTGAACAAAGTGGCTATGAATATTCTAGCTAGAATTTAGTGTAAGACTTTTATGGACGAATATTTTCTTTTCTCTCGGGTAAATTCCTAGGAGTGGAGTGCTGGGTCACAGAGCAGATATGTGGTGAACTTTTTCAAGAAACTCCCAAACGGTCTTCTAAAGTGGTTTTACCATGTTCCGTGTCCAGTGGCAAGGTACAAGAGTTAACTCCATGTCCCTCCCAACATGTGGTGTGGTCAGTCTTTTCCATTTGTCATTCCAGCATCACATTGTGGCCTTAATTTGCATTTCCCTGATGACTAATGAACTCCCTCCATGTGCTCATTTAGAATTTCTTTTAAGGTAGCTCCTCTCCCCTTTGCTGCTCTGTAGCTTTCCACCTCCATCATTTGAAAAACGAGGAAGGGAAAAACTGATAGCAAAATCTACTAGAAATATGAAGAGCTCTGCAAATACAAACACAATTATGAGCTTAGCCTCAGAACCCTTCCCTTACCTCTGGTTTCCCAGGACTGAAAAGCTAAGGACCTGCTTGTCTTCCAAAGAAGCTAAGATCATGGCTAGCTGGAGGTCAGAATGTGTGTGTGTGTGTGTGTGTGTGTGTGTTTAATATTATTTATTTAAAGTAGGCTCTGTGCACAATGGGATACTCGAACTCAAACCCCAAGATCAAGCATCGCATGCTCTACCAACTGAGCCAGCCAGACACTCTGAGGTCAGAATGTTTTCATGATACGTTTATCTGATCAAATAATCATTTTTAGTCATTTTCATTTATAAACTACCCACTATGCTCTAGGCACCTCATATACACACAGCATGTCTGATCTATTTTAAGATTTTTATTTTTAAGTAAAGTAAAGTCCCAATGTGGGGCTCGAACTCACAAACCTGAGATCAGGAATCATACTCTCCACCGACTGAGCCAGCCAGGTGCCCCCAGCATGTGTAATTTTTACAATAGCCCTGCAACATTATTGTACAATCTCCATTTAGTGGACTGAAAATCAGAGATGTAAATTCCTCGATAACACCACACAGCTACATCTCTACCAGGTCTAGGTTAAATGCTGTGGGCGACTGTGCGCACGCCCACCTCAGTAATCCAGAACCATCCCCCTGTCTCAAGATCCTTAATTTAATCACATCTACAAAGTCCCTTTGCCGTGTAAGGTAATATAGTCACGGGTTCCAGGGATTAGGGTATGGACATCTTTGGGGGGGGCCCATTATTCTACCATATGAGACATAGTATCCAGAAGAAGTGGGGACAGCAAGTTCAAAGGCCCTGAGGCAGGGCTCTTCTGACATGCCTGAGGAAGACGAAGACCGGTGAGGATACAGTAGAGTGAGCAAGGGCAGCGTGACGTCTCACAAGGGCAGAAGGGTGAAGGAGGTAGGGTGGCTCTTGCAGGCCCTTGTGGGTCCCAGGGGGGCTTTGACCTTTCCATGAGTGAGATGGGAGAAAGGGAGGGACATGGTATTACAGGTTTTTCCAGGACCCCTCCAGCTGCTGTGTGGAGAGAGGACTACCCACAAGGAGGCTGCTACAGTATCCAGCTGAGAGGATGGTGGCTGGACTGGAGCAGCAGAGGGAAATGGTGAAACAGGTCTCATTGTGGACTTCGAAGGTTGAGTCACAAGGAACCACTTAAGGGTCAGGAGTGGAGAGGAGCTGGAAGAGGGGAGACGTCCAAGGTTTTTGGCCTGAGCAACTAGAAGAATTAAGATGCTCTTAAAGCTGGGGAAGTCTACAAAAAGCTCAGACTTGGGACTGCCCATGAGAAATCAGGAATTTACTCTGAGATGCGTGTTGGGAACCCAGATGGAGAGAGAAGTAGGAAGTCGGATATGGGAGTTCCGGAGCTCAAGGCCAGGAATCTGCAGGGATTTGTTTGGGAGACGTGAGCATGTATGTAGGTGGAATTTAAAGCCAAGAGCCTGGATGAGGTCTCTGAGGGATATGTGCAGAGGTGAGAGGACCAAGAACGGAGACCTAGGGCCCCTCCAATGAGGAGGACCAGTGATGCAGGAGGAAAACCACGTGAGGGGGCGGTTCTGGAAGTCAAGAGAGCAGAAGGCTACAAACTCTGTCCACAGTAAGCACGGCATGAGGGGCTGGTGGAGCACAGGATGACCCTTTTGCCTCCTAGGGCTGTTTTCTGGCAAAGAGCCTCCAAGGGAGACAATTTAAATTTTTTTTTTTCGTTTATTTATTTTTGGGACAGAGAGAGACAGAGCATGAACGGGGGAGGAGCAGAGAGAGAGAGAGACACAGAATCGGAAACAGGCTCCAGGCTCTGAGCCATCAGCCCAGAGCCTGATGCGGGGCTCGAACTCCCAGACCGCGAGATCGTGACCTGGCTGAAGTCGGACGCTTAACCGACTGCACCACCCAGGCACCCCAAGGGAGACAATTTAAAGGAGTTTGGCCTACTGAGGCAGCCTTGTTCGTGAGGGCCAGAGGCGGCCTCCCCTGCAGGAGGCTCAGCATATCCGCCCCAGTGGTCTGGCCCCATTTCCCAGCATGATCTCCTTCTGGTCTCACCTCCAGCCAGGCTTTAAGACTCAGTTCAGTCACCTCCCCTCTGCCAGGTGGCCGTACTGACCACCCGGACTGAGTTGGGTGCCCCTCTGCTCGGCTCCTGTAGGATCTGCTGCACGACCCCCCCTTTGAACAACTCCCCACCCCAAGCCAGTTTCCACATCTGAGTCTCCCACTGGGCTAGGCGCACCTGGGTTTCTGGCAAGAAACCTGGTTCCTCCTTTCTGCAACCCCGGTGCCTCCCTGGTGCGAGGCACCCAAGAGACTCAGTGTCTGGCCACTCCCGGTCCTGTTACATGGAAGCTCCAGCCCCTAGACTTCCCAGACCTTAGTGGGGACATTTACGCACTGCGCCTACGGACATTCACTGAGTATTTGTTAAATACCAAGGAAAGGGCCGTGGACTCTGGTCCAAGCCTGACTTCTGGCACTTTCAATCACTTTGGACTTCATTCTCCCATCTCCAAAATGGGAGGTGATGCAGGCTCCTCACTGGTTGTGACAACATTCGGGAAAGTGTTTGGCAAACTGAAAAGCAGCCTGGCAAATCGGAGTTACCGTAGCTCAGGGCTTTTCCTTGGCAGATGATTCAGGGCACGTGACTGGACCTGCATGACCCACTCCACGCCATGTGAGCCTTCTACTTGGTTTTTTTCAAGCCACTTGGAGGACAAGCAGCGTCTTCCTCTGGCAATGGGAACTGGGGAGTGAGTGGGGCCCAGCCCCGAGGGAAACTCTCACACACGCATGGACGTTCACGACTGTTTCCAGTGACTAAGGACCACACGAAGCAGTTGGCTGGACCCTTCCTGAAACCTGTCCCAGAACAGCTCGGTCTAAAGCACTGCTCTGGCCATCCTCGGCCCCACTGTCCCACTTCTCTGGGGGAGCCCCTTCCCTATACCCAGGGCAGGGACCCAGCCTCCCCCTTTCCCTCAGCAGCAGGCAACACACAGGAGGTCCAGCGTGGGAGGCAGTTTATTGATGTTTATTTGCCCAGATGACTCTTCCTCACTGTTCTGGGGTTGAAAGAATTAGGGGAAGTGGAGACGTGTCAGATGGAAGCCAAAAGGCACACACTGAATGTACCATGATGGGCTAAAAAGAGGTCGGTCTGAGATTGACAAGCCCCCCATTTCAGAGGCTCAGAAAGACTGGGCCCAAGAACGTGGGCCAAGTCCCTTCCATTTGCCAGAGAACGAGGCACAACCCTGGCCGGCTTTCCTGCAGGCTCTCACACCAGGCATCTTCGGGCCTGGCTGTTGTGCCTGTGGGACCACCAACATCACAGTGGCCATGGTGTCTTGACCTAAACAAACAGGGAAGGCCTGGCTTGGCTCCTTCTGTACTAGGAGAGACAAAGGTGACTGATGAGCAGATCTGCGGTGCACGAGTAATGGGAGGGGCAGTGCTTGTCAGCGTGAGATCATGACTCTAGAATGTAGTGTAAATCCACAAGGTGGGTAAGTAAAGGCTGGCCACAATGATTAAGCATGGAAGTGTCACTCTGAGCCAGCCCAACTTCTGAACAGGCGGACTTCTTAGACAGCCTCTGCTCGTAGGGGGTTTCAGTCCCCTTGGCTCTAAACTGTCACGGAAGCAGAAGGAAGTGGAACTGCCCAGCTGGGGCCTGGGGACTGCCACGATTGTCCAGATCTCTGTGGTCAGAGAGCGGCCCAGCCACCTCAGCCCTCCCCTGGGATGAAGGAGGGAACAGGACGTTGAGTCCCGGGAGGGCTGCCCCCTGGGCCCGCGCCCCGCCTGCCTGGCTCCGCAGGCCTCTTCTTCTACCGCTTCTTCTTGGCCTCCTTCTTGGGCCTCTTGCTGGCAGAAAGAGCAGCAGCCTTGGGCTTCCTCGTCACCTCCACACTTCTAGGCTCGGAGGGTTCTGCCTCCTGCATGGCAATAGAAAGGAGAGTCCCGTTTAGACGAGTCAAGCCTGACACCAGCAAAACGAGACTGTGTCTGAAGGGGGCTTCGCAAACTAAAGCACACTGCCACAGAAACACCAGGGGCAGGAACCGTCAGCGCCGGGACCCCGGACCGCAGGTCTGCAGGGCTGCCCCTGGGGGAGCAGGGCGGTCCTCAGTGAAGAACAGAGGAAGAGGCCCCAAGGGAGGAGGCAGCCTCTGGAGTCTCAGGAGGCCTGGGTGGCATTGAGGCTCCTCCGCGTACCAGCCAAGTGACCTTGTGAGCAACTCACTTCCCCTTCCTGTGTCTTTGGTTTACCCACCTCTGAGATGGAAATAGTGATACACGCCCCAGAGGGCTGAGGTGAGGAGGCAAAACGCATGGAAAGCGCCCGGGGGCCGGCTGGCTGCTGGCCCTGTGCTGGTCCCGGGCAGATGGCAGGTGGGGAGCCGGCTGTGGGACAGACCCACTGTGGCTTGCTCTCCTTCCGGCCCTGCTGTTCTCCTTCTCCCGTTCAACCCACAGACTGCCAGGGCCGGGAGGGGTGGAGAGTGCCGGCCGGCAGGTGGGCAACCCCCACACTGTGTTCTGTGGGGCCTGGCAGAGGTGCCCTGTGGGGGAGGGCAGAGGGCAGCCTTGGGGCGGAACTCCAGACTCTCCCTACAACTGGGGCAGCCCTGGTTTGTATCTGTCGGGACTCGTTCCCTGTAAGATCTGGTTTACACAGAGGTCCCGCTGCTAAAAAAAGGTTCAAAACCGCAGATCCAGCCCTGGCCTTCGTTGCACAGATGAAGACAGAGGACTCCAGGCGAGGGACTCGGCTTGCCACAGCCACAGAAGCCTATGTCCAAGAATCTGGAGTGGATTCAGTCCTGTCAAGTGCTCCCTCCTCCCCTGGGTGATAAGTCACCCTGTGCCTCGGCCAGGCAGGATGCTAGCGAGGCAGGTCCAGCCCAGAGAACACTGACCACAGCCCCTGGGCCTCCTCCGGCCCACAGGCAGACTTCAGTTGGCCTGCAGTGTTTATTTCTAAGCATTTGAGCCAACTGGTAGACTTCCCATTCAATCTGGACTCCTAGCTTTTCTTGAAAACTTGAAACACCTAGTAACGCTGGCCCCTAATCCCCCGGTGGAAAAAAATGGGCTGGGCAGCGGCTGCCCCTTTATTCAGGTGCCCACGCTCCCCACACCCCCCACGGCCCGCTGTCCCCAGCACTACAGAAAGGAAATGTTTCTCAGTACCTGTGTCCTTTGATCAAAAACGGGAAAATAAAAAACAGACTAAGAATACTAAGAAGGAGCACACTTCTGGAAGAGAAAAATATTTCCCCGTGTTTAACCGGCCGACTCCCAGCTTCCAGCTTGCTTTGCTCTCTGCCCTTCCCTGGCCCTGCACCTTAAGCTATGTGCTCACAGAAGCCGCGTGACCGTGGCTGGGAGAGGCAGTTCACACCTATGTACTGGCCTACTCCAGAGATCTGTCGGCTCCCTCTCATCAGCCATCACTGCCTCCTCTCCACCCTGCCAGCCTCCAGCAGAGACACCAGATGTAAAGGCCTAGACCAGCCCCGGGTACCCGCGGGTGACCTTCCCAAGATAATGAGGGGGCTGGTCCCTCCCCTGGCCAGGTCTCCGACGGTGGCTCTGGACTTTCCCATCCTATCTACTTGTGTGATACTGTTAATGTAACTTGGCCAAAAAAAAAAAAAAGGAAGAAAGAAAGAAAGAAAAAAAAAAGTTAGCCTGTTAGAAAGACAAACAAACAAAACAAAACCTCAGAGGAGCCAGTGAGTGCAGGAGTTGCCGGCTGCAGAGCACAGCAGGAAGGCTACTGTTTAAGGCAAACCCCACAAGGCACGATGCCTTTGGAGACCTTGGGAGGGGCGCCTGGGTGGCGCAGTCGGTTAAGCGTCCGACTTCAGCCAGGTCACGATCTCGCGGTCCGTGAGTTCGAGCCCCACGTCGGGCTCTGGGCTGATGGCTTGGAGCCTGGAGCCTGTTTCCGATTCTGTGTCTGCCCCTCCCCCGTTCATGCTCTGTCTCTCTCTGTCCCACAAATAAATAAACGTTGAAAAAAAAAATTAAAAAAAAAAAAAAAAAAAGACCTTGGGAGCTGGAAACCGTCCCCACTGCAGTACCTATGAGGCCAGAGGAAACCAGTCAGTCCCTGAGTGCCCCAGGCAAAGGCCCCATGAGACGATGGCTTATGCGCAGGGAACTTGCCAAGCCCGCCAGGATCTCCACAGATGGAGCCCCCCTCCCCCGCCACTCGAAGCTCGAAGCTGGGTGCCTCCTCCACTTTCAGTAGGGCCCAGTTCAGAATCCACAGGGACGGTGACACCCGGCTGCCATCCCCAGTGCTTCCCTCAGACCTTCTCTTAGGCACCTTATCTTTATCTCTCCTGAGCAGACCTCGCTCCCGATCCAGCTGTCTGTCAGATGACTGGACTGGCACCTTCCAGGCACCTCCAACCCCACTGTCCCAGACCAAGCACGGCCCCTTCTCCAGCAGGCCGGGTCCTCCTCCCCACCCAAGGCAGAGAAACTGGAGTCCCAGTAACCCCAACCCTCTCTCCTCCCAACTGTCCAATCAGTCACCAGGTACCGGTGATTCAACAACCCCTTCCACCTCCTGACTTGGTCACCCTCTCTAGCACCAAAGTCCCTCCTTTGTTCCCTCCACTGCTAACTGACCTCTCTGCTCAGTGCCACAGATCCCCCCACCTTAAACCTTCTAGGGGGCTCTCTATCCCCCACGGTCCCATGCCCCACACATGGGATGGCATCTAAGGAGGCCACATCTCCAGCTTCTTCTGGGCACTTCTCTAGACCTCACACTGGGTCAGGTGTCGGGGATTCTGCCAGTCACTCTTAACAAGAGGAGCGCCCTTCCTGGCCACCCAGCAAAGCCCTCCCTGTGGCCCAGGACAAGAACACACTCCTACTCACCATCCAGCCTTCCTTCCCTGCTCCTCCACCTCCAGCAGCGTCCATCCCTCCCTCCACCCCTCCCCTCTCCCACCCCCAGTACCGAGGAACTGTGCATTGCCACTGTTACCTTACCACAGTAACATATTCTCCTGTTTGTCTCCCCTACCAGCTGTGAGCTCCTTGGGACAGCTTCAATTGTGAAAGAAAAAGAAGAGAAGAGAAGAGGGGAGGGGAGGGGAGGGGAGGGGAGGGGAAAGAAATGGAAGATCAGGCAAGATCTCCCATAACCATGGGGACTTCACTCTTGTTTATCATCATGAAAACAGAACACACTTAAGGGTGCCTGGTTGGTTCAGTCAGTAGAGCATGTGACTCTTGATCTCGGGGTTGCTGAGTTCAAGCCCCACTTAGGGCATAGAGATAACTTCAGTAAATATTTACAAATATATGTACATAACGTTTAGTGCTGGGTCTCAGTTTTCCCATGGGCACAGAGGACATAAGCAGCTTTGAAACCCAATATACATTCCCAGAAGCATGGCCAGACATAGCCACCAGTAATAATAACAACAACAACAGCCACAACGGCTGCTGATACTACTGTTTACAGGAGGCCGGGCCCTGGGTTGCATGGTGTGTACATACCTTATTTTAGCCTCACAAAGTGCCATAACGAGTCCCATTGTACAGATGAAAGAAACACTCAGATGGTGTGACTTGCCCAAGGTGTCACTTGGTGAGCAGCAGTGCCGGCATGTGAAGTGCGGTCTTAACGGCTCTAGGATATCATCTGTCCCCGGTTTCCTCGGGACCTCAGGGCTGGAGACTGAGAACCAGAGTCAACTGTGAAATCTATTCTCTATTTAGTAGCGGCTGGAACCACAGGTTCCACAGGTGGCCATGTGGAACGACAAGAATGGCTTGTTCCAGATTCTGTCGACGGGTCACTCGGACCCCTTGTTTGTGACTGAGGTTCCCACAGGAGTCAGGAGGGCGGGTGAGTGCTCCCTGCACCAGGCTCTGTTTCCCACAGCTGAAAGCAGCTCTCTGTGGGCGTATGTACATGTTACTGTCATCGAGTCATCTGGATGCATGATCTGTCTCCTCCTCACCCCAGACCTCCTCCTCTCCTCCCCATCAAAGATTCTGGCATCGTCACCCACCCAGTTACCCAAGCTAGTAACCTCCAAGCCAGTTCTGAGTTCTCGCCGCCCCCTCGTGCCCCCCGCATCCCATCGGCCCCAGGTCCTGCCCGCTCTACGTTCTGAGGGTCTCTCGAATCCACCCGGCCCCTCTGGACACACACTGCTGCACCAGGTCACAGCCCGCGGTCTGCCCCCTCACTGTGTCAGCCTCCCACACGCTCTCCTCGCCACCTACCTCACCGCTTTCAGTCTATTCTAGAACAACAGTCCCAACCATGTCTGTTTTCCGCTTTAATATGTTTCTGGTTCCCTCTTCGTAGGAGACAAATTCCAAGACCTTCCTTGTGGCCTCCAGGGCCACTCCACTCCAGAGCCGGCCCTGCCCCCCGGCACGCCCCCTCACAGAGCCCACTCCGTCACCCCAGGCTGCCGGCCCGCCAGCATCACCCACTGCTTTGTTCCCTTTCCTGCTCTGCCTAGGTTCCCCGCACCCCCACCTATCTATCCACACCCAATGGATGCAGGTTCCGTGCCAGGCACCACGGGGTAATGGAGAGAGCACATGCTTAGTGATGCGCACCAAGCGTCCGCTCACTGAGCCCCCATCACCCCAATGAGCCAGCCACTGTGAGCTCATTTGACAAGAAGGGAAACTGAGGCTGAGTCTCGGTGACGGGTCCAATGGGGCACAGCCACCTTCCCCCCAAGCTACAGGGAAGAAAAGGCAGCTCTTATGCACATGATAAGACTCTGGGGTCCTAGCCACAAAGAGCTGTAGCTCCGAATTCTTAGCTAGTAAGGACGACCCTGCATGAATGACTGACTCGTAATTTCTCTTCAAACGCACGTTGCTGGTACAAGCGAGGCAGACTCCGGGTACCACAGCCCCACCTTTAAATCTGGGAACTCCGGGCCTCACCTGAGGCAAGTTTTAAGTCTCCTCAGCGAGCACGCCATGGCCAGCCATGGCCACCACCACCGGGAGGATCAGGAAACCTCCCCCGCCAGGTGACTCCGGGCTCTGCGGAGGCACCCGTCCTCTGTGGACACAGGCCTCATCAATAATGAAGCAGTTCCACAGCTGCTTACGAGGCCAGAAAATTGCTGCTATTCATCAGATTCGAATAATCGAATCTGTGCCACAATGCATCAAATCCCTTCCAGCAGGGAAGGCACTCAGGATTTTGATTTCCACTATACAGTTCAGTGTGGATTGAGTCCGATAAATCAGGACAGAATGTCATTCCATACGGGCTGAAACCACTCTCTCCTCTCAAGTGGTCCCGGGAAGGAAAACCACTGTGCTATGCTCAGGTCCTCACGCACCTTATCTCACTTGATCCCCAAGAACTCTGGGTTGGGTCTGCATGCCCTCCTTTTATAGCTCAGGACACAGGCTCAGGGACATGAAGGGCGTGCCCAGTGCCGATGCTTCTGTTGGTCCTGGTCTCTTGCCCCAGGCCTGGGTGGGGTGGGCCACCCCCCACCCCCAGCAGACCTTGCAGGGGTAGAACTAGCACTGGCCTTGAGGGGGAGAGAGGACTGGCAGAAACAGGGCGTGGGGGAGGCCTTCCGTGGCGGCTCAACAAGGCGCACGAAGACGGAGTGTCCAGGATGTGCCTGGCAGGCAAGAACTGTGATTACAGAGAACAGCCTTGGAGCTCATTCCAGACACAATTCAGCACGACTGCAGGCCCGTCCCACCGGCTGGGCTGTGGCCCTTTGCGTCCGGCTGTCTCTCCCATGAGACGGCACACATCTCGAGACCATGTTTATACCGTCACCCTGCCCGCCACACAGCAATCTCTCCAGAAGGGCTCGTTAAGTAAAAAACACCCTGCTGCCCAATTCAACTGCAAACTGCTCCCAAGCTTAAAAAAAAATACAGGGCAGAAGTGCAAAGTTAGTTCTACAAGGCTGTCTCCTAAGGTGTTGAGAGTAGGTATAATATACACTTGCCCAAGTTAATTATTTACTCTGGCAACCCCAGGAGGAATTTTCCAACAGGCTCCTGAACTTCCAGGCCACAGCCAGAGCTGGGAAGGCTCCCTCATTTTTAGGGTTCCAAATCTGCAGAGCTTTCTGGCTGACAGTGAAGTCTACGTGGACATCACACTGAAAGCCACCACTCTTGCTATCAATTCTGGTGAGTTCTCCACTGGATCACAATGCTGGGCATCAGTTGTCTCTGTCTGCCCAACACCCCCTTTTGCACTGGGGCTCTGCCATTTCTCTATCCCCTACGGTTCTAGGGGGACTCTCAGTCACGGTGGCCACTCCTGTGGCCAGTTAAATGTGGCCTGGCCAGAAATGGTACCCACTGCCCCTTCCTATCGATGGGGCAAGGTGCAAGCATGTGGCCAAGCCAGAGCCAGGCAGAGGACTTCCATGAGACCTGGAAAGTGAGCACAGGCAAGAGAGATGGCTTCTCTTGCTTATAAACCATGAGCAGTAAGGATGCAGACTGGGGCTGCGGCAGCCATCTTCCTGACTTGTGACGAGTGCCTAAGAATGAGGCCAACACTCACAGGAAAGCCAGGAGACGGAGACAGAGCCCTGAAGACCTTTTGAGCCTCTGAACCCAGATGTGCCTTAAAATTCCCAGTTCTGAGAACCAATACAATTTCTTTCTGGAAAAACTGCTGGAGCTGTTTCTGACTTTCAACACAGAGTCCCCATTACTGCAGGAAGAGACTGTGGCAATCCACACAAAGACAGCAGAGTGCGAGTTGAAGGTACCGGCTAGGGGCTGGCAGCCGGCTGGGGAGACATGAACCCAACACATGAAGAGATGGGAACAGTCAGCGTTCGAACTAGTAGGAGAATCTGTGATTTACTGCCAGAGGAACCGTTCTTATGTGCTAGGTGAGTCGCTGAACTAAAAGTCAATACCCACTTGCTTAGGGTTAACTGGATCAACATTCTGTGTAGAAACTGATCCGAAAGAGGCTGGGAGTAAGTTCCAGCAGGCTTTTGGGGAAGGGAGAGGAGCGTGCTGCCTTTATTTCCTCACTACCTGCTCCTTAAACTCCTGGAATTTGGCTCCCACCTCATCAAACTGAGAACAGCTATAGCCTGTCTTCCCAGAAAATGTGCCCGAGCATAAAGATATCTAGCACATTTTTGTTCACAATTTCAGGGACCCTGTGAACTTCTGAAGCCTATTCAGGGACCCACAGGGACCCAGGAACTCTGTTAAGAACTTTGCTCCACTGAAGCCGAACTCTGGAGGAGAGCGGCCTTTCCTCGGTCGCTCAGGAGTTCTTGTTGTGCGGTCCCCATGGGGACTGGGTTGTACACGTACTCTCCTTGAACCACGGCGGTTTTCAGGGAGACCACAGTCCCCTCTGCCCGCCGCTCTGCCCTGTCTCTCCTGAGACAGCGACAGGAACGGAGACCCCAGCTTTGTCTGCACGGCACCCCTGTCCCTCCTGGGGCGGGACCCTCCCCTCCCGCCACACTGGCCATAGCTGTCCCAAGCTGGGTCAGCCACAGTTCCTTCCCTGGGGATTCTGGAACTGGGACCAAGCAGGAAGGCAGCCTCCAGATGCTGCAGCTGAAAGACATAAACTTTGGAAGCTGTTAGTGGCCATGTTTCATCTCACCACAGGGACAGTGAGCAGAGGAAGCAGGGCCCTGGTAAGATAAATGAAAGACAGGAGATGGACAGGGAGGGGATACAGAGGAGATGCAGATGGTGAGTGACAGAGTCCCTGGTTCTCACCCCTTCCAGAGGCCCAGCTGCACCCCTGCTCTGGGACAGCACCCGCTGTCTTTTCAGTACATCTTTTCAGTATACCCACACTGCACAGAAACCACTTCAAGCAGGTTGGGAATGCCCCAGGTTCAGGCCTTTTCTGAATCTTAATTTCTGTTGAAAAGCTCAGCAACACACTCTCAGGGTTTCAAGTAATAATGCCATATTGATAAAATAATTCCCAGGCCTCTATCCCCAACTTCTCACTGGCTGTTTCTTTCCCACTTGGACGTCTTGCTATTATTTCAATCTTAACACATGTAGAACTGAACACTTCCTACCCTCCCAAAATTGGTTTGTGCTTCAGGGAAATCGTCTAAAGATTGGACCAGTGGCTGCATAATAGAATCACCAGAACACTTCAAGAAAATACTGATCCAGGCTACAGTGAACAACAGAATCAGAATCTCTATGGGGGCAGTCCAGGCCTTTGAAAACTCCCCAGGCAGGCGCAGATGGAAAGTGGTGGACCAGCCCAAGGACTCCCTAGGCCCTTACTCACAGCAGACCTCAATGAGGCTTTACCTGGAGCCCAGACGCAGCCCAGAAGCCTTTCACTATGGCCACCACAAAATCAATCAGAATGGCATGAGAGATGAAATGTACCTGCCAGCCTGCACTAGAGAGAAACGGTGTAAGGATCTACGATCTTATACTTTAGAATCCAACCTACAAGAAAATGCTTGGATTAAGTGTGGCCCAGGTCTCAATCATTCTCACACAAATGTTTATTTTCTCAGGTCTTAGTTTAATGAGGTGTTGACGAGAACAGTTCTCATTTGGCTTAGGACTGGAAGGACTTTAGTTTTGATTTTGCAAATTGGTTCTTACTCCCACTATGAAAAGGAAGGGGGTGGGGTGGGAAGCATTCGTATGTGTTCCTTCTTTCTTCCCTGATTACCCCCAAAAGAGCTTTCAAAATAATCTGCTAAGTATTGAAGTACTGAAGTCATAAACTAGTTGCAAAAAATCAGCTTACTGGAACAACAGGAAAGACATTCTTTCGCTTTTCAAAGGCTTTCCCATCATCTAGAGCCAAAAATATTATCTTCTGACCCAAAAAGCCACTAATAAACCTTGTTTCTATAGGCCAAGCAAGAGGGATGATTCTGCCCGAAGCAGACCGTCAAAAAGAGCGAGATTGTTCTCTGGGTCCTCCCACCCCCACTTCTGCCCTCTCCCACCTCCTGGCACCCTCCACTTCCCTCCTGCCCTCAGGCTGCCCGGGGTCCCCACCAGCTATTCTCACTCCACAGGTACCCTTCCTCCCTAAGAGCTCCCTGGCTCCAAGCAAAATCTTCTTTTCTCCATCCCCATCCAAATCCCACATCCCAGCTAGCTGTCAGGCTCAATCCCTGAACACAGGCTCAGCACCCACCCTCCCTTCATGAGATGGCTTGTGCGCAGAGTGCCGTGTCCCCTTCTATCTATCTAGGAGTGTGGGGAGTCCGAGAAGGCTGCCTGATGGGGGCACCCTGAGGAAAGCTAGCAGCAGAGTCTCTGCATAACTGGGGGCCTGAGGCACCAATAAAAAGTTTAATGACCGGTACTGTTATTTGTTGCTACTGATCCACTGAAAAGCTTTAAAAAGCTAAAACAGTAAGCTTCAGTCATGAAGACAGTTCACTTATGCGAGCCTTACTGCTCTAAACTGCAAGATAAATTAAAATGAGATGTTATGTACTCTATTTATATTTTAAAAGACGAAGCTGTTGTCCCAAATTAACCTCTAAATAGCAGAGTGGGGAAGTAGGCATATTGCTGAGCCCTTTGTCAACTCCCCGTCTCAAAAGACCGCAACCCACTGCGCCGCTAAGGACAGCAGAGAGAGGAGGAAAAGGCACCCCCCTTCCCTTGTTTGCTGAACTGACCCAGGCCTCTGTGGCTAGCCTGGAAGGGTTAAGAACATGACAGGAGGTGAGCAGCAGCTCTCCAAAAGGCCACACACCTCTGACTCTACATCTCTGCCTACAAAATAAAAACATTCATCACCTCCCTCCCTTGGGACTCTTAGCATTGGCTTCATCAGTGGCCAATGACAGTAAAAATGTTGGTTATTTATAATCGCCAATAGCATGCCGAGGCTGGGAGGACAGAGCCCCAGAGCACAGGGATTACGCTTTTAGAGTGTGATACAATTGTGGGTGGAAACACTCCAATCGTGACCTCCTTCTCCAAATACCAGAATAAGAAACAGAGATGGACAGAACCATCCGGAGGCCATGGGCCCGTGTCCATGTTCACCAAAGTTCTCGATGCCCTCACTGGCTATGCCTTCCCCCCGCCTGCCCTTTAAATGCTAAATCCTCGCAGCTGTAGCCTTGGACCTCTCCTCATCTCAGCCCATGTTCTCAGCCCGCAAACTTCGTCCTCGCCCCGACTTCAAGTACATCTCGACTCTCACGTGTTGATGAACACTCAGCCCAGACCCTCCTCCTGCTAGAGACCTTCTGCATACTTGGCAGAGCCACCCGGTATCTTTTCTTTCTTTTTTTATTTTATTTTTTAAGTTTACATCCAAATTAGTTAGCATATAATGCAACAATGATTTCAGGAGTAGGTTCCTTAATGCCCCTTACTCATTTAGCTCATCCCCCCTCCCACAACCCCTCCAGCAAGTTCTCCATATTTAAGAGTCTCTTATGTTTTGTCCCCCTCCTGTTGTTATATTATTTTTGCTTCCTTTCCCTTATGTTCATCTGTTTTGTATCTTAAAGTCCTCATATGAATGAAGTCATATGATATTTGTCTTTCTCCGACTAATTTCGCTTAGCATCATAATGCCCTCCAGTTCCATCCACGTAGTTGTAAATGGCAAGATTTCATTCTTTTTGATTGCCGAACAATACTCCATTGTGTATATGTATGTGTATATATATATATATATATATATATATATATACACACATACACACAACATCTTTATCCATTCATCCGTCGATGGACGTTTGGGCTCTTTCCATACTTTGGCTATTGTTGATAGTGCTGCTATAAACATGGGGGTGCATGTGTCCCTTTGAAACAGCACACCTGTATCCCGTGGATAAATACCTAGTAGTGCAATTGCTGGGTCGTAGAGTAGTTCTACTTTTAATTTTTTGAGGAACCTCCATACTGTTTTCCAGAGTGGCTGCACCAGTTTGCATTCCCACCAGCAATACAAAAGGGTTCCTGTTTCTCTGCATCCTCATCAACATCTGTTGTTGCCTGAGTTGTTAATGTGAGCCATTCTAACAGGTGTCAGGTGGTATCTCATTGTGGTTTTGATTTGTATTTCCCTGATGATGAGTGATGTGGAGCATTTTTTCATGTGTTGGTTGGCCATCTGGATGTCTTCTTTGGAGAAGTGTCTATTCATGTCTTTGCCCATTTCTTCACTGGATTATTTGTTTTTTGGGTGTTGAGTTGGTAAGTTCGTTATAGACTTTGGATACTAACCCTTTATCTGAGATGTCGTTTGCAAATATCTTCTCCCATTCCATTGGTTGCCTTTTAGTTTTGCTGACTGTTTCCTTCGCTGGGAAGCTTTTTATTTTGATGAGGTCCCAACAGTTCATTTTCACTTTTGTTTCCCTTGCCTCCGGAGACATGTCAAGTAAGAAAGAATTTGCTGCAGCCAAGGTCAAAGAGATTGTTGCCTGCTTTCTCCTCGAGGATTTTGATGGCTCCCTGTCTTACACTTAGGTCTTTCATCCATTTTGAGTTTATTTTTGTGTATGGTGTAAGAAAGTGGTCCAGGTTCATTCTTCTGCATGTCGCTGTCCAGTTTTCCCAGCACCACTTGCTGAAGAGACTGTCTTTATTCCATTGACTATTCTTTCCTGCTTTGTCAAAGATTAGTTGGCCATCTTTTCTTTTTTAATGTTTATTTTTGAGAGAAAGAGAGAGAGACGGAGAGAGAGAGAGACAGAGGCGAGAGAGAGGGGGACAGAAAATCCAAAGTAGGCTCTACACTGACAGCAGCAAGCTTGATGTGGGGCTCGAACCCACAAACCGCGAGATTGTGACCCCATCCAAAGTCAGGAGCTCAACCAACTGAGCCACCTAGGTGCCCCCGAACCACCTGGATATCTTAAAGGCACCTGTTTAAAACTGAACTCAGCACGCTCTTTCCCCAGCTACACCCCAAGCAAGTGGCTCCTTTGCCAGGGCTCCCCACTGCATCAGTAAATGGCTATGACTCTCCCAGCTACGTGAGCAGGATCTCTGGGACAGAGTCATTTCCAAGAAAAACTGATCTCCAGAATATCTTGTATGTTGTTTAGCGAAAAAAGAAACATGTGAAGCTGTATTTAATAGTATGCTATCTTTTACGTGTCAAAGGGGAGAATATTTATATATGTACGTATGTACATACACATCACACACACATATATACACATTTGCTTATGTTTCCAAAAAGAAACAAAAGAAGAATAAATCAAAATAATAAAAATGGGGGTGCCCGGGTGGCTCAGTTGGTTAAGTGTCCAACTCTTAATATTGGCTCAGGTGATGATCTTGCAGTCAGATCAAGCCCTACATCAGGCTCCTCACTGAACACAGAGCCTGCTTGGGATTCTCACTCTCTCCCTCTCTCTGCCCCTCTCCAACTTGTATGCACACATGCACACGTGCTCGCTCTCTCAAAATAAATAAATATTTATTAACAATGTTTATTTATTTATGGGGGGGGGGAGGAAGAGAGAGAATCCCAAGAAGACTCCATGCTATTGGCATAGAGCCCGATGTAAGGCTCGAACTCAAAAATGGTGAGATCATGACCTGAGTCTAAATCAAGAGTCGGATGCTTGACTGACTGAGCCACCCAGGCACCCCAGTAAACTTTTTTTTTTTAATTTAAAAAAATAATAAAAATGGTTACCTATGGAGGGAGGAAGGGAATAGGGTAGAGCATATTGATATTAAAGGAGACTTCTGTTTCTGAAGACAATTTTATCTTGTATCATTTTGATGTGGGAAAATGGTGTACATACACATTTTATATCTTTTAATTAAATCAAAAAGGAAAAACATATAAAAGTTCAAAACAAGCTGAAGCAAATTAAGCTAAATTCATATGAGGATGGGAGTATAACTATATGAAAAAAAGAATTACTAAACACAGTACTCTGACCATACATCCCTACTGGGACATATGCTAAGGCCAAATAGAACCTCAGAAAAATCTTAAATTTCATTCTGAGTCTTACTGTTAGTAGTAGAAAACAATGCAGTTTTAAGTTATAATAAATATATTATAAGTGTGCAGAATAGAATCAACATAAAAAAAAACAAAAAACAAAAACCTGCTTTCTTTAGAAAAGCCTACTTGCAAGGTTGGCCCTTGGAGGGCACCAGTGAAATTGGATTTTGGGTGGTTCCTACAATTCCCAGAACTGGTAAGAGTGACTCACTGTACCTAAACCAAACAATATGGTTTATGCTGAATACCTGCTTTCCTGCTGGAAGTCTAGAATTTTGTCCATAAGCAGCTTATGTAACGTACACTCAATATTATTAAGTCCTAGGCAATGAGTCTCTAATGAACTTCCCTGGTAGACAATATTGCACACAACTTGATGAGGCTCCCATTGAGACCATCTGAGCATTAAAAAAACTAAAGGGGCACCTGAGTGGCTCAGTCAGTTAAGTGTCCGACTTTGGCTCAGGTCACGATCTCACAGTTCGTGGGTTCGAGCCCCGCATCGGGCCCTGGGCTGACAGCTCAGAGCCTAGAGCCTGGAGCCTGCTTTGGATTCCGTGTCTCCCTCTCTCTCTGACCCTCCCCCACTCATTCTCCGTCTCTTTCTCTCTCAAAAATAAACATTAAAAATTTTTGTAATTAAAAAAACTAATAACGTGTCAAATGTATAAAAATATATGTTCAAAATGATATAAAAATCAAAGTTTCATTGGTCAAGATTGGAGGTTGCTGGAGTCCAAACTTTCTGCTCTGAAAATTATAAAGGGAAAGAAGCAATAATTTATCCAGCCTTTACTATGAATAGCATTTCAGAATAACCATACAGGCAATGAAGAAAAGGTCTTCTTCACTGAAGAATTCCAGCTAGTAAAAGCAGAAGGAAATAATGGAACTTAGCAATGATCACCAAGGGATGCGAAAACGACTTAGGTGAAAGACTGGTGGTGATTTTTTAATAGAGGGATCAGCTAACACCACCTGAATCCACTGATCAATCCTAGAATCTCTAAACGGGTGACAACCAGACACATGTCCATTGATGACATACAACAGGAAGTTCACGGCACCAGCTATGAGGTGTTCTTACCAAATAACCTGATCGGAGCTGACTCAAGCCTCTAGACCGAATTTCCAATTAATAGGAAGTATGGGGAACAGAGAAACATGTTAAATGACACCACACAGAGGCAATCAGCTAAATCCTGGATATGGATATCGTAGATGACAATGACCTGCTTTCTCCAACAGATCAATGTCATGAGAAAACAGAGGGTAGTAGAAGGACTATGAATGGCTACAGGATAAAGAGACCTATAGGAAAACGTCAAAACCACAAAAAGCCCATCTGATCATGTCAGTCTCCTACTTAAAACCCTCTGGGCCCTGCCCACTCTTCTGGATGCACCTCTCATCATGACCCCTCTGTGCTCTGGCCACAGTTACCTTCATTCAGTTACTTGAACTAGAGTCCTTGCAAATGCAATTCCCTCTCCCTGGGGAAGGGGCAACAGGCGGGCCCCTGCCCCAGTAAAATCAGGCCCTTCCCCTTGATACACACCGGCACAAGTGCCCTGGACTTATGGCAACATGCACGCTTGTTCCATATCTGCCCTTCTCTCAAGGATTAGAAGCTCCATGAAGACAGATACTACATCTCGAAGCAGGATGACATGTAGTAGGCACTAAATAAAAACCTGCTTAACACATGTGAACAAAGAAAATACTGGTCACGTGGTTCGAGGCCACTGGGTGGGAATGTGACATCGTCCCAACTGATCTTCTCTGCTGTGCTGTTTTTAGTACCTAGAACCCCGTCTGAGGAGTGGAGGCTCACAGGGAAGAACTCACCACCTCGTGGGACTTGGGAACAGGTACGATGATGGCCAGCACACAGATGAGCTGGAAGATGGCTCCCAAGAAGAGTCCGTACCGTAGCAGGTTCTCCAGGAAAGTAGGCTCGGGCACCTCGGGGGGTGAGAAGTCCAGGTCGGAGGCCATGACCTCAGCCGCCTGCTGCCTTCGGTCAGTCTCCTCTGACTCACCACCCTCCAGAGCCAACTTCTAAACACAAAGGTTAAGTGTCATGTTTCTACAACTGACTTTTAAATAGTTCCACTTGCACAAACACACACAAACTTGCAAGAATACATAAAGCAATTATAGTGAAATGCTAACAATTCTTGAATCTAAGTAGAAGACATATGGATAGTCGTTGGACTATTCTTTCAACTTTTTTGTGGGTCTGAAATTTTTCCAAGTTAGAGAAAATAAATAAGTAAATGCAAACACTTCAACACAAATCTCTAATCAACATACGTTTGAAGGCCAGCTATGTTTCAGGTTTTGTTCATTCGTTCACTTATTCATCCAATTATCCATTCAACAAACACTTACTGAACACCAAGTACTGAACAGAGGGCAAAAGAGACAAATCCCTGCTCTCTTGGGGCCTACATCTCAGGGCACAGGCAGGCAATGCATCCAGACATGCTACGTCAGCTAGTGACAACTGTTTTGAACAAAACTTGAGGGTACTATTTTAATTTGTACAGGGTGACAGACAGGAAGCGCTCTGAGAGAGACAGGAATCGAGTGGCAGAGACACGAAGTGTAAGCAAACCACTGGAACGCATGAGAGAAGCATATCCAGGCAGAGAGAAAGGCAAGTGTCGAGGCCCTGGGGTAGGGAAATGAGTCCAAGATGTCAGAGAAGAATGCTCGGGAAGGAAGAAAGATCAGAGAGGAGTGCAGGCTGACCCACTAGGACCCTGACACTTCCGAACTGACTGAAGCCACTGAAGGGTTCTGAGCAGACAAGTGACATGATCTGACTTACATTTTTATATATATACATATTTTTTAAATTTAAATTTTAGTTAACATACAGTGTAATATTGGTTACAGGTGTAGAATTCAGTGATTCATCACTTACATACAACACCCAATGCTCATCACAAGTGCCCTCCTTAGTACCCACCACCCATCTAGCCCATCTCCCACCACCTCTCTCCATCAACCTTCCTCAGTTTGTTCTCTATAAGTTAAGAGTCTCTTGCAGTTTGTTTTACTCTCTCCTTCCCCCCATCTTCCCATATGTTCATCTGTTTCGTTTCTTTTTTTTTTAATTTTTTTTCAACGTTTTTTATTTATTTTTGGGACAGAGAGAGACAGAGCATGAACGGGGGAGGGGCAGAGAGAGAGGGAGACATAGAATCGGAAACAGGCTCCAGGCTCTGAGCCATCAGCCCAGAGCCCGACGCGGGGCTCGAACTCCCAGACCGCGAGATCGTGACCTGGCTGAAGTCGGACGCTCAACCGACTGTGCCACCCAGGTGCCCCTCATCTGTTTGGTTTCTTAAATTCCACATGAGTGAAATCACATGGTATCTTTCTCTGACTGAAAAAGTATGCTATCTTATTTTGCTTAACATTATACATTCTAGCTCCATCCACGTCATAAATGGCAAGATTTCATTCTTTTTGATGGCTGAGTAATATTCCATTATGTATATACACTACATCTTCTTTATCCACTCATCAGTCGAAGGACACTTGGGCTCTCTCCATAGTTTGGCTATTGTTGATAATGCTACTATAAACATTGAGTTGTGCGTACTCCTTCAAATCTGTATTTTTGTATCCTGTGGGTAAATACCTAATACTGCAATTGCTAGATGGTAGGGCACTTCTATTTTTAGTTTTTTGAGGAACCTCCCCACTCTCCCCTAGAGTGACTTACATTTTATTTTTTATTTTTTTTAACGTTTTAAAAAATGCTTATTTATTGAGAAAGAGAGAGCGGGAGAGGAGCAGAGAGAGAGAAAGAATCCCAAGCAGGCTCCACAGCACAAAGCCAGACATGGGGCTCAAACTCACGAACCGTGAGATCATGACCTGAGCCAAGAGTCAGACGCTTCATCAACTGAGCCACCCAGGCACCCCGAGGGTCTTACATTTTAAGTGGTGGGATGAGGGGGTACAGAGTAGACACAGGAGGCCAGTGAGAAGGCTACTGCCAGTAACCCAAATAAGAGATGCTGGGGACATGAACGACAGGGGGCATGGTGGTGGCCAGTGGTGACAGGTCCAGCCTCAGCCAGCTTCTGCTTTCAGCAGGGACCCCACTCCTAATACCCTGGTCAAGCCGAAAGAACTGCCTGTAGTTCTCCAAGAGCCCGGGCTCTTTCAAAATCCTGGGCCTCTTGGGGCACCTGGGTGGCTCAGTCAGTTAAGCATCCGACTTCAGCTCAGGTCATGATCTCACAGTCCGTGAGTTCAAGCCCCGCATAAGGCTCTGTGCTGATAGCTCAGAGCCTGGAGCCTGCTTTGGATTCTGTGTCTCCCTCCCTCTCTGCCCCTCCCCTGCTCAGGCTCTGTCTCTCTCTGTCTCAAAAATAAAAATAAAAACAAAATCCTGGGCCTCTGCCCAGGCTGCACACTCTGCCAAGAATGCCCTTTTCTGTTCTGACTGCATGGTGAAGCCCCCACTGTACCTCCAAGGCTGAGCTCAAGGGTCACCTCTCCAGCATGCCCTCCTTATTGCCATCCTCTTACCCTGGTATGACTGAACTGTTTCCCCTCGACCACGGCACCTAACAGCGTCTTCCTCCTGCCCACCCCAATGAGAAAGGGGCAAACTTACTTTGGAACCAGGCCCACCTGACTCCAAAGTCCTCTGTATTTTCAGAGATCTGTGCCACAATGCAACTTCGTGCTAAAATTGAGCTGTCCAATATGGTGGTCATGAGCCACATGTGGTTACTGAGAGCTGAAACAGAGCCGATCCAAACTGAGAGGGCTGTTAAATATATACTCAATTTAGGAGCTAGCAGGAACATAAAAATGTAAAATATCTCATTAACGAGATTTTTATATTGATTACATGTTGAAATGATATACTGGATTAAGTTGCATTATTTTCACCTGACCTTGAAAAAGAACAAAATTGGAAGATTTACTTTCTGAGTTTAAAACCTACTAGACAGCCACAGTAAGCCAAACAGGCACTGGGATAAGGATGTAGACTAACGGAATAGGCAGCTGAGAAATACATCCTCACGTGTAGTCAGCTGATTTTCAAACAAGGGCGCCAACACCACTCAATGGGGAAGAACAGTCTTTTCCACACATGGTGCTGGGAAAACCGCATAGCAACTTGCAAAATAATGAGGCTAGACTCTTATAACATATACAAAAACGAACTAAAAAATGAGTCAAAGATATGGGGCACCTGGGTGGCTCAGTGAGTTAAGCGTCCAATTCTTGACTTCGGCTCATGTCACGGTCTCACAGTTTGTGGGATTGAGCCCCTCATCAGACTTTGTGCTGACAGCATGGAGCCTGCTTGGGATTTTCTCTCTCCCCCTCTCTCTCTGCCCCCCCTCTGCTCACGCTCTCTTCCTCTCTCAAAATAAATAAATGCACTTAAAAAAAAAAAAGAATCAAAGATCTAAACTTGAGAGCCAAAACTATGAAACTCATACGAGAAAACGTAGGGGAAAATCTTCATGAAACTGGACTTGGCAATGATTTCTTTGATGTGACACCCAAAGCACAGACAACAAAATAAAAAATAAATTGGACTTCATCAGAATTTAAAAATTGGTGCATCAAAGAACACTATCAAAATACAAACTAGAGTGAAATTATACTAGAGTGAAAACAGAAACTAGAAAACAATTTGGTTGCTTCTCAAAAAGTTAAACCTAGAACTACCACATGAAGGGGTGCCTAGGTGGTTGGTTAAGCATCCAACTCTTGATTTCTGCTCAAGTCATGATCTCACAGTTCATGGGTTCAAGCCCCATGTCCGGCTCTGTGCTGACACTCGGAGCCTGCTCGGGATTCTCTCTCTCCCTCTCTCTCTGTCCCTCCCCTGCTCACGTGGGCTCGCTCCTGCACACTCGCTCGCACTCTCCCCCAAAATAAATAAACTTAAAAAAAAAAAAAAAGAATTACCATATGATCCAGCAACTGCACTCCCAGGTATATGCCCAAAATAACTGAAAGCAGGAGCCCAAACTGATACTTGTACACCAGTGTTCACAGCTGCATTCACAACAGCCAGAAGATGGAAACAACCAAGAGCCTATCAACAGATGAATGGATAAACAAAACGAGGTACATACATACAAAGGAACACTATTCAACTATGAAGGGACTGAAATTCTGATACACGCTATAACATGGATGAAGCTTGAAAACATGATGCATGATACTAAGTGAAACAAGCCAGACACAAAAGGACAAATATTGTATGATTCTACTTCTAAAAGGTACCTAGAATAGGCAAATTCTAGAGACAGACACAAATTCTAGAGGCAAAGCCTAGAGGCAGAAACTAGACTATAGGTTAGCAGGAGCTGGGGGAGGAGGAATGGGGAGTTATTGTTTAATGGATAGAGTTTCGGTTTGGGATGATAAAAAAGTTCTGGAAATAGATAGTGATGATGGTTAGACACCACTGTGAATGCTACTGAACTATATAGTTAAAAATGGTTAAAATGAGGGGCGTTGGGTGGCTCAGTTGGTTAAGTGTCCGACTCCTGCTAAGGTCATGATCTCACAGTTCACAAGTTCGAGCCCCGCGTCGGGCTCTGTACTGACAGCTCAGAGCCTGGAGCCTGCTTTGGATTCTGTGTCTCCCTCCCTCTCTGCTTTGGATTCTGTGTCTCCCTCCCTCTCTGCCCCTCCCCTGCTCAAGCTGTCTCCTCTCTCTTTCTCTCTCTCTCTCTCTCTCACACACAAATAAGCATTAAAAAAAACCTGTTTAACAAAAAATAATTTAAAATGGTTAAAATGAAAGAAAAAAGATTAAAACGATAAATTTTGTTATATATATATATATTTTACCACAATAAAATTTTTTTTTACCTTTTTCTTTTTACTTTTTTAAGTAGGCTGCACACCCAGCAGGGAGCCTGGCATGGGGCTTGAACTCATGACCCTGAGATGAAAACCTGAACGGAAATCAAGAGTCAAGACTTGGACACTTTAGGGGACTAAGCCACCCAGGTGCCCCTGTTTTTACTGTTTAAATGTAGCTACTAGAAAAATTTAAAATGACCCAAAGTGGCCTGCACTGTGTTCCTGTGGCATAGCTCCGGGCTAAAGAAAACGTTCTGCTCCGGGCTGAAGAAAAGGTTCTAAGACCTTCCTCCACTTTGGCTCTGCAGCATCACTGCTTTGCACGACTGTCCCAATGCCAGGGAGTGACTAAAGGATGACAAAACCACCTTCTCAGTAAACAGAGTGGGACCTATGCAAATTCACACTGTCCTGGACACACAGGAAGGTCACGTGCCTGAGCCAACAGGGTGGCCACTCTCCCATCACTTCTGCTCTCTTTGGGAGCTGCCTTCAAAGCCCAAGGCCCCTCTTTAAAAAAAAAAAAAAAAAAAAAAAAAATCCTCAGAGCTGGCAGATCTTCCTCCTCCCAGGAAGGATTTGACTTCTGGAAAGAACCCAACCTCATCTGGATCCAAGTGTGGTGAATCAGGTGGGGCCTCGAGCTCAGGAATACCATTTTTGGTCAAATACAAGGTATGCTGCTCAGACACCAGGCGGCTTGTTTGGGGTGGCTCATGAACTGGCCCCGAAGTGAATTCCAGGGTGGCCACGAGAACAGCTTCTCTGGAGGAAACACGCGGCTCTGCCAGGGCACCACCACGTGAACACCAAGGTGTAAGAAAAAGCTCACGTTCCTTCACAGTGGCAGCTCATAAAGTATACATTTTTAAAAATGCCCTTGGTCCCAAAGCTGTAACAAGCCTATTGAACTTATCGATACTCAGATGAACTATGCTGAACAGCAACACTGTTAATGAATATTTGGAATATCATAAAAAGATGGGGCCTGGGGGTGGAGGCAAAAAGCCAGACTCTATCAGCAATTGGCTACACTTTGGGCCCATCTCTTGACCTCCTGGGGACTCGATGTTCTCAGGAGCCAAATGACAATCATCTCTATTCTGAGCTATAATGCATTTAGGATTCTTTTTTTTTTAATGGCAGTAGGACAACCTATAACAAGAGCCATAAAAGTGATTATATCCTTTGACTGAATAACTCACTTCCTAGAATTTACAGCAAGGAAACAATTCAAAGCAAGAAAAAAGGCTTCAGGTACAAAAAAGTTCATGGCAATGCTATTCATTATGCTGCAAAACAGGAAGCAACCAAAATGTCCAACAGTAAAGCAGTTAACCCGATTATGGCGCATCCCGGCACAGTCCCCCTTCACTACAATGGCAAATATAAACAACACGTATCAGGCCAGCACAAAGTCTTGGAGAATAACATGAGCTGAAAAAAGAAAACAATTATAGAAACCCCGCGGCCGTGACCACGTATAAAGTGATTTCACCGGCCAGAGATCAGAAGAGACTAGGAAGATGGAAATCGCTGCTGTTCAAGTGAGGACTCCTATACCGGACAGCACAGGTGTCACGGGAGGGTGGCTGTAAAAGGGTCCTGGGAAACGTCAAACGCTCTACACATATAGTGTATGCTTTAGAACGCTTCCCTAGCTTTCTCTGCACCCCTGTGCTTGACCTCCCGGCTTTCCTGCCAGTACCCTGGGTCTTCCTTTCCTGAGTACAGAAGTCACATGAGTCCTACTCATCCTTCACATCTCAAGCGGGAGGCGGCTGCCCCCAGGCTGCCTGGTGCCCAGTGGTTCCCCGGGCCACTGTTGCGGTAGCAGCAACAGCAAGGAGCGAATCACTGGCCGGCTACGCACGACACTTCCCAGTCGGTATCTCATTCGCTTCCCAACCAGTGGGGAGGTGGGTACTACTGCTGATGAGGATGAGGAAACTGAGGCTTGAAGAGGTTACATGGCCTGCCCAGGGATTACTTGGTGGATGAGTGGTAAAGTCAGGGTTCGAACTGGCTGGCTCCTCCAGAGCCTGAGCTTTCCCCACCAGGTCGACGGCTTTCCAGCTGCAGGCTGTGACCCATTAGGTGAGCTATGGAAACCACTTAGGGGGCTGTATCCAGCACGTTTTCCCTTTCCCTTCATTAGCTAGCACTTTAATTAAATAAATAACAACAGAAAATACCGTAATAGTAAGGATCAATATTGTATCCTGAAGCTTTATTTCAGTTGTAGCCATTTACATCCAAGTATGTGTGCTCTAGGCCAAAATTCAAAACCTATTGTTATCTGAGAAGTAAGGAGTCTGGAGTCTTAATGTTTTTCACTTGCTCACTATAAGGCCCTGGTCCGGACCTGACTCAAATATTTGGTAAGTGACAATGCCTATGCCTGTCTCCCACCATGAAAGCAAGAGCAGATGCCTCAACCAAATGCCTCATTTAACAATGAGAAGTAGGAGTTGAGAAGCCTGGGGCCTGCTTAGGCTTTCCCAGTGAGTCAGGGCAGAGCTGACTATCCTCCGGTGACTCTAGCCAGAGTCACTTTAAGAGCAGAGGTTTTCACACGTTGTGGAAATCTCTTACCCCTACCAGAATTTAATAAAAACTACTTACTCATCTATTACCAAACATGGCAAATAATTTCATAAGCTACTAGAACCCTTGAGACTCATCCCTGAATGCCAGACTCTAGTGGTCTCAGATAGTCGCTCATTGGATACATATTTATTCAGCGCCTATTATGTGTCGATATTATTCTGACTCCTGCCAGGGAGTTTTCATCCAAATGAAATTTCATCCAATCACACACACACGTAATACAATGTCAAAGGTATTAGGAGAAAATATAGAGGGAGTGCTATTTTATATGAGGCGGTGAGGGAAGGACCTCTCTGAGAAGGTGACATTTCAGCAGAGGCCAAAAAAAAAAAAATAATAAAAATAAAATAAAATAAAGCACAGGAATGAGTCATTTAAATGTCTGCTGGACTACCCCAGGTTGGAGGAACAGCGAGGATAAGGTCCTGAGTCAGGAATGAAACTTGATGATCCAGGAGAACAGTAGAGCGAGCAAGCTGTGTAAGGCTAGCAGGCCATTATAAGACCTTTGGCTTCTCCCCTTAATAAAAGGGGAGCCACTCGAAGCTACTTAGCAGAGATGATATGGTCTGACTTATTTTAAAATGGTCCCTCTGGCTGCTGTGTTGAGAACAACAGACTGCAGAGGGGTAAGAGTGGAAAAGAAACACGGAGACCACTTAGGAGGCTGCTGTAACAGTCAAAAAGACCTGCCTGCACCTGGTTGTAAAGTGGAGATGGTAAATTCTGGGGTTATGGACATATTTTGAAGAGAGAGCTACTGGCATTGCTGAGGTGAAATCTGAAAGAAGTTAAAAATAATCCCTGAAGGTGAAGCTATTCTGTATGATACTGTAATGGTGAATACACGACATTAAGGATTTGTCAACATGCATAGAACTTTATAGCACAATGAGTAAACTTTAATGGATGCAAATGTTTTAAAAAAATCATTTAGGAGGTCAAGGTATCCCAGTAGGGAACACAAAATGTGACATTCTGAATTGAAATGTTTTACAAATGTATGGGGCACCTGGGTGGCTCAGTCAGTTAAGCATCTGACTTCGGCTCAGGTCATGATCTTGCGGTTTGTGAGTTTGAGCCCCGCGCGTCGGGCTCTGTGCTAACAGCTTGGACCCTGGAGCCTGCTTTGGATTCTGTGTCTCCCTCTCTCTCTGCCCCTCCCCTGCTCGCATTCTGTCTCTCTCTCAAATATATATATATATATATACATATATATATATGTATATATATATATATTAAAAAAAAAAGAAATGTTTGACAACTGTATTAAACAACTTCACTGAAAGGGCAGGGGGAATCAGGTGTTGACCTCAGTAACTTTGGAAATGAGTGGAGTCTGTGGACTAAAGATAAAAGGAATTGCACTTGTACAACTCTAGTTGATACCATTATTTCCCAAAGGGGATAGAGGTTAACAATTCTGAAACCATTACATATGTATACTGAAACTGAATTGGGTAAACGGATGGTAGATGGTGGGAGCTAAGATTAGTCACAGCTAAGCCAGAGGAGGAGGCTAGAATGATCCACGTGGAATGGATGAGAGTTGCAGATATCAGTATGAACCCGTATTTAGCTTAACATAGATACAGGTGACTCCACAGAGAAATATTTATAGATATGTGTGTATATATACAAGTTAGTACACACACATCTGTCTCTTGCACTGAAGGCCTGGAAACATGGGCATAATGATCACACCTAGCACCGAGGTCTTGGCATTTAATACTTTCTCCAATAAAAGGAACCAAGCTCCTTGGAGAAATGGTTAATTCTGGGACTGAGGCATGAAATGTACAAGATGAACCTGGAACAGAAGGTGTTCACAAAACAAAAGAAAAAACACATGTGCCGGGGTACATCAAAGCGATAAAGGAGTGCCCAACCGCCGAAGCTGGGACAATGTGAGCAATAAAACAGAGCAGCACTGGATTGTAATCCAAAGTATGAAAATAAATATGAGCCCACACTGATATAAACTGAATAAGTTAATAAATAAGTAGGGCAGAGTCGACAAATTTCCTATGGAGAATTCCAAATAATTTACCTAGATTTATCTGACTTTAAGCGTGAAGCATGATTCCACACTCAAGTATGGGTTCCATGTAATGACTTTCTTCCAAGAGTACAATATGGAAGAGGGAAGGAAGGGGAGTAATTTTACTGGAAAAACCTGACTCTCTCAAGCTAGTGATCCAGGTTAACACCAACAGTGACCATTTATATTGATAGTACGTACCCTTGGTATGATGTCATGAGAATGGCCCTTTACCTCTGTGGTTTTCCTCCCCAAACCCCGTAACTTCAATTTAGTCATGAGAAAAACATCAGACAAACCTCAGCTGAGGATCACTGTACAAAATATCTGACCAGTAATACTCAAAACTGTCAAGCTGACGAGGCAGTCTGGGAAACTATCACAGCCAAGAGGAGACAAGCAGATGTGACTACTAAACATAATAGAGTATCATGGATAGGATCCAGAAAAAGGACATTAGGCGGAAACTGAGCAACTGTGAATAAAGCATGGACTTTAGTTAACACTAACTTATCAATATTGGTTCATTATGACACATGCACTACCCTAAGGTAAGATCTTAAGAACAGGGGCAATTCTCACGGCGCCTCCCTGGCTCAGTCGGAAGAGCAGGGGCTCTTGATCTCGCGGTGGTGAGTTCCAGCCCCAGGTTGGGTGTAGAGATTATTTAAAATAAATAAATAAATTTTTAAAAGAAATCACCCAACAAACACGCACTGTGCACCTACTAAGCGCTCTGCACTCGCCATCTCATTTAATTCTCAGATCAAGCTATGCGCCCATTTTACAGAGGAGGAAACTGAGGACCAGAGGGGCAACACACAGCAATATGGGGCCCACTCAGCAGTCGAATTCTGGCCGGACTGATTCCGGCGCCCGAGCGCCTCCCATGCTCCACGGATGGAAGGAAAGGCCAAGTCCCGGCAGCGAGCGCTGGGGACGGGCCCGGGCTCGGAACAACGCTCGGGGCGGCAGAGGCGAGGCCGTCCATCTCCCAGGGACTCAAACTCCCCTCTGCAAGCAACTTCCTGAGGGGCGCCCCGGGAAGTTATTCTCGCCGCGCGCCGAGCGTGCCCGGGACCGGCGAAGCAGCGCCGCCGCCGGGAGCAGCAGGGCCGCGGGCGCCGGAGTCCAACCCCCTCAACGGTCCCGCCACCCCGGCGACTCCGCCCCGCCCCGAAGCCCGAGCCCGGCCGCCGCGCCGCCGCACTTACCTCCCGCGCCGCCGGGCCGCTCCCCCGGAAGTGGTTCCCCGCGGCGGATCCCGGAAGTGACGCGTGGAGCAACCGGCGGGCTCCGCTCCGCCCGCGCTGCTGGGGTTCCGGTCTTTGTCCCCACTTTGTGGGTTTGATCCCAAGGGAGAGCCCTGGGGAAGCGCGGTACAGACGTCCTCGGTTCTCTAAGCCCGTTTGTCCTCGGCCCATTTCGGCAGATGTTTATAGACGTCTGTACGTCTATAACTTTTTCGCTTCTCGGCCTTTTGGCTAAGATCAAGTGTACGTCTATAACTTTAATTCTATACTAGATCCTGAAGCTAGGAGCCTACAATGCAGAGGCGAGACAAGAATTCTTATCATTCAAACAGAAGTATGTTATAGAATTCGTTCAAAACTTTCACCCAGGGGTGCCTGGCTGGCTCAGTCAGTGGAGCATGCAACTCTTAATCTCGGGGGTCGTGAGTTCGAGCCCCACGTTGGGTGTAGAACCTACTTTTAAAAAGCGAAAAAATTTGCTGAACACGTACTCTATACCCTGTGCTGGTTTTTGGAGATGAAATGAAATTGTGAGATAATAAATGTTACTGCTTTGAGCTACGGTGTTTCAGAATAATTTGTTACACAGCATAGATAACTAATAAAAGTACATAGACTGTCAAAGAGAAGGGATTGGATGGTAGAGATCCAAAAAAGAATTGAGACCTAACCTGGGGTGCCTGGGTGGCTCAGTCGGTTGAGCTTCTGACTTCAGCTCAGGTCATGATCTCACAGTTCATGCGTTCCAGCCCTGCATCTGTCTCTCTGCCATCATCTCAGAGCCTGCTTCAGATCCTCTGTCTCCCTCTCTCTGTGCTCTCTTTCTCTAAAAAATAAGTAAACGTTTGAAAGAAAAAAAAAAAAAAAAGAATTGAGACCTAATCTTACCTTCAAGGAGCTTACTCTTAGAGGACACAAAAATAATGATAATTCAGTCAACATCCACTAACTCCATGCTTTATGAGGCAATACAGAGGCTACAAAACTGTAGCATTCATTTATTCATTCAACAAATATTTATGGAGTTTCTACCTTGGATCGTGTACCATGGAACTGGGAAGACAATGGCAGGTAGGTGGGTTCCCAGCCTCACCGTGCTTACAGTGTAGGGGTTAATGTCTGACACCCCCACTAATCACACAGAGAAATGTATATGAATCAGGAGGTCTGTTGGGAGGAAAGGGAAACCACGAGAGAATAAATGACATGGGAGATACAATCAAGACAGGGTGATCAGGGAAGGCCTCTCTGGGGAGGTAAAATTTAAGCTAAGAAATGAGGAATGCGTAGGAATTTTCCAGGCAAAGAGAGGAAGGAAAGAGCATGGCAGGAGGTTGAAAGGCTGTGGGAAAGACTTGGAGCATAAGAAGGGGGAGAAGCTGAGCCTGAAGGGTACAGATATATAGGACAAGACTTGGTATTTGCCCTTAAAGGGACTCACTGCGGGATGTGGATGAGGAGGGTCATAGGAGACGGAGATGTTTTATGTGTTGAAATGTATTCCCTACCCCACACCCCACCCAAAAAAATCTATGTTGGAGTCCCAACCCCCAGTACCTCGAATGTAATCATACATGGAGGTAGGGTCTTGACAGAGGTAATCAAGTTAAAATAGGTGATTAAGATGGGCGCTAATCCAATATGACTGGTGTCCTTACTCAAGGGGGAAATTTGGACACAGATGCACACACAGGGAGCATGCCATGTGAAGATGAAGGAAGATCAAGGATGATGCTTCGGGGCAGCTGGGTGGCTCAGTCGGTTAAGCGTCTGACTTCAGCTCAGGTCATGATCTCGCGGTTTGTGAGTTTGAGTCCTGCGTCGGGCTCTCTGCTGACAGCTCAGAGCCTGGAGCCTGCTTTGGATTCTGTGTCTCTCTCTCTCTCTCTGCCCCACCCCTGCTTGCCCTCTGTCTCTCTTTCAAAAATAAATAAACATTAAAAAAATAAAAATAAATAAAAAGGATGATGCTTCTGCGAGCCAAGAAGTGACAAAGATTGCCAGCAAACCACTGGGAGCCAGGGGAAAGCAATGGAACAGATTCTTCCTCCCAGCCCTCAGCTTTGATCTCAGATTCCTAGACTCCAGAGCTGTGAGAAAATAAATATTTGTTGTTTAAGCCACCCAGTTTGTGGTACTTTTTTCGGGCAGCCCTAGCAGACTAATATGGATGTGCAGGTGCTTTGAGACCTGCCACTCCATCTCCAAATGTAAAAGATATCCAATGTGGCTGCTGTAGGCATAGCTACTGTTGCACTCTCTGGAAGCTCCTGGAAAAGGCTCCGGCTGAGTCTTGCTCATCCCTGTGCCCTGCATGGCTCCATCAGCACCGCAGCACGGTGAAGAACTCTGTGCCATGCTTGCTCCTATCCATAATACCTAGGCAAGGCACACTGCTCGCACCGTGAAAGAAAAAGTTGAAAAAGATATGGTTTCTGCTCTGAAAACAATTTCTAAACTAGATGAACACATGACAGTATAAACTGGTTTATAATTACCTTTATTCCATCCATGTTCACTAAGTGCCAAGCACTTTCCATATATCAATATTCTCCTGCCAGCAAGCCTTATAAGGCAGCTGTAATTATTCTCGGTTGCAAGACACCTAGGGATGGAGAAGTTAAGCAACTTCCCAAGGTCCCACAGAGACTCTGTGCATAACCAATGCACACCCGGCCAACCTGTGCAAGCCAGATAGGTGCTCCAGGAAGAAAGGAAGGATCCACAGGGACTGAGGTATCTGAGAAGGCTTCGTGAAGGAAGCAGCTCAATGTGGGTCCCAGATAATGGGTTGGATTGAATATGGGAAAAGGAAAGTCGAGGTGCCAGATTTACTTTTGCTACTTCTGAGCCTTCGTTTTGTTGGTCTCTTTGCCTGGAATGCTCTCCTCTCTTGGCTTTTCACAAGACAGGCTCTTTTTCATCCCTTAGGGCTCAGCCCAAATACAACATTTTCCGAAAAGGCTTCCCTGACCACCCATTCTAGCTGGTGGTCGTTTTAAAACATGGCTCCAGCAGGGCGCCTGGGTGGCGCAGTCGGTTGAGCATCCGACTCCAGCCAGGTCACGATCTCGCGGTCCGTGGGTTCGAGCCCCGCGTCGGGCTCTGGGCTGATGGCTCGGAGCCTGGAGCCTGTTTCCGATTCTGTGTCTCCCTCTCTCTCTGCCCCTCCCCCGTTCGTGCTCTGTCTCTCTCTGTCCCAAAAATAAATAAAAACGTTGAAAAAAAAGAAAAAAAAATTTAAAACATGGCTCCAGCGTATTACCACAGGCTCTTCTGGCCCGTAACTGCTTCGACCAGTAGCATACTCTGGAAGAGACTGTGTCAGCCTCAGGCATGGCACTCACCTGGCCTGGGAGTCAGCCATGTAAGAAGCGTGACTAGCCTGAGGTCAGTGAGCTGTGAGAAGTTCAAGCCACATGGGAGGAAGAGATTCCGAGGAGCATCAGACACCAGGTCAGGGAGTCAAGAGCCATCTTGGAGAGGTGAAGAGATGGATAGATATGAGATAAAGGGAAGATGGTAGAATGTTAAGTGTACGACCCAGGTGGTAAGTATAATGTTGCCTGTACAATCCTTTTGATTTCTTTATATGTCTGAATGTTTCACTACAAAGTTTGGGGCAAAGAGAAGCCATCTTGGAGGTGGATTCTCCAGCCCCAGATACCTCAGCTGATACCACATGGAGCAGAGATGAAGCTCCCAGTCCAGCCTTTTCCAAATTCCTGACCCGCATTATCATGAACTAAACAAATGAGTACTTTAAGCCACTAATTTTGGAGTTACAGAAAACAGAAACTAAGTAGACTTCTCTTACTCTCCATCACAGCTCCCTGCCCCTTTCCTTTATAGCATTACCACAGTTTGAGATAGTCTTGTTTCCTTGATTATTCATCATCAGCCTCTCCCCCACTAGAGTGTAACTTCTGTTTCCTCTGCTCACTCCTTCTGCCAGCACCTAGCACATTGCCTGGTGCGTGGAGGTACAAGTGAATGTTTGTTGAGTGACTAACTGTGCCCGGGAGATGGAACCCTTCTGTAGAGTAATGGGGGAGAATATAGAGTTCGTGGATGGGGGAAAAGCTGGAATTTGTCAGTTGGGCTGCCCAACCCCCATGTGTACAAATCTCAAGAAGCAGAAGGAGGCAGCCCCCTCTCCCACTACGGCAGATGCATGGGGTAAAGACACCCTTACCTCAATTCCTGTTAGAGCATGGATGCTGGATGTACTCATGATGTGTCAGAGTCCCCCATCCCAGACCAAGTCCGGAGGCAGAAATTCCAGCTGTAAAGGTCAGCCAGAGACAGAGGCGAGTCCAGAGTTGGGGGCCTTGTTTGGAGCAGGTGGCTCCAGGGGCAGGATCTTAGCCACTTGGCTTTGGGTGGTTCCTGCCCGAGCCCAGTTCTGCAGTGTCCCATCACCTCCTTCTGTCTTAGGTTCAGCTCAGGTGTGAAACCAAGAATGCTGAGTGTGGCATATCCTGATAAATCTAGGACACAGGGCTGAAACAGGTGATCTGGACATCTTCCACGTGCCAGAGAGGCCAGGGACATTTTCCCCTCTGAGGCAGCAAAGCCCAAACATGGAGACTCGTCACATCCTGGTCTCTTGCTCTGGGCCTCCAGGAGCCTCATAGCAGTAACCAACTTTGATTGACAAGGCCTGTTCTCTTGCTTTCTGCCACGTATGAAATGGACTCAGGGCTGGATTCCACGCTCAGAAGTCTATAAACACAAGGTACCCAAGTCCTATTCCTGTGCTCTAGGATCTTCCAGGAGCAGAGCTGCTATAAGGAGGGGAGGTTCACATGCCAGCGTGGAGCTCATGAGATTGGTCAGCAAAGAGAATTTCCATCAGGAGAGAGATTACATGTCAACACCAGCCTGCCCTTCCCAGGAAAATCCAAACACTCCAACTTGTTCTTGAGACCCAGGATCTCCCACAGTCCTGAGACCTGAAAAGCTTTATTCAGCAGACATTCTTTGAGTGCCAACCGTATGTCAGGTAACCACTGGGGACAAGATCTTGGGCTCTGGTGGGGGAGAGACATAGAAACAAACTAATACAATAGGATATTTTGAGTTCTCCAAAAGAAGTGTGTGCAAAGGGACATAAGAACCCAGGAGAAGCCTCGGATTTCTGCCTTTGGCAATCATGGAAGGCGTCCCAGAATAGGTGATATTCACTCTCCAGAAGGAGATTACAGCAGAAGCAAAGGACCAGGCCAGGGCTCGCACCTCTAGCTCCCCCCTCAGGGAGCGAGTCCAGAACTTTCTTTCTCTGAAATGCTTCAGTCATAGGAGCAGCACAGACGTCACACGCACCTAGCATCTGGGTGATATTAATTACCGCCATGTTTATTAAGTGCCCCATTAAACTTGAGTCTCACCAACAGCATGGTTGGCTCCCTGGGCTAAATCCATGCTAAATATTCAATTACACACAGCACAAGCAGAATCGTATTTGGCAGGGATTAGTTCACTTGTCCTGAGAAGGCACTTTTCCAGCTGAATAATAATGGTGTCTTTTAATTGTGTGGTATCCTCCTCTTGAGGGACTTTAAGCCAGAACATCTCCTCAGAGGGAGACAGAACCCAGGTGTCATCATCTCCATTTTGTACTTGGATGAACTCGGTAAAGAGATCTGGCGCTCGCCACATAAAGCTCCAATCTTTCTTCTCTTTCGGGGCCCGGCTCAAATGACCTCTTCTCTGAAGGTTTTTCAGCTCCCTCATCAGAATTTCTCTGAAGTACACGACACTGAAAGAAGCTGAGAGCATCGGCAGAGCCTTCACTGTGTCCAGGGCCCTGTGATGGATGCTTGGCCTGCATTCACTCACTTGGTCGTCCCCTCCCCCCACCAACCCTGAGAGAGTGCTTCCATTGCATAGCGGAGGAAACTGAGACATAAAGAAGTTGAGAGATGGGTCTTGGATTGCGCAACTAATAAGTGTCAGAAGTCAGGATTCAAACCCAGGCCTCTAAGTCCATTGTCTTAACCACACACAATCCTGGCCCACTTGTCCTTTCATTCAACAAGTATTTATTGAGCGCCTACTGTATACCCAGTCTGGCTAGGAGTATAGTACTTGCTAGGGATGCAGTGGTGAGGAAAATATCATCGTATCCTAACAAAGATTATTGTCTAGAAGGGAAGACAGATTTAAAATCCTTCCACAAACAATTATTTAATTAGACACATCGATCATCAGCCAGTGTTAACAGAATGTAACTCAACTGGGTAAGACACTTAGCAGGGTGAAAAAAGAAATCAGGTGCCTGGATGGTTCCTTGTTTTCTATAATTCAGGGGTCAGTCAATTCTTCCTTTCTTCTTAGACTCTGTGGCTGAGCAATGCCTACCGATTCCCACATTTGCTTTGGGAATATCCACAAATCAGTTCCCTCTCTAAATCACAGTTTTCCCAGCTATAAAATGGGAATGGAAATAACAAAAGACTGGAAGCAACCCAAATACCCATCAACAGGGACTGTTTACATAAATGATGGTACATTTACACCATGGAATATGCAGCTATTAAAAAGCATGAGACAACCCGAAATGCTAGAGAAGGATTGCTGAGACATCATTGAGTGAAAGAACAAGGTCAAGGATGGTGGGTATGGAATGTTCCCAGCTGCTTACATAACAAAGGAGAAAGGAGATAAAGGAACATGCTTATCTATGCATGGGCTATCCCAGGAAAGATGCACAAGAAACAGGTAATAGGACATGCCCCCCCCCCTTCCCAGAGGGGACCTGGACACCAGGGGTTATGGGGAGACTTGCTCTTTTTTTTTTTAATTTGAGAGAGAGAGAGCACACTCGAGCGGGAGAGAGGGGCAGAGGGGGAGAGAGAATCTTAACTGGGCTCCATGAACCTGGGATCATGACCCAAGCCGAAATCAAAAGTTGGACGCTCAAGCAACTGAGCCACCCAGACGCCCTGAGACTTCCTCTTACTGTGTACCATTTTGTACCTTTTGGATCTTGCACTCTGTGCGTGTAATGTCTTGAAAGATAAACTAATCGATTCTTTAAAATTTTGTATACAACATTTTCATGGGAATACAAATGCAGTCAGGTAGGGCTGCTCACATTCACCCACCTTACAGAGTTATTGTTAGTTTCAAAGGAGAGGTCAGCTTTGGCAACCCTTGGAAAACAGAAAACAATTAGAACACATGTTGCTCCTAATGAGACGAGGTAGGAATAAGGGCCAAACAGAGAAGAAAGGAGCAGAAAGAAGGAGGAAAAGCAGAGAGAAACAAAGAGGCCGTGCATAAAGAGATTGACCCCAGCAGAGAGAAAAATCACAGTTACTTTAGTGCCACTGAGACCCCAAGGCTGTGTGCTACCTGCTTCTTTCTAGCCAGCTTTCAGGTTGCCATGGTAATGTAATAGCCTGTGAAAAGCTTATTTATGAGTCTGAAAACATTTAAAAAAAAAAAAAGCCAACAACAGCAAGCTGCAGATAGGCAGCAATGAGCAGAGAAGGAGCCTGTGTGAAAGGAAGCATCAGGGTGACCTTCCTGGGGCTTGAGATCCCCCCTTAAAAATTGTCCGAGAGGGGCGCCTGGGTGGCTCAGTCGGTTAAGTGTCCGACTTCAGCTCAGGTCACGATCTCACGGTCCGTGAGTTCGAGCCCCGCGTCGGGCTCTGGGCTGATGGCTCAGAGCCTGGAGCCTGCTTCCGATTCTGTGTCTCCCTCTCTCTCTGCCCCTCCCCCGTTCATGCTCTGTCTCTCTCTGTCTCAAAAATAAAAAATAAAAAAAATTGTCCAGAGCAGAGGGTTGCAAACTGGAGCACATATCCAAATCACCTGGAAGGCTAGTTAAAACGCAGACTGCTATGTTTTAACCAACCCCAGAGATTGGTTGGAGGTCTGGAGTGGGGCACTTCTTTTTTTTTTTTTTTTTTTTAATTTTTTTAATGTGTATTTATTTTTTGAGAGAGACAGACAGACAGAGCACGGGTGGGGGAGGGGCAGAGAGAGAGGGAGACGCAGAACCCCAAGCGGGCTCCAGGCTTCCAGCCGTCAGCACAGACCCCGATGCGGGGCTCGAACTCAAGAACTGTGAGATCATGACCTGAGCCGAGCGCACCACCCAGGCACCCCTGGAGCGGGCACTTCTAACAAGTTCCCAGGAGGTGCGAATACTGTGGTTTGGGGCCATATTTAGAGAACCACTGTCCTAAAAGAGCTCTAAAGGCCTCTCCAACTTGGGGATTCCGTGAGCCATGTGCTCCAGCTCCTGTTCTCCCTGAGCACATCCATCCCCTCCATCGGCTCCTCTGTTCGCTAAGCAGCTACACCATCTCAAAGGATGGCCCAACACAGGTCTCAAGGTAGCTCAAAGCCAGTAGCGGGCCAAGAGCTTACAGGGCAGTTTCCAAGGCAGAGGCCAACACCTCATACAAGCAATTGCATGGAAAGATTGGCTGGCATTCCAGCTGCCTTTGCCAGAACTCTCTCATGGGGCTAATTAACTGGGTGCAATAGCCAACAGGTGCTGCTGGGCCAGAGGAAGGGTGGCTGCCAGTTAAGACTGAGGCTGAGCAAGGGCCAGGGCTCGTTGGAGAGGATTTGAAAAATGACAGAAGCCAAATCTTCAGGCATTAAAATTTACCACAGTGGGCTTCCGGTGCCCCATAGAAATGGAAACAGGCAGACAAATCCAAACCCCCAGCCCCATCCAACACACAGAGCGTGCTCAGCGAGAAGTTCATGGCTAGGGTAGAATGCAACCCTTGAGAACAAGTCCTTCCCCATTCAGGTTTCTAGCACATTCAACAAATATTGGGAGAGTGCCAGACATGTCAGGTGACCCACACGTGGGCGGTGAGCCAGGGTAGCCCCTGCCCTCATGGAGTCTACATTTAAGTGAAAGGAGACAGACATTACTCAAAGAATCATACGATTTAATTGTGCTGCGGTTATGTAAATGAGTGATCTGGTTCTTAGGAAATAATCCTTAAACATGTAGGGGTAAAGGACAAGATGCCTGCAACGTTTTCTCAAGTAGTTCAAAAAAATAACAATCATGTATATAGTGTATTAGCTATACATGTATGAATGTAGATATAAACTATATAATCGATCATGCACAGAGAGAGAAACAAAATAATAAAGCAAATGTGACAAAACATTAACAAGTGTTGGATCCGGACCAAGAGTGTATGGGAGTTCTTTGTGCTACTCTTGCAACTTTTCTGAAAGCTTAGTAACAGTACGAAGCCTTGAAGATTCTCTCTCGGGTCTTCAAATGAATATACGGTTATCTCCCTGAGTTGAAGAGGTACCACTGAACTACAACGTATATCCAGAAAAGCATATTGACAGAGAAGCTCTTGAACAAATTCATCTGTATAAGATTCTGTAACATTAAAATGGTCCCATCTAGTGTCATGTTTTCTTGTGTGTATTACAAATTGATTTTTTAAAAAGCACCACCCCCCCCCCCAAAAAAAAGAATCACATAAATACTTACAGATTGTAACAGTGACGAGTGCTATTTTTTTTTTTTTTCAGTATAGAATGATGTAAGGACCTAAAACTGGAGTGGTTCGTCTTAGGTAGGGAGGCCAAGGAAGGCTTTGTTGTAGTGGCAGGTTTGACCTCAGGGCTGAGCAGAAGTTGACCAGGAGAAGAGAGCCAGCTGCCTTCCAGGCAGAGGACAGGGCTCCAGCAAAAAAAAAAAAAAAAAACGCTTTCACGGGAAACAAAAGCACATTGGAGGAACTGAAAAAAAAATGAAACCTGGGCCCTTGGGGCTGAGAGCTGCCACACCCTCACCTTCTAGCTCAGCATGTTGGTGAGGAGCTGGGGCACGGGGCAGGGTTTCAGGAGAGGGCCGCTCTTCTGGCCGGGGGAGGAGTCCGCGTTGTTTCCCTCCTGCCCCTTCCGGTCCACTTTCTTCTGTGTCTTCCTCGGGCTCCCCTCCGCCCTTAGTTCTTAAAGACTCTGCTCGAATGCGGCTCCCCAGGTGCCACTGGGCCAGAACGCCACAACATACGGCACCACATGGCCACCACTGGCCTTTAGCTCCATTTCAGCCCCAAATCCCTGGCTGCCGTTCACCGACCTCTTTACCTGCCGCAGAAAGAACATCGGGCTGTCCTTTACACTTATTTCTACCCTTTGCTTCCAGGGCCTCAGGCCACGGGCTCCATCTGTGGGTGGCTTGTGCGGTTTCCAGCTGCTCTTCAGCCAGCACTGGTTTCCCAAGAGCGGCACATGGAGCCACCTCCTAGATTTCCTCTGGGGGGTCAGCCAAGGGCGACCCTGGGTGATTTGGAAGCACGAGCCTTCATAATAAACACGTGGCGTCTCCACGGCGTCTTTCATCCAAGCTATCCAAGAGTTTTGCTGACATGGGGTAACATCAAACCGAATCCTGAAACTCAGGGGATGAGTGACATTTCACTAGGTGTTCGTTGGATCAGAGAATTCAGAACTTTTAAGAAATATTTTATTTATTTATTTATTTATTTATTTAAATTTTTTTTTTTCAACGTTTATTTATTTTTGGGACAGAGAGAGACAGAGCATGAACGGGGGAGGGGCAGAGAGAGAGGGAGACACAGAATCGGAAACAGGCTCCAGGCTCTGAGCCATCAGCCCAGAGCCCGATGCGGGGCTCGAACTCACGGACCGCAAGATCGTGACCTGGCTGAAGTCGGACGCTTAACCAACTGCGCCACCCAGGCGCCCCAATTTTTAATGTTTATTTTTGAGAGAGAGAAGAGGGGCGGGAGCACAAATAGGGAAGAGGCAGAGAGAAGGAGACAGAGGATCTGAAGAAGCGAGCTCTGTGCTGACAGCGGAGAACCTGGTGTGGGGCTCAACCTCAGGAACCGGGAGATCATGACCTGAGCCAAAGTCAGATGCTTAACCGACTGAACCACCCTGAGTTCAGTCCCTCTGAATTCAGAACTTAAAGGGAACTTTGAGATCTTGTGGTCTAGCACCCTCATGCTGCAGATCAGCTCAGAGAAGTGAAAGAACTTGTCCAAGGTCACAGAGCAAGTCTGTAGAGGAGCTGGACCCAGAATCCAGGTTTCCTGATGCCTAGCAGAAGGGCAGAGCCCAATTACTAAACCATATACAGGATCTCCCAGGAAGCTAGCATTCTGAACGGCCGCAGGAAGCACAGCAGTCCTTAGTTAGGAAGTGAGCAGTCTGGGGAGCCTTGGTGGGAAATGAGCCCCAGAAATCTGTCCCGTTGCATTCAGCAGCTACTCCTTGTGCTATTTTTATTCTGTTTGGTTTCACTTTAGACCCGGTTCCTATTTCACATTTATGACTAGAGGCCTCTGAGTGAGGAAAAGGGAAGTCAGAAAGAAGGATCTCTTCTTTTGTACTCTGCAAATCTTTCCAGACTTTTTTTTTTTTTTCCCCTTTATAACATTTCCTTCCCAGGGCCCCTACAAGCTTCGCAAATCTGCATTGCCAATCCCCTGTTCCCTTCTCTGTAATTATCTTGGGAAAATTTAAATTCCTTATCATGGCTTTGTGACAATACCGGCTCAAGATAAGCAAGCCAGGCTTCTATTCTGAGGTCTTGTCAAATTGCCCTCAGTAGGTTCACTTAATAAGAATTATTGTTAGAGTTTTTTTTTTCGAGTGTGATAATGATATTGTGACTATGTCAAAGAAAGCGTCCTTATCTTTTTTGTATTACATACTTAAATATTTATGGATGAAATGATAAGAGGTCTGGGATTTGCTTCAAAATACACCAGTGGGGAAAGGTAAAGAAAAATACGCTCCTTAATACGCTGTTTTCTACCCCGTTTCTCTTGTAAGCTCTTTTTGCAACATCTTCCCCCAGCCTCCCACCCCCAATCTATGAATCTGCTTATTTTGTCTCTGGGGATGGGCTTTGCCTCTTGGAGTCTCAGCAGAGAAGACAGTGTGGATGCTGGAGCCAAAGAGGCTCAGATTCAAAACCCTGGCTCCGCCCCGAGGAGCCCAGTGACCAAAGGCAAGACATTTATCCATGACGTGGAAGTCATAAACTGACAGCAACCGGCCTCCTTTTCTGATTGTCTTCTTGCCCGCTGTTTCTCATTCTGCTGCCAGCTGCCCTGGGATGTGCATTCTAAGATCCCGCTGATGCCCCACAGCTTGGCTACCTTCTTCTCTGCACCGGCCCCTGGCCCAGAACCAAGCTCCAGACTGGGTCCAACTGCCTGTTACCTGCTTCCTTCTGGACGTCCTTTGAGTCCTAAAAACTCACCGCATGGAAATCGGAGCTCACCGCAACCTGCTCCCCCAGAGTACCCATCACCCCTCAGGCCCCAGCTGGAAACATCAGCTCATTCTCAACATCTCCCCCTCCTCCACTTCCCTTGTCCTTTCTACCCCAGACCCAGCGGTCCCATCTCCCAGGGCCCTCTCGCATCCAGCCCCCTGTGCTCCCCGCCACCTCCTTGGTGGGCCTTGGCTCAGGCCCTCAGAACCACAGGCTTGAACACCTGTGAAAGCTTCCCAGCCAGGCTCCCTCCCTGTGGCCACTCTGCTTTTCAGTACCCCCTCCGGGCTGCTGGCTTGAAAGCCTCCCATGGGGCTCTCTCCACTGAGAAGGGAAAAGGCCCAAATTCCCAAGCGTGGTGTTTGACACCCTGCACGGCTGGGTCTTCATATATCATTCCAGAGTCATTTTCTGTATTTCCTGCCAATGAAGTTGTGGTCTCTCACACCTGCGTCAGAATCACCTGAGGCCTTGGCTAAAACTGCAGAACCCTGGGCCCTACCCCAGACAACTGAACGTGGGGGTCCAAGCCCAACGCAAAGGCTTGAGGACCCTCACGGTAGCCACCCAAACGACTTGCCACGTGCTGACTGTGCAGCCCGGCCTCTGCTCATGCTGTAGTAGAGTTTCCCTTTTCTTCAAGGCCAGCTTAAACGCCATCTCTGCAGCTTTTGCTGAGCCCTAGCAGAGCAAACTCCCCACCCACCCTGCTCCTTTAGCACATGAAACACACCTCTGTTATAGACCATGTGTATCACACCATATCTAATTATCTGTTGGCCTGCCTGCCTTCCCAGCTGGAATGAAGTCTCCACCAAAGCAAGCCCACGGAATGCCTGGAGCCCCCAGCACAGCGAATGGCCCACAGCAAGCACTGAATAAATATCTATTCATTTGAATTGTATCTTACCACTCCTTGGTTCCCGGATGCCAAAACACAATGCTTAACACCCAGAGGGCATAATTACAGGGAGGTCTGAGGGGCGAATTGTCAAAGGATGGATGAAACCCTGAATGAATGATGAAATATGCAAATGTATTGGTGATGAGTGTTCATTGTTCTGAAATGCTTGTGCCTGCCCGAGTCTATTTCGAACCTGAAGGATGTGTGAATTGGGTCAGATGTGAGGCTGGGACTTTTGGTTCCAGGTTCAACGGGGGAGATCACCAAAGTTCTGATGTTAATAAGAAATGTCACTGTCACCACATCAAATGCATGTGAAAAGTACAGTGCCACTTGGTCATCAGACATGGGAAATCCTCACTCTTTACACCTCACAGGTCCACAGAGACCCTACTGATACTGCCCAAAGGGAAATCTGGTATCTGTTGTGAGGAGTCAGCAGAAATCAGCCTTAAGATGCTGAGGCTGGGGGCATTGGGGGCGCCTGGATAGCTCAGTCAGTTAAGCGTCCCACTTTGGCTCAGGTCACCATCTTGCTAGTCTGTGAGTTCAAGCCCTGCATTAGGCTCTGTGCTGACAATTCAGAGCCTAGAGCCTGCTTAGGATTCTGTGTCTCTGTCTCTCTCTGCCCCTCCCCACTTGCACTCCATCTCTCTCTCAAAAATAAACATTAAAAAAAAATTTTTTTTTTAAAGATGCCAAGGCTGGGGCGGCAGTAGCACTGCTCCAGGGCACTAGGGCATGTCTGGAGGCAGACCTGTGCCACTTCTGGCCATGGCTTCCCCATTTACTGTCTGAGTGAGATTAGATGAGTTACCCAATGGCTCCAACACTCAGCTTCTTCCACAATAATTGGGGCGCCTGGGTGGCTCATTCGGTTGAGTGTCCAACTCTTAATTTCAGCTTAGGTCATGATCCCGGGGTCATGGGATAGAGCCCCACATCAGGCTCCGTGCTGAGTGTGGAGAGTGCTTGAGAGTCTCTCTCTCCCTATGCCCCACTCCTCTCCCCCACCCCATCTTAAAAAAAAAAAAAAAAAAAAAGCAACCACTTTGTGCTCCTAACCCTTAAATTTGTTGAATGAGATCATGCATGTTACATGACTGGTACATAGTAGGCACCAAAAGATATTACGGCTATACTGCTGTGCTGTGATCCAAGACAACTGGACTCCTATAAGGAGTTGGGTGGGGGTGAATGGGGCTGACCCTGGGGCTGGAGTGACAGGAGTTAAGCAGAAAGCCAGGTGTCAGCCGTGGATTAGGGGTGGATTGTGGGGTTTTTAGAGGAGAGTTCCAGCTCCAAGGGTGGGGCTGGGCGTGGAAGCTGAGCTGCATTCTGCTCTGTGGCCTGGGTGTTCAGGGACCAGATGACACGGGATGGGGGGAGGTCAGGAGGAGGTGGCTGGACTGGAAACTTGAGCTCTGGAGAGAAACTAGCAGCTCTACTTCCAGTCTGGAAGTGTCTGAGGGCACTTTGGCCCTACTCTGGAGCCCAGGTTTATGCATCCATGGCTAATGGAGCTCTGTTAACTGCCCTATCACCGCCGTGGGGAAGTGCAGCCATATCCTGGCCCTGACACTGGGCACCCAGTTCAGATGGTAACCAGAAACTGGAATCCCAGGCAGGCTGCGGGGTTTTCCTGTAGACAGTCAAATAATGCGAAGTTCCTCTGGCTGTGTCTGCAGGTCCCGTTGTCACTAAGATCCTCCTACTCAGCTTCCAAGTGAGAAGGGGCCTCCCGACATACAGATGTCCCCTCCTCTGCCGGGCCACATTGTTGCCTGATGAGCCAGGCTTGAAGAAGTCTCCATATGCTGGGCTTTCTCCTCTGGGCTTTCTCCTGGGGATCCTGGGGCAGGGGCTGAGTTTGGGGAACACACAGCCTTCCCTAACTGGAAACACAACTGAGAACCCAGGGCAGGAAATGGGCAGAGAGAGATAGGCGGCCCAGGTGGCTGAGGAGGGGGTGGCCTGAATACATAACGGACCTGGACCCCTCGGTTCTCCTGGATTTCACAGGAAACAAAACCCGGCACTTGGGGCCTCTGGTGTTTGCAAGGAAGCCTGACATCTCCCAAAGACTGGAGAACAGCGACATCTCCCGGCTGCCTGTGGTCAAGGCCCTCCTCCCTGGTGAGAAAATCGCAAGGCCTTCAGAAACCATCTTAGGGACCTGATGCCTTTAAAATCCTAGAACAAAGAGGATTTGCCCTCTGATTCAGTCACTCTGGGGTGGAGCCCAAGATTCTGCATTTCCAACAAACTCCCAGGAGATACTGTTACTGTTGGTCTAGGAAACACACCTTCATTATCAAGCTTTATATATGCCAGTCACATCTTTTTAAAAAATTTTTTAATCTTTATTCTTGAGAGAGAGAGAGAGAGCACGTGCGAATAAGCAGGGGAGGGGCAGACAGAGAGGGAGACACAGAATCTGAAGCAGGTTCCAGGCTCCGAGCGGTCAGCACAGAGCCTGACGCGGGGCTCGAACTCACAAACTGTGAGATCATGACCTGAACCGAAGTCGATGCTTAACTGACTGAGCCACCCAGGTGCCCCTATGCCAGTCACATCTTAATAAAGCTGGGAAAAGAAAGAAGGCTTTAGGGGGCTCAAAAATTAATCAGATGTGGGGCACCTGAGTGGCTCAGTCGGTTGGGCTTCTGACTCTTGATTTTGGCTCAGGTCATGACCTCACGGTTCATAGGATCGAGCCCCACTTTGGGCTCTGTGCTGACAATGTGGAGCCTGCTTGGGATTCTCTCTCTCCCTCTCCCACCCACCCCCTCACCCCCAGCTCATACACCTTCTCCCTCTCTCTCTCTCTCTCAAAATAAATCAATATATATTAAAAAATTTTTAATTAGGTCTGGTTGCAGACATCCCAAGTGTCTCAGGAAAGGAGACGCTTCCACATATAAAATCAGTCAACCGCAAGGCAAGGCCAGGAGGGAGGAGCAGGGTGTGAGAATGCTTCTTGGGGAGGTAGGGTCCAAAGAGGTCTTTATTTTTTATTTTATTTTATTTTTCAATATATGAAGTTTATTGTCAAATTGGTTTCCACACAACACCCAGTGCTCATCCCAAAAGGTGCCCTCCTCAATACCCATCACCCACCCTCCCCTCCCTCCCACCCCCCATCAACCCTCAGGTTGTTCTCAGTTTTTAAGAGTCTCTTATGCTTTGGCTCTCTTCCACTCTAACCTCAAAGAGGTCTTTAAAGGCTGGTCAGATCTCCACCAGGGAGAGCTTGCCTACAGGATCAGCTGGGGACAGCCTTCCTGCACGGTACCTACCAACCCAGAAAACCAACCTGGTTAGCATTCATAACTGACTTGGGACAGGCCTAAAGATTCCATGCAAGGTGAATATCTAAAACACTTATGAGAGTAACATTTCCAAGCAACCCAGAATTGCTTAATTGATTTGCTAAGTACAATCAACTTCACCTCTTTAAAAAAGCTCTCCTAATGACCTTCCCAAATGCAGACTTTTCCAGAAAGAGATGAACTTCTGATGGTTATTGGATCACCAACCAATCATGGGCACTTCTGCTTGGGTAGGATATGAAGTAGGGGGAAGGACCCCATCAGCCCCATTTTACAGAATGGGAAACTGAGGTTCAGGAAAGTCCCTTGACTTTGCCTGAGGCCCCCCAACTGGGCCAACCGTGTGAACCTTGGTCCCTCACCCTGACATAGCACTCATGAGTGCTCATGTGACATCTGCTGCTGCTGACTCCGTAAAAACAGGCCTAGAAGGCACACTAGGTGGGGGGTGTCAAGGGAATCTGGGAGTCTAGGGTCCAGGCCTTCCCCTTCCCTGCATGCTGGCCTCGGGCTGGGAACGCTGCCATCATCCAGGGAGGGTGATGAAAGCAGCTTTTATGAAGCAGGGTCTGAGGCCCTCAGACAGGCCCCCTTTGTCGACTTCCTCTGCCCTCCCCACCCGCAGGCCCACTGCCTTTAGCATCACCCTCCCTGAATGGCTGGCTTCAACACACTGGAAATTTGCAACACAAACGCGCGGCTTGTCTCTCTCCCAGCGGAGCCTCTCTGCCCCAGCCTTTTGGGGCTTTTTAAAGCCTGCCTTTCTCTGGGGCATTTTTTTCCACAGCTCAAGTCCCCAGCCCCTAGAGCAGGCACGATCGCTAATTAACTCTGGGTTAAAACCCGTGCTGGGAAGAAAGCCGGGTGGCGAGCGAGGCGTTCCCACCGCCTCTCAGAGGATGAGGACGAGGCGGCTGGCTGCGGGGATTGGTGGAGGGGGGGGCTGCGCTCTCACTGTCAAGGCTGGGTCTGGCTTCTTCCCTCATCCTCCGCCTCAAGGGCTTTGAGAATACGCTGCAAATGAAGCCCCTCCTCCCAGAAGGCTCCTGCTCTTCTGGCCACCACCCTGCCCAGCTTTCAGAGCTCCGCTCTGATCAGTAAGAGCTACAGTAACAGCTGCCTTTTGCCTTGTGCATCAGACACTTTACAAGCACGTTCCTGACCCTCACAACAACCTGAGGAGGTAGATGTCATCGCCCCCATTGTACAGATGCAGTAACTGAGGCTCCGAGAAGAATAAACCCCTCGCCCAGAATCACACAGTTTGCAAGTGGCAGAGCTGAGTTTCAAATCTAAATCCGTGGGCCTCGTGCTTCTCTCTGCTTTAGGCTTTAGGCTTCTCTCTGCTCCTCCCTGAGGCTCTCCCAGCTTTAGCGTGACTTTTCCCTTCTCTCAATTCTTGGGACATTTAACCCACATAACCGTGTGCCTGTCTCCATCTCCCTGCCTGAGGTAAGTCACTCAGCTTCTCACATGCCTGCCTCCTGCAGCTCTGAGTACAAGCACATGCCACTGTCCTCCTAGTGCTCAAGAAAATGCCATGCAGGGGGAAAGGCCCAGCCCACTCTCCTAAGAGGAGAATAGAACCGGGGCTTCAGAGACTGACAAACTCCTAATCCAGCGAGCTCTGGGTGGGCCTAATTCAGTGCTTCGTAGGTGTTTGCGGGGTAAAGAAAGGCTGGTTTAAGGACTTCCCCGGGGGACTCTCCATCACAGCTGGCAGAAATGGAATGGGGGTGCCACTTCGGAAAACAGCTTGGCCGCTTCTTAAAAAGCAAACCATTCACGTACCACATGACCCAGCAGTTCCTCTCCTAGGTAATCACCCAAGAGCAATAAAAGCACACGTTCGTACAAAGTCTTATACACGAATGTTCATAGCAGTGTTTTTCGTAACCGCCCCAAACTGAAATCTACCTAAATGTCCATCACGGTGAATGGGTCGACAAGCTGTCAGACTTTTGTACAACGGAACGCTACTGAGCAATAAAGTGGAACAGGCTGCTGATATGGATCCAACACAAATGAATCTCAAAAACAGGTGGATGAGTGAAGGAGACTGACAGCACAGAGTACGTATTATGTGATTCCATAATTCACATGAATCCGTATGAACGTTCTAGCAGAGGAAACAGTATAGAGGCAAAAGGCAGATCAGTGGTTGTTGAAGGCTGGGGTTGGAGTGGGTGTTGATAGCAAATGGGACTGGAACTTTTGGGCTGACAGAGGTATTCTAAACGGGGTTGCATGACAGTGACACAATTTTATAAACTTATGAGAACTTGTTGAACCATAGGCTTCAAACAGGTGCCTTTTATGGTGTATGAGTTATATATATGTCAATAAAACTCTTAAAGTGCTCGGGGCGCCTGGGTGGCTCAGTTGGTTAAGCGTCTGACACTTGGTTTCAGCTCAGGTCATGATCTCCCAGTGTCATGGGTTTGAGCCCCGAGTCGGGCTCTGTGCTGACAGCTCAGAGCCTGGAGCCTGCTTGGGATTCTGTGTCTCCCTCTCTCTCTGCCCCTCCCCCGCTCACACTCAAATAGAGTGTCTGTCTCTCAAAAATAAATAAATGTTGAAAACAAATTTTTTTTTAATTTTGTTTAAAAATAAAATAAAAGTAAAGTAAAAAGCAAAACTGTTAAAGTTCTTTAAAAAAGAGTAGAAGACCCAGTGGGCCACGGAAGGGCCTTAGGAGAACATTAGCCTAGTGTGGGGCACTGGATTCGGGAGTCGGAAACCTTTGTTTGAGTCCTGGCTCTACCGCTGCCCAGGTGTGTGCCTGTGGATGAGTGGGTAACCTCTCTGTGCCTCTGTTCTCTCTTGCTTATTACAATAATAGCAATGGTAAGTGAGAGCTATTTTTTTTTAATTTTTTGTTAACATTTATTCATTTTTGAAAGGCAGAGAGAGACAGAGCGCAAATGGGGGAGGGGCAGAGAGAGAGGGAGACACAGAAACAGAAGCAGGCTCCAGGCTCTGAGCTATCAGCACAGAGCCCGACGCGGGGCTCGAACTCACAGACCAAGAGATCATGACCTGAGCCAAAGACAGCCACTTAACCGACTGAGCCACCCAGGTGCCCCTGTGAGAGCTAATTTTTGAGACTTACTCTATACCAGGCCTGTGCCTTATGCACTGGCACCTTTAATCCTCACCCAGCAGCCTCATGAGTCGAGCCCTATCACTTTCCTCTTACAGATGAGAAAACTTGAGAAGAGGCATGAAGTCCTTAGCAACAGAACTTCAACTAAGGTTGCATTCTGATCCCCATGGCTTCTCCAGGCAATTCCATGTGTCCTACATCTGTACTCTGGCCTGGTGTCCATTGTGGGTACTCGAGCTGTAGGTGGTCCCCACCTTGCATTCCCTGAGATAACCTCACACCTCCTGACTGTATGAGAACCTATTGCCCAGGGGGCTCCCAAACGCTCCATTTGCCCACTCTCAGTCCCTGGGGACCTGGCCTGACCTGACCACTTTGTGTCCAGGCCGGTACGGTGACAAGCCACTCAGTCCCTGCTTCTATGGGAAACACCCCTTGTGTGCTCTGTGCCAAGAACACGGCTCGGTGCAGGCTAAGCAGAAGGATCACAACATAACATTGCCAAGAGGTTCATTCAGAAGCTACTGGTTCTGTGGCCCATGGAGGTACCCCAGGTGCAGCCAAAGGGAGTCTTCACTCCCCCCTCTTCAACCAGAGCAGTTTCCTGTTTTAAATCTGCTTTATATACTGCACTTCCATAGAAGATTTCCGAAGAAAGTTCTATGCCACCTTTTTTTTTTTTTTTTAAAGTTTGAAAGCTGCTATTCTCTGGCAGCCCTCGCTTTTCCAAGTTTAGAAACTGAGATCTGGAGGGTAGAAGTAACTTGTTGAGGGTCACAGAGGTCATGACTAACAGACACAGGAGGGCTGGGTAGGGCTCTGGACTTGAAGCTTATGGCTCTTTCCACCCCTCCACAACAGCCTCGTGGAAAACTGGTGTTTCTGACTCACACGCTTTCAGACCGTTCTCGAGGATTCTTTAGCTACAGGCTAGCAAAATCAGGAAACACAACAACCCTCCCAAGGTTTTCCATCTCCTTCCATGTTTGGCTGCCTTGACACATGAGAACAGGTGCTCCCCGGGCTAGCTGCCTACAGTGGCCTATGACTGCAGCAGATGTAAATCGAATAGGGGGAAATCTTGATAATTGGATGCTGCGCTAAGGAGAGAAAAACACTTATCTGTAATAAGTGGACTACCTGAAAGTGAGATAAAGTTGCACACGGACAAAAAAAAATTATATCAACTTTTTAAAACGCACATTTAACTCAGACAGTAAATGAACCTTTGTTGTTTCACTGTTATGATTACTCCAATTATTAGAGAAGCAGTATTATTATATTCTCTATGCCCCTCGGAATAATATCATAACTTTGCGTTCTGTCCGTAAAGGGAAAGTTCCATACAGGTCTTCATCTGCAAGGGGAAAAACCTCTTTCCCCTATTAGGGTTTGTCAGTATGATGCTAAAAACGGTCCTTTGGTTGACTTGTGGGTAATTGATTCTCTGACGCTGGCGACGCTTAGGAAAATGAAGGTATAAATGATGGAAGCGTCACGCAGTCACCGAACAAACGCTGAGCCCCAGGTCCAGGCAGCAGGAGCAGCGCCTCATAGCAGAGGGGACACCTGCCATATCGGAGGTGAGAGGGGGTGGTCCTGGGGGCTGGGCTGGATGGGGGCAAGACGGTTGACCTTCTCACCAACTCAGAGACACCGAGTCAAAGAGGCCCACCATCATCCTCGTCGCCTGTGGACTAGTGAGTACACTCAGGTACCTGGTTAGGGGCTCTGGAACACGCTTGTGATGGTTGGCTCCATGTTGAGGTTGTTTTGGATACATGGCACCTCAACCATGGAGAAGGGGCAGGCAGACGGATGTGTTCCAGGGGTTTGTCGGGGGGGCAGATGAAATCTCAGCACTCCTTCTCCGGTGTGCAGGCAGGTGTCTGGGGCAAGACACAAGCTGGCTAGATTCTCCCATCAACAATGGGGGTCTGCCATGGATCGGAAAGGAGCCAAGTGGCTGTGCAAATCAATACATCCCATCTATCGCTCTGAACCCATTCAACATAATTGCCTGGAAATTGATAACATTTTGCTTTCTTGCTCAATTGCTGCTGTGCTCCTTACTCGAGGTTTCAGACGCAATTATCTGCCCCTGGAGCACTCCATTATCCCCACGCTTGTTTCTTGATCCATGTTTTGATGGTCTCATAGTATTTGTGTCTTTCACCATAAGCCGCCTCAAACTCTTCCAGGAAGGAGGTGGAGTGTCTCTCTTTTGAGTGATGCTTCCTCATTAAAAACTTAGATCTCTTTCAATTTGGAATGCTATTGCTGAAACAGTTTATAAACTAAATCAGGACGTCAGTGCCTCAGCGTTCTTAAATTACAAAGCAGAATGTTTGAGAAAGGTAAACGAGAACCGCCTGGGTGGCTCTGTTGGTTAAGCATCTGACTCTTGGTTTTGGCTCAGGTCATGATCTCACGGGCCATGTAGTTTGAGCCCCAAATCGATCCCTGCGCTGTCAGTACAGGACCTGCTTGAGATTCTCTCTCTCCCTTTCTCTCTCTGCCCCTTCCCTGCTCGCACTTTCTCTCTCTCTCAAAGTAAATAAATAAACTTAAAATAAAAAAGAAAGGTAAAAGATTTTCTTCCTAGTTGTCCAAAAGTGGCCTTGCTAGGTTGGGCACATGAGACCTGACCTCTGTCATTAGCAAAAGGTGCATCTGGAGAATTCTCATAGCATTCTTGGCATAGAGGCTGGCAAGAGGTGCCGACTAATGTAGGTCAAGTGTCCATTTATCCTGAATCCTGATGACCTCAATTAGATCTAACCGCAGAATTCACTTGTCAACACTGCAGAAAGCTAACTGATACTCATGAGGATAGATGATAAACCTTAAAATACCTTTGGAGCTATCAAGGAGTTGTTGAGGATGCTGTTGAATTTGTACTACACTTAATTCAGTGGAATTCTGTCTCTGTAGATTGCTCGCGTGGAATACGTCTGTCAATAGCTACTTTATCCGTGGTGATACAACATCTAATTCTCATCGGACCGTAAGCAAGAGAATTCTTGTCGTTTCCCAACTTTGTCCAGTGGAATTTTGCAACCCCAAGGATCAGAGGCTGCAACCCCAAGCCTAGAGGTTGCGATGGTGTCTTGACTCACCCCTGGGGCACACGGTTTGTAGTAAATGTGCCTCTTGGTTGACCAGACTATACAGTTGCTCAACCTCGTTCCAAATAAGCTAGGGGTTACAGAATTTACTGTGACTTGCCCTCCAAAGTCTGCCCTCATATCAGGTTATTTTCAACTCCCTGAAACCACTGGCTGCACATAGGAAGGTGCCAAGCAGGCAGGTGTTCCTGTGTGTGTCCCTTTTTTTTTTTTTTTTTTTTTTTTTTAATTTCCCTGGAGATCCAGTGACAAAGAGCAAAAGCTTTCTGTTTTTCAGAACGGCTTCCCATGTGCAGGTGATGAATCCTGCAGCACCTGCCATGAACGGGGAGCTGAATAGGGAGCTGTGAATAGGGTATTGTATCTGGGAGGCAGCCTCCACGGAGCAGGAGGGCCCTGCTGGCCTGGGAACTTTGAGGCCCATTCTGAAGTGCCCAGTCAGAAACCAATGTGATGGAGGACCATGGAGAAAAGGTCCTTCTCCTCTCTGGGCTCGTTTCCTCAGCTGTAAGATGAAGACCCTGATACCCGCTCCAGAGGGCGAGTGTGAGGGTGGGCTGTGCAGGCCAGGTGAGCACAGGGGCTGCGAAACACACGAGAAGGGGCAGGAGGTGGGGAAGCCAAGGGAGAGCTTAGCCCAAGAGCAGGGGGTTGGGCTTTGCTCTGGAGAGCAACCAAGGGCCTCTGAGCAGGGGAATGAAGTGATTAGGGGCCTGGACGTGCCCAGGTCTTTCAAATATCCGCAGCGGCCACCTGGGTGGCTCAGTCAGTTGAACGTCTGACTCTTGGTTTCATCTCAGGTCATGATGTCACGGTTGGGGGGTTCGAACCCCGTGTCGGGCTCTGCGCTGCTGGTGTGGATTCTGCTAAGGAGTCTGTCTCCCTCTCTCTCTGCCCCTCCCCTGCTCGCTCTCTATCTCTCTCTCCCAAAATAAATAAATAAACATTTAAAAGAATTTTTTTAAAGATCAGCAGCAAAGAAGGCAAGGAAGTCCAGCCAAGAGACAGAAAAAAAGAGGGCTCGTTACAAGGGGCCCTCCTTACCTCCAAAGAACTCCCTGCTTAGGAAACTCCATTGTTAGAGAGGCAGCCTGGAACCGGGCCGGGAGACGGGGGGCCAGATGTGATATGGTGTGACGAAGAGGACAGAAGACTGAGATCCTTGGTCTGGAGAGCAAAGGCCTAAGTCAGATCCACCTCATGTGGATGAGGGTGCAGAAGCTGTGGGTGGCACAGAGGGTGGATGGCAAAGCCGGGGAGAGGGAGGGGCAGGCAAATGCCATGTTCTCATCTTTCCTCCAGCCCCAGTCCTTCCCAGAAGAGTAGAAGCTTAACACGTCTTTTTGCACTTGACACAATGGGAAAAAATTCCTAACAAGAAGAGCTGCCTGGAGATAGCACATCCTGGCTCGGGGGTAGTGAGCTCTCTGCCACTCGCTGGCAGAGAGCATTTGAGCAGGAACTGGAGGATTGTTGGGGAGACAGTGAGGCCTGGAGGGCTCCTCCCTTCTGCTCTGGAGGTGCAGAGTCACAGGTTGCTCTGAGCCCAGCTCTGCAGGTGCTCCCTGGCTTAGTCAAGACCCTGCTGTCTGGTAGAAGGAAGGGGATGCCCTAAGAGGGCGGGCGAGACCAGAAAAGGAAGGTGGATTCTGCCAGTGCCGGCCCTGCTTGCTGGAGATCACTCTTCAACAGGACAGGAGAGAACACGGAAGACAGGGGGTGAGGTTGGGCTAGATGGGTTCCTGCCCCTCTCTGGGCTGGCTGGGTCCCCACATGGGCCTGTAGCCCATGGAATGGATATTCTACTGAGGGGGGCATGAGAGGTGGGGAGACCCAATTCCTAGGTCTCCTAGCTGAGCCCCCTGCTTCCACACTGGGCAGGTCTGGGTTGACGGTGGAGCCTCCTCCCCGAGCCCAGGCGGGCTCTTTCTCACGTTGCCTGTTCTTTCCCTGATCGCAGAGCACGGTGTCAGCAGGCCCCAATTAAGGGTAATTACATGATCTATTAGATGATTCTGCCACACTGGCTCCCCAGGCTCCCTGGTCTCTTCCAAGGCTAAAAGCCTTCAGCGAAATCGAAATGTCTGGAGCGAGAAGCAGAGCTTTCCCTTCCCTCTGACTTCACACAGAACCAAACAGGACGAGAGCCTGCCCCCTCGAGTGGGTCTGATCTGAGGTCGTCGCAGCAAAAGTGTTTGGGAGAATTCCTTATGTGCCAAGCAACTCTCATCTCATCTCATCCTCACAAGGGCCCTATGCAGTCAGTATCGTTATAGACCCCATTTCACGGATAGGGAAACTGAGGCCCAGAAAGGAGAAGCCACGTGTCCTGGGACACACAGCTGGTGATGGTGGAGCCCAGATAGGAACTGAGATTTGTCTGACTCAGAGCCTGAGCTATTGGCCCTGCTCCCTGTTGTCAAGTGTCACAGTGGGTGGGGTGACTTAGGAGACTAGGAGAAGGTGTAGCCCCCAACCCTTGCTGAGGCCTGAATTCCACATGTGATGCCTTACAGCAAGGGGCATTTTCACCCATGTCATTAGTTTTCCATGCAACCCTATGGGGTCAGCAGGGTAGCTTATCAGGCCCATTTTATAGATGCAGAAAATGAGGTCAAAGCTTGTGACTGGCAACAGCAGGACTTGAACCTGGGTCTGTTTGACTTCCAGAGTCTGGGTTCTTTTTCGTACCTCACTGCCTCTAAATGACGAGGACTAAGGCTTGTATACAGCCAAGCCCAGAACTGGGCCCAGCCAATAAAAGGCATCCTTGTGGCCATGGCTGCAGTTGACCTTCTCCTTCTGTCGTTCTCCAGGAGTCACCGGAGGGGTGAAGGATGCTGCTCTGGGTGTTCTTCCTGGTGATCCTCACCCTCGACAGTGGCTCCTACTGCTCCCCGCCATCCCTGCCCCTCAGGTGAGCAGTCCCGCCTCCAGGGCCTAGATACCCAATGTCCCAGAACCATCCCTGCAGCCCAGTGGGGGATGATTTAGGGCGTGCAGAACAGAGCCCTAAGCAGGCCCCAGCCACCTCCTCAGGCAGCCCCCACTGCCTATCTTTGGGAGGGGGGCAGATCCTGAGTTCCAGAGAAGCCTCCCAGCCCTGGGTCCTACCTTCTCCGGGGATGAGTAGGGCAAAGGGCAGAAGGACGTTACGGGGACATGGTGAGTACCCCTCACCCCACCCCCGTTTCCTCACCTGGCCCTGCCACCCAGCCCTTTGACGTCTGACTCCTTCCATATAGAATGCCTCGGTATGCAGATGCCATCTTCACCAACAGCTACCGGAAGGTGCTGGGTCAGCTGTCTGCCCGCAAGCTACTGCAGGACATCATGAGCAGGCAGCAGGGGTAAGCAGGTCTAGTGGGTTTTTTCCCAGTCTTCCAAGCATCAGAGTTTGGAGGGACTTTTGGTCCCTTGCCTGGCACAGCATCTATTATTTCTGGATTTGCCACAGCAGAAAGGCCCTAACGCGAAGCCCCAGCTTACCTCTAATTATGCTATGATTGTTGAACACCAACGATGTGCTTCTCCCCATGTTAGGCCAACAGGAATGATACCAATGATAGTTACCATCTGATCATGATTCTGTGCTGGACACAGAGGCTGTGCCCTCAGACATTTCCATACATTCAGGACAGTGTTGGGCTCACAGGAAGCCCTTGGTAGTATTAGCCATTACTCTTGGCTTCTTGCCTGTAACAACCCTACAAAGTAGGTACTGTTTACTCCCATCTTACGGGGCAGTTCATAGCTTCTAAAGGATGCATACCAGACAGCTAGCATCCAAAGAGCCTGACATCACAGCCTGTATATTATTTATTTTGAAACAGTTTGGCGCATACAGAAAAGCTGCAACAGTAATACAATGGAATTCCACATCCCCTTTCCCTATCTTCAGCAATTGCTAATATTTTGTCATATTTGCTTATATACACACGCAAACACGTGTGCACTTTGTCATTACTTTGTTGAACCATATGAGAGTAAACTGCGGTCATCACAACCATTTACCCTCAAGTAGCTCTGCACGGCGTCTCCAAACAGCTAACAACAGGACATTCTCTGATAGAACCACAGTGTAATTATCACTTAGTGTATACATTCACCTTTCATCAGTTTTCCCAACATGTCCTTTATGGCAATTTTTCATTTTCCTGATCCAGGATCCAAGCCAGGGTCATGGATTGCATTTAATTGCCATGTCTCTTTAGTTTCTTTTAATCTGGAACTGCTCTTCGGTCTTTCGTGACATCGACATTTTTTATCAGTAAAGTTCAATTATTATTTATAGAGCGTCCCTACGTTCCTCATACTGGATTTGCCTGATGCTTCCTCATGATTAGCTTCAGGTTATGCATTCATAGCAGTGATATTGTTCCTTCTTGGTGCATTACATCAGGAGGCACATGATGTCAATTCATCCCCTTATTGGTGATGGTAACTTTAATCGCCTGGTTAACGTGATGTCTGCCACGTTTCTCCTCTGTCCAGTTAACATTTCTCCTTTATCATTAACAAGTAATCTGTGGGGAGGTATTTTGTAAATCTATTTCGCAGCCTATGCTCTTCACTACTATATCGAGCACCTTCCTAAGTGTTGCTGAATCTAGTTCGATTGGGTGAAAGAGTCCACACCAGATATTGGAATAGGCATAAGGACATACCTGTTCTGCTTACTTGGCCCTGGCCTTTCCCAGGCTTCTCCACATCCTATCCAAATAGTCACCTCCACTGCTGCTCTTTTTCTAATCTAACAGAGAGAGAAACCAGGAGCAAGGAGCAAAGGTACGGCTTGGCCGTCAGGTGGACAGCGTGTGGGCAGGTCAAAAGCAGATGGCGTTGGAGAGCATCCTGGTGGCCCTGCTGCAGAAGCACAGGTAGGAATATGTGTGGGCATGCACACGCGCGTGTGTGTGTAGTTAGGGACCTTGCAGGCTTCCTTCCGCATGGGTTGCCAGGAAAAGGAAAGGATCTCCTCCTCTCCAAAGACATGGGTTCCTCGGGGCGCCTGGGTGGCGCAGTCGGTTAAGCGTCCGACTTCAGCCAGGTCACGATCTCGCGGTCCGGGAGTTCGAGCCCCGCGTCAGGCTCTGGGCTGATGGCTCAGAGCCTGGAGCCTGTTTCCGATTCTGTGTCTCCCTCTCTCTCTGCCCCTCCCCTGTTCATGCTCTGTCTCTCTCTGTCCCAAAAATAAGTAAACATTGAAAAAAAAAAAACAAAAAAAAACAAAGATATGGGTTCCTGCCAAGGAACAAGGTTCCTTCCTACACACATGAAGAACTGGAAGAAGGGGAGCAAGTGCATAATAGAGACCAGATCTTATCTACTGCTGTATCTCCAGTGAGAAGCAAGAGGCCAGGCTCAGCGTCTGTGTACAAAAATGTGACCTACTCAGTAGTTCTGGGATAGGAACCAGGCACCTGAATTTTAAAAAATGTCCAGGGGATTCTGATGCAGACGATGTGACAGGCACATCCTGGGTCCATTGGCAAGTTTCCAAAACTACAAGGCCAAGGAAAGGCCAGCCCCTCCCAACACCCTCGGGCAGACTAGCGTGGGCAGCACTCACGACCAGGAAAGTTGGGAAGGACAGTCACCCCTCCTCTCGTGGCCCCTCATGTTCCCCTGGGTATCAGGGAAGATCAGGGAGTGCTCTCGGCTTAGAGAGGGGGGAAACTGAAGGAAAGAGGGGCAGCAGCTGGCCCCAAGTCAGGGACTGGAAAGCCAGACCCAAGACCTGTTTTCTTCCCTTCTTCACACGGAGTTCTACTTCACAGACACAGCTCCCCAGGGATGACGGACTGTTTGTGGAGAAACTGCTGTATTTTTGAGCCTGATTTTAACTGTGAGCACAAACATGTCCCAGCAGGGCTCTGCCAGTCACCTCTGGATGAGCCTATTAAGCAAATCCATTCCCAGCAGAGCTCTCCATGTGCTCCCGCACCTTCCTCCCAACCTAATTAGACACCAAGAGCCCAGAGATCTCACCAACCACAGTCCTGTGGAGACACGAGCGGCAGGCAGATGGGCAGGCTGCAGGAGGGGCGAGAGCCAGCCTGGGAGGCACACACAGCAAGTTGCCTTCCTTGTCTCCTCCTTTGTGAAGGGAGGAGGGGCTCCAATCACCCCTAAGGATCCTAAGACTAGAATTCTAAAAATAATGCCTCCCCCGAGCAGCCCACGCTGGGATTAGGTCATCATTCACCTGCTTTAGGGCTCCCGCCAGGCCCTGGTGGGCTAGGGTGTAGTGGCCCCAAGGAGGGCCAAGTGCTAAGAACACAGGCTGTGTTCCTGCAGGTTAAAAGCCAGAGACAGTTGCAGAGCTCAAGGTCACAGAGCAGGCAGGAAGGGGCCTGGAGGCTGCTCCAAACATTGTTCCCCCTCCAGCTTAAGGGTTGCAAATCCTAGGATCTCCTGGTGGGCCTGAGGACACATAACAGAAGAATGAATTCTTAGAGCTTAGAGTAGAATGATCTGGAAGACGGCACATCTGTGCACCCACCACACTTTATGTCCACCTAATGGCCCTGTGAGGAAACCGAGATTCAGAATTACCTGTCCTCCTCTCTCTGGAATATCGTCCCCTGACTACGACGTGCCAGGCCCTGGACTGAGGGTTACAGCAGTGAATAGGACAACAGTGGTCCTTGCTCCCATGGAATTCACTGACGCACTGAGGCAGACAGAAATTAAGCAAGTCCCCGAACAGTGGATTATTTAATCTGTGATAAGTGGTAAGAGATGTAAGGGGTGTGGTTGAACGTACGTGCCGGAAGGAATAACCTAATCTAACCCTGTCTGGGGATTAGAGGTGGCTACTTCAAGAGGAAGTAACTGGCCCAGGATCTCCGTGGGAATAGGTGAGCAGAGCTGGGGCTGAGACTGATGTTCGTTGTGCTGCAACCCGTGAGATCCTTCCCTTCCTCCCATAGTCCCTCTTCTGGAACCCAGACAGCTAGGCCTGACATTGGAGCACCTGTCACCCTAGTTCCGGGTGTCTTGCCCAAACTCACCCTTGCTTCGGTCTCCCTAGCTGAGCTTTATCTTTCTTTCCGAAACAGGAATTGCCAAGGATGAGGATTCCACCTGTGTCTCATGCCACCTGCAGCCAAACACAACTGCATCCAGTTACTCCTATTTAATTTCTGACCTACCTTTTTCCTTCACAGATACAATAAAATTCCCCCATACTGTTCTGCATCTCAATTTCCTTTTATCTTCTGCCTAATTTTGTATGTGTTTTACACAGTTCCATTTCCCAAAGAGGTATTACAAGATATACTACAAAAATAGCTAACGTTTACCAAGTACGCGGAGTGGTAGCCGGGAAGCTTCATGCATAGAATCTCATATGCTCCTCACACAGCCTAATGGGAGGTCTCGGTATCCTTATCTCACAGACAAAACACTGAGGCACAGAAAGGGTAACTGAACTGCCAAGGTCACTGCTGACAAGTGAGAGTCCAGGGATTCAAACCCAGGCGGGCTGGTTCAGAACCAGGCTCTTAATCATTCCCATCCACTCTGGGCCAAAGTCATCCTTCATCCACTGGTGGCTTGTTCATCCACGAGCAATATCATTTATTCATTCAGCAAATATTTATACAGTACCCATTATGTGCCAGGCCCTGTTCTAGGCATTGGGAATACAACTGTGAGCAAACAGGCAAAGACCTTATATTCTAATGAGGGGGAAGAATAATAAAAACAAGTAAATATAGAAATGTTAGATGGCAGCAGTTGCAAAGGAGAAACATTTAAAGGGTTGAAGAGTGTGGGAGGGCATTTTTGTACCTAGAATCCATACTTGTGCTGTGCTGTGGCCAGGGAGGGCCTCAGTGACGGGGTGACATTTGAGTAAAGGCCTGAAGGAGGAGAGGGGGGTTGGCTGTGTGAGTATCTGGGTAAAGAACATTCCAAGCAGAGTGAAAACCCAACACAAAGGCCCCGAGGCAAGAGCATGGAAGGAGAGGAATCAGAGCTGGTAGTTATAGACCTGGCTGTCCAATATGGTAGCCATTAGCCACATGTGGATACTGAACACTTGAAATGTGTCTAGTACAAGCCGGAATGTGCAGTAAATGTAAAATAGACATTGATTTCAAAGACAGTATGAAAAAAGAATACAAAATACCACCATGTTTTTTTTATATTGGTTATATAATAATATTTTAGATATACTGGTTTAAATAGGATATTAAAATTAATTTCACCTGTTTCTCTTTTACTTTTTAAAAAAATATCTTTCTTAAAAAAAAAAAAAGAAACTGGGGAGCCAGGGTGGCTCAGTTGGTTGAGTGGACGTACAACTTCGGCTCAAGTCATGATCTCATGGTTCATGGGTTCGAGCCCTGCATTGGGCTCTGTGCTGACAGCTCAGAGCCTGGAGCCCGCTTCAGATTCTGTGTCTCCCTCTCTCTGCCCCTCCCCTGCTGGTGCTCTGTTTCTTTCTCTCAAAAATAAATAAACATTAAAAAAAATGTTTTAAAGAAACTTATTCTTTAAAATATTTTATTTATTTATTTAGTTACTTACTTAAGTAACATCTACACACACTGTGGGTCTTGAACTCACAACCCTGAGATCAGGAGTCCCATGCTCCACCAAATGAGCCAGGTGTCCCCCCCCCCCTTTTTTTTTTTTTACATTTTTATGGTGGTTACTAGAAAATTTAAAAAGCACCCATGTGGCTTGCATTACATCTCTATGAAATAGTGCTGGTAGAGCTAATCCTTTTGAGTTAAAAAACAATTTTTTTTAATGTTTATTCATTTTTAAGAGACAGAGAGAGAGAGAGAGAGAGAGAGAGAGAGAGAGACAGTGTGAATGGGGGAGGGGCAGAGAGCCAGGGAGACACAGAATCCAAAGCAGGCTCCGAGTTGTCAGCACAGAGCCCAACGTGGGGCTCAAACCCATGAAGCTTGAGATCATTACCTGAGCCAATGTCAGACACTGAACTGACTGAGCCACCCAGCACACTTTGAGGTTTTGCTATAAAGGGAAGCAAAGAACTGAAGCCACTGACCACAGGTACCTAGGCCAGTGACTACTCAGCTCTTTCTATTGATGAACCATTTCACCTGGGCCAGATACCCCCGCGTATCATCTACCTTACACATGCCTCTTAGAATCCATCAACTTCCCGGGGGGATAAATTGTTCTATATTTTGCTTTGAGCAATGGTTACACCAGTGTAGTTAGATATTAACCTTCATTGAGCTGTACACTTAAGATTTGTGTATTTTGCTGTAATTAAAAAAAAACAAAAAAAACAAAAAACCAACTATGAAAAGTCCGGGTGATGGGAGGTCTGTTTTGATTAAAAGTGTAAGAAGAATCACAGCATTTTGGAGTCGATGGGGACTCAGAGACAAGCAATCCCTACTCCCATTCTGCAGCCAGGGACACACAGCACCGACCTGGGGCCTGGCAGGCAGGTCTCCTGTCTCCCTGCACCAGAACTGTAAAGCCAGCTTGATTCTTCACAGGGTTTAGACCACCTGCTCTCCCTGGGAGTCCCCAGTTTACCCTCCAAGAGAGAATGTCAGGCGTGGGAAAGGCTCTGCAGGGGACCACTGTGGCGGCTCTGCCGAGGAGACCATACCAACAATGGGGGACAAAAGCCCCCTCCAGAGGAGAAGGCTGGCCATTGAGGGCTGGCAGTCCACTTCAACCAAGAGAGGCGGGCAGGCCGAGAACCTGCCAAGGAAGGAGAACAAAGGAGGAAGCCGCTGAATGGTGGGCTCGCCATGGCCAGCCCCGAGGCCCCCTCCTTCCCCCAGACCCACCTGCTCATCTCTTTCCTCCACCCCGACAGAAACAAACACTGAGGACTCTCCCAACTTCCAATTAGTTTTTCAAATGAAATAATGACCACTGGGACCCACTGCTACTTGTGGTTTTCAAGGCGAATACAATTATAAAGGAAAAAACCATGATGGCCACAATTCCGGTGCTTTATCACCATTAACTACAACACTAATGGTGTCTTAAAAGACTTTACCCCTCCCCACAGAGGGGCTGGGAGCTTCCCATTCCCGTGGGGGTCCTACTTAAGACCCAGTGTTATTTTTTTTCCCCCTAAGGAAATGCTCTAATCAATGGGGGACTTGTCGCTTTTAATAATAATCCCTTATGTTTGTATTAACTTAAAGTTCACAGAGAGGTTTCCCATCCATTACTGCATTTGCTCCCTCCCACAGCCCTCTGGAGAAAGGCAGGGAGGGGTGGCCTCACAGAGGTCAGGCGCCCCGGCCAGGTCCCACCCTCGCAGAGGGAGCAAAGCCGGAACCGATTCCTCATTCCAGGGCAGCGCTCTTATGTGGTTTCACGATTCCAGGTCCCTCAGGAAATGCGAGCTGGGGAATAGAGTGAATTAAACAATCAGACAAATAAACACGTGGACCTGGTACAAACTGCTTTCTGTGATCCTACTAATGACACATGGGAAATAACGGTGATACCGATATCTGCGCTGACCAGAGCAAATACGGAGTCGATGCTAAGCGCCAGGCACTGTGGTATGTGTTTTGGCTGCGACCTCATTTAATCCTTCTAAAGCTCTCGGAGGTATTATCCCCATTTTTACTGATGGGAAACTAAGACCCTGAGGGGTAAAGAAGGGCACAGAGCTAATCAAGCAGGTCAGCTGGGCTCTAAATCACCATGTTTAATACTTCTTAGAGAAAGCCAGGCTCAGCACTACTACATTGTCAAAGAAAAACCAGAGCCACATAGTAAAAATAGTTAAGATTTCATTCAGGACTACTGCACTAGGGCAAAAGAGACCTCGGCATAGAACTGGGCTCAGTTCAGAATACGGCCTCGGCAAGGGGGGATTTATAGCCAAGGAGTAGGGTGGGGATAGGTGGCTGGCTTCTGACCAAACGGACCTTAACAAGATCCCTGCTGTAGACAGGCCAGGGTGCTCAGACATCACCTGGGGGTTGGTAGAGGATGAAGGACCTGATCAGATATCGAGGTGGGGGGTAGGTTCTGGTTAAACTGACTTAGCAGAATTCTTATTAAACTAGATTTTACAAGAAAGTGCAGAGATGGGTCCAGGAGAAGTTTCAGGAGCCTAAGAGACTCTTAAACACAGAGAACAAACTGAGGATTGCTGGTGGGGTGTTGGGTGGGAGGTTGGGCTAAATGGGTGATGGGCGTTAAGGAGGGCACTTGCTGGGATGAGCACTAGGGGTTATATGTTAAGCGATGAATCACAATTCTATTCCTGAAATCATTATTACACATTATTACACTCTGTTCTGCCCCAGCATAAAATTCAAGTTGCCTAAAATTTGCCATTGGTCCTAAAATAAAATCTGTGACCTTTACCACAGCCTTTAAAAGCTGTACTTGTTCTGGCTTCCAAGGATACTCTCCTCCTTGCTAACTACACCCTAGTTACACTGGCCTGCCTTCAGGTCGAACATGCCATGCCAAGCTCTTGCCTCAGCGTCTTTGCATATGTTGACCCTATGCCCAGAGTGTTCTCTCCCAGCTCTGCACAGGCTCCCTCTTGTCCTTCTGGTGTCAACTTAGCCTTCCCAACCCCACTAGGTAAAAAGTGCTTCCTTGAAAGCCCTTCAGATTTGCAGTCTTGTTTTCCCTGTCCCCTCCAATTTTAAGTGGATCAAGGGCAGGGAACTGTCCGTCTTGCGCTCGGCTACAGCTCGACGCAGCACAGAGCGTGGCACATAGCAAGTCTGCTGTGCTTTACTCCCCAGCTCCTTTCTGGGTCCACAGGCCAACCCTCAACCAGCCTGGAAGCTGTTTTCTGACTTCCTTTCCTGTAGCCCCTATACTTCTGTTCTCAGGCTTTACCCTTTCTCTACACCTCTGTCCATCAGGTCTCATTGGTCTGTCTTCCAGAACGGTACCCATCTGGTTCTAGGTGTAAGTCCCAGCTGGGTGGGCTCCCCCTGCTGTCATCCCTCCCCCACCACAGAGCTGGTGTGGTGCCAGCCTAAGTAGGGTCACTAGGAGCCACTCTAGAGCCCAATATTACCCTTTCCCCACAGAGTGGGATAAGAAACAAACACTTAAAGGCAAAGAAGGCTTCCAAAGTCATGGTCGACAGGAACCAGGCAGGTGAAATTGGCAGGCGGAATAGCAGAGGCGCCGTGCTGTGGTGACAGGCACAGACACCTGTGGGGACGGAGCTCCGGCAAGCTGGAAAGAGCAGGCCCCACCGACAGGGAGTTGCTGCTGCTCGGCTCCAGCTGATTGTTGCCATGTAGCAATCAGGCCCAATGTCACAGGCTCAGATTTTCTTTTTTAAGAGAATCGAAAACCCAGGGAGCCTGGGTGGCTCAGTCAGTTGAGGGTCTGACTCTTGATTTCGGCTCAGGTCATGATCCCAGGGTCATGGGATTGAGCCCTCGTGTGGGGTTCTGTCCTGAGCATGGAGCCTGCTTTGAATTCCCTGCTCCCCCCCACCCCCCCCCCGTCCCTCTCCCTCACTTACATGCTCTCCCGCTCTAAAAACAAAAATAAAAAATGAAAATAAAAAAATATCCAGCACCCAAAACCTGTATTTTTATTACTTTCTCAGTTAAGTTAGCAGCTTATTCAGTTTTTGAGAAAACATATGGATCAAATAAAACCTATCAATGGGCCACCTCTGGTTGCAGCCTCTGGGAAAGGTGAGGCCTTCTTCCCACCTTGGAAGCAACCCTGTAATTGCCCACATCACCCTCTCTCACCTGTAGAATCCCATTCAGAAGTAGTCCAAAGTTCCAGAATCTCTTTTCCCCAACCAAAAAATCCCAATTTCCTCACTGTAGTGAAATCCAGCTTGCACTGGAATGCAATCTGATTCAAATCATTTCTGCCTCCCAAATTCAATAAATACCATGAGGATTACCTGCTTTTCAAAAGTAATCTAAATGTATTTATGATGTTTCAATTAATAGAATCAGAGGTGATGAGCGAAAGTATGTAGCTAGGAGCTAATTGGGGAAGGTGCCAAGAGCTGAGCCAAGCACTTTAGATGCAGGAAACTCCTTCAGTCATATGACGTAAGTACAGTCATTATCTCTCTTCTACAGAAGAAAAGGAGGCTTAGAAAACTTAAGCCACTGGCCCAACGTCCCTCACCCTAACAAGTGGTGACAGCAGGTTTGCTTAACACTGAAGTCTATACACTTAACCATATTATTCAATATTTCTTCTCTATGTGATAGTATATAACCTCCAGGTAATGGTGGTCCTGGACACAACTTCAAAAGGGACATCCTTGAGATATGTGTGTCCCTGTAAGAGCCTAAGAATACTCATGTGGCCCGCCTCCTTTTAAGACAATTCCTCCCCTTCCCCACTGCATGCCAAGCCCATACTTTGAAGGCAAAAGCAGAGGGGCCTTCAGATATCAACAGGACTCCTTCGCAGACAGATGGTGCCCACTACTGGAGAAGAAAAAATGCCCACTTTTCCAGGCAATTCTCAGTCCTGTCAGGAAAGAGGCAAAAAGGACTAAAGTAAAAAGGCCTGGAGAAACACCCTGGCCACCTTGTCAACAATACTTCCCAACTAAGTCCTCATGTTACGTACCCCGGGGATCCCACCAGCCCAAAAGTACTAGAACAAACTCTCAATCGGGCCGTTGTTCCTGTTATTCTCTTTATTCCAAAACAGATTAATTACAAATTTCAACTTTTCAAATGCAACATCTGGCTAAGTTAGGAATATTCACAGCCTCTTGCTAAGGCGCCATGCCAAAGAAACAGGGTATCTGGGCTCACAGGTGTGCGCTCTGTGTCGGGGAAATAGAAAAACAACAAGCAAACGTACAACCACAATTCTGACTTTTGTTTGTTTAAATAAAGTTTCTTCATTCCTCTTTACGAACTGTGAATTGTTCTTGACTCCTTTTCTTGATATTCACCTCAGCTTGCAAAATTTCTTTCCTTCTTCTGGCACTAATGTGCTGTTCTGAAAGAAAACGGAGACAAACACCAAATTACTGAAGGTTTCAGTTCGCTGTTACAGTTCCTAACTGGTGACAACAGAGAGACCCAAGGTTCTCTGCCGTTTTAAGATCCTATTTATATAGGAATAATCATTAACCTATTAATTGTATTTATTTATCCCCCATCTCATTTCACAAGAGATTGTGAGACCACTAGTTCCAGCAAAAGCTGATGATAACGTAAATACGGACAACAGCGCAAACCTGACGACAGGAAAGAAAGCGGCATGTGGAGCTCTGACATGAGGTAATTCCAGGCACACCTCTCACAGTGCAAGGCCAGAAAGACAGTGTAAATTTCAACTAGGGGAAGAAAAAAGGAAAGCCTAAAGAATGTCCACCTTCAATTTCCCACGCTCCGGGTCCGCCAACCAGCACGGGCCCTCACGTAGCTTGGACAATGACATTCCGGCCACTCAGGACAGAAACCCGCACCATACTCCTGCCATGCAGGTCTCCAGTCGTGTTCTTGCCAATGGTCAGCCTCAGTGTCTAAACCTAAGAACGATTCTCAAAAATGGAACTCAGCTCACAGAAAAACTCTAAGAGGAGACAAAAACCTCTCTATCTCTTATTCCTTCTTTCCCCATGGCTGCCCTACCCTCGACTCTACGAACTGAGGGGAAACATGAGAACGGAAATGACAATCTAGATAGCTGCTGTCCAAGTAGGAGGGTGAAGCAGCAAACAGGTGTTTCGGGCAGCTCCGGCAGGCAGAGGCACCGCGCCGACACGCACGCCGTCCTTAGCGGGCAGTTCTACCCAGTGGTGAGGGCTGACGCGATGGCGATGCAGTCTTGCAGAATGGTAGGCTCCAAACCGATTAATCCACAGTTCCAGGGGACACACACACAGGCACAGAACTAATCCTGAAGGCTGAAGTGAGTGCCCCTAATCCCCTGCCAACATGCAGAGGTTCCCAGGTGCACTGAAACGTGTGTGCTCCAGAACGACCATGAGGAGAGGAGAGCGTGAGTATGAAACAGGAGGAGCTGAAAGGGCAGCGGCCCACCAGCCTCCGTCTTGGCTAAGAAGGTACAGCCTCTATTGTGCCTCATCAAATCGATGTCTGTCCTCAGATCAAAAGCACTCAGCTACCACAGACTTTCCTTTAAAATACTAGGCCCCGACCTCTGAAGTCCCAAACGTCCACATGATCAAGCATCTTTCCTTTCTCTCAAGCAGTGTGATTTGGGGGTAGCAGCAGCATGAAAGTAGACTATCTAAATAGCAAGAAAAAAAAAAAAATCAATCCAGAGTTATTTTGAAGAATTAAAGAGCTCAATATTTAGCAGAAAGGACTAGTTCTGAAAGTAAAATCTCAGAACAACTCTAATGCAGGACAAAATCAACTGGGTATGTTAGGGAATGGGGGAGGACACAAGGGACTGACTACACAGGGGAACTTTCTGGAGTGTAGAAATAGTCTATACCTTGACTGAGGTGCTATTTACACGACTGTGTAATTTGTCAATATTCAGATTGTACTCAAAAAGGGCAACTTTTACTGGATATAAATTGTACCTCAATTAAACCCAAAACAACAAAACCAGGACAAACGCAGTCTTTGTGTTGAGGATTAGATGTGCCAGCTTACGCTCACACATCAGTGAAAAGGCTCTACATTCCATGCTTTTGTTGATCTCCCTGATCTGCAGAGGATTAAAAATTAGATGGTTCTGCTGCCTTGGCAGGGAAGCCACTTCCAAGGCAAGGGACCAGGGAACATGACTTGAAAATTCAAATACTTTCCTTCTCTATATGTTGGCCTAGTACAGGTGTCAGCAAATGATGCCCCATGGGCCAAATCCAGCCCACCACCTGTTTTTGTAAATAAAGTTTTATTGGAACACAGCCATGCTCATTTGTTTAGTCTACGGCTGCTTCCACATTATAGTGACAGAGTTGAGTAGCTGTGACGGAGACCATATGGTCTGCAAAGCCTAAAATACTATCTTTCCAGAGAACTTTTCCTCATCCCTAGTCTAGAGGAACTGATCAATGAAGCGCATACTCTCTCTCCTTCCCTCCCTTCACCTTGCTTTCACCTCCATCCTCATCCTAGGATTAATACCTAGGAAAATGGGTGATATTTCACTTGACATTTTAGTCACACAGGGATCAGCCCTGAACTACACCGAGTTCTAGAAACCGGGGTTCTGATGCTGGCTTTGAGCTATGGCCATTAGTCCTTCGTAACAGAGAATCTCACCAAACCACACTGTTTGGCCCAACCAAAGATCAGTGTTACAAAAAGGCCTAGAAACAGTGACAAGGTGTGCCAGGATTTGCCATGGGACCATCATTTAATGAATTGAGATGTTCTGAACGGGGTCCCCTTTCAAGAAGTCCAAGGTTGCATCTGTCTTATCTTCAACTCTGCTTTCTTCATCGAGAAAGGGGCTGCTGTCTATCAAGTACCCCATGGGCATAAGGGAGGATGGAGTCTAATGCAGCCAAAGCCAGGTCAAATTACCCTATCAGTTGGGCTCACTCAGGGAGTTTTGGTTTTTTGCCCTGGTCCACTAAGTTCAAAAATGGCCCCAGAATTCAGCTTTGGCTTGGGGAAGGTGGGGAGGAACGAGTGGGCTGAACATCAGATAAAAAACTGACATGCATGAGGTGGGCAAGATGGGAAAGGGGCCCTGCTTCTGGGATGAGTCCACCCTTCATCTTTACCGTAGTGTCCTATATTTTGCCAATCTACTGCTCTGCTCTGCAGCGATCCTGCCAAAGGAAAGAGGGTTTGAGAATCAAGAAAGGACAGTGGGAAGAGAAATAAGCTTGAGAAAAGAAATGGCAAACACCCAACCAGAGCTTCCATTAGGGTCCGTGATTCCCCCAGTGGCAGAGTTTGTTCTAGGATTCACAGCAGAACTTTCCGTATGAGGGTGCGTGCATGTCCGTGTGCACACATGCTGGAGAGGGGATGAGGACCATGGTCTCTCTCCCCAGAAAATGTACACAATTTTAGGATTTCAGATTAGGAACTCCTGCTAAACAGGATCTAAATCAAACGGTTTCCAGTCCACTACTCCCCTGATTTGTACATCTTGTGTGGGCAACTTCCAGAAAAGAGAGAACTCAACAGAGCACAGCCTTTTGGCTCCCTGGGGCCTGGACTGGCTGCTGCAAGGGAACAGGGCTCTGCTTAGAAAAAACAGCTGAGTCCCAGGCTCTTTCTCAGATGCGATGCATAGCTGCCAAGTTAAGGCTCCTGGAAGGGCAGAGAAATGAACCAGCTGCCACTGCCGGTGCTAAGGGAAGCTCTGGTGGAACGTGGATCACTACAGGCAAGTGAGGGAGCACCTCGGGGCCAGGTCTCCACGAGGCGAGGCACTCAGTGCACAATGGCGACTCAGGCAGGGATGAGACAGGTGGCTCTCCCGCCTACTAATGGTCTCTGAGAAAGCCTCTCTGATCTGCCCAACTTAATTGGCAGCCATGTTGGAGGGCACACTATTGAGTTACATTCTTACAGCAAAAGTCCTGGAGAGGAGAAAGCAGGGCACATCTGAAAATGTTAACTTCCAAAGGTGAAAGCAGTTCTGACCTTTTCTTACCGACCTTTCCGTGGCTCAAATCACCCAAGTTCTAATAAAGTCAAATCAATGAGAAACACCTATGTGACATTTAAATTTGCTTCTAATCCAGGTTCGAAAATCAAGCTGCCAGCAAGCTGCTGCCGTGCTGAGATCTGACCGTTTGTGTGAACCTAAGGTTGTCTGGTTCTCAGGGACGTGGTACAGGCTACCGAGCAGGGCTCCCTGTTAGGGGCTTCTTAAAACCTGTGGCAGTTGGGGGTGGGGGTGGGATGGGATGGGAAGAACGTGGACCTCACACTTAGGAGGAAACGCTCTGTGAGTCTGCCAGGGGTTATAGAGGATTAGCTCTGGGGCATGGGAGGAGGACAGAATAGGATTCCCCGTGGCGAGTAGAGAACATTTTTATACAGCCAGCACATTAACAACGATCTTCTGCCGCACATGTTCTAATCCATTTTAATCTTCATAAAGCAATTATTTTCTTCTCTTGTTCTAATGTGTCAGGGCATAAATCACTGTGGTTTTAATACATTTAAAACTGATCACCAAGGCCCCTTTCGGACTTAAAAGGCTGGATTAAGGTGTCACACTTGCCCCTAAGGATACGAATCGTTCTGCCACATACCCTTGTTCAAAGAGCTGGGTGAGCAGAGCTGACAAAAATATTTCTAATCCCACTCTGAGTCCCTGGCCCATCCCCAGCCTTACCTCTTGATTGCCTGCTGGGCCAGCATCCGATTGCCAGCCAGGAACGTCACGCTGCCCAAGATGGCCAGGTACTTCAGGGTCTGGAACATGTTGAGCTGAGTCCAGTAGACATACATGAGCCCCAGCATGGCTACAGGAACAGATGTCATGACAGCCAATTAAACTGCTGGACTCTGAAGAGGTCTCTATTTCTAGACCAGCTCATTTTATTCCTTTTATCTGGTGCCAGAAAATTAACTCAATATACTTACCTTGGCTACCGAGAAATTCAGAGGTAAAAATCAGATGTCAGCTACCTTAACTATCCGGTTCCTTGTTCCAACTCACATCTATTTCCTCTAATGTAGGTTTTTTATTTTTGTTGGGTTTTTAAAAAAAATTTTTTTTTCAACGTTTATTTATTTTTGGGACAGAGAGAGACAGAGCATGAACGGGGGAGGGGCAGAGAGAGAGGGAGACACAGAATCGGAAACAGGGTCCAGGCTCTGAGCCATCAGCCCAGAGCCCGACGCGGGGCTCGAACTCACGGACCGCGAGATCGTGACCTGGCTGAAGTCGGACGCTTAACCGACTGCGCCACCCAGGCGCCCCTGTTGGGTTTTTTTTAAAGCATTACTATGATACTATATTTGGCATTCATTTTATTTTTTAAATTCTGAATGAAAGCATGCAGGGTTATATAAATGAATAATTTCCTTTCTATTAAAAAAAAGATTATTAAGGGGATTTTGCCAGTGTGAGTAGGAAGGAAGCAGGAAGCACTGAGGAAGAAGGTTTAATGAAAAGGGCTCAGGCCTGGGCACTGGGAACCCTGGGTTCTGGTCCAGGCTCTTCCTTGCCTAGCCGCTTCCATTTCTCTGAGCCTACATTCTCTCACTTGTTGAACAGGGAGGATCCTAACTCCTGCCCTGGGCACCCACATCACAGCTGTGATGAAAATCAAATGAGGGAATGTGCACAAAAGACACTCTGGCAAGAAAAGTCATGGCTCTAAACAAATTTATATTCAGGTTCCAGTCTCAGCTTCACTCAGGAGGGCTATCATCAAACCCAGTAACTAGGCTGGTGAGAAAGGTCATCCTGTCAATTTTGCCCAGAAAGATGACGGATGAACTACGGCAGGGGTTCTTAACTGTTTCTGAGGTCACGGACCACTGTGAGAATCTGATCAAAGTTACAAACTCCCTCTTTCCTGAGAAAAACACAGACACACATTTGCCTAGAATTTTAACTGATTCATCTGTGGACCGCTACAGAATCACACACTATGGATGCACAGAGGGTGACTCCCCAAAGCGTCAACGAAATCAGAGAATACTGAAATCTCAGTGAAATGCAAGGCGCCACAGATCCAACAGGGTCAAACGTCTCAAACGCTTAGCTGGTTTGTGAATTTACCGTCTTGTTATGTTTAGGTCCTAAGTTCTCAAGAGAATAACACGGGACAGTGTGGCCAACTGTGGAAGAAACTGTTTTCTATTACTGTCCAGACCCAGCCGCCAACAAACGTGAAGATCGATATGGTGGGGAAAGATAACCTTTGGAAACTGCATTAATGCTCTTCATCCAGGAAGATGGCTCAATGTAAAGCTACGGCAAGTGAGTAATCTCTGGAAATGAACAGGGCTATTAAGTATGGGTAAATGGCCAGCCAACAGCAGCCTAGCACAATGAAACCCAATATAATGACAGCTGTTCTACGCTGATGGACCAAACAGGTTTATCATCATATTAACTGTCCTAAAAGGCCAGGAGGAAGAGGGAAATGTTATGCTATTAAGTCATTATAGTTAATAGGTTGTGGGTCTACTTAACAGGGCTTTTGCATGGGCAGGCAAAATGTCAGAGGAAGCTAAATGGAATTAGCAGCCTAGAGTGCTTACCAGCATGTCCCAGGTGAAAGATGATCGTGCTTGGAGCAAAAGTGAAGTTGGAGACATTGGCACCAATCCGGATCCACTGAACGATGGGGAGAGGTAAATTAAAAAGACATTAGAACTTGAAAGGGAAGGCAACACATGCTACGTCAATGCTAATCCAATGAACAGCCCCAAGGGCTTAAAAGTTCATGTATACTTGAAGGACAGGAAATTTTTCCAAGTGACAGCCATCCTATTATAAGTCCTCAGGAAAATAATTGTTCCCTTTTCTCTTTAGGAAGGCATTCCTACACCTGCTCTCAAATGTGCTCGAGTAACTCAAACCTGAACATCCTTTTTAATGACTGCAAACTCTTCTATTTTAAAGCAGGTGAAACCACAAAGCTGAAAGGTCACAGACCGCATTTATGATGAAGTAACTGGCACTCAGGCTAATTCCTCTAAGTACTGGTAAGATAAGACCCTTGGCAGCCGGTAGGGTGCACGCTCCTGCTGTGGGTTCCATGCCTTTTGGAATTCTGATCACTCATGAGAACAGGTGCCCATACCCTCAGTCTGGTTTCTGAAAGACTGTGCCATGCCTTCCAGATTTAGACTGACCAATAATTCCTTTACTAAAATCAATGAATAAATTAGAAACACGGGCAGCTAACTTTCCAGAAGTAAGATCTAATGAGTTTTCCATACAGTTATCAAAATTCTCTGAACTTCAAGGATATGCTTCTTATATTTATAATTTGTAAAGAGAGACCAAAAGAAAATTATTAAAAAAAAATTCAAACAGTACACTGAAGTATAAAAATTTCCTTCCTTTATACTCCCTAAAAGGTCCTCTCCTTAGAGGTGACCAACACTAACAGATAATGCCTTTTCAAGGTTTTTACAAAGAGGACCATACTAAACATACTCTTCTACCCCTGGCCTTCTTCACCCAGTACATCTTGGCAATCTTGTCAATACCAGCATATAAATCTATATATTCTTTTAATAAAGTGCATATTATTCCATCATATGGATGTACCATAATTTATTTAACACTTGCTTTTATGAGGGTTTTGGGTTGTTTATGGTTTTAGGTTCACTGAAATGCACAGCCTCTGTTCTCTGTTGTTATCTTTTCAAAAAAAAATTTATTTATTTATTTATTTATTTATTTACTTGTTTATTGAGAGAGAGAGAGAGAGAGAAACAGCAGGGGAGAGAGAGAGAATCCCAAGCGGGCTCCGAGCTATCAGCGCAGAGCCCAACACACAACGCAGTTCGATATCATGAACTGTGTGGACCTGAGCTGAAACCAAGAGTCAGACGCTAAACCGACTGAGCCACCCAGGTGTCCCTCTGTACTCACTTTTTATATAGCTATCAGCATTGGGCCTTGCCTTCTTCACACTTGACCTCATCTGAACACTCCTGCAGACTATCCCAGTCCATACACTTTTATCATTTTTTAGTGGCTATAAGGTACTTTCTCGTGCCTCTCATTTATGGATCAGTTGGCTGTTCCCCACAGTGGGGAATTTCAGTTATTCTAAAATTTTTTGACCATCGGTTCAGGTCACAGCTGCTGGACCCCTTCAGAGCTGTGCGGAGGCCAGAGCACAAAGCCTCCTTTAGAACAGCTACATCTGCTGAGTCTGGCGCCAGACACACGCTGCCCATGCTAATTACAGCTACTCACCAGAGCAAAGAGCAGGAGCAAGGGCGAGAGGATCAGGGCTGTGAACGTATTGGACACCACGGTGGGGGGCCTCTTCTCAGGCTCTCGGAACAGGTGCTGCCAAAAGAGGACATACCAAGAGTATTTAAGAATGTGCCCTTCCCCGCAGGGGCTGCCATGTATACCAGGAACCAAAACGCCAATGACAGTCAAGAAGAAGAAATGCTTCCCAGAGGCTAAACCCTCCTGGAAGTGAGAGGACACTGGGCTTCTGCCTCTTCTCAATGCTGGCTTCTAGTCCCAGAGGCCTCTTTCCAAAGACACCAGTCCCAGCTTACTACTTGGGCAACCCTCTTTTTCTCGCAAAGACTCACTGCCATTTAGAGGTTAGAAAATGCAACCCATTCAGTGGCATTTTGCTTAGTGTCAGAGAGGGTGCCCAGGTATATGGATGGTTTGGATGATATATCCAAGGCAGGACTCTGGCTTTCATAATGCTTCTGGGTTCCTAGGGTGGCACTATCATATATTACTGCCCCACTTAAGTTAGCTAACTGGTGGTAACCTCACTCACTGTAAAAGAGCTTCACTACTGATGGTTCCAACCATAACTCACCCCTTCTGCATCCAGCCCATGGCTCTAAGGAAGCCCTAAATGAACCTTCTCTCTTCCTTGTTCTGCCTGATTTCCAGAATTGGAACCAGAAAGCTGGGCAAGCACTGCTCTGGTATTTGTTTTGCTTTGTTCTGAGAACCTCTGTATGAAGATCTTCGGGAGGCTCATCTAGACAGTGTCACCCAGCAGGGGCAGTGATGGACTAGGGGGCCAGAAGACTTCTATTTGGGCCCAAGTAGAGGGGCAAGTTGCTTTACCAACTTTTTGCCTCAGTTTCTAACTGGAAAATCGGGGATGGGAGGGCAATGACCATCCTATCAGGTGTGCAAGGTGGCTGTAAAGACCAAATGCAATAGGGCATCTGACTGTGCTTTGTAAGCTCTAACATGTGCAAGTTTAACTTCTTTTCAGTCTTTCTTCCAATGCACAGACTCATGTCTGTCTTTCCTTGCCAATGTCCAGCCAACCCAGCTCCAGGATGAGGCAACACCACCTGGGGGTCCTGTTCCCAAATTTTCACCTCGGTTCCTCTTTGCTGCCACTACCATTAAGGGATCTCTAACACCGTCTATGGCAGATCAGTCGGCACCCTTCATCCTCACAGTTGTACCTTCTATTTAACTGCATTTTACAATCTTAAACAATGCTGTATCAACATTAGGAGGATTTCAAAGAAGAATCCTACTACTTACACCCTTTGGACGCTTGTCCTTTTTTTAAATAGTGAAACAAGAGTAAGCAGTCTGCTTGGAACATCTCGACATTCATTCAGATGTGGTGTGAATAGTTTCCACATTACTACAGTATGATCATTTCTTGGGACTGCAATATAGTCCACTGAGTGCGTCCACCTCAGTCTCCTTAACCAATGGCTCAAACTGCTTAACAATTACTATACTTATTTTGTTTATGTTTATTTTGTAAAATGTTTTAGAGACTTTTCAAAGCCTTTCTTCCTTGATCAGTTACTTATTTTGATTCTCACAACAGTCCTGTGGAGCTGAGCTGGGCAGAGACTGCTAACTGTGTGCATAGAAGATGAATCCCTGGAGAGAGGATTGCCTGGGGGAGGAAAGCCCTATGCTCCCACCCAGTTGAGTTTTCCACCTATAGGCCCCAATAGCCCTGATTTCTGCAGGAGCAGAGAGGAAGAATGCCAAACCCATTGGTCCTGTAGCTGTCAACTGAAGGCTGAGCCTCCTGAATGTTTAGGAAAAACAGACTCTGATTTTGTGTCCAACTATCTGCTTTCAGGGAGCTGGTCACTGGGCTCTTTGAGCCTGTTTTTTCAAGTTCTAGGTTGGCGCTGATATTTGTCCCGTTTAATTTGCAGTGTGGTGAAGCCAAAACTATAAGATATTGTGTAAACAGGTTAAAGGAGATCCCAGAGCCACAGTTCAGGCATTCGCTGCCCCCTCTCGTTGTGCCCATTTGACGTATCTCCTCCATGTTTAGTGGGAGAGCCCTTAGGCTCCTTATACCTGAATTTCCTGTTTGGGGGTGAAAAGGTTCTTGGACAGGACAGTCGATGGAGCATCTTCTTCAGGGAACTTGATGACCACATCAGCCTAAAAAAATAAGGGCAGCTTTTAAAGGCACAGGGTAGAGAAGGGGTTGAAACAGGGTAGCATGCCCTAACTCACATGCAGGCCCATAACTGAAAACAGCTCCTAGCAGTCTAATCACTTCTGATCTATTAGCTGACAACTGAGGCAGTAAAAATGTCAAGAACAAAATAATAAGTATTTGTTGAAACTGCTTTTTAGAGCTAGAATTTCAATTTTCTACTGTCTGGTGAGCCCCACAGAGCTGCTTAATACAAAAATCCCAGCTGGTATTCAGGCTGTTACAGTTGCAATCAGAAACTGCTGGTGTCCCTGGGAAGTGTGATTTAGTCACAGAAAAAAGAAATGAAAATGTGCTCTCGTACAAAAAGCAGCCCGAAGTCCAGGAGAAGAAAAAAGGCTCTGAATACAACGCAAAGAAATGCAGCCGCCCCTTTGTCTTGCAGAGGGAGCGACCGCCATTCAAGGCCTGGGGTTTGGCCTCTGCTACCTTTCCAACCTCACCACCCACTGCTCTTGACCAGATGCAGGGGCTCCAGCAAAATGGACCCACTCAGGCCTCACCGAAAACATCTTCTGCGGGTCATTCCCCAGCCCCCAGATACTATTCTGATAAACCCCTGCAATTCTTCCACCGCTCACTCGAATGCTGTCTTTCAAGAAGTATTTCACTCATCACATCTATCAGACGTGAGATATGGAGGTGAAGAGCACTATGTAAACTATAACACAGTATGCAAATACTGGTTAATAGTTTATTAGCATCTTGCATATTCTAGAATTCATCTGAATTATTTTCAAAATTCAAATCTTACCCTTTCCCACCCCACCCCGTGAGGCTATACCACCTCTCAAAGACCAGGCTTTTGTCTCTTACATCTATGTATCCCCATAGTGCTTTGCTATAAAATGAAAACTTCCTTCGAGTGGAACTTTTATAGAAATTTGCTAGGACCCACAAGGGCAAATTCATGCTTCATTCATTCACTCAGTCACTATTTATCGAGCACCTACGATGTGCCAGGCCATGTGCATACCCCTAGGACCAGCACACGGCCCCTCACCTCACCATGCCTATTTATTGCCCTGCACAGGCAAGGCCAGGGTAAAGAGGCCATGTTCCTGAAAAAGAGCAGTCTCTGTCTGACTGTGGCACAGCCACTCTTGCCTAGGTCAAGGTGCATTAGGGCATACCACATTCCAAAGGATTGGGTTCTTCAAAGTGGCATCTCCGATGATCAAATAGAGAGTGTAGGTGCCGGATGCAGAGTCAAATTCGATCTTTCTCTCAGAAGTATCCAGTTCAAACTTGTACACGTTCTTGCTGTCTGGCTCAGCAACAAACACTACTTCCTGGCCAGTCTTCTGGTTATGGAGTCGGACAAATGTCTGAGTAGAACAATAATAATACAACCTTTCATCTGATAATTTCAAAGTTCCCTCCATACCCAACACCAAATCAACAAGGCAGCAGACTATTGGCTCTTTTGTCACAGTGGAAGCTCTGGGATGTGCCAGACCTGCCTAAGAGCGAGGAAGGAGTGGCCATCCCACTCTGGTTCCCAGCTCAGAGATTAGAGATCACTTTTTGTTAGTCTAAGATATTTAACTTAGGGGTCCAGCCAATTCTCAACTACATGGAGGCTGAATGCCCAGTTTGTGGAAGATTTAAGCCCTTTGCTGCTGCTGCAGTTTCTTCTTCCTGCCAGCCTTTTGGCCACTTTGCTGCCCAATTAACTTCTTCACCAGAGGGTGAAAAGAAGGGAAATGAGGTGGAACTGTAAGAGGCCCATTTTCAATTTCCTAGTGCCTCTAGCTAAAGATTTAGTAGAAGAGGCTTGAGGATTGATAGCAAGGCAGAGTTCTAACCAAGCAGAGCAGCCTGGTGTCACAGAGAAAGCCCAGGCTCTGAGGACAGACACATTTGATTCCACTACTTTTTAGGTGAGCAGGTCACTTCACCCCCTCAGGCCTTGATTTCCTCATTTTTATGAGAGAACGATTAACCTCTATATGTGGTGTACCTGTGCAAAGATTCACAATGATAAATGCAAAGCATTTAGCGCAAGACCTGGTATATGCTAGCTAGTTGACACATAGTAGCTGATACTGTCACCAATGTGATGGTACGAGTCCTTATCCCCCCAATGGCACAAGAAACTAAGGCTTCTGCATATTAGAACTGCAGCAAACTTAACATCCACTCTGAGCTTTCCTTTCAGGTGTTTCAAAATAAAGAATTGAACAAGGCTGGAAGGTTCCAAGGATTAAATGAGTTGCCATGTTCACGCAATTCAGCCCTGGCTCCCAGAAAAAAATGTAAATCTCATTTGTCACTCTGCATCTGGGCAACGAGGAACCACCATCAAAGTATTTAGAGAAAAGGCCCAGAGATGTGAAGTATCCTGACTACAGCAGTCTTGGCCAAGAATGGGATTTAGGCCTGACCTTCCTCCTGTGACAGCCAAGGGCACGTGGCAGCCAGGTCACCTGCACAACGCCATCTCTACCTGGGGGGGGTTCTCTATGTCACGGTTCCAAAGCAGAATCTTAAATGAGACAAGTATTCAGTTAAAGTTACACTCCCTCACTAATTCCCTGCCTCAGCCCTAATCCCACCAGTTTAATCTTATTATCTCTTCTCTTCATGTTCTTTCTTCCCTTGTGCTGTTTGGTTGGCACACCTCATTCGGAAAAGGAGCTCGGAAATGTTGAGAGGCTGAAGTGCTTAAAGTCAGTTAGCCATGGCTAAGTGTCCTGACTGAGCTCTCTGAAGCTTAGGGGTGGAGGGGAGAGGAGCAGAGAAGTGCCAGGGGTGGCGGCGGTCTTGGGGGCAGCCACTCTGGAGCCTGGCCACATGTGCAGCAGTTGTAGCTACAAGCAGCAGAAAGCAGGAAGGTTTCCAAGTAAATCCACTCACCTCAGTCATCTGCTCTGAAGCTGTCTCTCGGCACAAACTCGACTCCGCCAGCTCTTGCTAAACTATCCCCACAAAACATCTCAACCAAGGCCCCTACGTCCCATGTTGTTTTCTTTCAGTAAAGTATTTACTGGAATTTCCCATTATAATACTATCATCGATGGGGAAGGCCCAAGAGCAGTTATTCTCAATCTAGGGGGATGATAGGGGCAGGGGAGAAGGTGTCTGAGAGGATAAGGGGCCATATCAGATTCTCTGGGGAAAGGGTATATGGTTTGAAAAAAAATTTTTTTTAATGTTTATTTATTTTTGAGAGAGAGAGAAAGAGAGAGAGAGCACAAGCAGCAGGTAAGGGTAGAGAGAGAGGGAGACACAGAATCTGAAGCAGGCTCCCAGGCTCTAAGCTGTCAGCACAGAGCCCAACACGAGGCTTGAACCCATGAACCGGGAGATCATGACCTGAGCTGAAGTTGGATGCTTAACTGACTGAGTCACCCAGGCGCCCCTGAAAATCTTTTAAATAATAATTCTCATGACTTTATGTATGGAAAACAAAAATGAAGGCTATTGTTTTCTAATACAAATTAAGCATGAGTTAAAAAGGGCTATTCTTCAGATTCCTAAAAAGAGGAACTCTGCTGTGGTCAGAACAAAACCCTTTGGGCCCACCTAGGTTCTCCTTTTTCATAATTATTTCAATCTGTTTTGTTGTTTTTTTTTTTTCCTCAGAAAGGAAAAAACCTCAATTAAGCGCTAATCTGCCTTAAATTTATCTTCTCAATACCAGCTGATCTTTTAAAAACAACTGTGTCGGGGCACCTGGGTGGCTCAGTTGGTTAAGCAACTGACTTTGGCTCAGGTCATGATCTCCCAGTTTGTGGGTTCGAGCCCAGTGTCGGGCTCTGTGCTGACAGCTCAGAGCCTGGAGCCTACTTCGGATTCTATGTCTCCCCCTCTCTCAACCCCTCCCCTGCTCATGCTCTGTGTCTCTCTGTCTCTCGATAATGAACAAACATTAAAAAATATAAAAATAAAAATAAAAAGAACTGTGTCCGCCACGTTCAGAGTTACAACCAGTATGAGTGGGGACAGTGCCATGTGGGAAAACGTGCCAGTCCATCAGGGTCCAGAGTGAAGACCTGAAAGGGAGTGTGGACTTTATACACTGTGCCGTACACTCTAGTGCATGGTAAGGCTGCAGGCCAGGAGGAACACCTGGGCTTTTTCCTGACCTGGTGAGGGGTGAGTTCAGCACCAGTGTTCACATCTACCAGCTGGAAGAACAAAGCAAAGTTCTGGTGGCTGTCCGCGATGAATGTGCCCTTGGCTTTTGCTGGGTAGGTCACCCTGAAAGAGACATGTATACAGTAAATCTTCGGAGAGGATCTGCGGGTCTCTGAGAACAGAATAAAAAAGACAAACTGCACTTCACTGCCTAATCCTTCCTCTCCCCACTGGATAACTTCCCTGCTGCAGACAGACAGGAGTACAGTTGTCTGTGGCCAGAGGGCAAACCGGACTAGGAGAGCCAGGACTGAGAAAAGCACAGGATAAACTCTCATCGGGGTCTGGGGAAATGCTACGCACAGACGCTCCAGGCTGTCACTTCAAGGACCTAAGGATGTCAGCTCAACCAAGTCAGGTACCAGTGGGGCTCACGTGTCCCTCTGCAGCTACAGGGGGGAATAGAGAGTTGGGCTGGCAAGCGGGCAAGGAGAAATAATCACAGGATTGATGTCAGCAGCATGTGGGTACATGGTTGGAAGATGAGGGGGTAGGAGATGCAAAGGAAAGACGGGTACTTATCACTTTTTCTTTTTTTAATGCTGTATTTTTTCATGGATACAGTTTCAATTTACTTTTCTGCCTCAAGTTGGGTTTTAAAGAGTTATTTTCTCAAAAGGCAGACTTGATGAGAAAACTATTCTTTTCCCAGCCATCTCCTGGGATGCGGTAAGATGGCCATGGGAAAAAACAAGCCAAATGGTTATAAAGCTCACACCTGACTATATTTTATACTTAGGCTTTATATTTACGTGTGAGGAATACCAACTCTTCATCTGTATAGAGTATTAAACTTTGCAAGGCACTCTTACATTATTTCCACGGACTCTCAACAGGGCTCTCATCTCCAGTGTCACTATGAAAATAACTAAGCCAGAAGCAGAAAGCCCAGCCTTTTCACATGACTTAAAAGGAGTGAATGTTTAGCTTCTAGGCCCTGGCTAACATCTCCTGTCTTCATAACAGCCTTGAGGGTTCACCTACTTTCTCTAGCAGCTATAGCCACCCAGTCAAGTTGAGGTCCAAACTATACCCAGAGGTCTAGATGGGCCCCCCCAAAACAAGGATCTGGAAGAGGGCTGACAGGCTCCATATAGTGCCCAGCCTGCTCTGATCAACTGCCAATGATGACCTTGAATGCTGTGTTAGAAAAGATTCTGAGTTCAACAGGAACAAAAGCTATGACTGATTAGTGATGTCTTCCACAAACTTAAGAAAGGAATTCACAGCCCCAGTGCTAGGTATCTGCCATCTCAATTCTAAGGATCTCTGAGGCTTCCAACCAATTTCAGACCCACTGTGAGCCGAAGGGAGTAGTCATGAGGCCACTAAAAGCCAATTCAGGACTATGAAGATAAATTACCAAAATATAAACACACTGCTTCCTTCGTTGAGAAAGTCTTGCCTTTTTTAAGAAAAAGTCATCCGAACTAAATAATATACTTGGTGACATAGTTGATTCAGACTCAGATGCTCCCTATCCCATTGTGGACTAACTGCTGGTAGAGACAACCCCAAATCTGCGTGGATGCTGTGTGGCACGGTGCCAGCAAAATTGAAGCCTCTTTAATTTAGAGTGCAGGCTGGATTACTGCTGACCCAGAAATGGCATCCAGAGGGGATCGGTGCCTGGGCGTGCTCCTCTCAGCTCAAGCCTAGACTTCCCCGGTGCCCAGAAGGTACCCCACCTACCGGGTGGTTTTGGGTGCGATGCTCTGATCCTTATCCACAGTGGAGAGATCAACGTTCGTGATGCCAACTTCAGTGGAGATCTTAACTCTGAGCTAGAGTGAAACACAGAAGAAAATCACCAAGTCAGCTGATACATCAAGAATTACAGGCATACCCAAATTTTCCTCATAAAGGTGAGCAAAGGCATGAAAAGATCCTAGGACAGGAGTCTTCAATGATTTTAATAAAGCTGACTCGGCCAGGTAGGATTTCCAGCTCTTCAATCTCAAGGCTTAAAAGCAACTCCGTGGGGCTCCCGGGGTGGCTCACTAGGTTGAGCGTCTGACTTGATTTTGGCTCAGGTCATGATCTCACAATTCATGAGATTCGTTTTCTCTTTCAAAATAAATAAATAAACTAAAAACAAACAAAAAAAGCAACTCCTTGATTCTCATCCCTTCTTCTCTTCTTTGGCATTGGTTGGATGGTATATACTAAAAGAAGAAAACAAAGTAGGATTTTTCACGTGTCCTTTAAAATAAAATAAGGGGGAGGGGCGCCTGGGTGGCTCAGTTGAAACTTTGGCTCAGGTCGTGATCTCACGGTTTGTGAGTTCGAGCCCCACATCAGGCTCTGTGCTGACGGCATAGGGCCTGCTTAGTTAAGATTCTTTGTCTCCTCTCTCTGCCCCTCTCCTGCTTGTGTGCTCTCTCTCTCTCTCATTCAAAAATAAATAAACATTAAAAAAAGGATATGAAGGGGTGCCTGGATGGCTCGGTTGGTTAAGTGTCCGACTCTATTTCAGCTCAGATCATGATCTCACGGTTTGTGAGTTTGGGCCCTACACTGGGCTCTGCAATGACAGTATGGGGCCTGTTTGGGGTTTTCTCTCTCTTTCTCTCTCTCTCCCCCTCCCCTGCTCATGCTCTTTCTCTCACACACAAATAAATAAATAAACTTTAAAAAAAAGAAATTAAAATACAGAAGGGGGAAAATTTGTAAGCAGTAACCTTCAAATAATTTGAATCAACAAATACTTGATTCTAATGACAGCTATTGTTTGCTTTGTGAAAGACACTGACTTTAAAACGACAATTTCGTGTAATCCTCACAACAATTCTCTAAGGTAGTGCTATTTCAGATAAGGAAATTAAAGATTAAAAAGATAAAGCCACTAGCTCAAGTTTTGATGGCTAGTAAGTGACAGAGCCAGTATTCAAGCTCAGGCATTCTGATTCAGTGTCCATACTCTTAGGCACCTGGTTATCCAACTTCCCAGCAACAACTTACTCTGTACCAAGCAGTATTTTAAGTCTGTCCATGAAGATGTAAGAAGCATGGCAGACATCTGCACCATTCACCAGGCACTTCCGCACACATGGTAGGGATGTGCTTCCCTGTTTCCCTGGAATCAGGTGTGGCCACATGACTAGCTTTGGCCAATGAAATGTGAGCCCCCAAATGGAAGTTTTAAGAGTCAGTGCGTGATTCTCTCCCCTCCTCTGCATGGACACAGACAATGCAGAGAGAGGCCTGCTCCTTCAGTCTGAGTCCCAGCCTAAGGACAGCATGAAGCCGAGCCTCCAGTTGATATGCTAAGATACCTAGCATGGGCAAAAAAGAAACTTTTGTTATTTTAAGCTACTGAGACTTGGAGTCTGGCAGAAGCACAAACCAGCCCATCTTGACTCTTAGGGTTTGAATTCTATATATTCCTTGTAAATATTTTCACAAAGAGGAGCTAGATAACACAATAAACACAATAAACACGAACTTTTTAAAAGTTAGACTTAAAGTGTAAAATTCCAAGAGGCAGAAAACATTCTGAAAGTCTATTCATGGGAAATTTTTTAAAGTCCAAGTTTTGGGGTGCCCGGGTGGCTCAGTTGGTTAAGCGGCTGATTTCAGCTCAGGTCATGATCTCCCAGTTGGTGAGTTCGGGCCCCACGTAGGGCTCTGTGCTGACAGCTCAGAGCCTGGAACCTACTTCGGATTCTGTCTCTCTCTCTCTCTCTCTCTCTCTCTCTCTGCCCCTCCCCTGCTGTGCTCTGTCTCTCTCTCTCTCTCTCTCTCAAAATAAACATTAAAAAAAATTTAAATAATAAAAACTGTAAACCAAAATAATAAAAATAAATAAAGTCCAAGTTTTAATGTGCAAATTATAAAAACCCAAGGTACTTTTTATATGCAAACATATCTATAAGACTTGCAAATATTTGCTAAGCTTGAATGTAATGCTTGAGGAAATCCTTGCCAAATCCACTGGTTTATAGTCTAAGTCAGGATCAAGGAACAGAGATAGAGGGCTGGGCAATTGAAGAATGGCTTTAGCATTTTGCTAAAATGCACTATCAAGGTGTAACAACCTCAAATTGAGGCCAAAGAAGAAAAATTAAAAAGGGATAAAGACAGCTATCAAGTAATATAACAGCCTTCTCTCCTACCTCCATAATAACTATTTTGTGACAACAGCCTCAATTATCAGATTGAATAGGGCTATTATGTTTTACTTAAAAAACAAGGGGTGCCTGGGTGGCTCAGTTGGTTAAGTGTCAACTTCGGCTTGGTCATGATCTCACAGTTCATGGGCTCGAGCCCGAGTTGGGATCTGTGCTGACAGCTTGGAGCCTGGAGCCTGCTTGGGATTCTGTCTCTGTCTCTCTCTCTGCCCCTCCCCTGCTTGCGTGCTCTCTCTCTCTCTCTCTCTCAAGAATAAATATTAAAAAAATTTTTAAAAAAACAACAAAAAACTGAATGTACAAGATTTATTACAGAAGCTGTAAGGACAGTCTTACCTCCTACTCCTAAATACATAGCCACCTATTGGTAGAATTATACTCAGCCTCACTGCCTGTCACTGAGGTTAGGCAACTGGGTGAATGACAGTGGTAGGGAAGGGAAACAGATGGCCTTCGAGTTGAATAAATCCCCAAGGAAAGAGTTGGGAGCCTCTCCTTTGGCTCTTTGGGCTCTGCGCTGAGAAAACAGCTTCGCAACTCACATAGGGCTTGGAACCACATGAAACTCAATGCGGAGAGGCACTGGGACCATTTGAAGAAAAACTGGAGTGGAAGGCTTAAGCAGAAAAGTAGCCAAAGAGCTGTGATTAGACTACTGCTGCTTAGCAAGATACCTCCCACTAAGATCACTTTGCCTACATCCCCCTAGCACAATTGGAGCACACAGGTGCAGGGGATATACAGAGATGGCAAGATGCACTTCTTGTCCTAAAGAGAAGCATACATGTAAAGCTAAATGTTAACAAACCAGGCTGCTGCTTTAATGGAGGGATGTACAAAGTGCTATGAAAGCACAGGAGAAATAACTGTGACTTAAGCTGGCCTGGGGGTAGCCCTTGCTTGGTTGGGGAGCGAGAGAATGTGTAGCACAACGGCTCAGAAGTCCTCCAGTTTGGGGAGAGGAAGGAGTTTAGCAATATTCCATGCTATAAAAACAATCCATCTTCATAGTTAACCACTCTGCAACCTACCCATCAACACTACCCAGATAATTCTTTCCTTACTTCGGTGACTCACTCCCTCAAGGGCTCACCCATTTAATTTGTAAATGTGATCTTAAAATCATCATCCCACCTAAATTTCCATAAACAGGAGATGGTTACGTGACTAATGGTACGTGTACACTATGAATTACCATGGAACAATTACAAAGGACAAGGTAGATGTCTATAAACAGATAAAGAGATATTATCACCTATTTTTGAGTACATCCATTGACATGATTATATTTAACATCACTGTCATGGAGTCTAGGCAACTGGGTGAATTCTGGCAGAAGAATGGTGGAGGGTTGGGAGGAGTCATCAAGTTAAAAAGATCCCTGAGGGGAAAGCTGCGAGTCTCTATTTTATGACAAGAGCAAAGAATACAGCTGTTTTTAGAATAATCCTTTTTTTTTTTAAATTTAAATGTTTTTATTTATTTTTTGAGACAGAAGGAGAGAGGTGGGGAGAGAGAGAGAAGGGGGAGAGGGAGAGGGAGAGGGAGAGGGAGAGAGAGAGAGAGAGAGAGAAAGCAAGCAGGGGAGAGGCAGAGGGGGGGAGACACAGAATCTGAAGCAGGCTCCAGGCTCCGAGCTGTCAGCACAGAGTCCAACGCAGGGCTCGAACCCACGATCTGTGAGATCATGACCTGGGCTGAAGTCAGATGCTCAACCAACTGAGCCACCCAGGCCCCCCTAGAGTAATCCCTTTTATGTAAACAAGAAAGGATAAACGTACATTCATTCATTAATTTTGTATCCTTCTTTTTCTTAAAATGTACAATAATTAACTCTTAGAAATGGATTCCTCTGAGGAGAGGAACTGGATGGAAGGGATGAGAGAAAGCTCTTACATTTCATTATATACTTTTACAAAATTCATTTGCACTTTGAATTTTTTTTAACTACATGCATATTTTACTCCTTTTTTGAAAAAAATAGAGATTATCTCAGCAATGAGACTGTGTGCCATATACTTTTTTCTTTATAAACATTTTGTATTGAAAAGCACCACCCAATAAACAGAATTGCAAAAATAACCATTCTTCCAGGGTGCCTGGGGGGGTGCTCAGTCAGTTAAAAATCTGACTCTTGGTTTTGGCTCAGGTCGTGATCTCACAGTTAGTGAGTTGAAGCCCCACATGGGGCTTCACGCCAAAGGTGTGGAGTATGCTTGGGATTCTCTCTCTTTCCCTCTCTCTCTCAAAATAAATAAATAAACTTAAAAAAATAATCATTCTTCCTTTCAGCAGATGGATACATAGAGACAGATGTTTAAAGATTTATGTAAGGCTCCTCAATGTATCCTAATTATAGTGATAGAAAAGTCATCAACTTTTAGCTTTTTCCTTAGAATCCTGACTACAAACTTTCAACAGTAACATGGTCACTAAGGCCCGCTAATCAAGATTCAACTGTGTGTTTTAAAGACATTATAAGCATTCCCAGACAATACACACACATGGATGACAAAAGAGCAGATTGCAGTGAACTCAAGTCATTTTGGGTTTGCTCTCAGCCCTAATTCTAAAAGGCTCCCTAAGTTAAAGGTTTCTTTGTTGCAGAGAAACACTGCAGGGCTGTTCTTGAATAGGGAACAGTTTAAAACAAGTCCTTCTGCTCCTAAAATCTTAATACAAATGAGTCTCTGGAAACACTGAAAAGAAAAGCGTTTTTATACTACTCTTTTAAAGCAAATTGAGAAATAAAAATTATCGTAACTTTTTTCAAAGCCATGTTGTAAAGAATTGAGTAAGATCCCTGTGGGTTAGCTGCTTCTTCCTTCAAACTAACACTTCAAGATTAGTTTTTATAATAGGAAAGGGACTTGTTTAGCCACTTTAAATGCAGCTAAGCCTGCTTTACATTGAATCATGCTAGTCTTTTCTTTGCCTGTACTGCATGCCACATACACCTCAAAAAATGTTTTAACGCCAGGAAATGTAGTCTTTCTGCTGAGAGTAATAACCCCCTTGTTTAGCTCATTACTGTCAAAAATGATGGTGCATTAGGGGCAATTAATGCTAATGACAGCTTCTAAAACCCATGTTTCCCTGACAGCAAGTCCAATGTCAATGAGGGCTATTACAGGCCTTCCACACCAAACCACCGTTAATGCACTCTGACCAATGTCAAGCGTCTCTCAGGAGAGGAAACAGGACCTGCTGACCCGCTCTGAGGTTCTAAGTGTGACTACTACTGAAATTACAAAGTAAAGTTGCGTATGTGACAGAGGTCAGAACGCACACACGCGCGCGCGCGGACACACACACACGTACATATGCATGCATAAAGCTCTAACATAATGAAGGAGAGATTTTTTTTAATGCTCACTCCATCACCAGGAAGGAAAAGGACAGCAATGGCCTCAGTTGAGGCTTATTATCATTGCATGAGTAACAGCTATTAGCCATTTCTGCTATTTTGCACTTAAATAATTTTTCCAACAATCACAGAAACACTTGGACAAACGCCAGATTTGATGTTACAAAAAGCCAAGCTGTTAAGTAACCAAGACAGCATAGCATTGGTATAAAAATAAAAATATTGATTAATGGAAAACGACGACTGCAAGACTAGGTATTAACCCTTGCCTGTATGGCCAACTGATTTTTGACGGCAAGATGCAAAGTGTGCCAAGACAATTCAATAGGGAAAGAATGGTCTTCAACAAATGGCGCTAGGATTTCCACATGCAAAAGAAGGAAGCTGGACCCCTACCTCACACCATATACAAAAACCAAGTCAAAATTAATCAGACACCTAAATGTTAGAGTTAAAGCTATAAGAGGAGTAATCTTCATAACCTTGGATTAGGCAATGGTTTCTTAGATATGACACTCAAAGCAGAAGCAGTGAAAGAAAAATAAAGAAACTGAACCTCATCAAAATTAAAACATTTTGTGCTTCAAAATCCAAAATCAACAAAGGGAAAAAACCTATAGACTGTGAGAAAATATTTGCAAATCATGTATTTGACAAGGGACTTGTATCCATAGTATAAAAAGAACTCTTAAAATTCAAGAATATATGGGCCCCTGGGTGGCTCAGTCAGTTGAGCATCCAACTCTTAATTTTGGCTTAGGTCATGATCTCACGGTTTGTGAGATTGAGCCCTGTGTTGGGCTATGTGTTGACAGTGTGAAGCCTGCTTGTGATTCTCTCTGCCCATCCCCTGCTCTCCTGTGGGGATACACATACATATGGTCCCCCTCCCTCTCTTAAAATAAAAAAATATATATACATACAAAAAAACCTCAAGAATATATAAAAAGATAATAATGTATCAAGAAGAGGAAATAAGAGGTATATAGATTGGGACGGAAGAAATAAAAAGACAAAAAACAATTTCTTTTTAATGGGCAAAGGGTCATCTGTACAGACATTTCTCCAAAGAAGATATACAAATGGCCAATAAGCACATGAAAAAGCTGCTCAATATCATTAACCATCAGGGAAATGCAAACCAAAATCTCAGTGAGATACCACTTCATACCCACTTAGGAATGCCAGAATGAAAAGACATATAATAACAAGTGTTGGTTAGGATGCAGAGAAATTGGAATCCTTATACATTACTAGTAGAAATGTAAAATAGTGCAGCTTCTTTGAAAAAGTTTGTCAGTTCCTCAAAAAGTTAAACATAGAGTTTATCATACGACCTCGTATTCCATTCGTAGGCATATACCTCAAAGAACTGAAAACAGATGTTCAAACAAAAATGTGTACATGAATGTTTATAGCAACATTATTTTAAAAAGCCAAAAAAGTGGAAAAGCTCCAAATGTCCATCAACTGATGAACGGATAAACAAAATGTGGTATATCCATACAATGGAATATTACTCAGCCATAAAAGGAATAAAGTACTCATACATGCTACAACATGAATTAACCTGAAAAATATGCTAATTAAAAAGGCCAGACACAAACAGCTATATATTGTATGATTCCATTTATATGAAATGTCCCAAATAAGCAAACCATGGAGACAAAAGTAGTAGTTGTTAGGACTAGAAGATCTATTCCTGTAGAATAAGGAATATCTACTATAGACGCAGGACTGCTTTCTGGGGTGACAAAAGTGTTCTGGAATTTGAAAGTGGTGTAAATATAAATAAATAAATATCTGTAAATATACTAAAAACACTGAATTATAAATACTTTATTAGATATGTGAATTATATCCTCAAGAAAGCTGTCACCCAAAAAAAAAAAAAAAAAAAAAAGGCCAAGCTACTTTGTATAGAATAAAAAGCTAACCCTTTGAAGATGAGTTACCATAGTTTTAAGGGCCCAGGAATGTAAGGAAATATTTTTATACCACTCCATCCTTTTCTTCTCGAATGGTCGGAAATGGAGAATAAGCACTCAAAAAATAAGATTTGGTTTCCACTCACAGGGAGTTCTCAGCCCAATGAAAAAGCAAACATATAAGCAAACAACGGTAATAGAATACAATAAGAACAATTATAGATAGGATATAAAATACTACAGCAACAAAAATAAACTTTAAGTAGATTGAAGTCCTAAATATAAGGGGGAAAAAACTTAAAAATTTGTAGAAGAAAATATTGCAGATTATCTTTTTGACCTTGGAGTTTTTTAAAGACACAAAAAGCATAAACAACATAAGCAAAAAGGCTTTTAAATTAGGCTTCACTGAAAATAACTTTTGTGCATCAAAAGATGCCATAAAGATAACACTGGGGAAGACATCTGATGCTTATAAGTAAAGCTTACTTTCCAGAATATAAATAGCTCCTAAAATTCAATAATAAAAAGACTAACAAACCAAAAGAAAAACAGACAAACAAGACAACAATTCACAGAAGAGGAAAACTAAAAGGCCAATAAACACAAGAAAAAAATGCTCAATCTCACTAGTAACCAAGGAAAAACATTATAACAAGAAACCATTTTGGGGCACCCAGCTGGCTCAGTCACAAAAGCATACAACTCTTGATCTCAGGGTCATGAGTTCAAGCCCCATGATGGGTGTAGGGATTACTAAAAAAAATAAATAAAACCTTAAAAAACAACACACAAGACACCATTTCATATCCATCAGATTATCAAAAATTCATAATACCAAATATTGATAAGAATATGAAGAAAAGAGCAATCTGGCAATATTTAATAAAGCTGGAAGACAAACACACTCTATGACTTCACTCCAGATAAATAAACAAAATGTGCACAAGGAAACGTACCAAGATGTTCACAGTAGCACTGTAATGGTGAAATCTAAATGTCCAATAGGAAAATGAATTAATAAAATCTACTTCATTCATAAAAGGAAGGCAATTACATGACAATTATCCACAGTTACACATATAGCTCTAGTTCTACAGGTATAAGTGCAACTAACTGTCATATAATATTGAATGAGTACAAGTGCGTTGCAAAAGGATGCATACAAGATAATGTATAAATTTTGAGAAGAGGCAAATCAATGCACTGTATTATTTAAAAATATGTACACGTGTGGGGCACCTGGGTGGCGCAGTCAGTTAAGCATCCGACTCTTGATCTCGGCTCAGGTCACGGTCTCACAGTTCAGGGGTTCGGGTCCTGCATCAGGCTCTGCGCCGATGTTGCAGAGCCTGCTTGGGGCTCTGTCTCTGCTTCTCTCTGACCCTTCCCCACTGTGCTCTCTCTCTCTTTCTCAAAATAAATAAACTTAAAAAAAATTGTTTCAAATATGTACATGTGTAGCAGAAATATAGAAGTTTCTTACCAAAACAAAAGGGAGAGGGTGGAGCAAATATAGCAAAATGGTAGGGTTTGAAGGAGATGAGTGGCTGAGAATGAGTGAAGGAGACGAGGTACATGAGAATTCACTAAATTATTTTCTGTTCTTTTCGGTATATTTGAAGTAGTCCATACTAAAAAATAAAAGTTTTGTGGGAGCACAGATGAAAGAGTAACATTTGAACTAGACTCCATAGGATGAGCAGTTCAGCATATGAGCAAGAGAGGGGAGGGGCATTTCTTATGCAGGCAGCAAGAGTTGAAACCCAAAGACATGTGCATGTAAAGTATATCTGAGGAGCAGTATGCAGTCAAGAGCAGCTAGCATTGAGGGGGTGGGGACGCACCCACACTGAAGCATATGCACGTGCCTTGTGGAGGACCTTCTTAGCCATTCTCAGGAGTCTAGACCTCACTCACAAGCAATGGGGAACCAAAGAACAATGATTTTATCATTCTAGTGGCACTTAGGGAAAATTAAATGAAAGAGGCAGAAATCTGAAGACAATGGAACTACAGTTGGCACTTAAACAACGAAGGGTGAGGAGTGCTGACTCCCACCCAGTACAGTTGAAGATCCATCTAGAACTTTAGACTCCCCCAAACCTTCACTACTAATAGCTTGCTGTTGACCAGAAGCCTTACTGATAACACAGTCGATAAACACTTATTTTGTATGTTATAAATATTGTATAGTGTATTCTTACAGTAAAGCTAAAAATCAAGAAAATGTTATTAAGAAAACCATAAGAAAGAGAAAATACATTTATAGTACCGTATTGCTTTTGTCGAAAAAAAAAAATCCACGTGTAAGTGGACCCCTGCATTTTAAACCCTCATTTGTTCAAGGGTCAGATGTAGTTAGAAACTCCCTTATCTACAGACAATATAGGGCTCTACCCAATTGAGAACACAGGGACTAAACAACAAAGAACTCATGCAAAAGACATTCAAAGGTGGAATCAACAGGACTTGGTGACTGACTGAAAGAAGTAGAAAGAAAGGAAGAGGTTAAGAATGACTGTGTCATATGGGTATGGCACTTAAGCTGGATATGTTGTTATCAAGACTGTAAAGGTAGAAGGAAGAAAAGGTTTCAGAGGGGAAAAAAAAAAGAAGGAAAGAAAGAAAAGTCTGCCTTTTAATGTGTTCAGTTGCAAATAGGGACCCTTAATGAGGGGAGCTAAAATTCGTAAAGGTTCAAGGTGCACACTACAATAGCTTCTGTCCAAATATTGCATTAGTAACGGACTGGGGTCAGATGTCTCATGCCCAAAAAGGTCAGATTATGAGGTGGAGAAAAGGGAGAGATGAGAGTTTCAGAAAGTATCTTCCTTTCTGACAAACTTTAAATATAAGTATTTAATCTACTACGTTAAGTAATGCCCCAGTTTTGAAAAGGTCAAACTTTCTAGCTGCCTTGTCCTTTCATTTAAAAAAAGTGAGTGTCACAGGAACCAACTTGAGGAGCTTCCGAAAGGTCAAATCTGGGATAATGTGAGAAACAAAATAAATGATGGCAGTAAGGTATCATAACCTACACAGTAAAATAAAAATCCATGAGCCCAAAGTGTTATAAATAATTGAATAAATAAATGAAGACAGAGTCAGTCAGGGGAGGGATAGCTTTTTCTTACAGAATTCTAATTAATAAATGTAGAAAGAGTGAAAAAAAGAGAAAATCACCTTTGGGCAGACAACACATGAACAATGGTTGCAAGCTAGACCATCAGGATATTTGCAGACTCAATTATAAAGCAGAAAAACAGCAACTTTACAGTAGAGACACCTAGCAGACACCACTGAAACTAAGTGATCAAGGTTAACATCACCAGCAGTGAGACATATCAGTATCATATACTTCCTAAGAAGATGCACTGAGAGGGACAGAGTTTCACTTCTGGAGTATTCTTGCAAAAAATAAATTTAATTTTGAGGAAACTCAGACAAACCCAAAGTGAGGGCCATTCTACGAACTAACTAGAGTACTCTTCAAAAGTGCCAAAGTCATGAAAGAAACTATCCTAAATTAGAGGAAGCTAAAGGAACATGTCCCTAGGTAGAATCCTGGATCAGAAGAGGGACATTAGTAGGATAACTAGTGGAATTTGAATTACAGTCTACAGATTACTTAATAGCATTGTATCAGTGTTAATTTCCTGATTATTATCTGGATAGTAATTACTGATATATTACAGTTATACAAGATGCTAACATTTGGGGAAGCTGGGTAAAGGACATTTTTTATACTACTATACTTGGCTAAGTCCCACAAAGCATCAGAGAAATGAGGAATAGTTTTCCATCCTTAAAAACTAAAAACTTTAGGGGTGCCTGGGTGGCTCAGTCGGTTGAGTGTCTGACTTTGGCTCAGGTCATGATTTCGTGGTTCATGGGTTCGAGCCCCACATCAGGACCTGGGCTGACAGCTCAGAGCCTGGAGCCTGCTTCAGATCCTGTGTCTCCCTCTCTCTCTACCCCTCCCCTGTTCACACTGTGTCTCTCTCTCTCAAAAATAAACATTAAAATAAATTTTTTTAAACCCAAAAAACTAAAAACTGTATACTTTATATTTTTGCAACTTCAAAATTATTTCAAGATGAAAAAAATGAAAAAGTATAATTTAAAAAAGTGAGGAATGCCTGGTTGGCTTAGTCAGTGGAGTATGTGACCCGTGATCTTGGGGTCATGAGTTCAAGCTCCATGTTGGGCATAGAGTTTACTTAAAAAAATAAAAATAAATTTAAAGAAAAGTGAGTGGGAAATGATACTTGAATAGTGAAGAAAAGAGTTATCACAAACAGCACATATTCAATTACTCAAAGAAAGGCACAGGGCCACTCCAAATTCCCCCTCATCCAACAGAATAAATGACAATGTAAGCAAGTAGATGCAGCAAAGACACAGTGACAAAAACATTGAGAAGTGACAGCTGAAAGGAGAAAGTAATATCATAAAAAGGCCAGCTGCTGGAGCTGCACACAGCTCTTCAGGCTCTATGCCAGCTGTATATTCACCAGAGAACACTAACCAAACTATTGTGCAGGGAATCCACCCAAGTACAGGCTGGGTGACCTTGGACAAGTTACTCTACCCCTTTGAGCTGCATCTGTGAAATGAAGATGGCTCCACCCATGCCTTAGGGTTGTCAGAAGACTAAAATAATGTAAGCAAAAGCATAAAGACCTATGCTTCTCATGTCAAAGGACTTCAATAAAGGGTTTGTACAGATGATTCTAATTCAGAATAAGAAAAGGTTAAACCATATCCCATAGTTTAAGAAAGTAGGAAAATGTAGGGGCTTCCAACTTTAGTTCAGGTCACAAGTTCAAGACCCGCCTTGGGCTCTGTGCTAACAGCTCAGAGTCTGGAGCTGCTTCGGATTCTGTGTCTCCCTCTATCTCTCTGTCACCCCAACTTGTGCACTCTCTCAAAAATACATAAATAAACATTTAAAAAATGTATTTAAAAAAAAGAAAAAAGAAAATGTATAATTCATCTTAAATAAACTTCTGTGAAACAGATTGAAATGAAAGCCACAGTGCCTAAAGGGGTATACTTGAATTAGCTGGGAAAACCACTAATGTGAAGTACCTCCTTCCTAAGGCATCAGATAAATGAGACATAGTTTTCCATCTTTAAAACTGCTTTGGGGGGCGCCTGGGTGGCTCAGTCGGTTAAGTGTCTGACTTTGGCTCAGGTCATGATGTCACAGTTTGTGAGTTCGAGCCCCTCATCAGGCTCTGTGCTGACAGCTTAGAGCCTGGAGCCTGCTTTGAATTGTGTCTCCCTCTCTCTCTGCTCCTCCCCTGCTCAGTCTCTCTCTCTCTCTCTTTCAAAAATAAATTAAAAACATTAAAAAAAAAATTTTTTTAAACTGCTTCAGATCTTCAACACAACTCGAGGCAGCTAAACATCTGAAACACAATTCATTATGAAACTTACTGACATTCTTTTGTACTTTACCCAGATAGCCTTGCTACAGTGTGTTGTCACTTGATGATTTTCGTCACCTAATTTAGCATCAAGCACTTGTCTAAACCTATCAAGACCTACCATGTAAAACATTACAAGAATATTTATGTCTCAGTGACATTATGGGTGGTTTTTATCTTTCTGTTTCCTAAATTTTATGTAAGATAGCAACACTAAATTATAATAGAAAATGAGTAATTTATAAATAAAACCCACTATGATCAACATCTTGGAGAAGTCTGTCAAACAGCATAGTTTAAACCTACCCTTCTCTTAACATAGTCACATTAACTTGGTAGTAAAGTGAGGTCAATATTAATTAATGCTGTGTGCCCACTTGGTCATTTCATTGGATTTAATGGGGACGAAAGAAAAGCACTCACCTCTACACTATTTGCAATATAACGGTTGTCACCTTCAACTTTGACAGAGAAGTCATAATAACCACTGGAAAATTTGACATTCATGAAGTTTAGTTCAAAAACATCCCTGTTAAAAATGACAGCAGGGTTAGCAAGAACTCACACAGCAAAGCCATGAATGTACCAAATGGGCCACACACCGCCCTCCTTGAGACGATCCAGGGCTACACCACTTCACCTTTTAGCTTCCCACCCCAGTTGGGCAACCTCCTGCTCAATCACGGAATACGGTGTGGGGAAAACTTGAGACCAATCTCAAATGACCTCCTCTTTCAAGGGGCGTCTGGGTGGCTCAGTCGGTTGAGCGACTGACTCTTGATTTCGGCTCAGGTCATGATCCCAAAGTCGTGGGATTAAGCCCCACATCAGGCTCTGGGCTGAGTGTGGAAGCTGCTTAAGATCCTCTCTCTCTCCCTCTGCCCCTCTTCCCTGCCTGCACTCTCTTCTCTAAAATAAAAAATAAATAATAAATAAATAAAATAAAATGACCTCCTCTTTCAAGATTCTAAAGTCCCTTTTTTCCCTTTGTTTCCTCCTCTCAGTTCCTAAAACCCACCTTTGGGTAGACTTCCACAATTAAATGCAAAACAGTCTACAGTATGAAACCTATTATGTTTAAAAAAAAGAAAGAGAGTAGAAATGTTCAAAAAGCTGGATGTAGAGCAGTATAATCGTAGGTAATTTTATGTATTATTTCTACTTTCCTATGTTTTGTGAATTTCCTTAAAATGGCATATCTTACTTTTATAAAAATATTAGTAACTTTTATTTTAAAGAGGGAAAAAGGTAGAGAATTCTTAACTCTAATTACATAGCAAAATCCCCAATGTCTTTTACCATTGCGCTCACCATTCCTAAAAAATTTTTGCTTTTTAATTTCACATATTGCCTGTGTATTTTTATCACGGTTTAAAAAATGCATATTCTCGGGGCACCTGGCTGGCCCAATCTATAGAGGATATGTATGACTCTTGATCTCAGGGTTGGGAGTTAGAGCCCCACGTTGGGCATAGAGCTTCCTTAAAAGAAAAAAAGAAATGCATATTCCCGATCTCATTAGCTTACTAATTTAACACTTAACAAAGTCTCTTATAAAAATTGATCCTTAATTCTTTTAAAATTTATCTAACAATATACAGCCATTACAAATAAGACTAAAGAAGAATATTTAATCCTATCAGGGAAATGTTCATGACATATTGTTATAGACAAAACATAATCCTTATTCAGTTAAAAATATATTTATTTGCAGGGCACTTGGGTGGCTCAGTCAGTTGAGCATCCGATTTCGGCTCAGGTCATAATCTCACAGCTTGTAAATTTAAGCCCCACATGGGGTTCACTGCTGTCAGCACAGAGCCTGCTTTGGATCCTCTGTCCCCCTCTCTCTACCCCTCCCCCGCTTATGCTCTCCCAAAAATAAATATTTAAATATTTAAAATATTTAAAAAAACATGTACATACACACACACACACATATATATACACAGACACATATACGAATGGCTTTGTATATACATACATACATATATATATATATATACACACACACACACACACACACACACACACACCTATTTGCATAGAAAAAAGGTTGACCAAAAAAGACAACAAAATGTGAACAGTAGTTACCTCTAGATGGTAGAATTATGGGCAATTTTTGTTTTATTTTTTGGGTTTTTCCATATTTTTGCTACAATAAATATGTATTACTCATACATCAGAAAAAAAATTAAATATTAAATTTAAAACCAGCTACTTACATCACAATGACAAGACAGAGACAACTAGAAATAGATAGGGAAGGAAACAATAAAACTAAAGCACAATTCTTCTAGTTGGCTTTTTTTTTTTAAGTTTATTTACTTATTTTTTTAGTAATGTCTACACCTAACATAGGGCTTGAACTCATAACCCCAAAATTAAGATTCCCATGCTCTACCAACTAAGCCAGCCAGGTACTCCTCTTTTGGTTTTAAAAATCCTTTTCTTCTATGACTGTAGGATTTTGATATCAGTAAGTCAAATTTACCTAACCATGGGGACATTTTGTAATATCCATATTAATTTGGGTTATATTGGCTACAGACAAAACAAGTCTATTGGTGCTCTGCAAAAATAAAATCAGCACTTACCCTACAGGGGTAAAAGAAGTCTTCTGGAGGACAGTGGCTCTGGAAGCAACAGATTTAGCATGTTCTAGTTTCACAGTGGCCTGAGTCAGAGGCTGAGACAGAACATTGGTGACCTGCAACTAGAAATAAATTTGAAAATTATCTGCAGCAACAAAGACTGAAGGAGTACAAAATTTCATTTCTGGGGTACTTTATCCATAGGAAGCCAGCTCTGCAGGGGAAAAAAACACCTCATTTCAGGACATCTTCACTGACTCTGGTCTACGGTCTATCAGAAATCAAACACAGGAAACACAAGGAGATTGGTAATGGGATAGATTATAGAATATTAGAGGTAGGGAGGATATTAAAGATGACCTTGTCCAATAATCTCGTTCTTCAGGTGAGGATAGGCTCTTTACATACACCCCCCTTTATTGATCATCTGAAATAAACAGCACCATCTCTACTTTACAGATGAAGAAGCTGAGGCCAGTTAAGTGGTTGGTCTAAGACTCAACCTCAAGCCTATCAAGCTACGAAACCAATACTACTTTGTTCTCTTAGCCGCCCACTCACAACTCATGGTGAACTATGTTAATCAGGCTATTTCTCACACTAGCCTTTGCTGAGGGGGTGTGGGTGTAAGCAGGGAGAGGAGAGGCGGTTTTGAAGGAAAGGGCACTTCCGCAGGAGAGCATCTGGAGAGGCCACCAGGGTAGAACTGATGCAACTGTCCTGTGTGGAACCCCCATGTTTAGGCATAAATAAAATGCTAATTTCTTATGAAGATCTTGGCTTACCACGGATTTCCAAACAACAGCAACAAAAGCCCCATTTGAGATGACAACTCTATGCGTATTCAAGATCTGTACATTTACTCAGAGATTCAGGCAGCATAAAAGTTCAGAGAGTCAGCATGCGCAGTCTATGCTTGCTGCTAAGTGAGAGGGAGGGCTGTGCTACGAAGAGGCAGAAAGACATACTGTCAACAGCAGGAGGAAGAGACCTGGTGTTAACAACTTCAAGCACCAGAATTACTGGGAAATTTAAAAAGTGGTCTTTAAATAACATAGTTAGAAAGTTCTGGTACTGGAAAATGCCTTTTAGAAGTAAGCCTTCTCGGGGTGCCTGGATGGCTCAGTCAGTTAAACGTCGGTCTTCACTCAGGTCATGATCTCACAGTTCATGGGTTCAAGCCCCATGTCAGGCTCTGTGCTGACAGCTCAGAGCCTGGAGCCTGCTTCAGATTCTGTGTCTCCTTCTCTCTCTGCCCCTCCCCTGCTCATTCTCTCTCTCTTTCTCTCTCTCTCTCAAAGATAAATAAATGTTGAAAAAAAAAATTTTAATTCAAAAAAAAAAATAAAATAAAGCAAGCTTTCTCTATACACCTGGTGTTACAAACCCTGAAATGCAATTTTCTTGCATTTAATTTCTTGAAAGCCTTACTGTTTAAAATCCTCCGGTGGGGGGGTGGGGAGAGCTTTTTTTGGATGGAGTTGAAGGGTTCTGTGACTAGTTCACCCAGGGGTCATGTCCCCAGTTTCAGGCTAAGGGAAATGAGCCTTCCTCTACATTTAATGGGTGTGTCCTGGGGCGGGGGGGGGGGGGGTGTTGGCCCCGGGTTTATTAGTGCCTAGGTTTCTGAAAGCCTTACACTGGAAACAGCAAGAAGAGTGACACAGTTTGGACGTGGAAGCCATACCCGAAGGATAGCCTGCTCGTGAGTGTCAGAAGGAGAGCCCTCGGGCACAACCACAACTGGCACATGGTAGCGATTTTGAGAGAGTGCAGCAGCAGCAGAGGCCACGCTGAAGGCTTCTGAGAGTGACTCGAAGTTCTTCTTGCTAAAGATCGCATTCATTAGTTGGATGACCTGATCCTGAAAGAAAAGAGAAATGCAGCTTGAGATCTTCCTCCAGCAGGAAGGTGGGAGAGCCACCCCTCGTTCCCCACTAGCTGAAGTCATTCTCTATCTGCTTCTTGGTGTTCACAAGGAGGATCTTTCAGCCATTAATCCAAACTGACCGAGAAGGTGAAAAGCAAATGTTAAGATTAAAACCTGGGGCGCCTGGGTGGCTTGGTCAGTTAGGCGTCCGACTTCGGCTCAGGTCATGATCTCACGGTCCGTGAGTTCGAGCCCCGCGTCGGGCTCTGTGCTGACAGCTCAGAGCCTGGAGCCTGTTTTGGATTCTGTGTCTCCCTCTCTCTCTGCCCCTCCCCTGTTCATGCTCTGTCTCTCTCTGTCTCAAAAATAAAGAAACGTTAAAAAAAAAAAATTTTTTTTTAAAAGATTAAAATCTGATTTGGTTGTTTTTTTCCATCTTCTGGTTCAAACTGAAATTGACACATTTATTTGTCAACCTTTTATTGAATGCTTACTGTACAAATGCAAGATAACTACTGAGATATGAAAGTATATGACAAAATACATACAACAGTAACCTTATGTTCCAGGTTACCATATTTGCCATGCACTGTAACAGGTGCTTGACATGCATGAACTCAAATCTTGATTAAAACCCTGACAAGATTGATATTATCAATGTTTTTCAAATGAGGAAAGTGAGGCTAAAGAAGGTTAAGTAAGTCCTACAAGTTGTAACAGGAGGAAAAAAAAGACCCAAATTTATATGGAAGTCTATTTGTCCCGAGTCCTTCCAGAATAAAATATGTTCTTTCCTGATTCTTCTCACTCTCTGAGCTAAGCCAACTTCTCTCCCTAACCCCCTCTGGGCAGTACACTGGGGCTAAGTTTGAATTCATAAGACCAAACCTTATAACCAACATATACATTAGAAACAAACTAAAATAACTTTCCATTAAGAACTAATGGGCTGTTTAGAGGAGAAAAGTGAAAGCAGTTTTTTAAAAATGTGGAACCTAAAAGGCATTATTAAAATTCTGGAGGCTGTGTGCTTAAGAGGAAACATTTTTCACTTCAATCAGTTTTGTTTTTTAAAATCTACAATCTAACAAAAGAGCTCCCTTGTTCCCGGCAGTGTTATTCACAGTCGACATGAAATAATTTTCTTTAATTGTACCAATTACATTTTTCCATCACTAGGCTGTTGACATGTTAAAATGGAGGACTGTTCACCAGAATGGTTATGTCAAAAGCAGTGACAGCAAAATTACTCCAGCCAAAATACCTGGTGAATAGAAGCTTGGGAATAAAGCAAGAAAAAGTTTAAGTTGTATATGTAGAATATTGCCAATTCATCTACTCTGCTGTGTACAGGAGAGTTCCTTAATGATTTGTACCATAAGACCCACATTCCTGCACTTTCACCCGTCATAGAAATTAAGAGAGTATGGGATCTCCAGACCTTCTACACTTAGGGTAAACAAAAGACAACAGAAGAATGCTAACACATGAATAAATTATTAGGTCATATCCTCCAGAGAAAATATAAAATTAATTCAAATTGCCCAACGCAGATAAGTATTTACTATTTACTTGAAGAAACTCAGCACAGAACTCAAAATGCTTAAAAGAAATGAAAGTTCTAACTTGGAACCCAGATCTCTTCTCCTAAAATGAAAACAACAGCATCTTGTATTTTAAATCCTGTAGTTAAGGGTTGGTAACCTTCTCACAAACAAGGGGTACAAAGAGGGCCCAACTCAAAAAGATTTCCCACACACATTCCCGCCGAAGGTTCTTGCAGGTTAACAAGTTCCTCTTGAAAAAAACAAACAAACAAACAAACAAAGAAAAAGAAGAATTAACTCTTGGTAGATGTCTGTAGAAACATATGCCTCTCAGAAAACTATGTCAATCGGCAAAGATTAGCTAAGATTTAGCCATTTAGCCACTGCTGAGGCTGAGGTGGGAGGCAGAAGAGGCAGTTTTGCAGTACAGGAACAAGAAAGCTGGACATCCATTTCATAACACATGGGAAAGAGAGAGCCTGTAGCATGGGGAGACCTGGTTTAGAGGCATCTCTCCCACCTATTATCTGTGTGTCCTCACACATGTCACGTTGCCACTCTAGAGAGGGACCAAATCTGACTGAGCATATTACTCACAGATTTCCTATGGTGATCAAATGAGCCACACATAAAAATGCTTTATAAACTGTTAAGTGTTGTGAGAAAAAAAAAAACAATAAAAAAATAAAATAACGCAAGCGTGACAATTTGTTTACATGTCCATCCCACTGACAACCAGTTTCTTGAGGACAGGCATTACATCTTTCTGTTTCTCATTTTCAATGCCTAACTCAAGACACTGGGTGACTACGTCTCGAGGCTAACTAAACAGCCCCCTCTGAAAAAAGCTGTTCTTAGCAGATAAAAGTCAACAGCCCCTTTGGCTTTCATGCTTGAGAATTATCAGGTACCTCCTTAATGGATGGCTCAGTCCCCACGTGGTCCATGAGCTTGTAAGTGGCGGCCACGAATAATGCTGTTGTTTCCAGTCCTTCTTCAAACTGGAGATACACACCTCCCAGTTCATCCAGGCGAGCAACAAGATCCTGTCACAACAAAATGGACGCATGTTGGAAGTCAAGTGGTAACAGAAACAAGATGAACAAACCTGTCGCCCTGAGCAGTTTTGAGAAATCACACTCCAAATCTGGAGAACACCTCTGACATTTAGCACTTTCTCAATTAAGATGCTTAGGCACAGAGTGAAGAATATCACACAGGCATCTGAAGAGAACAGTATCTGCTGCAGCCCTGGGAGTGTTCCTTCCCTGACCCCTATACTCAAGCCTAAGCCCTGCTCTGGGCAGAGGGCCAGTGGGCCAGGCCGCAGTGCACCCAGGAAGCATCGTGACACAGGCGGATCCCATGGCCATCCTTTTGGATACAACCTACAGAGCAGAGCATTTCTCTTATTCAATGCTCTAAAGGATGAACAGAGACATATACCTCTTCTGGGCAATATGAGGGGGCAGCTAATGTGCCCACACTGGGTGGGGCACCCAGTGATGACACTGTGTGGACTGCCTGTCATCACTGACTATGCAGTCCATGAGAGTAGGCTCTGAGCAGCAGGAGGTCCTAGGTAAAGGAAAGGATGGAGTAATAAAAACACAGTGACCACTTGCTGAGCACTTATTTTGTACTAGGGACTTGAGAACCTCACTTGTTCCTACAACCCCATATAAGGAATTGAGGCTCACACATTAAAAATTTGCCTGAGATTACAAAGTAATGAGTAGCATTAAAAAATATCTGAATTTGAGGTTTGTTAGGCTCTAAAATCTGTGGACTATGAACCTATACCTACAAAAGGCTGCAAAAGTAGTCTGTTGCCTTATTGATGGTGTAGCTATCCTACGTGAACAAATATCTCCTAGGACATATTGCTCTGATACAAAGAACATAAGTGTGCCATGGATATGAAAAGAAATGTAACTGGCCAAAATAAACCATGCATGTCTCTCTGCAAGACTCTTCTAAAGGGTTTCAAAGACAGGAGCTGCGAAATTCATTTGGCAAAATAAATTCACACCTCAATCTCCTCCACAATGCTCCTCAAGTCAGCCTGCTGGGACAGGTGGGATGCTGTCTGCAGAGCCTGGACCGTTCTGGAAGATAAAGAGTACAACCCCAATGAATGGCAAATCTCTGTTTATCTACTCACTCTTTCCTATATTGGGACACTTTCAAGAATACCCCTCTCCTGTTCTTTACAAGTATAACACAGTCTCAGTCTTTAAGGAACTTAATCATAATCCAGTTGGGAAAGGACATCATATTACAAAGATCATAACAGCAAGAGAAGGCAGTCCAGGCAACATGACCTGAAATAAGTACCGTGGGCACAGGGAAGAGAGGGAGCACAGGTTCACTCTCCTCTGAAAATATGTTTTGCTCCTAGTGTCAACACACACACAACACTGAGACTAAGACTTACTTAGTTTTAAAAGAGATACGCTCTTCAGGAGAACAGAATTGAATTCAACCAAGCTGTATGTTGTACAAGAAACTGTGCTAGGCAGAACTTAGCTGCCTGTTAACTTTCTACTTTTCTTACTCTAAGACCAAAGAATATTATAGAATCTACATATGCAGATTGTTGGGTAGAATTTGGAGCAAACCAAATGAATGTGTTATAAACAAGAAGGCTTCAGGAAACAGATGTTGAATGTTCAATACTTGTGCTATCATCACCCTGCTGGGAGACCTGAAAGTCACTTAATCCTTCAGGCATTAAATAAGATAAAAGGAATTCAGTTCTGAAACCGGAATGTATTCCCTTTTTCTTTTCCTACCATTTATTTCTGATTATAAAAGTACATATTTGTCAAAACTTCAAGCAATACATTACTAAAGAAGAAAGTTAAAATTCCTATAATACCTACTCCTAAAAGATAATTGTTCTCCAACTTATTTTTAGTTTAATGATACGTTGTATACAACTTTCCACATGAGTACATATAAATGTACTTCATTCTTATTAACCATGACATAGTACGTACTGTTTAGATGTACCAGAATTTACTCAATCTCCAGTTGATAAACATTTATGTTGTCCTAAGTCATACAATGCTGTAACAGATAGCCCTTACTCAACTCTCTAAATATTTTTAAATTGAAGTGAAATTTACATTAGAAAACTAACCATTTGAAAAGTGAACAATTCAGTGGTATTTAGTATGTATCTCACAATGTTGTACAATCACTGCTTCTGTCTAGTTCCAAAACATTCCCATCAGTCTAAAAGATAACCCCGTACCCATTAAGCACTTGCTTCCCAGCTTAATGGGCACAGCCCCTGGTAAATGCCAATCTGCATCTGTCTCTATGGATTTACTTATTCTGGATATTTCATGTAAATGGAATCAGATAACATGTAACCTGTATTTGGTTCCTTATACTTTCCCTTAGCATGTTTTCAGGGCTCACTTATGTTGTAGCATGTATCAATACTTCATTGTTTTTATGCCTTATTCATGTAGTTTTATCCACTCATGAATATATTCCTGTAAGACAAACTTTCAAGGCAGAATGTGAAAGGTATGTATGCATAAGGTTTTTTTTATTAGATTCTATTCTCTTAGTGCAGATAACCCGGAAAATATAAATGCTGCTTTTCTAGAATGCATAAAGCTGAGGACCCCTGGTGGTTAAGCCACTGCTACTCAACCCCAGAATGGTTACCTATTTCCCAAGACACGACTGGGCCTTTATATAAAACCACCATTTATCAATCAGGTCAATGTGTTGGGGAATGTAGAGAGAGAATTTATCTGCTTTCATTGAGATCATAACAATTTAGATTCCCTCTATGGAAAATTAATTCCATTAAGATGACAAGTTGGAAAATAGGGGAGTTACAGTCCATGGACAGGAAAGCCCCAGAGTATTCAATGACTCCCATGGGATCTTTGTTGTTAAAAAGCACTAGAGAAAACGAAACCTGAATTTCCAAACAAGATAAAATCCCACATCTGCCCGTGACAAATGCTGAGGCCAGAAAAGGTTGCTAAGACAGCCAAGAAAGAACTTTTCAATTAAGGTATCATTTTTCTCTTCTTTAGAACGAGTGAGTGTCATGCTGGTAACAACTTTAGAAGTTTTTAGACTGAAATTAATCCACTTAGCTTTTGAAAAGTTTTGTCACTGGCTTTAATTACTTATTCCCCAGTCAGCAATTTCTTTCCCTCTGAAGTACTTTTTCAAACACTAAGAAAGCCGATCTTGTCTTGCTAATATACAGCAAATGATTTAAAGAAATTAGGTTATAGGACACCACAATGGCATCTTTTCAGATGGTTCCTTCAAACCTACAATTTTTTTTTCTCCATTCTAGACAAGTTTATGAACATTCATATCCTAGAATAAGTCCAATGTAGATGACCCATTTACAAGTCCTAATTTAGATCCAATTTCCTTACACAGGGCAAGTCAGTAGTAATGTTATATAAGGCACCCTGCCAGTTTGATCTTCACAATAACCCTATGAGACAGATACCACTCTCTCCGTTTTACATACGAAAACACTGAGGTTTAAGGGGGTTGAAGCTCCTGGTGTTGGTCACAAAGATATTAAGTAGAAGAGTCTGGATTTGAACATAGTTCTCCCCGATCCCAAGCACGTGCTCTTTCTACCTGCACGCTTTCTACAAGAAAACAGAAACATCAAAGTACAGTTTCAGCCTTTATAAACTCTTTGTTGGGCACCTCCCATGCACCATGCTGTGTGCACACCACAAATAAAGAAGCTTACAATCTAAAAGAGAAAGAACTACAGTAAACCGAGGAAGTAACCAGCTTCCTAAGAAAGAGACTAAGAAGGAAATGCTCTAGAGAAGGAGCTTTTGGTGCAAGCCCGCTAAGAACTGGGCACTGCAAGAGCTCCTTCCCATGCATTATCTCATTTAATCCTGACATTTATTCTATGATGTAAGGATTATTGGGCTCATTTTATAGATGCGGCTCAGGGAAGTTAGTAACTAACCCAAAGTCAGAGCAAGAAAGGAACAGAGCTGGTGTTCAAAGTATAACCATATAACCAAGTATAACTGACTCCAAAATAGATGTACTTTCTTTGTATTTTTTCCTGTTCTGGGATTTTGAGGAGGGAAACTTTCTTTTTTGCTTGGAGGGAAAAGGAAAGTTTTGCTGTAGAAGATGGCATCAGACTGAGGCAGTGATGACAGGGATATCTGGACATGATACTACGGATCTCACTGGGGATCCCTGGGGATTTCTCCCAAGGGATTATGAGAGGAGATCAAAATAACGTGACCTGAAAGCAAAGGACTGCAGGGCCAAGCACTGGACAAAGTGTGTACAAGACGTCAGCCCTGGGAAAAGTAGCCCCAAAGTCACTGATTACTTACTGAGCGTGTGCAAATGAACAGGGTGTGAGTGAGAGAGAATGTCAACTGACTGTGAGCCCTGCCCTTAACAAAATTTCAAGTTTAAAAACATTTTGATCTTACCCCCTCCCCACAAAAACAAACTAACAAAAAACCCAAAAATCTGGGAAACAACTGAACTATCTGCAATAGGGAACTGGTGTCACCAACATCTTGCTAAACAAATAACAAGAGGCCAGGTGCTCCCCCTCCTTTCAGGGGTTGCAACTGAATGGGTGACAAATACAAAACAAAAAATACATGTACTGTTATAAGTGGGGAATTTCAGTGTTAAAGAAAAAAACTACATATAGAATCACTTTTAAGTTTAATAAATATCCTGGGTGCCCTGGTTTCGGTTCAGGTCATGATCTCATGGTTTCGTGTGTTCGAGCTCCACACAGGGCTCTGTGCTGACAGGGCAGAGCCTGCTGGAGATTCATTCTCTCTCTCTCTCTCTCTCTCTCTTCCTCTCTCCCTCTCCCCCACCCCCTTCTGTTTCTCTCCTGCTCACGTTGTCTCTGTCTCTCTCAAAAATAAGTAAATAAACTTTAAAATGCATTTCCCTAATCAGGGCACCTAGGTGGCTCAGTCGGTTAAGCGTCCAACTTTGGCTCAGGTCATGATCTCACAGTTCATGAGTTCAAGTCCCGAGTCGGGCTCTATGCTGACAGCTCAAAGCCCGGAGCCAGCTTCGGATTCTGTGTCTCCCTCTCTCTCTGCCGTCCCTCCCTCGTTCGCACTCAGTCTCTGTCTCTCTCAAAAATAAACATGAAAAAAATTTTTTAAATGCATTTCACTAATGACAAAAAAAAAGTTTAGTAAACATCCTTAAGTCCGTTAAAACATTAAATTTATAATAAACAGGAAAGTTGCTCAGAGTTCCTTTCCTTTAAGTGCTTCTCCTTCACCTAAGCTTTTGCAGAGTAGTAGAGTCTGATTCCTAGAATGCTCTCTCCTCTGAGCACACACTTCTCCCAGCAGATGTGTCTGTCACAGCTTCAAGGGATCCTATAAGCCGTCCTCCAGTGCAGGGCCTCCGCTGCCAACAGCTCACTGTGCCCCAGCCAAACCTCAACAAAGATGCACGTGGCTTGCTGGCTTCACTTTCCCTCGGTTATCTCCTCCCCTGCTTCAGCCTCTAACCTCAAAAGCAATTCTCTTTTTTTTTTTATTTTTTATTTAAAAAAATTTTTTTAATGTTTGTTTATTTATTTACTTTTGAGAGCGAGCACAAGTAGGGGAGGGACACAGAGAGAGAGGGAGACACAGAATCCGAAGCAGGCTCCAGGCTCTGAGCTGTCAGCGCACAGTCTGATGTGGGGCTTGAACTCACAAACTCAGATCATGACCTGAACTGAAGTCGGACGCTTAACCGACTGAGCCACCCAGGTGCCCCTGAAGCAATTCTGTCTTTATATGGCAGTGTGTTTATATTCTGACTCAGTATCTTGAGGAACACGGTGTCCAGATGAGTCCACCAAGACAGGGACCTTCCCTGTCTTAATTTAATATCGTGTCTGCAGCGCCTGGCAGAGCACATGGCACATAGTAGATGCCCAGAAAATATGTGCTGAAATCAGCGGACGAACCCTCTCTCAGGACAGTCTCTGACACAAATGAAGTCTGAAAAGTGCTCGACACGGTGACTTACGCTAACACAGTCTCTTCCTTGCTGAGGCGAGCGGTAAGGGCACCGAGTGCTTCTTGGGAAGCCAAGGGAAGGCCAAAGCCACTTAGGGCTGCCACTGCATGGTAGATCTGGGTAACGGATGAGTCTTCACTGACAGCTGCCAGAAGCAGATCTTTGGTCTCATTTGAAATAGAGATCTAAGAAAGGATTGGCAGACATAGAGTTTAGAACAGGTGCTGGTAGTTTGTGGCAAACAACACGCAGAGAGACCGCCAAAGTCATACCACCCGGCTAGCACACGGTTGTCCCTCCTCAACTGCTCGGACACCAGAATTCAATGTCTGTAGGAACTCAGCATAACACTTGAAAAGATTCTGGCAAGTCACTTGTCTATTTGTATGGTTCTCCTATGTTCAATGAAACGGATTTCCAGAAATCTGGCATGGGGACATTCTTCTTTTACTCTGAACATTTTTTTTTTTTTAATTTTTTTTTTCAATGTTTATTTATTTTTGGGACAGAGGGAGACAGAGCATGAACGGGGGAGGGGCAGAGAGAGAGGGAGACACAGAATCGGAAACAGGCTCCAGGCTCCGAGCCATCAGCCCAGAGCCCGACGCGGGGCTCGAACTCACGGACCGCGAGATCGTGACCTGGCTGAAGTCGGACGCTTAACCGACTGCGCCACCCAGGCGCCCCAACTCTGAACATTTTTAAAAGTTAAAGGGAGTTGGAGAGAAAAATCTAGGCTTCCCAGAAGAGAGGCAACTATAGGAAAAATTACTGAAAAGCCATGAAAAGTGAAAACTCGGAGAAAAAAATAAACTCCATTTCCTTAAGAAAAATAAAATCACAAGAATGGAATTCCCACCCACACTAATGGATCCTTATTGTTAAAAAAAAAATTTAATCTGACATGACCCTCCCCCTTTAAAAATACACATTACAGTGTAAAGCATATAGAAACGTAGAAGCTGGACTCACCTCACACCCTGAGAGGGCCTGGCTGGACTGCGCAGCATAGAAAAGGGAATCCACATTGCCTGGATCAAGGTTTGACTTAATGAAGGCGCACGCTTTCTAAATAGGAGGGAAAGTCAATGATAAGTGGCAATATACACAGTGACTGGGAAAGCATACATGTTTTTTGAGGACAAAATGCTAAGCAATCTGTGATGGCTAAAAGTATGAACTATACAAGATTTTGTGTTTTAAGCAGGTATTTTCCATAGAACACTGTATTACCCAACACTGTAGACTTCATATCAAGAGCAACAAACCTAAAGTACTCTAGTCCTTCTGAAGCCTAAGAAAAAAGAAAAAAGAAAAAAAAAAAAAAAACATTTTCACTGATCACCTGCTGTGGCCATAACCTGTGCTGGGTGTTTATGATGCTCTTCCTTTTAATGAACATAAGGACCCTATGGTAGAGATTACCATTCCCATTTGACAGGAAAAGAAACTAAGCTTAGAGTTGGTAAGTCACCTGATGAAGGTGACAAAGCCACAAAATGGCAACGTCTCCACAGATTCTAACTGTACTGGGGTCTCCACTTAGATGTCTCCAAAGTTAAGTCAAGTTCAACACACCTAAAATGAGCTTGAAACCTTCTATTTCTTCACCTGGACCTTCCAGCTCATGTACAGGCACCACCACATACCCTACTACCTGAAGCAGAAACCTAGGAATCATTCTCGACTTTTCCGTTACCCTACAAGCCTGGTGACCCTATCTCCTTTCATTTTTCCAACCCAATCCCCATCCTCTGGCTTCCCTCATTGCCTTATTTCAGGTACTTGCCATTTGTCACCTAGTCTTTTAATCATCTCCTAACTGGCCTCAAGCCATGCAGTTCATTCTGCATACTGACTGCTTCAAGGGTGGTCTTCACAAAATACAAATGTAACCATGTTACTCTGCTATCAAAACCCTCGGGTGGTTCCACATTATCCTCAGAAAAAGAGCCGAAGTTTCTGATACAGCATAAAATGCCCCTGTGACTGGCACTTTCAGTGCCAGCTTTACCACCACACCACCTCCGACTCCAAAGTCTTACCCTCCAGCGTGCTGCAGCTACCCAGAGACACTATGATCTCGCCTTGGCATGTATGTGACCCTGCTACTACCCCGGCTGGGAGCACCCTTCCCTTGTCCCTCCAGTCTGCCCAACCAGGTCTTATCTTCATCTCTGTTCAGATGTCACCTCTTCCAGAAAGCATTTACGGACATTCATCCCAGGTTAGGCCAGGGCCTTCCCTCCCAAATGCTCCCCCAAAGTGCTTACCACACTGTACTAACTACCTCCCCCAGTGACCAGTTACTGAAGAGCAAAAACTTGGATGAACCCCAATCACAGTGTCTGCCACAAAGTAGGCACATAATAAAACTCATGCTATTCTCACTGTATCAAACCACAAGGAATACTATCTAATAGTTACATTGCTAAACATTTTGATGGAGGTAACATAAAATTCAGCTATTCAAAATTAAGTGGCAATAAAACCAGTTAAAAGTGGGTGCTTCTGAGGAGTAAGACAGGGTGTAGAACAAGGTGGGCCAGGTAATGGGTTGATGCTTTTCACTAACAGTTGTGCTGTATTATCTGATTTTTTCCTGTGTGTGTGTGTGCTACTTTAACCAAAAATCTATTTTTAAATTTTATGAAAGAAGTTAAATAAGAGTCTCAAAACAAGTGGGTTTCAACCAGAAGTTTGAGAAGAAAAAAAACACACAAAGAAATACTTCACACTGTACAAATTAGGGATCTGAAAAAGAAAACAATCTACTCAAGGAATCCTTCAGGACAATGTGGGTAAACTTAAGACATGTACTTTATCGCCATCTGGTGCTTTAACAATAGAACAACAGCATCCAAGACCACCCTTTCCCCCGCCCCCCCCAAGGATTATGGTCACTGCTACCACTTTTTGAGCACTTAAAATGTGTCAACATTGTTCTAAGTGTTTTATGTGCATTTCTCCTTAAGTATTAGGTCCTCCTCTGATCTTAAGTTTACAGATAAGAAACCTGAGTCATCAGAGAGGCAAAGTGACTTGTCCAAGGTCACTCAGCTCTTAATGGAGGAGCTGGAATTCAAACCCAGGCAGCCTGGCTCCATAGTTTGAGCTACATACAACCTCTGTCTCTCAAGGTTTTTCATCTCTAGTGAAAAATTATTTATCCTGTAGGAAAACCAGCATTGTGCCAATTCCCTAATTCTTTGTACAGGCAAATGAAGGTAAACAGTCCCAGCAGTCAGTGGCTTTTAAGCAAGCTCCCAATGTGTACTAGGTTTTAACAGCAGCAGCAGCAGAAGTGCCAGAAGACCTCTGGAAACACACCCTGGACTCTTGGAAGACCACCCAATGCTGAGGCTTCAGCTGGCCACTTCCAAGGGTTTGTAACTCTGACTTGAGCTGTCCTCATCCTACATTCATTTTCCCAACTGAGGCCTGCAAATCATCCCCTAAGTGTCCACTCCCTATCTGCTCCTCTCTAACCTTCTATGCCCTATATTAATACTCCCAATTATCTAAACATCCTCCTGAGCAAAGAACATCAGTGCTTTTCTCTACCCATTCTTCCCTACAACTCCCTGAACAGAATCAGGAACCAAGAAAAGATAGCTAAATCTCTCTCATCTGCCCTTACCTCTCCCTTATTTTCACCATTAACATCTCCCAACTACTCTGAACTCCTCTCACACCACACTCTGTAATCTCGCCAGACTTCGTCACCGTGTTGTGATATAGAGGCATTCCAAGGCAAGAGCTCCCACACCAGGTCCTTTGTAAGGGGGCCCACCTTTTCCTCTTAAAAAAAAATTATATATGTGTGTGTGTGTGTGTGTGTGCATATATATAATACATATATAACACATATATACATACATGTATATATACATATATGTATATATACATACATGTATATAACACACACAATGTATGTGTGTATGTACATATATATTATTTATGTTGAGAGAGAGGGAGTGAGCATGAGCAGCGGAGGGAGAGAGAGAGGGAATGAGAGAACCTCAAGCAGGCTCCACACTGTCGGCACTGTCAACATGGAGCCCACTGTGGAACTCGAACTCACGAACCATGAGATTATGACCTGGGCTGAAATCAAGAGTTGGACACTTAACTGACTGAGTCACTGAGGTGCCCCTTGGGCTCACCTTTTTCATACATACTTCTTTTTTTTTTTTAAACGTTTATTTATTTTTTTGGGACAGAGAGAGACAGAGCATGAATGGGGGAGGGGCAGAGAGAGAGGGAGACACAGAATCAGAAACAGGCTCCAGGCTCTGAGCCATCAGCCCAGAGCCCAACACGGGGCTCGAACTCACTGACCGCGAGATCGTGACCTGGCTGAAGTCGGAGGCTTAACCGACTGCGCCACCCAGGCGCCCCTCATACATACTTCTTACCACACTTCCCCCGCACCTCTGTTCTGGCTGTCCCGGACAACCAACTCACTGCTCCCAAAACACAAGCACTTTTAAGCCTCCAGATTAGTGTGAGCAGTTCTCTCCATCTGGAAGCCCATTCATCTCATTCAACTTGTCAGCTAAACTTCTCCCTCTCAATTGGTAACTCCTGACATATTAACAAAATTCAAGACTTCTTTTACTTTATTTTATTTTATTTTTTAAAGTTTATTTATTTACTTTGAGAGAGAGCAAGTGGGGCAGGGGGAGAGAGAGACAGACCCAAGCAGGCTCAGTACCACCAGTGCAGAGCCCGATGCAGGGCTCAAACCCACAAACTGAGAGATCATGACCTGAGCCAAAGTCGGACGCTCAACGGACTGAGTCACCCAGAAGTCAAGACTTCTTTTAAAATAAACTTTCCTTGGGGCACCTGGGTGGCTCAGTCGGTTAAGCGTCCGACTTCGACTCAGATCACGATCTCGCGGTCCATGAGTTCGAGCCCCGCATTGGGCTCTGGGCTGATGGCTCAGAGCCTGGAACCTGCTTCCGATTCTGTGTCTCCCTCTATCTCTGCCCCTCTCCCGTTCATGCTCTGTCTCTCTCTGTCTCAAAAATAAAAAATTAAAAAAAAAAAAAAAAAACTTTCCTTGGGGGCGCCTGGGTGGCTCAGTCGGTTAAGTGCCCAACTCTTGATTCTGGCTCAGGTCACAATTTCACAGTTCGATTTCACAGTTCGTGGGGACTGAGCCCCTCGTTGGGCTCCACGCTGTTAGCGCAGAGCCTGCTTGGGATTCTCTCTCTGCCCCTCCCCAGCTCAGGTTCTCTCTCTCTCTCAAAATAAATAAATAAACATTTTTTTAAAATAAACTTTTCTTGATCCTTCTCTCCCCCCAGCTGCTACCTTCTCTCCGCTACCAGTGAGTTTCCAAGTCGGAAAAGCCAAAAGAGACTTTCCAGTGCTCACTCCCTCAGCACTGGACAGAACTGATCACTTCCTCATTCTGAAACATTCGCCTCCCTTTGCTTCCAGGATTCTCCAGCACTCTCCTGGCTCTTGTCCTACTTCTCACAGGGGCTCCTTACTTTCATCCTCTTCTACCTGACCTTTCAACGCTGGAGTTTTTCAACTCCTAGGCCCACTTCTCATCCATCCTCTCTCTCCCGGGGCAATCTCACTCATGCCCACGGCTTCATCCAGAACTTTTATGCAGATATTCTCAAGATTTTTACCCCCAACCCAGACTTCTCTCAATGGCCATTTACATGACTCAAAGGCATTTCAAACTCAACAGGTTTAAGACCAAATTCATGAACTTGCCTGCACAAACCTATGTTCCTGTCTTACAGAACAGCTCAACATCTACCTGTGCAGCAAACGCTGGAAGTCCAGGTGTTAACTTTTTTTTTTTAAGTGTATTTATTTTGAGAGAAAGAGCACGCATGCGTGCAGAGGAGGGACAGAGACAGAGAGAGGAAGAGAGGAAATCCCAAGCAGTCTCCATGCTGGCAGCACAGAGCCTATTGCAGGGCTCGATCCCACGAACCATGAGATCATGACCTGAGCTGAAATCAAGAGTCAGATGCCCAAATGACTAAGCCACCCAGGCATCCCCGGGTATTATCTTTTGCACCCCTTCTGCATTCAGTGTTGCCCCATATTCCCCTGCCAAAGTCTGTCTTCTATAGAACAGGAAAGAAACATTTCCAAAATGAAAATGGATCATGATACTTGCTGCTTAAAATCAACTGCTCTTGGGGCGCCTGGGTGGCGCAGTCGGTTAAGCGTCCGACTTCAGCCAGGTCACGATCTCGCGGTCCGGGAGTTCGAGCCCCGCGTCGGGCTCTGGGCTGACAGCTCAGAGCCTGGAGCCTGTTTCCGATTCTGTGTCTCCCTCTCTCTCTGCCCCTCCCCCGTTCATGCTCTGTCTCTCTCTGTCCCAAAAATAAATAAACGTTGAAAAAAAAAAATTAAAAAAATAAATAAATAAATAAATAAAATAAAATCAACTGCTCTTTAGAAAAAAAGCAAAAATTTTCCTGTGGCCGCCGAGGCACTTAGACTTAGCTCCAGCCTTTCTCTCTGGCTGCACTCCTCTCTCTCCCACTGTCTGCTTAACATGCGGCCTCCAGTCAGTCTCTCAAATGTAATCTGCTCCCTGCCTGCACAGGTCCCTTGCACATGCCATTCCTTCTGCCTAAAGTTCCCTCCCCTGCCCCCGTTAACTCTTCTTCTCCCTTTAGACTTCAGATCAGTCATACCTTCCTTCATTTAATAAACAGTTACTGAGTGCCTACCACATGCCAGCTGCTATTCTAGGAACTGGAGATGTACAACAAATAAAATGGACAAGGTCCCTGCCCTCAAGGAGCTGTAATTTAGAGGGATACAGAGTGAGATTTAAGTTCAGAGATTTCCTTGGGAAAGCCTTCCCTGACCAGGTCAAAGTCCCCTATTTATAAATAGTATATATCTCTTGGGGCACCTGGGTGGCTCAGTCGGTTGAGTGTTCAATTTTGGCTCAGGTCATAATCTCACAGTTTGTGAGTTTGAGCCCCGTGTCAGGCTCTGTGCTAACAGCTCGGAGCCTGGAACCTGCTTTGGATTCCGTGTCTGCCTCTCTCTGCCCCTCCTCCACTCGCACGCTGTCTCTCTCTCTTGAAATAAATAGACGTTAAAAAAAAATTTTTTTAATAAAAAATAAAAATAAACACTATATACCTCACCTTCGTAAAACTTACCGTAGTTACAAATATTCATGTATACATTTGCTTATATGACTAATGTCTATCTCCACTATTAGAGTATACATTCCAAGAGGGCAGAAGCTTTCTTTCACTGTTCAACACTGAATCCCCAGAGCCAAGCACATGGCACGAATTCACTAAATATCTGTTAAATGACTAAATGAATCGTGCAGCAGCCAGTACAGATGGCAACCCCCCTGTACTAGGTTAGGGCTTATGGCGAGCTTTCTCAGCAGACAGCGTGAGTGAGCTTCTCCCTCTGCTGAACTCCACACACCACGTGGGCCTGGGACTTTCTACATGCTATGCATCCTTTTGTACTCAGCACCTGATCTCACTATCGTGGTACCTGTCCTTCACTAGGTAATGAGCTGTTATCTTTTCTGCACTTAGTATAATTCCTGGCACATAGCAAATGCTCCACAAATAATTACTGCCTGAAGGAATGTCTGACTGTCTGCTATCCCTAGCAACCAGCTGAGTACCTGGCCCTCAACAAGCACTCAGTACTCGGTGAATGGTACAAACATCCTGTCCTTCATATGTACTCACCATGTACCAGACACTGAGCTAAGCACTTTATTCTTTTTTTTTTTTAATTTTTATTTTTGAGAGAGAGAGAGAGAGAGAGAGAGAGGAAGGGGCAGAGACAGTGAGACAGAGGATCCCAAGCAGAGAACCTGATGTGGGGCTCAAACTCACGAACCAAGAAATCATGATGTGAGCCGAAGTCAGAACTCAACCAACTAAACTACCCAGGCGCCCCAAGCTAAGCGCTTTATACAAATCATCTCATTTAATCCCCATAACAACCCTATAAGATAGGTACCATTTTCGCCTTTTTACAGACAGGGAAAGTGTGTGATTGTCTGACAACCTGTAAACACTGCCTAATGTTTCCTGATTTTAGTCATTCAAACACTACATCACAAGTTTTGCATAATATATAACCTATTTACTTCATGTTTTCATTATAGTGAATACAAAACAACTCTCATTATTCTTAAATCTTAAAGAAGGCTAAGCAGTAACATCTATAAAACCACCATTCTCATGTGCTTATTATTTTTATTTAAGTTTATTTATTTTGAGGGAGAGAGAACAAGCAGGGGAAGGGCAGAGAGAGGGGGGAACAGAGGATCTGAAGTAGGCTCTGTGCACATAGCAGAGAGCCCGATGCAGGGCTTGAACTCACGAACCATGAGATCATGACCTGAGCCAAAGTCAGACACTCAACGAATTGAGCCTCCCAGGTGACCCTCATGTGCGTATGGCTTTTATTTTTTTATTTGTTTTTTTTTTTAATTTTTTTTTCAATGTTTTTATTTATTTTTGGGACAGAGAGAGAGCATGAACGGGGGAGGGGCAGAGAGAGAGGGAGACACAGAATCAGAAACAGGCTCCAGGCTCCGAGCCATCAGCCCAGAGCCCAACGCGGGGCTCGAACTCACGGACCGCAAGATCGTGACCTGGCTGAAGTCGGACGCTTAACCGACTGCGCCACCCAGGCGCCCCTGTATGGCTTTTAATTATACATATATAGAACCTGATTATTAAAATGAAATTGTTCACTCTTCCTAACACCTAAAACTAACTCTCATTCCACATTCTGTTGTTCCTACAACTGCCTTCTACTCATATTCTTATTAAACCCCATTCCTCTCAGTTTTGCTGGGAAAATCTCTTATGACAAAATAACCAAAATCTCCCCTAAGGATCTACCTGTGAGAGCAGCCAGTTCAGTGCATCTAGCAGGGCTGAGGGCATTCTCTCTGCTCAGCTGAAAGCAACAACAATGGAGCAGGATGCACATCACCACATGGAAGTGGCAGTAAGGGAGACTGTCCTCAGTGGATTTATTTAGTGCGCACATCTAATAGGGCAATTTGCTAGCTTGAACCTTCCATACAACTCCCTTCCATTGCTTACGATGTGCACATCACACAATCACCGCAGCACATTCCACAAGCGACTTGAAGAAAAAAGTGTGATTAACCCATTTACTTTCTGGTTAACAGGCATATTTGAGAGCTTCCATTTCTAATAAGCCAACGTTTACAATTCATTCAACAACCATGTGTCGAACACCCTCTGTTTATTAGCCATCAAGCAATGGGGATGACAGTCGAGAAAAATGTCAATCGATGTCCATCACCCACTACTACTACATAATAGAGCTGAGAGCTAATACTTAGTACATACTCCATGCCATCACCATGTTAACTATGCTAACAGACTATGAGTGGTGAGTGGACTATTATTATCTCCATCTTACAGATGAGAAAACAGATTCTGAAAGGTTCGGTAAGCTGCACAGTTAACTCAGCTATGTAGCTCTGAAGTCAAGAACTTGAAGCCAAGCAGTCTGACTTTAGAGTCTGTGTTATAAACACAAAGCCATAGCTGGCCCAATTATGCAATTACCCCATATCACACTGCACTGCAGCCATCCAGATGGCTTCAGTCTGCATCTTCAGCCCTGACCAACGTCCCCTCAAACTCTGGACATCACCAGAGAACACCTTTAGGAGTATGTGTTCAACCTAAATCCATGTGGAACCCCAAATCATGAGACGGATAAAAAGGCACTGCTCTAGCTAACGTGGAAGTGGCTCATTCTTCCATGATCTCCCTGGACTGAATCCTACAGTTCCATACAAGCTTGAAAATGACCAGTAGAAACTGCTCTTCCTGCATTCAAATCCACCAAAATTTAATATTAACCTAATATTCCAATTTTGTCTCCTATATCTCACAATATAAAACCTCTATAGGGCAAGACTGTTTCACTCTGTATCTCCCAATCTGCTCTGTCTCGTCCCCAGGCCCTCTACAGACTGCATCCCTCTGTACATTGCAGTATCTGTGCCAGGCATTGTCTGAACTCCCCTGAACAAATTATAAATAGAAGCAAAACTTTTAAAATATTGACGATGATGATAATAATAATAATAATAACAATAACTACCACCTGAAGGGCCTTTTGTAGGCCGAACACTTACTAGGCTTAATAGGATTTCACTTTATTTTTATAATGATCCAGTGAGGAAGGGATCGTAACTCCCATTTTACAGAGAGGTGGAGCCAGAATCAAAAACTTGGGCTAACTAGCACCGATGCCTGCACTCGTTCTTTTGAGCAAAACTAATTTTACTAGGAAGTACATTCACCTTGAGGGTTTATAACAGTATGATCACAAGGAAAAATTGTCTCCTTAATACAGTCATATGTTAAGGAAGGAAATACTGGGCAGGAAACAAGAGCTAGCTGTCAGAAGAAACCTGAATGAGTGTGGACCTCATACAGCAGGATTAACAAACTTTCTGTTTGTAAAGGACCAGAGAGTAAATATTTTAGGCTTTTCAGGCCAGACGGTCTCTTCAGTAACTACTCAACTCTACTGCTAAAGTGCAAAAGACGCTACAAGAGTGGGCATGGCTGTGTTTCAATAAAGCTTTATTTACAAAAGCAGGATTTGACTCTGGGGGCCATAGTCTGTCAACACTTCTGCCATACAGTATTCAGATGATGGCTGGCAGACATCGGGCAAATTACCTAACCTTTCTGAGCTTCCATTTCCTCCTCTATTACAGGATACTATTTTTGACCACATAGAATTAAGACAATTAACTCAAGCTAATATATCCAATGTACCCAGCACACAGGAGGCATTCAATAAATCAATAGCAGTTACTGATTTTAGTGTGGGGCAGGAAATGTAAAAGTAAGCCTAAGACATCACAAACTCTCCTACTAGATCACATAAAAACAAGCAAAAAATGCACATAGAACGGCATTTTGGCCTACTGGCTAAAAGGCGACATTTTGAGCATCAAAAAGAATAACAACTGTTATTGTAGGTCAACTATACTTCAAAAAAGAAAAAAGAAAAAAAAAGAATAACAACTGCCATGGATTGCAAAACATTAACCGGGACTACCAGTTCTGGCCGTGGCAGAATTAAAGGCATTGAAGTTACCTCCTGCCGTCAATAATGACAAAACTAAAAAAATATACGAAGTTGAGACACTGGACAACAGACAGTACAAGGCTGTGATGCTTAAAAGAAAGTAAATAGTATGAAAACGATAGCACAAATGACAGGATTTTAAATAGAAATATCTCGTTATATGGCTCTTTTGTTATTCGTGACATAGCAAAATAGTAATTCAAAGTATATTGATGAAGTTCAAACGCACATTACAATCTCTAGAGCAAATACTAAAATAATAAGTAGAGCTAAAAAGCCAACAGAAGAGATAAAATGGAATAATCAAAAATTAATTCAATCCAGGGCACCTGGGTGGCTCAGTCGGTTAAGCATCCAACTCTTAGTTTTGGCTCAGGTCATGATTTTACGGTTCGTGCATTCGAGCCCTGCATCGGACTCCATGTTGACGGTGCAGAGACTGCTTAGGATTCTCTTTCTCTCCCTCTCTCTGCCCCTCCCATGCTCTCTCTCTTTCAAAATAAATAAATAAACTTAAATTATAAAAAATTATTCAATCTAAGACAGGAAGGAAGGAGGAAAAAAACAGCTAATCAAAAAACAAGATGGTAGACTTAAACTAAACAATATAGTTACATTACATATAAATAGACTAAACTCCCAATTAAAAGATATTGTCAGATGAGATTTTACAAAAACAAGTCCCTACTAGATACTGTTTACAGAGAGAGGGTAATCTGACAACACCTGAATCCACTGATCCAACTTTATCATAACTAAACAACCAGATGTTAGTTACACACCCATTGATAGAAAGTACACATAGGAAGTACCTATGAAATGTTTTTGCCAAGAAAATTGACCTGAGGGGCGCCTGGGTGGCGCAGTCGGTTAAGCGTCCGACTTCAGCCAGGTCACGATCTCGCGGTCCGTGAGTTCGAGCCCCGAGTCGGGCTCTGTGCTGACAGCTCAGAGCCTGGAGCCTGTTTCAGATTCTGTGTCTCCCTCTCTCTGACCCTCCCCCGTTCATGCTTTGTCTCTCTCTGTCTCAAAAATAAATAAACGTTAAAAAAAATTTTTTTTAAAAAAAGAAAATTGACCTGAATACAAGTAAGCCTCAAGAGCTAACCATCAGTTTATAGGAATACAAGAGATAAGGAGGTATGTTCAAAAACAGTATGAAGATGCTATCAAACAAAGGCAGAATGTGGAAACTTCTCCAGGATGAGTTGATCTGGCTTGTTCTACAAGTAAAAGGTACTGGGGGAGGGGAAGATGGAAACGGTTATTAGACGAAAACGGTCTTTAAAAGCAAAGTTTTCTCCAACTGGTAGCAGAAGAGATCAGAGAGATTTGAAGAGTAAGAACTCAACATGACATTACTGACTTAAATGGGGAGGGGACAACATGAGAAGTAATGTGGGTCGCCTTGAGGAACAGAGAGCAGCCCTTGGCTGACAGCCCACAAGAAAATGGGGATCTTAGACTTAAGACTGCACAGAACTGCATGCATTCCGTCAATCACCTGAAGAAAACTGAAGCACTTTCTTCCCCAGAGCCTCCAGATAAGAGCCCAGCCTTGGCCAACACCTTTACTTGGACCTTCTGTGACACTAAGTAGAGAGCACATACAAACCTGCCTGGACTTCTCACTACAGAATTATCAGCTAATAGATGAATACTGTTTTAAATAACTAAATTTATAGTCATTTGTTATGCAGCCACAGAAAACTGATAACACAAGGCTTATATGAGAAACCTGGCCTTAACCCCTTTACCCTAGCTATCCATGCTACTGTAATAAATAAAATGTAAATTCACTTAAGACTGTTCCTAAAACCAGGTAAAGTTTTAGTCATGATGCATGTTCCTCATCAAAGGTCCAAAAAAACAAAAAATCAAAACTGCCTGATACAGTGTCAGTGTTTAATAAATATGAATGCTCTCATCTTGAATTCCTTTATTATTTATGAGTCACAAGTACAGGGCACTTAAGAAGTCCATGTGGTATTGTACAGTCTCACTCAGAACTATAGCAACAGTTTCTAGAGGTAAAATGTCAAGTTTACAGTAAAATGTTAAGTTTCTAAGACTCACTCTTCTTTATATTCTACTATAACGCCTGGCATGGTCCTAAACATACATTAGGCATTAAGAAAAAAAAAAAAGATCTGGCAGACGGAAATAAGTATTTTTTACATTGGATTTGCCTTGGTCTTCCTCAAATGAGCAAGAGTTAGTTCTGAAGTACACAAAAGGAACACAGTCAAGGGATGAGGCCAAGACAAAAGTAGCCTTACCTTTACATCTGGCACCTGGGCACCAAGGCTGCTGAGTCCCACGATGGAGTAGAAAGCAGTTTCCAAACTTGTGAAAGGGCGGTCCAGTGAGGCTTTCAGTCTCTCCACATCTGGCTTGGTGAGGTAGTGAGTGGGCGTCAGAGCCTGGGTGCTGGCTATGATTGTCAGAGCCAACAGGAAGACAGTGCTTGAACCTTGGGGGGAAATAACTATTAAATACACTCCACAAACGATTCCAAAGTTCTATGTACAGTTCCAATGATGGCGTATACCAAGGTCTGGGAACCAAATCATAAGAGGAAGTGGGAGGGGACTGGGAGGTTTAAACTGGAAAGAAGTCCTAGGGAGTGGTGGGTACTGTCTCCTTCATCCATCTGAAGGGCAGTCCTCCTGGCAGCCTCTGTGGGCTGAAGCACAGAACCCATCAGGCCACTCCATTTCAAGCACGTTTGTAACTTCTATGCCACTAGGACAGGCCCAATCCTGACCCCTCACCACGGCCTTGCCTGCCTCTCACAGGATCTCTTCCCTCACTCTTCCCTCCATCTGTGGCTCTCTGGCTCCCTCTGTTCCTCTAATGAGTCATGTTCTTCCCTACCCAGCACTTTTTCATGCTTTCCCTTACTTCAACTTTGCTTAATTTTTACTCTCAGATTTCAGTTCAAGTATCTCTTCTTTAAAAAGCCTCCCAACAGCCCTCAGTAATTGGGTTAGGTCCCCAGTACTATAGTGACTTATACAGCCACACTATAAAGTACTATAAAGAATGTGACCTCTGAGGCCAGGTTTAAATTCTAGCTCTGCCACTTATTAGCAGTGTGGCTGTGGCAGTTACAATGTGGCCAACCCATGCCTTAGTTTCCTCAAGTGTAAAGTGGGGAGTAACAGTACCTACCTTAGGGGTGTAATGAGGATTACATGAGTTAACATAGAAAGATCTTAGAGCAGTGACTGTTACAGCAAGAACTACATAAATGTTAGCTACCTCTATTAGCACTGCTATTGTTGCCAGATCAATGCATAGCAACCGGTACTTCTTCCATGTTGTCTTTTTCACAACCATAAGTAATAGTGTAATGTCTGATTCCTCTGCTAAACTGTAAGCTCCAGGATAGTTTCTCCGATACATCCCCGTATTTCCAAGTATTACACATCACCTGGCATAGTACTAAATTAATATTTGCTAAATACATGGAAAGAAAAGTTAATCCTTGTCTATTACGCTCCAGGAGACAGGAAGCAGTTAGCAATGGTACATTTTATGGGCTGTTTCCTGAATTGTCTGCCACCCGATTGTACAATATCCATCCTTCACCACCATCACCTTATCCATACTTTTCATGGTTTCAGTTACCCATGTTCAAACACGGTCCAGGACTGTCAGGTCAACAGTAGCCTAACGTTACATCACAATGCCTGTGTCATTCACCTCACTTCATCTCATCACGTAGGCATTTTATCATGTAGTTATCTATATCAAGAAGGGTGAGTACAGGACAAGATATTTTGAAAGAGAGGGAAGACCACATTCACATAGCCTTTAGCACAATGTATTGTTGTAACTGTTCTTTTACTATTAGTTATTGTTGTTAATCTCTCACTGTGCCTGATCTATAAATTAAACTTTATCATAGGTATGCATGTATAGAAAAAAGCACATATGTATAGGGTTCAGTTTTAGGCATCCACCGGGGTTCTTGGAAAGTATGCCCTGCAGATACGGGAGCACTACTATAATCATGAGGCCAATAGAAATGGTCCTAAACCTCTGCCTATAGTGTCAAATTTACTTTGAACTATAATCCCTTAAGAAAGGCATTATTAGGGAGAGCCTGGCTGGCTCAACTGGTAGAGCATGTGACACCTGATCTCGAGGTTGTTGAGTTCAATGCCCACGTTGGGCATACACATTACTTTTTTTAAAAAGCATGATTGTATCTATTTTACAAATAAGAAAATTCAGAGTGAGAGTAGCCTGCAGCCGATCTTGGACTCAAACTCAAATCTAACTAAAGAGGTTAGATAATTATTTTTTGGAGTATATTATAGAAATGATGCCTACATTAGTGCTACTCAGAATCGTTCTTCTATGAATGCTAGTTCTATTTAAATCCTTGTGTATGTGTTAAATAATCTAAAAAATGTGAAAGTTCTTTTTAAAACACTAGAAAGAGAGGTGCCTGGGAGACTTAGTCATATGAGCATCCGACTCAATGTTGGCTGAGGTCATGACCTCATGTTTTGTGAGATCAAGCCCCACATGGAGCCCTACATTTTGGGATTCTTTCCCTCTCTCTCTGCCCCTCCCCTGCTCACGCTTCCTCTTTCTCCCTCTCAAAATAAAAAAATAGACAGTTTAAGAAAACACTAGAAGGGGTGCCTGGCTCAGTCAGTTAAGCGTCCGACTTTGGACCAGATCACGATCTCGCCATTAGCGGCTTCGAGCCCCATGTTGGGTTCTGTGCTGACAGCTCAGAGCCTGGAGCCTACTTGGGATTGTGTCTCCCTCTCTCTCTGCCTTCCCCTGTTCACTCTCTGTCTGTCTCTCTCTCTCTCTCTCAAAAATAAACATTAAAAAAAATTGTTTTTAAAAACACTAGAAAGAAATCTATAATGCATTCATTAATAAAATATTTATTGGATGCCTACCAAGCACTATTTTTGGTATTAAAGCAGGAAACAGAAAAAACAAAACAAGACCTCACAGAGTCTACATTCTAGGGTGAAAAGGAAGATATCACACAACACAATTAAGAAACATTATTTATCACGTTAGGTGACAATCATTATGGAGAATAAAAAAGCACAGAAGAGATTAACTGAGAAGAACTACAATTTTTAATATGAGAGTCTATGAAGGTCTAACTAAGAAATAAAACTACTGTGTATAGACCTGAAGGAAAAGAAGGAGCAAGTCACAAAGACATTTTTGGGGAAACTATCCCAAGAAGAAAAGCAAGTGCAAAGACCCTGAATCAGCAGTATATATAGTATTCTTGGATATTAGCAAAGAGGAAAGTATAGCTAGAGTAGCATAAGCAAAAGATGAAAAGTATGGAAGCGGTGATAAAGGCAGCAGAGGTTAAATCTGAAGGGCCTTTAACATCTTTGTAGGGCCTCTGGCTTTTAATGAGTGAGATGGAAGCCACTAGAAAGTTTTGAGGAGTGATTTGATTTACATTTTAACAGGATCATTGACACAATTGTCAGGATTTAATGAGATCTTGACACAATTGCCAAGAATAAACAAAACTGTGTTGAGACTATGCAGGAGAAAGGACCTAAAAAGGATCACCATTTAGTAATAACCCAAGTAAAAAGATAATGGTGGTCACAGCCAGGGTGACAGTAGTAGAGGTGAGAAGCAGTCAGAGTCTGGCTAGAATTCAAGGTCAAAGCCAGAACTTTTAAAGGATAGAAAAATGCAAGAAAAACCTGAATCTCCAGTGCTTTGTATACATGCATGTACTCAATATATTAAGATCTAGTAAATGACTATGAAAACATGTGTGGGATATACCCATACTATATGCTAAGTACTTGGCATGCACTGAGTCATTAAATCTTCACAACATGCAAATGAGTGTGGTTTACAGACCAAGAAATTGAGACTCAGGAGTTACCTGCCCTAAAAAACAAATGAGAATCAAACTGCAGGCATTTTGAATCCAAAGTTTGTTTTTAACCACTCTATCACCCTCAACTTTTCAAAAACTGGAACAATGACCCAGTATCTTAGTCACTGTTATCGTGGGCAAGTTACTTCTCTTCTTTGAAATTCTGCCTTCCTATCTGTCAAATGTAAATAATAGTACACATGCCCCACGCCGCCGCGGTGAGACTACATGAGGATTCCATTCTGCACAGTGCTCACTCAATAACTAGCAATGCAGTTAACTTTATTGATGCTTGCTTAGTGCCATATACTATTTTAAACTACGCAAGGGAATCAGCTTATTTTGATACAGCAATTTATGCAGCGGATAATGTGACTGATCTAGTTTACACATCAGAAACTGAGGTGCGGAGAGGTTAAGGAACTTGCGCTGGAACACAAAACGAACACTTGGCAGGCTACAAGCATGCACCAGGAGAATCTAACTTCAGAATTTATACCCTACGTTCTCAGGTGAGTGATTTCCTTCCTCCTTTTTACTAAAAAGGAAACCACGGTCCAAAGAAGAACGATTTGGCCGAAAGCTTCCACTCAGGCACCCCCCGCCGGCCCGGGAACCGCCGCGAGTCAAATGAATGAGTGAAGCCAGACCTAGGGTTAACCGCGGCCCCCGGTTGGGCCTCGGGGGCACCCGTAGCTCCACGCCGCACTCGCACCCACTCCCCCTCCGCTTGCCTGCAGTCCCACCAGCTAGACAGCCCTCCATCACACGACCCCAAAAAGAGCCCAAGCACATGCCCCTTCCCCACAGGGGAAGAAGCTCCCGCCTGGCCGGCTCCCGAGGGGCGAGCACTAGCCTCCCGCGGGCTACGGCCCACTCGCCCAGGCGTGCCGGCCGCGGGGCCCCGTTGCCGAGCCATGCACAACGCCTCACCCGGCGACGCCATTTCTCCGAGCAGGTCCCACCAGGGCCCGAGCCGCAGGCTGACTTCCGCTCGGGAAAGTGGCGCCAAGAGCGCGCCGGAGGGGACGCCAGGGACTCGCGGCGGTCTGCGCGTGCTGGGATGGGATCTAGACACAGGTTAGTCCCTGCCGTCCCGCTGGGTCGGGCCAGTCCCAGCAGCTGGGGCCTGAATTCCAGTCCCCACGCGCAAAGGGCGCCGCGGTCCTTCTGTATAGGCCCGCCTCCCCCCCCGCAACCTGGCCCATTTGGAACCGGCCCCCTCGCAACGGTCTTGATCCGGGCGCTACCGGTACGCGGTTGGATGAGGCTTTGGGGAGGGCCCGAAACGGGGCCTCCTCTGATTGGCCGATCGCGTTGATTGGCCGATCGCGCCGTCACTCAGTCTTCTCTCTGCAGCCCGGCCAATTTTAAAGGAATGGGTAGGGTCCCTTGAGGAGGGGCGGGTAATATTCGAGGGCTTAGGTTTTCTTTTTCTTTTCCTTTTAAGTTTTTTTTCCTTTAAGGAATTATGGCAGTTTCCTCCAAAGACTGTTTCGCTCGTTAGTAACTGACCTATAGGTGACGTTTAGTACCTCTCAAAATAACTGAGCCTATTAGCCCAATTTTACAGAAGTAACAGGGTCAAAAATAGAAGTGACTCCTGAGACAAAAGCAGCTTGTTTGTTTTAAGATAAGAAGAATCCCGTAATAATAATAATTAAAAAAAATGAAAGTGTCTTATCTAAGAACTCAATAATAACTAATTGTAATAATTGAGCGTTTACAGGATAGCCCGAGTGTAGTAAGCATTCTCCGTACTTTATTTACTCCTTATCACCATTCTGTGAGGTTTGTCCTGTTACTCCCATTTTCTAGAGAAAGGAACTAAAGATTTGAACCCAGACATTCTGACTCCATAATCTGTGCTTTTAACTGTTAAGAACATCTAAAAGCATGCACAATATGGTAAATATTAGTGTCCCCAATGTCATTACCCCAAATAGGGAAGAGTGAGGTCTTTCTGTCTGCTACTGTGCTATTAAATAAAATAGATACTTACATACTAGTTATACGTGAATATCTGAATTTGACTTTAAATTAATTAAAATTAAAAGTTCCTTAGTTGTGCTAGTCACATTTCAAGTGCTCAATAGCCACATGTGGCCACTGGATATCATTTTGGACAGCACAGAATTATAGAAATTTCCAATATCACAGAAATTTCTAATGGATGGTGCTGATAGAGAATATATATATATATATATAAAACTCTTACTGGAGCACCTGAGTGGCTCAGTCAGTAAGCCTCTGACTTCTGATTTATATTCAGGTCTTGATCTCGTGGTTGGTGAGATCAAGCCCTGTGTGGGGCTCTAAGCTAACAGTGCAGAGCTTGCTTGGAATTCTTTCTCTCCTTCTCTCTCTGCCCCTCCCCTGCTCAGGCTTTCTCCCTCTCTCTCAAAATAAATAAATAAATAAATACTAACAAAATCTTCCAACTCAATAATAAGACAACCAGTGTTGTGCTGGAACCATCTCATACTGACTTGTGAGACTCACTTATTAAATTTAGCAAGAACTTTTCAAATTGGTTGTTAAATACAGCTACTTAGAAAAATTAAATTATACAAACTTAACAATGAAATAAAATCGATTGAAAACCAAACTCATCATTTCGTTATTATTTTACTACATTTTACCATTGTGTATGCTTTTATGGTTGTTTATATCTATTGCAATCATGTTATAGGCACATTTGCAGCTTTACCAGATGATGCCAAATTATTTCCAAAATGGTTGTACCAATATACACTACCAACTCTGATTTATAGGAGTTCTGTGCTCCACATCTTTTTTTTTTTTTTTAATGTTTATTCATTTCGAGAGAGAGAGCGAGAAAGAGAGGGAGAGAATCCCAAGCAGGTTCTGTGCAATCAGCACAGAGCCCGACGTGGGGCTTGATCTCACAAACCATGAGATCATGACCTGAACTAAAGTCAAGATCTCGACACTTAGCCAACTGAGCCACTCAGGTGCCTCCCCCCGCCGCCCCGTTCCACATCTTTGTCAACATCTTATATTCATGCCAATGTAAAAAAAAAATTCAAGCAATATAAAAGTTTAAATACCATAAGTTTTCCTACACATATCCCAACATTTGTGTGTGTGTGTGTGTGTCTGTCCATATGTACACACACAGTTTACACACATTGCTCAACAACTTGCCTTTTCATTCATTACTATATGCTAAACATTGAGAAAATAGAGATCTATTCAGTCACTCAGTCAGTTTTTATTGAACATTATCTTGTGCCTGGCAGTATTCTAGTCTCTTAGAATACATTTGTGAACAAAGCAGCCAAAGATCCTTGGCTTCATGGAACTTACATTTTTTGCAGGAGGAGATGATAAACAATATCATAAGTAAGTGAATGATACATTAAAAGGTATTGCATGCTATAGAAACAAAAAGTAGGAAAGGGTAAGGGAGATTAGGGAAGGGGAAATTGTTCTACCTCAGTTTCTTTTAACAGCAGCATGGTATTTCTTACCTATCCATTCATGCCCCATGAGGCTGACACTGTGCTAGGTGCTGGGAATACAGCCATGACCGTGTAGAGAAGGTTTCTGTCCTCATGGAGCTTACAGTCTGATGGGAGACAGTCAACAAACAAACACAAATGAACTTGATAGTTGTAGGTAATGGTTAAATACTATGAAAAAAAAAATTAGAAAACAGCTGTGGGACTGCGTGGGGAGAGGCTACTTCACTTAGACTGGTGACCAGTAAATGCTTCTCTGAGAAGGTGACATTTAAGCTTTCACCTGAGTGATGACATGGAAGCAGTCCTAAAATACTAACCTTTCTAATCCCCTCTTCATTCCTAGGATCTGTAGTCGGGAAGACATAGTGATCCCCTGTGCTTCTGACAATGATGCAGGAAGTGTGGATTTGCAGCTGAGCAATTTAGAGGATGTTAAAAAAGATGCAAGTAGCCTTGAACTTACAGGTGAAAGGAGGAAAGGATTTTTATTTATTTATTTATTTATTTATTTATTTATCTATTTATTTATTTTTTTATTATTATTATTATTTTTTGGCAGGGACTTTTCAAGTCACGTTGCTGGATAAGAGCCCTCAACTAGACTTTGACAATGAATTTGGTCCCTGCATTTAAGAGCTTGGAATATGGTTGGCAAAATGAGATAAAATATATTTGTGTAGACATCTAGGAAACTGTGACAGGCAATCCTGCAGACTTGCACAGAGTCTAGGTGCTGGAAGGATTCTGATAAGAGAAAGATGGTTGTAGGTGGAAACTTGATCGGGCTACAGAATATCTATCTTTTATTCTGCAAACATTCATTGAGTACCAGTTGCTGAGTGTACAGTAATGAACAAGATTGACATGTTCCCTGTCCTCAAAGAATTTGCTGGAAAGGACCAAAAAAATTAAACATATCAAATAAAGTATGAGCTGTAGTTAATACTCTAAAAGAATTATACAAAGGGCTGAGACAAAAAGTAAGGGAGATGGGAACCGATTTTAAGCCATGGTCGTCAGAGAACACCTATCTGAGATGGTGTGGTTCAAACCTGAAGGAGTCCTCCAGGATATGAAAGAACAACCCATGCAAGAAGTAGAGGAAGGAACATTCCAGGTGGATATAATAGCATGTGCATGAGACAGGAAAGACTATTTAGGAACTACATTTACTCATTTCTACACTCAATCAACAAATATTTATTGAAGCCCTACTATGCTATAAACACTGATCTAGCTGCTGGAGATCTACTAATGAACAGAACAGACTTATAAATAAATGACTGGAACTCAGTTTAATATGGATGATTGGGAGTGGGGATAGGGAACAGATATAAAGAGGTTTTTTAGCAGCTAGGAGGATACTTAGTCAAAACAGGCAAAGAGAGGATTTAAGAAAGGCATCCTGGCACAGAGCCCTGAAAGATGAGTGGGTGCTAGCTAGGCAAACAGGGTAGGAAGTAGGGAAGGTGGGGAAGAAGAAGAAACATGCAGAGAGAAGGAAAGCCCATGCAAAGATGAGAGGTGAATGAGAACAGGGCTTCTAGTGCATGAGAAGAATGTGACAGTGAGTTGCAGGAATCTGCAGGAGAGGCTATAATTCAGGAGAGCAAAAAGTGTACAGAAGAAGGGTGGTAGAAACCCTCAGATGATGGGTATGTAAAGGGGGAAATAGTAAGACTGTTTCCCCAACAGGAATAAGGGATTTGGTTTAGGAAAATAGAGGAGGTAAGGATGCAAAGCAATACGAAGAGGGAAAGGATGCCACCATAATTGTCACTCAACAAGGGAATAATATTTACCAACACTTCCTTGGTGCTAGCTCTGTATCAACCAAATGAGGTAGGCTCTATTACCATCCTCATTTTGGAAATGAAGAAATATGTCCGGAGAAAGTAAGATCACACAAGGTCAGAATGCTAGAAAGAGGCAGAGCAAGGATCCAAGCCTAGTCAGACCTACTCCATAGTCTGTGCTCTTAATCAAAGTATATCCCAGGTCTGGAAGGAGAGACTTCAGACATTTACTGCAACCTGGTCCAGTAGGGAGAGATCAACAAGGGGCTGCTACTATATTTTAAGCTCTTGTCACTACAGAGTCATAGACTTTTTTTTTTTAATGTTTATATTTGAAAGAGGAAGACAGAACATGAGCAGGGGAGGGGCAGAGAGAGAAGAGAGGGAGACACAGAATCCAAAGTAGGCTCGAGGCTCTGAGCTGCCAGCACAGAGCCCAATGCAGGGCTGAAACTCACAGACTGCGAGATCATGACCTGAGCCGAAGTCGGATGCTTAGCCAACTGAGCCACCCAGGCACCCCAGAGTCATAGACTTTTTAATAATAAAATCTACTATTTAAATGCTTATTGGAGGCCACATACTGAGATAAGTCTTTTGTATTTATTACCTCACTTAATCCTCATAATAACCCTGTCTTACAGGTGAGGAAACTAAGGTACCAAGAGGCAAACTATCTTGATAAAGATCATACAACTAATAAGTAGTAGAGCCAGGATTCAAATTAGTCTCAAACTGAGGTATAAAATCCGTGCTCTTAACCACTCTGTCATAGCTCACACTTAAAGGTTTTTGTAGCTTAGGAGGCCCTTAAAGAATGTTGAATTTGTAATTGAGAAAATTGAGACTCAGAGAGCAGAAGGGACTTAGTCAAGGTTGCAGAGCAGATAGTAAAGGTGAGACCAGGACATGCCTAACCTGATGTCCAGTGGCTCTCCCCACTAGACTGTATAACTTTACGTAGTATGGAGGCATCACCTGCTGTGTTCGTTTTGGTATTAGACTCGGACATCTCTGACATCGCTGGACTCCCTCAGGAATCGCTCACAGATAGCTTCAGACACCTGACCCAACAAGGCCCCCTCAGTGAGCCCATTGTTGAGAGGCTGATCCAGTCTATCCAGGAGTTTTTTAATGGTGACCTACAGGTATGCACAAGCAGTCTTACCTAGTTATCCAACTTATTCCTCCATTTTAACAAATATTTTAAACATTTATTGTTTTGTTAACATGCAAATATAACTGATATTCTAGACTATAAAACTGATTTATGATTATATTTTGATAATATACATGTATACATTTATAAATTGTATTTATACTTATGTTTATAAAAACTATGAAATTCCTATTAAAGGAAGAAAATAAAAATAAAAGTCTTTACAAATCCCACTCTCCTAAGATAACTAATGTTAACGTTTTAGTGTATTTATTTTCAGTCTTTTTCTTCAACACATATAAATGCATGTAATTAGGCATGCCTGGGTGGCTCAGTTGGTTAAGCATCCAGCTTTGGCTAGGGTCATGATCTTGCGGTTCATGGGTTCAAGCCCCGTGTCAGGCTCTGTGCTGACAGCTTAGAGCCTGGAGCCTGCTTCAGATTCTGTGTCTCCCCCTCTCTCTGCCCCTCCCTTGCTCGTGCTCTGTCTCTTTCTCTCTCCCTCAAAAATGAATAAAACATTAAAAAAATACAATATTACTTTTAAAATGCATGTAATTATAGAAAAATAAACATCAGAGATGGTGGGAGGAAAAAAGTTTTCTAGGTCAATAGCTATAGATCTATATTTTCCTACTTAGCACAGTATTCTGTTGTTCAGGCAAAACATTCATTCATTAGTTTATTCTGTGAGAGCACATAACAGAAGAATGTATCTTAACCTTGGGCATTTCTTTTTTTTAAATTTTTTTTAACATTTATTTATTTTTGAGACAGAGAGAGAGCATGAACAGGGGAGGGTCAGAGGAAGAGGGAGACACAGAATCTGAAACAGGCTCCAGGCTCCGAGCTGTCAGCACAGAGCCTGACGCGGGGCTCGAACCCACAGACCATGAGATTATGACCTGAGCCGAAGTCGGACGCTTAACCGACTGAGCCACCCAGGTGCCCCAACCTTGGGCATTTCTGAGGAAGGACACCTTGAGCTCAGATCTGAGGAATGACTAGGAGAAACTAGAAGTTAGAATTGGAGGAAGTATTCCAGAAATAGGACATGGTATGTTTAACAACCTTGAGGCAGAAAGGAGAAGAGCATGTTTTATGAACTGAGAGAAGCCTGGTATGTTTAAGTGACAGTATCGAAGGTGTCTGTCATTTGTCAACAGACACTTAGGTTGTTTCCATATCTTGGCTGTTGTGAATAATGCTGTGGTGAACCTGGGAGTGCAGAGGTCTCTTTGAGATCCAGATTTCATTTTCTTTGAATATATATATGCAGATGTTTTGGTTTGTAAAAATTATTCAAGCTTTACATTTCCTTTATGTATAATGCTAATTAAAAAATTTTTAGGGGCCCCTGGGTGACTCAGTCGGTTAAGTGTCTGACTTCGGCTCAGGTCATGATCTTACGGTTTGTGGGTTCAAGCCCCACATCAGGCTCTGTGCTGACTGCTCAGAGCCTGGAGCCTGCTTTGGATGCTGTGTCTCCCTTTCTCTCTCTGCCCCTCCTCTGCTCACACTCCATCTCTCTCTCTCTCTCTCTCTCTCTCTCTCTCTCTCAAAAATAAATAACATTTAAAAAAAAATTTTTTTAAGCCAGAATGTTGGTCTTCACTTTTTTTTTAATGTTTATTTATTTTTGAGAGAGAAAGAGAGAGGGAGGGAGACAAAGCAGGCTCCAGGCTCTGAGCTGTCGGCACAGAGCCCGATGGGGGGCTTGAACTCACAAACAGTAAGATCATGACCTGAGCTAAAGTCGGACACTAAACCGACAGAGCCACTCAGGCACCCCTGTTGGTCTTCACTTTTGACTTAAACTGTTCTTTACACTTCATGGCAGCAGAGCTTTATATAAATCATTTCTTTGTAATTAATATAGGGATTGCATTGCTGCAGTGAATTGAAAAAAAAAGAAAATCCATTCCCTACCTTGATCTGAACCTACAACCAGGCAGGAAAATAGATGAATAAGAAGATAGTTTTGTCAGAGTGTCACAAATACCATGATAGCAATATACACATGAGGTTTATGGATACTCTTAGGAAAGGCACCTAATGCTGCTTCAGGAGGAAATGCATTTTCCAAGTCTTAAAGGATATATAGATTTTAGTCAGTAAACAAAAAGAAGTGTAGAGAATTCAGAAGGTGCAAAGACCCAGAACCAAGAAAGGGCAGCATAAAAATTCATTTGTCTAAAGCTCAGAATGCTGCAGGGCAAGGCAAGAGATGAATTTGAAGAGGTTAGCTGGGGTCACACTGGGAGAGCCTTGACCTCCATGGGTTCTACTGAAAGATACTTGATAGGGAGTTACCTGATCAAATTTGCACTTAATAAAGATAAATCTGGTGATGGCTAGGGAAATAGATTGGAGGGGAGCAAACTGGAGCAGGGAAACTCAGTGTCGGATTGTTGTACTAATCTAGATGAGAAAGAATTAGGCCATGAAGTCAGCTTCTGGCTGTATGTATTGCTACTCGCTGTCCAGAGAGCTTATACCAGTTTATACTATCTCTAGCCCAGTATAGAAAGATTAGAAGAAATTCTCTCAAGATTGTGAAATTATTGGTATCTTTTACTATCTTCTTTATACTTTATTTTCCAAGGTTTCTGTGATAAATACTATTTTTACAATCAGAAAAAGAATAATACAAAAGATTTTTATTCTTCAAAAAATGACTTGTTTTTTAAAAATATTTACTTCTAGGGGCGCCTGGGTGGCGCAGTCGGTTAGGCGTCCGACTTCAGCCAGGTCACGATCTCGCGGTCCGTGAGTTCGAGCCCCATGTCGGGCTCTGGGCTGATGGCTCAGAGCCTGGAGCCTGTTTCCGAATCTGTGTCTCCCTCTCTCTCTGCCCCTCGCCCGTTCATGCTCTGTCTCTCTCTGTCCCAAAAATAATAAAATAAAACGTTGAAAAAAATGAAAACATTTACTTCTTTTGAGAGAGATAGAGAGCATGCATGCATGTGGAAGCAGGGGGTCAGGGGGTGTGGAGGGGCAGAGAGAGAGAGCAGCCTCCTCGCTGTCAGCACAGAGCCCCATTTAGGGTCTGTCTCATGGACGGTGAGATCATGACCTGTGCCAATATCAAGAATTGAAGGCTCGGGGCGCCTGGGTGGCTCAGTCCGTTAAGCGTCTGACTTTGGCTCAGGTCATGATCTCACTGCTTGTGAGTTTGAGCCCCACATCGGGCTCTATACTGACAGCTTACAGCTTGGAGCCTGCAGCCTGCTTCAGATTCTGTCTCCATCTCTCTGCCCCTCTCCGCCTTGTGCTCTGTCTCTCTCTCTCTCAAATATTAAAAAAAAAAAAAAAAAAAAGAGTTGAAGGCTCAACCTACTGAGCCACCCAGGCTCCCAAGATCTTGCATTTTTTTTTTAATTTTTATTTTAAAAAACATTTTTTTTTCTCAACGTTTATTTATTTTTGGGACAGAGAGAGACAGAGCATGAACGGGGGAGGGACAGAGAGAGAGGGAGACACAGAATCGGAAACAGGCTCCAGGCTCTGAGCCATCAGCCCAGAGCCCGACGCGGGGCTCGAACTCCCGGACCACGAGATCGTGACCTGGCTGAAGTCGGACGCTTAACCGACTGTGCCACCCAGGCGCCCCGATCTTGCATTTTAATAGGAACCCTTAAAGTCTCAAAATAATCTTTAATGGCATGAAGAGAGCTAGAAGTGGGGCACCTGAGTGGCTTAGTTGTTTGAGTGTCTGACTCTTAATATAGACTCAGGTCATGATCCTGCATCATGGGTTTGAGCCCCACATCGGGCTGCATGCTGAGCCTGGAGCCTGCTTAAGATTCTCTCTCTCTCTCTCTCTCTCTCTCTCTCTCTCTCTCTGTCTCTCTCTCTCTCTTTCTCTCTCTCCCCCTTTCCCCCTCTGCCCCTCTCCCCAGCTCATGGTCTCTCTCTCTCTCTCTCTCTCTCTCAAATAAAAACTAAAAAAAAGAGAGAGCGAGAGCTGGAAGTAACAGCATCAAAGGTCACATTTAGAAAGTTTAATCAGTTAATCAGTATACAGACAGGGTGGGTAGGTGGGGAAGCAAAGACTAAAGGTGGGGAGAGCCATCATGGAGCAGTTAGTAATTTAGCATTTAATCTAGCTGAGAGGGAAAACTAAATCGTAAGCCCAAGCAGGACCAGCAGATGAGGAATTTCATTCCCCTGTAATTTATTCATTACTTATAATAAAAGACTGATGCTAGAATTAATGAGATGTCAGATGTTTGAAACATTACAGGAAACTTCCCCAACGCCCTCTACAGGGGTGCCTGGGTGGCTCAGTTAGTTAAGCATCTAATTCTTGATTTCTGCTCAGGTCATAATCTCGTGGTTCGTGAGTTTGAGCCCTGCATCAAGCCCCACACTGATGGTGCAGAGCCTGTTTGAGATTCTCTCTTTCCCTCTTTCTCTGCCCCTCCCACATGTGCTCTCCCTGTCTCTCAAAATAAATAAATAAACATTTTTTAAAAGCCCTCTACAATTATCAAATGAGATTATAATATGTAATTGTGTTTTTGTCATTTTTCCACAAATTCAGAGTGAACTTGAGAAGCTGACATTCCTAAGATCTTTGTCTTCTCTCAGCCGAGCTTTACCCTATGCTGAAACCGTAGGAACATTCATCCACAGCCACATAGAGGACATTGTGCATATCCTAAATGTAAGTATTGTGACCTTATCACAAATTATCAGGACCATACAGATTCAGTGACTTGACTAACAAATGTTTTAGTGGCTTTGTATACATTATCAAATCCCTTGGCCTCTTTCATATCAATATCTGTGCACGGAGGAGAAATACTCAGGAATATCCACAAATATAATTACCCATGAAAACCAACTAAAAGATGAGTAGAAAGGAGAGGAACAACATTTAAAATTCTCAGAAAGGGCAACACTGCATTCTCATTAATCACGCTGTAGTTGTGAGGCAAACTCTATAATCAGATGCCTAAGTTCAAGTGCCAGCTCTGCCTCTTTCTAGCTGTGTGACCTTTGGGAAGCTATTTAACTTCTCAGCACCTCACTTTCCTCATCTATAAAATAAGAATAGCTGTATACTTCACAGAGCTATTGAGAGTACCAAATAAGAAATAAATGTAAGTCATGTAGCATGATACCTAACACATATTTGACATTTGAGAAACATGGTTGTATTCGTTTTACTGTTGTATTTGTACTTAACTCCAGCCACACTCAGCCACATTAATTTATTGACTTATTGAGTGCCTCATAGTTCCAGGCAGTATCCGGGAATTGAGGCTACAAAGATAAGACATGAGTCCTGTTCCTAAAGCCAAGCAAGGTGTAATCAAGTGTCTTGGGGACAGTGACAAAAGTTTTAAAAAGTATAGTATGAGTATGGAGGAGTTAGTGAATGGTCGATTCCATGTCAAAAGATCCAGAAGGACTTTACAAAGGAGGTGATGCACTTAAGCAAGTGTTTAACTTTTTGATGCTTTACTTTTCTCATCTATGAAATATCCCCTTCAGTTTCTCTGAAGCCTAAAATTCTGAATCTGAGATTTCTCACACACTCCAGGAAAATGAGTAGTTTTTTTTTTCCAACCCACAAATCTATAAGGCTAATTAGACTGATGATTAGTTTTCAGAATTGAAGGCTAACCAGATAACAGGTTTGTTAAGCAGTAGACAGTTATCAAGGGTCCTCTGTATTTAGAACACTGTGGTACTTTAATGAAGTATACAAATTTCCTGGAAGTATTCATCTTTGCCCTCCAAGAGTTTACAGTCCATTTGGAAGGGACCACACTTCATAAATAGGTTGAGAATTATTCCAACTAATACATCAAGAATAGTAAAATGATATTAATGCAGATTTAAGAATGAATACAGTTTCCTACTCTGCTTCACTCCATAGAAAGAGGGTGATAGGCAGCCACAGGACCCCAAAAAATGTCACAATTCCAGAATCTCACTTCTACAAGAATGGACAGCAGTGGGTTGCCACATTTTCAACCAGCCAGCTCAGAAGATCCACAAATGCAAGTCACAAACAGCAAAAGTACACTGAATTTCCCCATCCCGTGCATCTAGATCTGTCCTGCCAGTAGTAAAATACCCACTGTCAGGTATCAACCAAAATTTGAGCTAAGAAGGGGTATAACCTAGAATTAAAGGTAGTTGGTGTCCATGAGAGAATTGCATGGATCATTGCATCACTGGACAAGTCTACAAATTCCCTGAAAGTCCATGTGCAGGGAATAAAAGAGTACAGCTCCCAAAAACCAAGAAGAGAGGTACCTAAGAGGAGAGGCACTTCTGCTGAGTAACCTACAGGGAGGGGAAATCCATCATAAAGAAGAATCGTAAGGCATTTGCCAGTCTTCTCATGACCCATGCCAATGCATGCCTCCTCAGTATTTTTTTTTTTAATTTTTTTTTTTAACGTTTATTTATTTGAGACAGGGAGAGACAGCATGAATGGGGGAGGATCAGAGAGAGAGGGAGACACAGAATTTGAAACAGGCTCCAGGCTCTGAGCTGTCAGCACAGAGCCTGATGCGGGGCTTGAACTCACGGACCGCGAGATCATGACCTGAGCCGAAGTCGGACGCTTAACCGACTGAGCCACCCAGGCGCCCCGCCTCCTCAGTATTTAAATAAAAAGAACCAAAGAAGCTATGAACAGAATATGGAAAGGATGGGGGAAAAGATCTATTATGATACTCCACGAAAAAAGATTTATAAATAAGCATATGAAAAGATGTTCCCTCACTGTGATTAGGGAAAAGCAAATTAAAACCGCAGTGAGATTCAACTATACACCCACTAGAACATTAAATACTGACCATATGACCCGGCAGTTCCACTCCTAGGTAAAACGAAGCACGTGCCCAAACAAAAACATGTACACAAATGTTCATAGAAGTTCAATTCATAATAGCTGAACCCTGGAAACAAATGTCCATCAACAGATGAATAGATAAACACATTATGGTATATCCTTACAATGGAATACTGTCCAGCAATAAAAAGGAACAAACTATTGATACATGCTACAACTTGAATGAATCTCAAAATAATCATGCTGTGTGAAAGAAGCCAGAAAAAGAAGATCTATGTCATATAATTCCATTTATATAAAATTCTAGAAAATGCAAACTTATGTAAGGTGACATCAGATCAGTGGTTACCTGAAAATAGGAGTAGAATGGGGAGAAACAGGAGTGAGAAGTTACAAAGTAACACAAAAAACTTTAGGGAGTGATCCATATGTTCATTGTCTTCTTTTTTTTTTTTTTTTTTTTGTTTATTTTTATTATTTTGAGAGAGAGCAAGCCCGGGAGGGGCAGAGAGAGAGGGAGACAGAATCCCAAGCAGGCTCTGTGCCGTCAGTGCAGAGCCTGATGGGGGGCTCAGACTCAAAGCCATGAGATCATGACCTGAGCCAAAGTTAAGAGTCGGATGCTTAACTGACTGGGCCACCCATACACCCCCGTATGTTTATTATCTTGATTGTGGTGATGGTATTTCATGGATGTACACATAAGTCAAAATCATCAAACTATACACTTAAATATGTATTGTTTATTGTATGTCTATTATCTCAAAGTCAAAAAAGCTGTAAAAATTCTGTTGAGAACTTTAATAGAAAAGAAAAAATGCAATGGCAACTGGGATGTAGAGTAAAGAAATGATAAGATTGGGCCTCTGGGTGGCTAGTTGGTTAAGCACTCGACTTCGGCTCAGGTCATGATCTCACAGTTCACAAGTTCAAGCCCTACATCAGGCTCTGTGCTGACAGCTCAGAGCCTGGAGCCTGCTTCGGATTCTGTGTCTCCCTCTCTCTCTGCCCCTCCCACTTGCACTCTGTCTCTCAAAAAAATAAAAATTAAAAAAATTTTTTTTAATAAATAAAAAAATGATAAGATTGATGTGAAATTAATCCAGATAGATCTTCTGATTAAGCTTGGAGGATGTGATGGATAGGGTAGACAGAAGGGACCAGTGGGTAGGGGCTTTGACTGGCAAATTACTATGTAGCTCTGTCCAGGCCAGGGTTCTAGAAATAAGCAGAATAGCAGCGGGGGTCCTTTTTAGATGCTATTGGTGGCCAGCAGCAGACACAGGCACTAAGACCTACTCTACTGGAATTTTAATGGAGGCAGACCTGTCCTTAGTGCCTCTTACTTCTCCTCTGCCTGCTAGGGGCTCTACCCTAATTCTGTACCTGGGGTCCTCCACAAAACCCAGCTACTATTTTGTTTTTTGGTAAATAAAGGTACACTTAGTATTGAACAGGCACTGTATTTACTTGAGCAGCAAGGCAGGCAATGGATGAGAATGATGTGCCAGAAGACTGTTCAGTTGTATGGGTAATAAATGCTGAAGGATTTCAGAGGATGGGCAGTTCATAGTAGACTGAACTAATATGAAAAGACTGTCCATTTGTGCCAGTGAGAGTTTGAGCTCCCTGAAACAGAATGGTGGAGAGGAAAGAGAGCTATTTTAGGAATTAGAAGACATAATTCTAGTTCCAGTTCTGTCAAGTGCAACCCACGTGATCTTAGACAAATCATTTAGCTTCTCTGAACCTCTGGCTCCACCTGAAAAATGGAGACAGTAATATCTGTCTGGCTTTCGTTAAGGCCTTTGAACTCTGTCATTTTGTTAAGACTTGTTAAGATTCTTGTTGGAGAAAGCAATACAAATCAACTCTGGCTCACTTAAGTTAAAAGAAAAAACAAAAACAGCATGCTGGGATATCTCTCTTAGACTCTGAGGAAGAGGTTTAACAATCAAGCCTCCAGAAGAGCATGTTCCAGGACAACTCCTGGGGTCTCAAAGGCAGGGGTTGCTCTCCAGTGACTATGACTCAAACCTCTAGCAGCTCTCAATCTGTGTCTGTCATTCTCAAATTCCAGATTCTGGGGGGCGCTTGGGTGGCTCAGTCTTGGGTTCAGTGTCTGACTTCGGCTCAGGTCATGATCTTGCATTTCATGGGTTCAAGCCCCACATCGGGCTCTGTGCTGATTGCCCAGAGCCTGGAGCCTGCTTCAGATTCTGTGTTTCCCTCTCTCTCTGCCCCTCCCCAGCTTGCACTCTCTCTCTCTCTCTCTCTCTCTCTCTCTCTATCTCTCTCTCTTTCTCTCTGAAAAGTAAATAAACATTAAAAAAATTAAAATGCCAGATTCTGGGAGAGGGAATCCAATTGGCTCAGACTGGGTCTGTTCTCCACTCCTTCATCAATTAGGTATGTTTGGGGGCAGCATCGTATAGTAATGACATGATTTCTGGGCATCCCTGTCTGTGTATTGGAGGCAGTTCCCAGAGAAAGAATGATTGCTGTGCTCTGGATAGTCACCCAAGAGGTTTCTACTACACAAATACTTTACAAACAAAAAATAGCCTCTCACGTCTGAATTCCCTATACTGGTTAGCATAATTGTGAACAAATAATAAGACTTTCATACCCAACTGATTGTAAAAAGGGATTGTAGGCCTGGTGGTTTAGTTACGAGGCACTGCCTTCATCCAGTGTGAGGGGTGTGGCTGCAGGAATGGAGAATCAGATATTGTGCAGAGCAGGCAGTGGCTATCATCATGATTGATTGCATGTGGGAAATGAATAAAGCAGAAAAAGAAATCATGTCTTTTATGAGCCCTGGGAAAGAGCACCATTGATAACAATGGAATGCTGGGAAGGTGTGTCCTTTGAGGGGAAAGATAATGAACTCACTTTTAAACACCAAGTTTTCAGGTCATAGCAGTGATCTTAGTGGTGATGCCCTTGAGATAACTAGATGTGGGCAAGGAGAGCCCTGGGGGGCTGAAGGCAGAGTCTTATGCTTTGTCCCTTCTAGACTATAAAGCCATAAAATTAAGTGAACTCCTTGAGGAAATAAGGAAGAGCATCAGGTCACCAGCAAAATCTGACCAGCGTTGGAAAGTGAGAAGAGAAGGAGAAAAGTTGGGAAGGGTCAAGAAAGAGAACACAGTAATATTTATTGAGCACTGCCTCCTGGACACCATTCTAAGTTCCCGGTGAGGCTTTTTGGTGGCAGGTAAGAGACATCCACTCGAGGCAGCTGAAACACAAAAGGGGAGATTTGTTCTTAGTTCTGAGAACTGAGTGCTCCCAGAGTTCACATACTCAGAACTTTCTCTCCATCTCTTATCTTTGCTCCTTTGCATACATTTTCATTTCTCTCTGTCTCTCCCCTTCCCCTCTCTTCCCCAAATTCTCCCTCTCTGTTACCCTGTTCATAGGGCACAGTGTTCCCAAATTTAAAATATTCTCCTCTTAATAGGCCAGCTACACTGAGATTGAAGCTCGTGGTCTCAATTCCAGAGTGCTGAGACAAAGAATCTAATTTACCTTAGTGTGTACTCCTTTCTGGATAAGCTGGGATTAGTGCGACAGGACGACTTAGCAGAAACATGGCTGTGAGGTACCCATTCCTATGACCCAGTTTCCAAAGAGTTTGGCTAGACAATCCAACAAGGCTTCCAGTACGACCATTTACATTTGCTATTTATATCAGCTCCTGAGACGAATCTCTATACAGATAAGGAAAGTCAGGCCCAGGGAAGTTAATACATCCAGGGTCGCACAAGGAGTGCGTGGCAGAGCCAGTGCCCAAACTCAGCTGCTGTCTAGCTCCTAACATCTCTGTTTTTTCTTCTCTGTCACTCTGCAGATATTTCCAACAAAGCAAGGCAGCTTTCCCTCTGCCAATGTGGACTTTGGAAAGCTAGTCCTTTTCTAGGACAGCCAACATAATAATATTAGGCACTATAGCAGAGTGCTGTTTAGTAGAAACAGGGGTTCAGATGCCTCAGCTGGAAATAATCACAAGTAATAAAAATGATGAATAACAGACACTAACAGTTATCAAGGGCTACTATGTATTATGAACTAGCTCCTTTAGTATCCACAACCACCCTGTGATGGCAAATAGTACTGTTACCACCTCATTTTACAGATGAGGAAACTGAGATACAGGAGGTTAAATAACCTGTGTCAGCTCAAATGACTAGTAAGAGGCAGAGCCAGGCCTCAGGCTCTGGCTCCAGAGAATAATCTTCTAGCCTGGCCACTGTCCTGCTGCCAGTCCTGTGGAACAAAGGAGCAGGGCCCGATGAAGTTCCTGCTGTTGTTCTTGAAGGCCATCTACATTTCTGATCATCTGGCCCAAGGACTTGGCACATTCTTGACTCTTTAAAGTTCTTTCCCTCTCATTGCAGATGCTGGTAGAAGAGGAGCTTCTGCATTCTCTCTTCAGCCCTGTGCCCCAGGAGGTCTTTGTCACCATTGCTGACCTCAGGTGATACCCATATGCCCCCGCCCACTACACATGCCCCAGTTTTTCATTCAGGGTCAATACCAGAGCCAACTGACATGTTCCATATTTTGAACTTTTGCAAACAGTTTATATAGGGAAGGGGAAGCCAAATCCATGTTTTGTGTGTGTGTGTAAGAAATTTGATTTCATATATGCTACCGTCCATATCTGAAAGACCTTATTGGAACCTCTTTGGAGTTCAGTTTTGTCCAAAGTATATTCATTGGAAAGTTACTCTCATTTATGTTTCATGACAGTACGGTTCCATAGTCCAAGAAATTTGGAGGGGCCTGCTGTTTGTCTTTCTTGGAGATTTGTATGGCATACTAACTTATTAACGATCCCAAGAAATCCTGTAAAGTTTTTTTCATATTTATTTTTTATATATCTGGAGAGAGCACAAGCAGGGGAGGGGGGCAGAGGGAAAGAGAGAGAATCTTAAGCATGCTCCACACTCAGCACAGAGCCTGATGCAGGACTTGATCCCACGACCCTGGTATTATGACCTGAGCTGAAATCAGGAGTCAACCAACTGAGCCACTCACTCACCCCTGTAGTTGAAAAGTATTTTTGAACTTGGCCCAACCCACCATTCTCCAAACTAACAAATGTTCAGCAGAACACCCTTTGGCAAGTTGTGGTTTACTATGTTAGACTGTAGCAGGCTTTTCTCCATGGTTGAACTGGAAAAACCCTGGAAGGATGTCACTCCAGTAACCTCTTGGGAAGGCGGGGAGGGAGAGGGGAGAAGGATGGAGCCTCTGAGCCCTGAAACTCTTCCTCTAACCTTTTATGAGATTTGTCTAAATAGGCTAACAAGCACGCCATTTGTCTCTTCCATCAGAATGATACACCAATTGGTCCACCCCTTCTTCTTGGGTTACTTTGATCCCTGCTTATCAATGTCAAATCAGATTCTTCCCAGCTCACTACTCCCAAACTGTCTTTTTTTAGTTACCAAGATGTCCATTTGCTACTTGGCTCTGAAGATCGAGCTGACTTTTTCAGTCTTCTCACAAAAAGTATAATCACTCTGCCCCCTGTAAAGACTCTTACCCAGCTGGAGGAAATCGTGCCAAGTGGATCCTACAACACAGAGGTAGTAACTCATGCTTTGCTTTAATAACGTGCCATCCACAGCGTCAGCTGATCATGGCCTTTGATAGTGCATTTGATTTTTTGGAACCAGCCAAAACTCATTTAAGCCAAATCTGGTGAATAAAATAGGGAGTTAAATTAAATAGCTTTTTTTTCCTCTTTGTCTTCTTTCTTTCTTTCTTTCTTTCTTTCTTTCTTTCTTTCTTTCTTTTTCTCTTGGCTTTTGACTTTGAAGTAGGTGGGAATGGCCCATATTCTTGGCAGATATTTAGGATTATCATGTGCTAAGTATCATGAGAGGCAACAGAAATACAACACTACACTCTCTAATCTGGGGAGCTTACATCCCAGTGCAGAGATACAAACCACTGATAAGTATCATATCTGGTGGTAGTAAAGTGCTATGAAAAAAATGAAACAGGGAAAGAGGAGGATAAAGAGTAGTGTGATTGGGAGGCACAGGGGCTTTTTTACGTAGGTGGTTAGGGAAAGTCTTCCTGATGAAGGGACTGTTGAAAAGATGGTATGAATATCTCTGAAGGGGAAGCTTTCAGGCAGAGAGGAAAAAAAAATGCAAAGGCCTTGATTTTCATCTGCAGCTAGTAAACTGGTTGGTAAAGCAGTTGCCAAAGGGGACTTAAGTCCCCTTTGTTTCAAAATGTCAGAAAGAAGGAGCACCTGGCTGGCTCAGTCTGTAGAGCAGGGGACTCTTGATCTCAGGGTCATGAGTTCAAGCCCCATGTTTGGAGTAGAGATCACTTTAAAAAAAATGCAAGATGTCAGAAAAAGTCACAAGTCACACTTTAAAACTATTTTGATGACCCTAATTTCCCAACTGTAGTTAGAATCGGTTAACTGTGTTCCCAATAAGGCTGAAATGTCTATTTAAAATTAATATATTGTACATGGAACATTCTCCAGAATAGATCACATACTGGGACACAAATCAGCCCTCAACAAGTACAAAAAGATCGAGATCATACCTTGCATATTTCAAGACCCCAATGCTGTGAAACTTGAAATCAACCACAAGAAAAATTTGGGAAGACCATAAATACTTGGAGATTAAAGAACATCCTACTAAAGAATGAATGGGTTAACCAAGAAATTAAAGAGGAAATTAGAAAGTACATGGAACCCAATGAAAATGAAAACACAAGAGCCCAAAACCTCTGGGATGCAGAAGGCAGTCATAAGAGAGAAGTATATAGCAATCCAGGCATTCCTAAAGAAGGAAGAAAGGTCTCAAATACAGAACCTAACCTTAAAGAGCTAGAAAAAGAACAGCAAAGAAAGCCCCAAACCAGCAGAAGATGGGAAATAATAAAGATCAGAGCAGAAATCAATGATACCAAAATCAAAAAAACAGTAGAACAGATCAATGAAACCAGGAGCTGGTTCTTTGAAAGAATTAACAAAGTTGATAAACCCCTAGCCAGATTGATCAAAAAGAAAAAGGAAAGGACCCAAATAAATAAAATCACAAATGAAAGAAGAGAGATCACAGCCAACACTGAAGAAATATAAAAAATAATAAGATAATTTTATGAGAAATTATATGCCAATAAATGGGCAATCTGGAAGAAATGGACTAATTCCTAGAAACATATAAATTACCAAAACAAACAGGAAGAAATAGAAAATTTGAACAGACCCATAACCAGTAAGGAAATTGTATCAGTAATAAAAAATCTCCCAACAAACAAAAGTCCAGGGTTGGATGGCTTTCCAGAGGAATTCTACCAAACATTTAAAGAAGAGTTAACACCTATTCTTTTGAAGCTATTCCAAAGAATAGAAATGGAAAGAAAACTTCCAAACTCATTTTATGAGGCCAGCATTACCTTGATTCCAAAACCAAAGACCCCAATAAAAAGGAGAACTACAGACCAATTTCTCTGATGAAAATGGATGCATAAATTCTCAACAAGATACTAGCCAACTGGATCTAATAATACATTAAAAGAATATTTCACCATGATCAAGTAACATTTATTCCTGGGATGCAGGGCTGGTTCAAAATCTGCAAATCAATCAATATGATACCTTATATTAATTTAAAAAAAGGATAAGAACCACCTGATCCTGTCATAGATGCAGAGAAAGAATTTGACAAAATACAGTGTCCTTTTTGATAAAAAAAAAAAAACCCTCAAGAAAAGGATATATGGATCCTATATATGATATAAGGATCATACCTCAAGATCATAAAAGCCATATATGAAAGACCGACTGCTAATATTATCCTCAATGGGGAAAAACTGAGAGCTTTCCCCTAAGGTCAGGAACATGACAAGGATGTCCAGTCTCAGCACTGTTATTCAACATATATTGGAAGTCCTAGCCTCAGCAATCAGACAACATAAAGAGATAAAAGGCATCCAAATCGGCAAGGAGGAAGTCAAACTTTCACTCTTTGCAGACAACATGATACTCTGTGTGGAAATCCCAAAAGATTTCACCAAAAACCTGCTAGAACTAATCCATGAATTCAGCAAAGTCGCAGAATATGAAATCAATGTACAGAAGTCGGTTGCATTTCTATACACCAATAATGAAGCAGCAGAAAGAGAAATCAAGGAATTGATCCCATTTACAATTGCACCAAAACCCATAAAATACATAGGAATAAACCTAACCAAAGAGGTGAAAAATCTATACACTGAAAACTATAGAAAGCTTATGAAAGAAATTGAAGAAGACACAAAAAAATGGATAAACATTCCATGCTCATGGATTGGAAGAAAAAATATTGTTAAAATGTTGATACTACCCAAAGCAATCTACATATTCAATGCAATCGCTATCAAAATAACACCAGCATTCTTTACAGAGCCAGAACAAAGAATCCTAAAATTTGTATGGAACCAGAAAAGACCCTGAATAGCCAAAGTGATCCTGAAAAAGAAAACCAAAGCCGGAGGCATCACAATTCCAGACTTCAAACTGTATTAAAAAGCTGTAATCATCAAGACAGTATGGTACTAGCACAAAAACAGACACATAAATCAATGGAACAGAATAGAGAACCCAGAATGGACCTACAAACTTATGGCCAATTGATCTGTGACAAAGCAGGAAAGAATATCCAATGGAAAAAAGACAGTCTCTCCAGCAAATGGTGTTGGGAAAACTGGACAGCAACATGCAAAACCTGGACCTGGACCACTTTCTTACACCATACACAAAAATAAACTCAAAATGGATGAAAGACCTAAATGTAAGACAGGAAGCCATCAAAATCCTAGAGGAGAAAAAATAGGCAACAACCTCTTTGACCTCGGCCAAAGCAATGTCTTACTTGACATGTCTCTAGATGCAAGGGAAACAAAACAAAACTATTGGGACCTTATCAAGATAAAAGCTTCTGCACAGCGAAGGAAACAATCGGCAAAACTAAAAGGCAACAGATGGAATGGGAGAAGATATTTGCAAATGACATATCAGATAAAGGATTAGTATCCAAAATCTATAAAGAACTTATCAAAATCAACATCCCAAAAACAAATACTCCAGTGAAGAAATGGGCAAAAGACATGTTTTCCAAGGAAGACAGCTAGATGACTAACAGACACATGAAAAAATGCTCAACATCACTCATTATCAGGGAAATACAAATCAAAACCACAGTGAGATACCACCTCACACCTGTCAGAATGGCTAAAATTAACTCAGGCAACAATAGATGTTGGCGAGGATGTGGAGAAAGAGGAACCCTTTTGCACTGCTGTGGGAATGCAAACTGGTGCAGCCACTCTGGAAAACAGTATGGAGGCTCCTCAAAAAATTAAAAATACAGAACTACCCTACAACCCAGCAATTGCACTACTAGGTATTTATCCAAAGTTTACAGGAGTGCTGATTTGAAGGGGCACATGCACCCCAATGTTTATAGCAGCACTATCGACAATAGCCAAAGTATGGAAAGACCCCAAATGCCCATTGACTGATGAATGGATAAAGAAGATGTGGTGTGTGTGTGTGTATATATATGTATATATATATATATATATATAAAACATTCATTTTATATATATATATACATATATATATATATACAGGTGTGTGTGTGTATATATATATATATATACACATATATTTTTTTTTTTTAATTTTTTTTTTCAACATTTATTTATTTTTGGGACACAGAGAGACAGAGCATGAACGGGGGAGGGGCAGAGAGAGAGGGAGACACAGAATCGGAAACAGGCTCCAGGCTCTGAGCCATCAGCCCAGAGCCCGACGCGGGGCTCGAACTCACGGACCGCGAGATCGTGACCTGGCTGAAGTCGGACGCTTAACCGACTGCGCCACCCAGGCGCCCCTATATATATATATATATATATATATAATATGCATTGTATATACACACACACAGTGGAATGTTACTCGGCAATCAAAAAGAATGAAATCTTGGGGTGCCTGGGTGGCTCAGTTGGTTAAGTGCCAACTTCGGCTCAGGTCATGATTTCATGGTTCGTGGGTTCGAGTCCCATGTCAGGCTCTGTGCTGGAAGCTCCGAGCTTGGGGCCTGCTTCGGATTCTGTGTCTTCCTCTCTCTCTGCCCCTCCCCTGCTGTGCTCTGTCTCTCTCTGTCTCTCAAAAATAAATAAATGTTAAAAAATTTTTAAATAATGAAATCTTGCCATTTGCAATAACGTGGATGGAACTAGAATGTATTATGCTAAGCGAAATAAGTCAGAGAAAGACAGATATCATATGACTTCACTCATGTGGAATTTAAGATACAAAACAGATGAACATAAGGGAAGGGGAGCAAAATAATATAAAAACACAGAGGGAGACAAACCATAAGAGACTTTTAAATATAGAGAACAAACTGAGGGCTGCTGGCCGGGTGTTGGGTAGGGGGAAGGGCTAAAGGGGTGAGGGGCATTAAGGAGGGCACTTGTTGGGATGAGCACTGAGTGTTTAGTGATGAATAACTAAATTCTATTCCTGAAATCATTATTACACTATATGTTAACTATGACGTGATGTAAAAAAAATAATAAAAAAAGAAAATAAATAAAGTGAATATATTATTTCACCTCGGCTCACAAACTGCCTACCAGTACTTTTACATTGGTTCTGTGCCTTTCCTCAAAGATAATGGAGCCTTAAAAGTGTACATTGTAGTTGATGGGAATGCAAATGGGTGCAGCCATTCTGGAAAACAGTATGAAGGGTCCTTAAGAAGTTAAAAATAAAACTACCCTACAGGGCACCTGGCTGGCTCAGTTGGAAGAGCATGTGACTCTTGATCTCAAGCCCCATGTTGGGTAAAGAGATTGCTTAAAAATAAAAACATTAAAAAAAAATAGACCTATCCTATGATCCAGCAATTGTACTTCTAGGTATTTACCCAAAGGATACAAAAATAGAGTTTCAAAGGGATACATACACCCTGATGTTTATAGCAGCACTGTCACCAATAACCAAATTATGGAAGGAGCCCAAATGTTCATAGACTGACAGATGGATAAAGAAGATGTGGTGTGTCTACACACACACACACACACACACACACACACACACACACCACACAATGGAATATTACTCAGCCATAAAAAAGAATGAAATCTTGCCATTTACAAAGATGTGGATGGAGTTAGAATTATGCTAAGTGAAATAAGTCAGAGAAAAACAAATACCATATGATTTCACTAATATGTGGAATTTAAGGAACAAAACAAACGAACATGGGAGGGAAGGAAAAGAGATGAAAACCAAGAAACCGGCTTTTTTTTTTTTTAAGTAAGTGTTTATATTTATTTTTAAGAAAGAGAATGCAAGCTGGGGAGGGACAGAGAGAGGGAGAGAGAGAATCCCAAGCAGGCTCCATGCTGTCAGCACAGAGCCCAATGTAAGGCTTGAACTCATGAACCGTGAGATCATGACCTGAAGTCAAGAGTTGGATGCCCAACCAACTGAGCCACCCAGGCCCCCCAAAAAATAGATTCTTAACTATAGAGAAGAAACAGTGTTACTGGCAGAGGGGGGGATGGGCTAGATGGGTGATGGGCATTAAGCAGGGCACTTGTTGGGGTGAGCACTGGGTGTTGTATGGAAGTGATGAATCACTAAATTTATACCTGAAACTAATATTAAACTCTGTTAACTAACAGGAATTGAAATAAAAACTTGGAAAGAAAAAAAAAAGTAAAATTCTATATAGAAGCAAAAAAAGTATAGTGTTGGGGAACTTCATGGTGGGGGTGTGGGGGAGGGGGACATCACTGATCCTATGCCTTTTCAGTCTCTCTACAGGCAGACACTTCAGGCATTCTCTGAGATGCTCCAGAGTTTGGTAGTAAAAGACCCACATTTGGAAAATCTCGACACCATTTTTAAGGTAAATAGGATATCAGAGAGAAGGGGAAACTATTTTTATTAACTGGTGAAAGTGGAAGACAAAAATGTGAAAGGATTAAGTTTTTTTTTTTGTTTTTGTTTTTTTTTTTAATTTTTTTTTCAACGTTTATTTATTTTTGGGACAGAGAGAGACAGAGCATGAACGGGGGAGGGGCAGAGAGAGAGAGGGAGACACAGAATTGGAAACAGGCTCCAGGCTCTGAGCCACCAGCCCAGAGCCCGATGCAGGGCTCAAACTCCCGGACCGCGAGATCGTGACCTGGCTGAAGTCGGACGCTTAACCGACTGCGCCACCCAGGCGCCCCTAAGAGATAGCATAATAGTTAAGAGTATCAGCTATTGGGGCGCCTGGGTGACTCAGTCGGTTAAGCATCCGACTCTTGATATCGGCTCAGGTCACGATCTCACAGTTTGTTTGATTAAGCCTTGCATTGGGCTCTGTGCTGACAGCATGGAGCTTGCTTGGGATTCTCTCTTGCTCCCTCTCTGCCCCTCCCCTGCTTGTGTTCAGCCCCCCCCCCCCCGCCCCGCCACTCTCAAAATAAACAAACATAAAAAAAAAAATTAAAAAGAGTGTCAGCTATCAGTGTTTAGTCAGACTTGGGTTCAAATTCTGACTCTGTGTCATTCAGTGGTTATAAATTCAGCAGAAATGAGCCTTCTCAGAGTCTCATTACTTTTAAATTGAAATAGTAATTACAGTGAGTATTGAATAAATGGCCTTCAATATGTGATTTAAAAGGTTGCTATAATTATTCCTTAAATTACTATTGCTTACTACCATAGCAATGTTTCAGTCAGTGACCAGAGAACAGAGTGAGCCTCATGAATGAGTAAATAGGTGCCTACCAGGCAGGATTCAAGGTCATTGATAACGCCCTGTCCTCACCTGTACCCATTCCAGCGTATGCCATTCCATCATTAGGAATTTGCTCATTGGAATGCATTCACTGCAGTTCAAGCATCTACTCCTCTTGCCCCTTATTAAAATGCAGATATCCCTTAAAGGAATAGCCCTTTAAGCTATTAGGAATCATCTGTGCCTAAGTGCAGATGGACATTTATCTTTGCCACAACTGACCTTCACCTTATTTCTCCTTCCTCTTATATTGTAAATCAGCACTCCAGCCATATTGCCTTTCTCTCCTTTATCCAGTTGTGCCTTGTACTTTCCTATGTTGGCAGCTTTATCCAAGCTGTTTCTTCTACCTAAAATGCCACTTTTTTTTTCTTTTTCTTTCTTTTTTTTTTTTTTTTTTTTTTTTTTGCCACATGGGGCCATGAAATGTAACCTTTATGAAGTTCCTAATTATGAATGTTTTCTTCTCTGGGAATCCTTCCCTGACTGTTACAAGCAGATGCAATTTCCCATCCTCAGAGTTCTTTAATACCACAGCCTTGATTTTCTTTTCCTTCCGAAGAGATTTCAGAAGGCTAGAAACACAGGAGAATAGGATAAATAATGGAAGAAAGTGGGATGAAGGGAAAAATAAGTCTAGAAAATAAGCCTCTGTAGAAGCCAGCCCATCTGACCCCAGGTCTTTATGCCTTGTTTGCCTTTGCACCACTTTCATTTACAACCCTAACTGGTCATTTAGGAAGACCTTTTCAGATACAGTGGTGACATGTAGAAATTCTCTCTCCATATTTTCTTCTATTTTTTTTTTTTAAATTTTTTTTTCAACGTTTATTTATTTTTGGGACAGAGAGAGACAGAGCATGAACAGGGGAGGGGCAGAGAGAGAGGGAGACACAGAATCGGAAACAGGCTCCAGGCTCTGAGCCATCAGCCCAGAGCCCGACGCGGGGCTCGAACTCACGGACCGCGAGATCGTGACCTGGCTGAAGTCGGACGCTCAACCGACTGCGCCACCCAGGCGCCCCCATATTTTCTTCTAAACAGAATAAAGATGTTATCCCAAATCATTCTGGTAAACCATTTAGTCTCCCTCTTTTTCACAGCAAATGGACCCCTGGTTACAATCAACCAAAGACCATGAGCGGCAACGGGCCGCAGTCAGCATGGCTGAAGTTCTAAAGTGCTCATCCAGACATCTCAGCTTGAAGGTAAGCAGCCCTTCAGTCACACAGGAAGAAGGATCCATAGCCACCCTACTAGTGCCTATTTCCCCTCCTATGTATGACTTCCCAAACTGATGACTTCTTGGTGCTCCATGTATAATACCATAGCACTTAGCATTATTCACGTATCTGCCCCTCTAAAATTTGAGCGGTTTGAGGCCAGGTACCACGTTTATTAATTTTGCATCCCTGTTGCTTAACACAAGAGCTAGAACATAATAACATAGCAAATATTTTTGAATAAGTGAGTAAATAAATGTAACAGTGGCCTAGACTCTGTGCAGTGTCATATTTGAATTAATAAAGTCAAACAGCAAATGTAAGTAAATCAACTTTTTTGAGGGTGGGGGAAGTGGCAGAATCTTAAGAAGCCTTCATGCCCAGTGCTGAGCTGATGCAGGGCTCAGTCCCGTGACCTGAGCCGAAATCAGAGTCAGACACTTAACTGACTGAGCTACTTAGGAGCCCCTAAATATCTCCCAGCATCCTACAGAAGAAGGTTCTGTGGCACCTCTTTTTAAATCCTCTCATTTGTCTCTTTCACTCAGTCACTTCTCAGTTCTGAATGCTTTCCCATAACTCCTGAAAAGAGTTCATCAAAACTAAGATCCTCTTTCCGGGATCTATTCCTTTTTTAATCTGTGAATCTTTTTGCTCTTTCCTAGTAGATCTTCCAGGCACTAGAGCTTCTGTCTCCAGCCATCATTTCTCCAATCTAATTGGAAGAGAAGTTAGTGAGGAATGCTAGGTCCTAATGCTAGATTTTTTTCGTAGAGATTTTGTCTTTGGTATAAACATTCTAACAGCCATGCTTATTAAAAGGACAGCATTCCATTAACTTTTTTATTTCTCACATTGGAAATAAATCCAAGCTTTCCACCTCCTTATTGAAGTAAGTTCAGTCCCTCAAACTATGCTACTTCCTTTTTTCTCTCAGGTCAATGCAGCCATCCCTGACTACCCTACTATTCTATCATCACGTTGGTCTTCTTTCTACATGCTTCAACCTCTAATTTTGGCTGCAGACCAAAGAAGAGTTTCAGGGGCACCTGGGTGGCTCAGTTGGCTGAGCATCTGACTTCAGCTCAGGTCTTGATCTCACGGTTCATGGGTTCAAGCCCCACATCAGGCTCTGTGCTGACAGTTCAGAACCTGGAGCCTGCTTCAGATTGTGTGCCTCCCCCTGTCTCTGCCCCTCCCCTGCTCGCATCCTGTCTCTGTTTGTCTCAAAAATAAATAAAACATTAAAAAAATTTTTAAGGGGCGCCTGGGTGGCGCAGTCGGTTAAGCGTCCGACTTCAGCCAGGTCACGATCTCGCGGTCCGGGAGTTCGAGCCCCGCGTCGGGCTCTGGGCTGATGGCTCAGAGCCTGGAGCCTGTTTCCGATTCTGTGTTTCCCTCTCTCTCTGCTCCTCCCCCATTCATGCTCTGTCTCTCTCTGTCCCAAAAATAAATAAACGTTGAAAAAAAAAATTTTTTTTTTAAATTTTTAAGAAGAGTTTCAAATGATCTCTTATATATAATCTTTCTATAGGCCCTGGAGATCATCCTTAGTGTTTTCTTCCTAGGGAGAAGTGGCAATACAAGGTTGCTAAATATAGGTGCCATTGGAGTCTGTGAACATCCAGGAAGCTATAGGCAGAATTTTGTGCAGTGGAGTCTTCTAGAGTTTCCTGAGGAAGGTCCATAGCTTTTCTTAAACCAACTTTATTGAGTTATTGTCATCCAGACATAACAATTGTCTTTATTCCTTCTGAAAACATTTGCTGCATGAATGTGATGGATTGGGGGCTTCCACTTTAGTTCCTTCTAGTTATCTACATGTAGCCAGAGTTATTATCTTGAAACCCATGTCATTCTTTTGATCCAGTGATTTCCAGCTGTTCCTAGAATACAAGGTCTTATACAATCCAACTCCTACCTGTCCCCTTGCATTTGCTGACTTACTTTGGCCACACTGGCCTCCTTTATATTCCTTACCATATAAAGTCCTTCCTGCCTCATGGCCTTTGCACTTACTACTTCCCTCTGCTTGGAATGACTTTCCCCAACTCTTCACATAGCTAACTCCTTCTCATTCTTTAGTGCTTAGTTCAAATGTTTCCACCTCAAAAAGGCCTTTGCTTACAAATAGATATATACTTATGCTCTGTCTTATCACTCTCTTTCCTTCTTAGGGCTTCTTAAGATCAGAGATTATCTTGTTTGATTGTTTCTTTATTGATTTACTATCTTTTTCTCTCTTAGAGAATGTAAATTCCATCAGTGATTATGCTTGTCTTATTCACTACAGCATCCCCAGTGCCTAACACAGAATATGCCACACAGTAAATGCTTAATTAAATATGCACTGAATAATAAGTGTGAATCAGCTCATGTGCCTTCTCTGTTCAAAACTCTCCAATGACTGTGGCGTCTGGGTGGCTCAGTCAGTTGAGCAGCTGATTCAACTCAGGTCTGATCTTGCAGTTCTTGAGTTTGAGCCCCACACTGGGCTCTGTGCTGACAGCTCAGAGCCCGGAGTCTGCTTCAGATTCTGTGTGTCTCTCTCTGCCCTCCCCTGCTTGCATTCTCTCTCTCTCTCTCTCTCTCTCTCTCTCTCTCTCTCTCTTGTCAGCACAGGGTCCAATGCAGAGCTCGAACTCGCGAACCACAAGATCATGACCTGAGCCGAAGTCGGATGCTTAACCGACTCAGCCACCCAGGCGCCCCTCTCTCAAAAATAAATAAGCATTAAAACTCCCAATGGCTTACCATCTTACACAGAAAAATAGTCAAAATTCTTACAGTGTTCTCTAAGTTGCTATACCCTATACCTAATCTACCTCCTATTTCTTTTGTTTTTTAGCTTGTTTACTTTGCTCCAGTCTACCTAACCTGTTTGTTCCTCTGAAACACCAAACACACTCCTTTCCCTTTGCACTTGCTATTCTTTCCACCAGGAGTGCTTTTCTCCCAGATATCTACATGGCTGCATCCTTCATTTCAACGTGAGTGAGGTCTTCCCTGATAATCCTAAAATAGCAATTCCTGTCCTTTTTTTTGTATTTTTCTTCATCATAGCATTTATCACCATTTAACACGTAACAAATGTTACTTCTTGGTCAAAGTTGGTTAAGCATCCAACTCTTGATCTCAGCTCAGGTCTTGATGTCAGGGTCATGAGTTCAAGCCCCACACTGGGTTCCACGCTGAGCGTGAAGACTACTTTAAAAAAAAATTTACTTCTTTGCTATTTTATGTTCTTCCAACTAGAATATCATCTCCATGAACAGGATATTGTCTTTTGTTCACAGCTTGTATTGCCAGTGCCAGTTACAGTGCCTTAGCCCTAAGTGTCATCCTCATAACTAGTTCCTGGTTTATAAGTACACTCAGGATTTGTTGATTGGGTGAATGAAGGTTCTATCAGTGAATGAAAGACATTACATGGCTGTGTGTATGTGTTGCTGTGTTGACTGTAAATAGGTGAAACAGGCTGTTGTTCGCAGTATCTCAGTCCATTTCTCTAAAGAGCCACATGAGGAATTTCTCTCTGCTTCAGTCCTAAGAACAGTTGTGCTTCCTCTGCATGGGTATTTGCTTCTTATCTTCTAGGCAATGTGAATCATATTATGTGGGACATTGTACGTACCTCCACATTAGCCCTGAGAAAGTTCAGAACCTAGCTCTGTGTCCTGCCTTGAGCAAATGATTATGCATTCTGCATGCAACCAAATTCTTCACATTTATCTTTTCTTTTAATCTTTTTTATAATTTCCTTTTTTCACTATTTTAAATTATATTTCTTTTTCTGGTATGGTTTTTTCCAGCTACCTTTTTTCCCATAATAAGGTAAAATATCAGTAAATACATTTTTTAGTTTTGTTAAATAGTGCACCTCAACTTTGCATCCAACTTTTTCACTTAGCAGACTAGTACATTTTCCCACCTTACTGTAAATTCCTAGGATACTTGACTCCTAATGGCTGTATTCCTAAAGTGGTTACACCATAGTTCTCTTCACTATTGGACAATTATTTCCAGTATGTCTTTAAAAATAGTACTAGAATGAACACCTGTATATATAAAGCTTTTTCATTCTTTAGACTGCTGACTTAGGTTAGAATTTGTCCTATTTAATACCACCTGATGGACATAGTGTATCCACACATGTTCAGTGTTTACCCTAAAGAGATCTAAGGGCTGCATGTGACTCTTGCACTTTCCTGAGCAGAGGGTGGAAGTAGAATTACTTTTCAGTAACTCAAATCTAAGGCATCAAATGCACCCGTATGCTAATGGTATTTTTCTTTTTCTTCCTAACTAGCTTCCACTGCAATTCCAAAGGCTTGGGCGCCTGGTGGCTCTGATGGCACTACTGTGTGGGGACCCAGTGAAAGAGGTAGCTGAGGAGGCTGCAGAGGGCACGCACTACCTACTGCATATCACGCTGAGGCTGAAGTGTAAGGCACTGCTGATGGCAGCCAGTTCTCCTTGTGCCCTCATTCCCTATATTCTAGAAAGACTTTTTATGGTGGTTTTCAAAGAGAAAGGCACATAGTCCACAAGCATAGATGAACCAACATTGACTTGATAACCTGAATCAGAACCCTGGATGATCCATTAGTGTCAGCCATCTGCATGGCCATGGAGTTGAAATAGCTAAACATGTAGCCTCATGTACAAACTAAAGTTTGTTTGTTAAAGTAAGTTAGTTTGGTCAGAAGTGGAAGTTCTGCCATCATCTGGGCCTTCATTATTATTTATTTATCCCATAAACGTTTTCTGAGCACTTACTTAGGATCTAATGGCAACCAGAACACAAGTGGTCCAATCCTTGTATAACACATTGTCTAGTGGGGGAATCAGACAATCAAAGAATCAACAAATAACTCTGTAATTATAAATAAAGAAATCTGCTACAGGGAAATTGCAGGGGCCATGAGGAAGAATCCCATCTAGCTGTGGCATTCAGCAAAGGCCTCTCTGGAGATAACCTGAAAAATAAGAAACATTAGCCAGATGAAGATGTAGGAAGAGCATATTGGGCAGAGGAAACAACAGGTATGAACTTGAGGAGTTTGAAAAATAGAAAGAGGGTCATTGCAGTCAAGGAATGAATCACTGACCGCCCCCAGGTAGGAGAGATTTTAGAAGATATCTAGCCCAGTGCCCCCAGTATTTGAATCTCAGTCTAATCTACTCCCACCAAGGATTACCCTGCCTGGGCTTGCTCATCCCCAGGATAAGGAAACTCTGTGCTTCCCGAAACAGCAATCACATCTCTGGGCAGCTCTGAGTATGAGGAATGTCTACCAAGACATATATAGCCAAGAAAATACAACTGATTATTCATTCAACAAATATTTATGAAGCACTTACTATTCTAGGTGCGTTGGTGAACAAGACAGACAAAGTTGCTTCCCCGAAAGAGTTTATTTTCCAGGTGGAGACTCTGTATCCTCAACCAGATACTCAAAGACTTCCCATAGATAATTTCCAGCAAACACGAGTCACAGAGCAACATGAAAACAAGGCACTGTGAGGGAGTACTGGCAGGCTCAATAATCAGCAAAACTAGACACAGAAAGATTTCTGATATTGGAGTTATCTGACATCGTGAAAGTGTGCAATTTTTTATGGGGACCTAAGCTTCATAAGGAGACCCCTCAAAAGTCCTCACCAATGGGGGAATGGTTTAGTGTGTCTCAGTTATACTCTCAAATCACTCAAAAGCTCTGTTCTCAAAAAAGCTCTTTTCTTTTTCTTTAAGCCCTTTTGATATATTGTCTGACCACAGAGGGGGAAAAATCAGCCTTCAGATTAACACACGCTCCTTCCCCCAGACACTCTTATCCAAGTGGAAAAGATAAGAAGAGTGAGATCTTTGGATTCACTTCAGCCTGGGGATCGACCAGACTTGCAAAGTCAATAAGAAAGACATAAGCCAGAAAATATTAATATTCCATGTTTTCTTCTCAGATGTCACTCATGACAAGAAAAATCACCCAAGCTTGAGGAGAGCAATGAAAAAGTGTCAAGAACTCCTAGAACTCTACAGTATTAATCAGTTCTACAGTTGTCCCTTCAAAATTGCCCAGGTAATCAGAATGGCTGCAGATGTAAAGACAGATAACTGGACACGTGGGAGAGGATGGGAAATACCAGAAGTCTCATACATTTTGTTATGAGAATATAAAATGGTAGGTAAAGCCACTTGGGTAAAAGTTCTAATTTCTTATAAAACTAAACATACAAGGGGCACATGGATGGCTGTCAGTTAAGTGTCCAACTCTTGATTTCGGCTCAGGCCATGATCTCGTGGCTCCTGGGTTCGAGCCCTCCGTGGCATTAGGCTCTCTGCTGTCAGCACGGAGCCTGCTTCAGATCCTCTGTCCCCTTCTCCTTCTGCCCCTCCCAGCCTCAAAAATAAATAAACATTAAAAAAAGAAGAAGAAAACTAAACATACGAGATTGCCTGCAGAATTTCCTCTCTAATCACTCCACAGTTTGGAGACGAGGCGCCATGGTTGTGACTGTTATACAGCTGGCCCCGTTAGTTTAATGGTTTAGGTCAGCCTGTCAGTGGGGCCAGTATCACTGTTTGGATATCTCTTCAGACAGGCTTTGCTCTCATTGATTGCTCTTCTAACCTTGGCCAGCCTCTTGCAAATGTAGATTCTTGTCACAAAAAGGAGCTGCTAGAGAGTGTAGTTGACCCAACAAGCTATACATTTTTTAATTAATATATGTATCCATTATTCAACAAATATAGGTATCAGGCACTATGTTAGCAGATGGGGAAAAAAGAAAACCTACAGATTTACTCAGGTAGGGTCTAAGGTGTCAGGTAATTTAAATTCCCTGTGCATCCGTTTCATCTGTACAGGGGATCTGTAAAAATTGGGTTGTAAGTGTTAAAGGAGATATTGTATGGAAAACCCTTTGCTTAGTGCCTGTCATATAGTAAGTGCCTAGTAGATTACACGTATTATAATCATGTGAAGGACTTTATACACCACCAAGCACAACGAGAAACAGAATGAAACATTCTTTGACTATATCATCACCAGCCAAGGTATTTTAGCTATGTCTGGGACCCTGTGAGCTGTATAGCACTAAGGCCTTTATTTTAGTTCTGTTCCTATAAAAGGTGATTCTTTATGAGGATCTTGGTAATAAAACCTCTTTCTAAAAATCAGAACTGTAAAAGGCCATGCACAGACCCTAGCAGTGGACATTTGCACCTGCTTCCAGTTTTTCACTTTTGTAAACAAGACCGAAATAAACAGCCTTGTCCATATTTGTATGCCTCTCTAATTAACTCAACAAAATTAACATAATATTTCTTATTCAGGGTTCTTTCTATTGTACTAAGTTTCCTGGAAGTTCATTTTCTCTAAATCATTTCAGGTCTTTGAAGTGTTTCTCAATTCAAACGAGCTCTGCCAGTTTGTAATGACTATATTGGATGGCCTGAAAAATCTGAAACATCCGTGCACCCAAAAATCAGCAGGAGAATTGCTGATAACATTGGTAAAAAATGCAGAGTCCCGATTTGAGAAGGTAAAAAGCTCAGTGGTCGTTTCCTGGGTTTGAAATATCGGCAAATGCTCTCCCCTCTTGCAGTTACTAAGGTCTCTTCTGCTACTCCTGTTCAATGGAGAGTAACCACTGTTGGCCCAGGGTCCATTGTTCAGTGGAGTCCCCTTCAACAAGCATGTAATGAAAACAGTCACTTGTATGCAACTAGGGATGGATAGTTTTAAAATCCAAGATGTGTTCCATGTTTTCCAGAATAGAATAGTTTTGAGGGAAGATATCATTAGCACTTATGAGAATGGTAACTTCTACTTAGATCCTCATCCAGGTCAATTCAAGGTGCCAAATTTTTGAAAAGCAAGCCATGAGCAATCATCAAAGGAGACCAACTTAGCTTAAAATCAAGAGATTTTATTTAAGTATCTATAGTTGATACATCAAGAAACAACACTGTAATTATATCATTTAGCAATATGGGAGGACAACTGAAAGCGATAAAAGGGGTAAAGTAGTAGTCCCTGGAGAGCAGATCTGGGGAACAGGCAGGAGAGAGCCTTGAAATAGCACCGGACTTTTTAAATTGTGTACATGTTACACTTTGATAACAATAAATGTTAATTTTAAAATGATGAAAACCGACTTTTAACCTATTAAAATAGCAAAGATACAAAAAGAACAACGTGATGAGAACATGGTGAGATGGGCCCTTGCATCAGCTTTCAGCTGTAAAAAAGACCAACTCTGAGTGGCTTGCACACAGCTGAAGTTTAAAGGGTTTGTCTGCTCATACAATAAGAAGCCTGGAAGTGAAGTATTTTCTAGGACTGGCTCAGCCAGTCGACAGTGTTATCAAAGAGCCAGGGGCTTTTCCATCTGCCACTTTGCCTGTTCACATAATCATAAGGTGGTCACAGCAGTTCCAGACTTTATGTACAGATAAGACTGTATCCAGCAAACAAGAAAGATACTGCCTTCCTTTTGTCCCTTTAATCAGGGAGGAAAGTGTTTCCCAAAAGCCTCCAGTAGATTTTTTTTCCCGTGTTTCATTGGCCAGAATTGCATCACATGCCAGCTTAAAAGTGGCTCTGGCAACTGGTGATAATGAAAGCCATTTTATATGAGGGTGCTGAGGACTGCCTTTCTGAGAAGCTGACATTTCCACAGAGACTTGAAGCCATGAGTCTATGGGTGGGCAGAGAAGGCCAAGAAGAAAAATTGCGCCAAAATCCAGTGGCTTCTGTTTCCAGAGATGGTAGACATCTCTGGGTGAAAGGCAAGTATAGACTCCTCTGGCATTGTCAGAGTCAGAGCAGAAAAAAATCCCAACTTCCTTGGAACACTTTTACTAGTTTGGTTTATTATAAAATCAATACATAGTCATTGAGGAGAAATTAGAAAAATATGTAAGCAAAAAAATCAATATCCCATCATTCAAAGTCACATTATTAATATCTTTGTATGTAAGTTCTTCTAAATATTTTTATATACATATACATACACAAAGATCTATTGTAGGTAGTTTTTAAATACTAAACATTCTTGTCACCCCCTGAATCTTTCAGAAATAGCCACAATATCCTCAGTAACCATCATTGTCCCATAGGATCAAGGTCTTAGTGATTTCTTTTCCTTCTTCAGGTGCCAGAAATTATGGGAGTGATCTGTGCCCGGCTATCCATAATCAGCCAGCCTAGAGTCCGCCAACAAATCATAAATACTGTGAGTTTGTTTATCTCCAGGCCCAAGTACACAGATATAGTGATCAGCCACCTTCTGTGTCATCCAGTACCATATGACAGGTAACAGAACCTAGTGCTGTTCTCTAAATGAAATTGGAGTGTGTGACACAGCCCCTGGTATTGTGGAACATGGCTGTCCTCAAAAATCGAATGATATTCTTGTAGAAGAGATAAGATATAGACAGATAACCGACAATATAAGTCAGAATATAACGCATAAACATAAAGAAACAATCCAACAAATCCAGAATGAAGAACACTGTATAAGATAGCTGGACTAAACTCTTCAAACAAGTTAATGTTATGAAAGAAAAATGTGCTGGGGTCACTGTTCTAGATAAAAAGGCACCGAAGAGATAAAGCCAAATGTAATACATGAACTTGATTGGATCCTGGATGAAAACATAAACTGTAAAAGAAAATTTTGAGGAAATTTAAGTATAAACTCTGTAATAGATTACTGAATTAATGTAATTTTCTTAGGTGTGAAATGATAATGTGGTTATACAGAAAAATGTTCTTATTCTTAGGATATCAAAGCTGAAGTTATTTAGGGGTGAATATCATGATTATCTGTAATGCACTTGAGAAAGATTTAGCCAAAACATACATACATAAAAAAGAAAATATGAATATATCCATAAATAGGAATAAATCACATAGAGAATAAAACAAGATGCTTTTTTACATACAATTGTGGCTTTCAGAGTTGGAAGCACCCTGAAAGTTCCAGGAGATCCCTATGGGGAAGATAATGAAGCATTATGAGAAGGTTCTAGGCCCCCACTTCCTTTATCAGAGCAGCATCTTTTTTTTTTTTTTTTTTAATGTAAGCTCTGTGCCCAGGGTGGGGCTTAAACTCACCACCCCAAGATCAAGAGTTTCATGCTCTACCAACTGAGCCAGCCAGACAAGAGCAGCATCTCTTTTTGTCTGCTTTATATATTGTGATTCTGGGTAATTATTATATTTGAAAAAAAGATTTCTTAGCTTTTTTTTTTTAATTTTTAAAATGTTTATTTATTTCTAAACAACAGAGAAAGACAGAGCACAAGCAGGGGTGGGGCGAAGAGAGAGGGGGACACAGAATCCGAAGCAGGCTCCAGGCTCTGGGCTGTCAGCACAGAGCCCAGTGCGGAGCCCGAACCCACAAACCGCAAGATCATGACCCGAGCCAAAGCCGGACACCCAACCGACTGAGCCACCTAGGTGCCCCAAGATTTCTTAGCTTTAAACTGTTTGAAAACCACTTTCAATGAATGATTCTCACAATGTCTTGGTGCAGTGCTGATGTTTTCTGTAAGCTGAAATTAAGACACTTTACCACTAAGTCGAATAAAGGAAGGTGTTTACCCATGCAAAAAAAAAAAAAAGAGTTCATACAATTTTTTTAAAAAATATTATTTTGTATATTTCTGTAATCCATTATTTTTAAACCTTTACTGCTTGCTTCAGCTTATATGAAACTTATGATTTCATACAAAATATTAAATATAGATTCTTATATGAAACTTATGATTTCATACAAAATATTAAATATACTTAATCATTTTAAAGTATAATTTTAGCATAATTTTATTGTTCTAGCTCTTGGAACAAGAGTTGGTTTAACTGGTGGATTGTTCTTAGGAGTCTGTGCAAAGCAACTACTATGTCCAAGGTGCTGTTGGGCCTGTAGAAATAAGGGATAGGACACAAGCCCTGTCCTGGAGCAGCACACAGTCTGATAGCAGACCTAGACGAATAACAGAGGACTCCAAAGCAAAATAAAAGAGTTCTGTGGAAGCTCCTGTAGGAGGTGATTTAATTAGATGAAGGATTGGGGAGGGAGTTTTAAAAGAAGGGCAGCCACAAGCTAAGTGTTTAGTGTAAATTAGCCAAGTAGAAGGTGGGACAGGGCAGTGGAAAAGGCATTCTGGACAGGAGGAATAGCAAAACTAAACACAAGGAAGGTATGAAACAGCTTGATGAATGCATACCCCCAAAGGGATGATGCAAACAAAAACCACTGAATCAGTATCACTGGAGGGAAACCGTATTTTTAACAAATTCTCCAGATGTATTTTTCACACTAAAATTTGTGAACCATTGGCTTATAGGCTAATGTATGTGTTTTCCTAATTCAGATGCATTCCCAGCACTTACAAATGTACAGACCAAAAGCATTTTTGAAACACTTCTTTCACAATAAATAGCTTCTCAAATTATTTCATTTACTTCCTAGGGAATTCAAAGAAGGAAAAAAAAAAGATAGGTAAATATAGGAATTTCTTAATTTCATCCCAAGAAGGAATGTTCATTTTCTACAATCTGTTGCCCCAGCTAGGAGCCTTTTCAGTATTTCATATTGCCTTTATGGCCTTCCCTTTAGGAGTCCTTCAGGACCTTCTCAATTTGTTTTATTTGTGGATGAGAATTATCAGAGGAGTGAAATTATCAGGGAGTGAAATGTTGGAATAGTCTTTAAGCCTCTCAATTTTTAGAGTGATTCTGATATAGACAGTTGGAAGACCATACTTGCTGTAGCACACAAAGATACCTAAGTAGATTCCGGAAATAAGAGAATGAGTTAAAACCAGGAGTAACTCCCAATGTTCCCCTGATAATGCTCTTCTACAGTGTTTATATAAATGTCAGGCCCTACCTTTGAGTCAATTATAGAAGAAGAAAAGTTCCTACACACTATCTTTCTTCGAGAAGAGACCTGGGGCGCCTGGGTGGCCCAATCGGTTAAGCATCCGACACTTGGTTTCGGCTCAGGTCACGGTCTCACGTTTCGTGAGTTCAAGCCCTGCATCGGGCTGTGATGGCAGTGCTGAGCCTGTTTGGGGTTCTCTCTCTCTCTCTCTCTCTCTCTCTCTCTGCCCCTCCCCCACTTGCTCTCTCTGTCTCTCTCGAAATGAATAAATAAAATTAAAACAAAAAACAAAAAAAGAGGGGCACCTCGGTGGCTCAGTTGGTTGAGCGTCCGACTTCGGCTCAGGTCATAATCTCACGGTCTGTGAGTTCGAACCCTGTGTCAGGTTCTGTACTGACAGCTCAGAGCCTGGAGCCTGCTTCGAATTCTGTGTCTCTCTCTCTGCCCCTCCCCCGCTCATGCTGTGTGTGTGTGTGTGTGTGTGTGTGTGTGTGTGTGTGTGTGTGTGTCTGTGTCTGTCAAAAATAAATAAACATTTAAAAAAAAAAGAAAAAAAGAAGAGGAGATCTCTTCTGGGGCACCTGGGTGGCTCAGTCATTTGAGCATCTGACTCCTGGTTTCAGCTAAGGTCATGATCTCATAGTTTGTGAGTTCAAGCCTGAGTCAGGCTCTGTGCTAATAGCTTGGAGCCTGCTTGGATTCTCTCTCTCTCTGTCCCTCCTCCTCCCTCAAAATAAATAAGTAAACTTAAAAAAAAGTCTGGGGGCACCTGGGTGGCTTAAGTATCTGACTCTTGGTTTGGGTTCAGGTCATGATCTCGCATTTCGTGAGTTTGAGCCCCACTTCAGGCTCTGAGCTGACAGTGTGGAACCTCCTTGGGATTCTCTCCCTCTTTCTTTGTCCCTTCTGCTCTCTCTCTCTCTCTCTTTCTCAAAAGAAATAAATAAACTTAAAAAAAATAAAAATAAAAAGTCCAGTAGTAAAAATTTTAAAATAAGTAAATAAAAGAAGAGACTTCTTGTAAGGAGAATCAAAGCTTTATTTCTCAGCTTGGACTTGTCCAAAACTTGAGGACCATAGACTGGATTGAATAAATATATCTTTGAATTCCTTCTGTAAGCCTGGCATTGTGCTAGACCCTGAGGGGTTCATAGAAGAAAAGCCAAATATAATCCCTGCCTTCAGAGGGAACAGATGGACACATACAAAGAACTGAAAATAGTATGTGTAAGATCGAGGCAACCTCTATACAGAAGAAATTGTGAAAGTGTTATGAGAACTCTCATGAGAGACATGGTAAAGAAGCAGCAAAAGTTTCACAGAGGAGATGACATTGGAGCTGGACCTTGAAGGATTTTGTCAGGCAGGGAAGCGTTTGGGAAAGGGCCTTCCAGTTTAAGGACAGGCAATAAGCAGACGTGTAGAGTTGTCAAAGTCCATTGTTTGGTAAAGATGAATGGTCTGGGGTAGCTAGAGCGCAGACATGTGACAGGGATCTGAAAAGATCATTAGGACCAGTTTGTCTTGAAGTCCATGCTGAGGCATGGGAATTTGAGATTATAAAACCTTGGGACTTACTGTTATGAAATCAGAGAGTAAGTCTTTTGATAGCCTGAAAACCTGAGCAGAGAGGAAAATCACTTGCAGATTGGATTCCAGATTTTAGGAAGGTCATGGTCATGGTGGGCCTAGGATAAGCCATTCTCCTGAACCCTCTTGTTCTTTGGGATTTCCAGGCATCTGGCTGAATTGTGGAGAACTCTGGATGTAAAACTGCCCAGCACCACCTGGATTCTGTGGAGACTCCTGAGGAAGTTGCAGAAATGCCATAATGCACCCACCCACGAGAAGATGGCCTATATGGCTGTTGCTGTAAGCCACTGAACTTTGCCCTTCCAACTTCAACACCATACGCTCCCCCCTCTTGGGATGACTGGCCCAACACCCCATCTGTAGTATCCCTTCTCATCACTCTCAAAAGTTTGCATCTGTCATCCATTTATAAATCTACAATGTCTCTGCCAAGGGATTAATATGGAGGGGGCTTGGAAGAATGAAGGAATCAATATGGTATAATGAAGTTTAGTTTAATCAGTATGGTTAAATGTTCCTTTATCCTTTAAAAAATATGTATCATCATAGTAAAAGAGTAATATACACTTGTGAAAAAAAATGTCAAATAATACCGAAGAGTATAAATAACAGAAAAGGTCCTCCTTGAGCAGAAGTCGGCAAACTTTTTCTGTAAAGGACCAGAAGGTAAATATTTTAGGTTTTCAGGTCACATATAATCTCTATCATATATTCTTTGGATTTTTTTTTAAATCTTTTAAAACCTAAAGACCATTCTTAGCCTAGCTGTATCATCTCCCTAAAAATGAACTTTCTAGAATTATTTATACATATATAATTTTTTTTGTATTTGGTATACTTTCCCCCACTTTTTCTTTTAATACTTTTTAAAGAGAAGTTTTAGGTTTACAACAAAATTGAGTAGAAAGTACAAAGTTTCTATATACTCTCTGACTCCTACACACACAACCTTCCCCACTATCACTATATACTTTTTACTTTCTTTTCTTTCCTACCAGCTTACGGTTCAGCTCTCTCTGACCTAAGTTATTATCATACATGTATTTTTTAGCTTCCAAAATTATTCTGACGTCTTTAATCTGCCATAGTCTTCTCTCCTATTCTCTTTGTTTTTGTGGATTTATACCTTTTTAAAACCCCTATAATGTTAACTTAGTGTAGTCTTAGGAGTTAGGGCAGACAAAGGTACATTTTTAATCATGTTAGTCTATAAAATTGTATGTATATATTAATAGGATCAAATTACATGTACTGTTTGATGATCTGCTTTTTTAAACAGTATATGAACTACTTTCCATGTCAAAACATAAGCCTCTCTGTTATTCTTTTCATGGCTGCATAGTAATTCATTCATTTTTATTACCTTTTTAAAAATAGATAACACTTAATATGGCACAGAACCATTTATTTCATTTCCAAGTTTCCTATTAGTGAACATTTTGACAATTTTTAAACTTTTGCCATTAAAACAGTGCTATAATAAATTTAATCACACACACATGAAGTCTGTTATACATATCCAATTATTTTCTTAGGATAAAGGCCATTGTAGGGGAATTTCTAGGTCAAGGGGTGGGCTGATTTAAACTTTTGAGAATTCCCAGATGGTCCTCTAAAACATTGCCCTTCTACCAGTCATATGTGAGAATGCCCATTTACCCACACCCTTACCACACTGAGCATTCCTAGCCTTTTTATTGTTGCCTAGCTGATAGGTAAAAAAAAGGAGTATTATTTTAATTACAATCTTGTTATTGGTGAGAGTGAAGTAGCCATTTATATTTTGTGACTTGTCTGCTCATGTTCTATGTACCAGTGCTTCTCATATTTAATATGCATGCAAACCAGGGCACCTGGGTGGCTCAGTTGGTTAAGCATCTGACTTTGCAGGTCATGATCTTGCCGGTCCCAAGTTCGAGCCTCACGTTGGGCTCTGTGCTGACAGCTCAGAGCCTGGAGCCTGTTTCAGATTCTATGTCTTCTCTCTCTCTCTGCCCCTCCCCCACTCATGCTCTGTCTCTCTCTCAAAAATAAATAAACATTAAAATTTTTTTTTAAAATAAAAATATGCACACAAACCACAATCAGCTAGGGATCTTACTGAAATGTAGGTTCTGATGCAGCAGGTCTGGGGTGGGGCTTGAGCTTCTCCATTTCTAACCGGGTCCCAGGCGATGCCAGTGCTGCTGGTGTGTGGCCCATACTTTGAGTAGCAAGCCTTTACCTTTTTTTTCTTACTGATACAAAAAAGGACTTTATATATTAAAAACATCACATCAGTGCAAATGATTTCTCTAGGTTATTTGTAATCTAACTATGTTTACTACAAATTTTGCCATGGCTTTATATTTGTATGTGGTCAAATATGTTAATAGTTTCCTTTATGGTTCTGGATTTTAGACTCCCCTCATTCTTGGGTAACTTTTAGTAACTATTGTACTCCTATTCCTTTCCCCCCTCACTTTCATGTCCCTGCACCGTTTACCACTACTGTTCTGCCTGTGGGATAGTAAAGCCAGAAAGCATGTTCTGGCACAAGCACAGATAAAGCAAGTAAGGGATAGTGCTAACAGGTGTTCAGCCCTCTGGTGTGTCTTTTCTACCACAGGCAACAGACGCCCTTTATGAGGTGTTTGTGGGAAACAGGCTCCGAGCAGCTACATTCCGACTCTTCCCTCAGCTTCTCATGACACTGCTTATCCAGATACACCACAGCATTGGCCTTACCATGTCTGATGTCGCCATCCCAAGCGGTCTGTACACAGAACAGGAGATGTCTTCACAGGTCACCCCTTTGTGGTACTGCCTTTTGTGATATCATTGACCTTAACTAACACTAAGCTCTCAGCACTGTGGTAGACACAAGGATAGCCAAGATGTGGTCCCAATCGTGGGAGAGTTTACAGTCCACTATCATGAGACATCAAGATGAAATGCCCAGGAATTATTCTGGGCTCTCACTGGTTGGTTGTCTGGTTTTCTTGGTGCCAAGGTAAACTCAGTATAAATTCATTAATGTCACTGTGGCCCATGACTTTCTTTCAGACGAAGTGCTATAATGTGGATTATTAAGAACACCTGACTATGGGGCCGCCTGGGTGGCGCAGTTGGTTAAGCGTCCGACTTCAGCCAGGTCACGATCTCGCAGTCTGTGAGTTCGAGCCCCGCGTCGGGCTCTGGGCTGATGGCTCAGAGCCTGGAGCCTGCTTCCGATTCTGTGTCTCCCTCTCTCTCTGCCCCTCCCCCGTTCATGCTCTGTCTCTCTCTGTCCCAAAAATAAATAAACGTTGAAAAAAAAAATTTAAACAAAAAAGAACACCTGACTAAAAGTCAGGAGAACTGAGTTCTAATTCTCATTCATTTAATTAGCTATGTACCCTGGGCAAATCTTTCTGTTGTTCTGTGCCTTGGTTTCCCCATCTGTAAATTAGGTCAGGCTCAATACTCTCCAAAGACCCTCTAGTTTTAGGATTCTCTGGTGTTATGTCCAGCATACAAGTTCAGTAAGTAGTAAGGGTAGTTTATTTTTTAAAGTAATCTCTCCACCCAAAGTGAGGCTCAAACTTACAACCTGGAGATCAAGAGTTGCATGCTCTACTGATGGAGCCAGCCAGGCATCCCAGTAATGGGGGTAGTTTAAAAAGCAGTGTGGGTAAGGGCACTGGAGGTGGCTCAGTTGGTTGAGCATCCAACTCTTGATTTCACCTCAGGTCATGATCCCAATGTCATGGGATCGAGCCCCTGTGTTGGGCTCATGCTGAGCATGGAGCCTGCTTGGGATTCTCTTTCTCCCTCTGCCCCTCTTCCCCACTGGTGTGCTCTCTCTCTCTCTCTCTCTCCAAAAATATAAAAATAAAAATAAAAAGCAGTGTGGGTAAATTTATGGAGGGGGTAAATTGTATCTAAATAAAGCTTTAATTTTTTTAAGTTTATTTTTTAGAGAGAGAGAGAGACAGACAGAGAGAGCAATTGGGGGAGGGGCAGAGAGAGACAGACAGAGAGAGAGAGAATCGTGACCTGAGCTGAAACCAAGAGTCGGATGCTTAACTGACTGAGCCACCCAGGCACCCCTAAATAAAGCTTTGGAGAAAAGCAGTGGGTATGGGTTTAGCATCCCATATCATTTGTTTTATCATAGATTTCTTTTCAAACTCCCAGGGATACAAAATTTAGTTAGATTTCTTTATGCTAAAAATTTGTGTGAAGGGCTTTTCAAGTTGTTAGAGCATTAAGAGTCTTTGGGGAAATCTGGAAAGAAGAGAATTACTGTCCAGCAGCTATCAGTGCATGACCCTCCTCAGTGAGAGCAGGGTGATCATGTGCTGATAAGTTGGAGGGACCTGTTCTATTCACGTGTACTGGTTTTGTTTGATTTAGCTTCGCCATACAGGCTACAAAGACTCTCCTTCTCAGAACATTGTGCTGGCAGGAATTCAACATCATGGAAAAGAATAAAGGATGGACCCTCTTGGAAGGAAAAGATGGCCATCTTCAGGGAATATCTCTCCTTGCCAAGTAAGGCTTCCTTGCCATGTACACCTGCTCTAAATCAGCATTGATTTAGGTACTTTTCTCCCTTTTAGTTAAAACAGCAACCTAAGTTGGATAACATCACAGGTTAGGGAAATACCCACTATGCCAGGCAAATATTTTAGAGGTCCTGACAGTACTATACCCTCCTGTGCACCTGAAGCTGGGCAAAATCCTCAGAGGACCCCTAGCCCTGGGAATAATGCAATCTGGATAGGAGCATTTATTTCCACCACCCCCCCCCCCGTTTTTTTGGATTTTAATTTTGAGTAATCTCTACGCCCTCCATGGGGCTCAAACTTAAAACTTAAGATCAAGAGTCATACTCTCCACTGACTGAGCCAGCCAGGCACCCCAAGAATAGGAGCATTTCTAAGAGGTGTCCTATTGGGTGTTCTGTTTTGCAGTGCATTGCTGGAAAGAAATCACCTCTTTGCAAATAAGATCATGTACTTGTTGGTCCCTCTTCTTAACCGAGGGAATGATAAACATAAACTCACATCTGCAGGATTTTTCGTGGAGGTAAGATTCGTTAGAAGCTGAATTCAGGAAGCCTGTAAAGCAGCACTGCCTGCCTTCCTGGGCCCCATCCAACTTCATGGCAGGCTGGGATCCATAACAGACATGGGACAGAAATAGTTTCAGGTTCAAGCCTACTGAAATACTTCTTGTCTTATGTACCTACAGTGTAAGCATCACCCTGTAATATAGTACAGGTTTCAAAGGAAAATGTGTATTTTGGAGTTGGTGGGAAGGTGGTTCCCCTCCTGAAAAAGGGCTTAAAGGTAACTTCTACAGGGGTGCCTGGATGGATCTGTCTGTTAAGCGTCCAACTTTGGCTCAGGTAATGATCTCACAGTTTGTGAGTTCAAACCCCACGTCAGGCTCTGTGCTGACAGCTCAGAGCCTGGAGTCTGTGTAAGATTCTGTGTCTCCCTCTCTCTCTGCCCCTCCTCTGCTCACACTCTGTCTTTCTCTCTCAAAAATAAATAAACATTAAATTTTTTTTTTAAAAAAGGTAAATCCTTTGGCTTATTTCTGGATTCTTTCAGCTTCTCCAGAGTCCAGTGGCTAGGAGACTGCCCAGCATATACTCTATTGCCCGCTTGAAAGACTGGCTACATCATGGAAATAATGTCTTCAAAACTCTTGCCCTAAAGGGACTGCACTATCTTACCAGACACCAGGAGATGGTAGGAGGGGCCCTGAGAGTACTGATTTATAAGTCACAAATCAAGCATACCCTAGAAAGACACCCAAGAAACTGGTAACAGCTGAGAAGGAAATTGGGTAGCTGGGAATAGGATCGAGTGGGAATGCATCCCTTTGAACCATTTAAATCTTATGCCTAGGAAATATGTAAGTACTGACTATAAAGTATTTCATGAAATTATAAGAACTAAATAAAAAGTCCAAGTCACATATATTCATAAAATTTGAAACCTACAATTTGTGTAAGGAGGTACCCTCACTATCATCACAGCCTGGGTGACATTCAGGTGTCCTTTTATGTCTTGAACCATGTTGCTCTAAGGAATAAATTGGATATGCCATGGTATCTATCCCAAGATGTGTATCATCTAAATAAAGATCACTGACATTCATGTTGAAAGAGAGCTCATTTTCTGCAGGGCTAGCTAGAAACTAGGCCTGGGTCAGAAAGGAAAATTAATTCCGGGCCTTCGACTTTGTCATTTGAGTTCCATTTCTTTTAAATATTTAAATATGTGTGTATGTCTGACACAAGAATGACAGATATTAGCATGTTAATTGTTAATACTTTTTACATGTATGTCTTACACTTTGAAACTCTGAGATTGCTTCATTTTGGGAGTTTCAGAAGAACAGAATCCCAATTCAGAATGGGAAGGATGCTTAAAGGTCCTCAGTCAATTTCTGCTTGAATTCCGGCAAGGAATCTTTCTGCTCTGGATACATTCCATGTTGGAGAACTCACTATGAGTTGAGCTAGCCATTCCATTTTCTCTCTCTATAAGCAATTCCTTACATTAATCCTAAGTCTCTGTTATTGGACCATCTCCCTCTTGGTTCCATTTTTTCCCTATGAGGCAACTTACAACAGCTCTGCTCCATTCTCTATCAGCCCTGCCAATACTGAGAGGGCAATCATGCCCTCTTTACTTCTCTATTCTTAATTAGCCAGCCCTACCAAAAATTCAACAAGCACCAGGTACTGAGTTAAGCTGGGGAGCCCTACTTTGGTAACAGATGAAGTGCTATCAGGAGAGGTGATGGTGCACTCCCTTTGGGCACACAGAGGGAAGGCATCAAGAGCCTGTTGCCATGCATCTTAGACCTCTTATGTGAAACCGACGAGAAGATTGTTTTGTTGGCCATCCAGATACTCCTGCAACTCGTCGAGACAATGGATTTCACTACCCTGACTGCCATGATGAAGACCCTGTTCTCCCTATTTGGTGATGTAAGACAATGAGAGAGGAGAGACTTTCCTAGAGGAGGGTAATTGGCATAACAGCAAATAGAAATTGGGATCCTTCCAGGTAACCTGTGATGTTAGCAGGACTGGTGTTACTGTTTTCTCAGATTAAAAAACAAAAACAAAAACGAAAAACAGATGTAGAGACTTGCCAAGGAGAGTCTCTACAGAGATGTAGAGACTTACCCTGATCATGGGGTGGGGAAGGAGTTTGTATAAGAAAAGATGTCTTTCAAGGAACAATCAGGATGGGTCAAGGTGGTGGACTATACATATGTCCCCATCCCAAATCCCAAAAGATTTTTGAAAAAAGAAATGCATGGAGCACAATGAACCATGTCCTTGGAAGAGTCAAATATGCCAAGGTTGGGTTTTTGAATTTCAGCAAAACATTGTGTGAGTAGTTAATACTAGTATCAGGCACAAACTGTGCTGACTACATTTCTCATATGCAGAGTGAGAGAACAATCAGTAGTACAAAGCATCAGGTCTTGCTAACTTTACCTATATTTGGCTTCTTGCCCTCAGCGACCTACAGCTAAATAGCCTCATGTTAGGACTGGGTTTTCAACTGACCTAGTCCTTGCAAGTTAAGCATGAACACTTTCGATGAGTTGCTTCCCTTTGGATACTTTATAGGTGAGACCTGATGTTCATCGTTTCTCCATGACCCTCTTTGGAGCCTCCATAAAGTCTGTGAAATACACAGATAAGAAGGGTATAGAGAATCAAGTCCTGGACAGCTTGGTCCCACTACTTCTGTATTCTCAAGATGAAAATGATGCAGTAGCTGAGGTAACACCTCTGTCAAACTTCTTTCAGCCCTGAATAACTTCCAATCCAGAGCCAAATACGCAAATAAGCTTTTATAGCTTTGAGGGCAGGGACTTTGCCGTGCCATCTTTATTCACCATTTCCTCTAGCACAGACTACCTTTCAATTATTTTGCCTAAGTGAATTATGTAAAAAATCTTACTCCTTATTTCTGTATAGGAAATTATGGCCCTTTGTGGGTAAGAACAATAAATATACCTTGTTGTTACCCCACTCCAATATTTAGCCTAGCACAGAGGCCTAAATACCGTGCCCACTTCAACAAACTTTTTGTTGATGTCAATAACAATATCCCATTACCTTTCTTGTATTTAAGAACTGCCTCATGGCCTTTGGACAAATAGACTTGTGTTCAGGCTAAGTGAGAAATAGTAGCTCCTCTGACAATCTAAAGAAGGCTCTGCATCTCCTTAATCTTCCACAAGTTTCTGTCATAGAGTTGTGGGTGGGATGTCATCATCTTTGGTACTTTCCTCAGGAGCCTATCCATCCCAAGGTGCTAACTATGACGAGGTACTTTCCTCAGGAGCCTATCCATCCCAAGGTGCTAACTATGACGACCAATTACAGCAAACCAGAGAGGTGCACAAGGATTCTGGAAAAATGCTGAACTTGCCCTTATTTATGCTCCCCATTACAGAAATGAAAGCGGAATCAGAAACAAGATTTAAGATTATAGTGGGCCCTGGTGTCTTGACATGGGGGAAGTGTTATGGCCTCATAAACAGAAATATGAAATATTTCAGACCCCAATAAAGTATGGAGTAGAGCTTCCCAACCGAGTGATGGAGAAGTATGTCCTGTAGGGGTCATAGATATGTGGATGCGTTGATACCCATCCCACCCCAACCACACCCCTGTCAGCCCTTGGCAATCAGGCAAGGCATAGAGCAGCCGAGGCTCTGGGCTTATTTTCTTTCAAACCTTGAATGATCCCTAGCCTTGTCTTCAAGGCTAGAGAGGTGGAATCCAACATTAAACAGGTTGGGAGTCACTAACACAGAGAACATAATAAATACCCACATATCTACCACCCACTGTAAGAAATAAAATAGGAATAAATCACACGCCTATCCCCAAATGAATTCCCTCAACAACTATCCTCCTGAATTGTATTGTTACCAACTTCTGTGGTAATATGTTTTCATGTTTTAAAACTTTATATGTAGAGGGCGCCTGGGTGGCGCAGTCGGTTAAGCGTCCGACTTCAGCCAGGTCGCGATCTCGCAGTCTGTGAGTTCGAGCCCCGCGTCGGGCTCTGGGCTGATGGCTCAGAGCCTGGAGCCTGTTTCCGATTCTGTGTCTCCCTCTCTCTCTGCCCCTCCCCCGTTCATGCTCTGTCTCTCTCTGTCCCAAAAATAAATAAACGTTGAAAAAAAAAATTAAAAAAAAAAAAACTTTATATGTAGAAAAACACTTCGTATGTTGTATCATTTATAAATCTGTCAGCAAGCAACTTGCTCTTTTTTGCATATTTAGCATTATAAGACTTGCCCGCATGTGGGGCTCCCGCTTGTTTATTCTTCCTGCCGTACAGAATCCTCCATCTTGAGGATACCCTCACACTTCTCCCTCCTATGCTCGTACATCTACATCGCCTCCAGTTTTTCATTACTACAATGCTGCAATGAGCATTCTTTTATGTATTTCTTTGCATACCTGTGTGAGAGTTTCTTGAGGGAATAAACTCAGAAGTAGAATATCTGGGCATCTTTAACTTTACTAGATATTTACAAATAAACAGAGTAGCTGAACTAACTTGTATTCCTATCAGTCTCCAAAAGAATGGTCCAAATCTATTGGACGTGGGACAAAATACTTGCTTGGATACTCATCTGAGGTGGTGTGTGGTACATGGGAAGCATTCTGACAGCAGTGAATAGAGAAGAAGCCTACTTGCTAAATTCTGCTCAAGCATCTGGATCAGGAAGGGATCAGTGCCTTCCAGAAGTCATTCCAAGTCAGAGATTCCACAAGGTCTGGGAGAAGAGAAGCTATACTTCCCTGTATAAAGTGACAGGAGAATATCACAGGAGCAGCACGTGGGTGGAGGAGCCCTAGGTCTAGGAGTGGGGGAGTGGGAACTCCTGCCCAAATCCCTGCTCTGGGTATTACACCTGACAGCTCTCACTGTTGCCCTAGACCAGTGGCTTCTCCATCCTCCCCACAATTCTGCAGGCTTTATGAGTCCCCTATAAGGAACTGACTGGGGAAATTGAAGGAGGACAGGACTCTGGTTCCTTTCCATCCCTGCCCTCGCTTTAGCCAGGATAATTCTGAGTTTATCAGCTTTTCGTATTGGACGTCAGTATCAGTTTTATTTGAAGAAAAGTTAGGTCAGCTAAAAAAAGAAATATTTGAAAAATGCTGATCTCTGATAATCCTTTCCACAGGAAAGCAGGCAGGTCCTAACTATATGTGCCCAGTTCCTGAAGTGGAAGCTGCCCCAAGAAGTGTACTGCAAAGATCCCTGGTACATCAGGTGTGGCAAAGTTGGAAAAGTCTGCAAGTTCTTTGTACGTGAGCAATAATGGCTATGTTAGCTCTTTCATATGCTAGCATACTTATTTTTTCTGACGTAGTTTTAAAGGGAGGAACATGACATAAAGGAAATATTTCCCATCCCCTTTCACATCAGCAGCTGTTATCCATGAACCGTCTTGTTTTGGGAACCTATTTTTCTACAGTTTCCTCCCAACTGAGTCACAGATGCACTTTCTATTACCACCCTTTCTCATCAGAAAGACTCTCTTTTGAATTCCTGGGAGCCCCATTAACCTGGGTCAGAGGCTTATATAGGGTATAGGGCTGATAGTACATGCTCAAAAAACTGCTTATGGAGTGAATTGAAATGGAGTTATGTATTGCCTTTACAATGATCTCTAACCCTTTTCTTGGGTGTAGTGGATTATTTTACCCTCCATTAGAACATGTTTAGGGAGCCGCAAGCAAGGGTTGCTAGGCTATCATGGGCCATGCAGCATGCTTGGCAGCATGCCACTGACTCTGCTAGGACCCAGATGGCATCCTTTCTCCTTCCAGACTTAACTAAGGCTACTGGGGCCAATCTCAGGGGAAGGCTTGAGCCAGGGCAGTTTCAGGGGGCCTATCCATGGTTTTCTGGACATCTGACTCTAGAACTGCTGGGATCCTACTATGAAGACCCTAGGACTGACTATTCCCACAGGGATCTTCCATTTGTGTAACCTATTTAGGACCCAGTGGTGGGCTCCTCCGATCAGAGTTACAGGGCTAGGAAGCCTCACAGTGTCAGGCTTTCCACTGGGGATGATCTCTCTGACCTGTAGGCAAACTTACATCTGAGGCAGTGATAACAATATTTACAGCAGAAATTCCGATTATAGATTATCCATGTACCATCGTAAGATCTATAGGAATAGATTCTGATTGCCCTCCTCCTATCCCAAGCTGCCTATCCCTGTAGCAGACCCACTGAGAGGCACATTTATTCAGCCAGTAGGCACAACACATCCAATGTGCAACAGGCCATGGGGAACCCAGAAACATGCCAAAGATACAAACTTCCCAAGGGAGCTTGCTAGCTAGGAAGGGGGATAAAACTTCTGTGGGAAGTTAAATGGAAACTCAAGGTGGAAAATGACATGTGCCTAGAGAGGAGTACCTGCAAAAATGCTCAGAGCAGAGTAAGGTCAGGAAGGCAAGGGTGACGGGGGAAGAGCTGATAGGGAGGCAGAGCTCAAGACAGAGAAGACTTAGAAACAGAGAGGTGGAGATGGACTTAGAGGCATCACGGGCACAGTATGTGGCATGAGTGACTGTGAGCAAGGTGTATTCAGAGGATTTAACTTTGTCTAGGGGCTTGTTATTGTGGTGCTAAGCAACCACAATCACTATTTCAAGCACTATGCTATATGTGTCCGATGTCTGACATAGTCCCTGACTCTGGAAACTATAGTGAGGCTGACAAAAATAGTCGTGCGTTTCACTCCTTTCTACTCTTACTTTTTTCCCCACTTAGGGAAAAAAATGCAAGGGGAAAGTTAACCTCGTAGCCCAAACATTGATGTTCTCCAAGAATGCAAAGCTTCCTATCAGAAGAGCAGCAGTCTTATTTGCAGGTATAAATAATCTTTGCATTTCTACAGTCACGTTACCCTATATTCTCCCAAACTGTGTTGTTGAGTATCCTCATTCTTTATGAAGATAACTTCAAAAATACTTTTTTTGAAGAAAGGGGCTGTTGTCTTTAGGTAACTTTCAGGCACTTGGAAGTCAAAGTTTTAGAATCTAATTATCAAAAGGCCAGTTCTGCCAACTGCTTAGAGCCAGAGCCAGACCACAGACTCACTGACTTTATCCTACATTTAGGGCTCTTATTGAAGTACGTGGATCACAGTGAGCTCAGGATGAAAGGCACTGACTGGATAGAGAAAGGTGAGTGACAACACACTTGGGTTTGGTTTGGGACATCTCACATTTTGAAAGGGATCTGAGGCAGTGACAATGGGCAGGCTCTTTGACAGAATTTAGACCCTGGGAACCAGAGAGCCTGACTTTTGCAGTAAGCAAGCCCTTGGTGACTTCAAGTGAATGATGGTCTCATCCCAATCCAACTACCCAATTAGGAAAGGACATGACCCTATTTGTCTGGAAGCCAGCTTTGATGAGTGTCTCAGGGACAGTTTCTGAATTTTTTCGGGAAATAAGACATTACCTAGAAATACTATCTTAGTAAATTATGATGATACCTCACAAGCACCACAGAAATGGCTGTAGCACTACTTTCCATAAGCAGTTGTCCTGTGAGAAGGTAAAACTTGGTAATACAGATGTTTTATAATCATATAAGGCAACCATAACATAAATGGCTTTCTGAATTGTCAGTGAGTGGAAATTTTCTATAACTGTACAGTTTGGAGGATTTAGCACTCAGAGAACTACTTATTCCCATTTAAGAAGTAGTCCTACAATTAGAAATGCCATGAAATGCTAAGCCTCACACCCAAAAGTATGTACTAAGAGAACCAAATTAAAATCCTGGGGGTACCTGGCTGGCTCAGTCGGTAGAGCATGAGACTCTTGATCTCAGAGTTGTGAGTGCGAGCCCCATGTTGGGTGTAGAGATTACTCAAAATATTTTTAAAAAATAAAATAAAATCCTGAACAATTCACTGCTTTTAAAATAAGAATATACAACTGGTAAAATAGCCAGAAGCTGGACCTTATTTAAGAAAGATTATGAGAGGGGCACATGGCTGACTCTGTGAGTAGAGTGTGCAACTCTTGATCTTAGGGTTGTAGTTTCAAGCCCCATGTTGGGTGTAGAGACTACTTAAAAATAAAATCTTAGAAAAAAATTATGAGAGGGGCTCCTGGCTGACTCAGTCAGTAGAGCATGCAACTCTTAGTCTTGGGATTATGAGTTTGAGCCCCACATCGGGGGTAGAGTTCATTTCAAAGTAATTAATTAAATTTTTTTTAAAAGATGATTTGGTGCTCACTTTGGCAGCACATATACTAAAAAAAAGATAATTTGTATAAAAAAATTATGAGAAATGTTAACCAGATTTGTTGTAGTGATCATTTTACAAAATATACAAATATCAAATCATTATGTTGTACACCTGAAACCAATATATAATGTATGTCAATTATACCTCAACAATAACAAAAAAAGCAAAAGAGCTTTAAAAAAAATGGAAGATCATGCCACTTTTCTAAATTCTTCTATCTTCTCACAGCTATCAGAAGCAAGAAAAAAAAAAGTAAAAGTAAAATAGATTCTTTTATTCTATGAGGTAGGCCTGTGCCTGGTTGATTCTGTTCAATTAAAAAGAAATTATTTTCTTTTTTTAACTTTTTTAAATGTTTTTATTTTTGAGAGAGAGACAGAGTGAGTGGGGGAGTGGCAGAGAGAGAGGGAAACACAGAATCCGAAGCAGGCTCCAGGCTCCGAGCTGTCAGCACAGAGCCTGACATGGGGCCCGAACTCACAAGCTATGAAATCATGACCTGAGCTGAAGCTAGACGCCCAACTGACCGAGCCACCCAGGTGCCCCAGAAGGAAATTATTTTCTAATCTAACACAAGGGGAGCAAAAGTTCCTTTTTCATTCTAAAGTCATTTATGTATAGGATCTATATATGAACCTTATGAAATTGCCAATCTGTAGGGCGAAATCAAGTCAAATAACATTCTCATGTGGTTCAATCTAATGGAATAATCCCACCCTCTTCCTTCCCTAACAGTGCCTGATCTGTCTTAGAATAGGGTGTTCCAGCACTCCTGAACAAATTTATGTCATTTACTGTAGGTAATTTTTAAGCTAAATTTAAACAGAAAAATAACAAAATTTTAAATGTGAATTTAAACTGACTTCATGACAAAATAAAGTTCCATTCCTTTAGATTCTAGAATTGATGTGTACTCCTTCATGTATTCTGTGAAACAGATCTTAATGCAAGAACTGAAAGAAATTAAAAATAGTTAAGTATTCCCTTTTGGAAATAAACATGAGTTTAAAGGCTAAAATGCTACTGAAGAAATAAAAAGCTGCAAACTGTGAAGAGGTCTTGAGCATTTTTGAGACCTTGGAGAACTGGAAATTAAAAAGAGAGCTTTATCTAGGGGGCCTGGCTGATTCCATTAGAAGAGCATGCAACTCTTCATCTCAGGGTTGTGAGTTTAAGCCCCAGGTTGGGTGCAGAGATTTATTTATTTTAAATAAATAAAACTTAAAAAGAGAGAGAGAGAGCGCCTTATCTAACTAAATATGATACCAAAGACAGATCCATAAAGTAAAAGAATGATAGATTTATCTATATAAAAATTTTATTTCTTTTAAAAATTTATTTTGAGAGAGAGAGAGGGGCAGAGAGAGAGGGGGAGAGGAAGAATCCCAAGCAGGTCTGTGCTGTCAGCACAGAGCCTGATAGGGCTCTATCCCACAAACCATTAGATCATGACCTGAGCTGAAATCAGGATTTGGATGCTTAACCAAACAATAACTTTAAACCAAACAATAACTTAGGAAATATATTTGTATTTGTATTTTTTTAGTAATCTCTACACCCAGTATAGGGCTCGAACCCACGATCCCAAGATCAGGAGTTGCCTGTTCTACCGACTGAGGCAGCCAGGCACCCCAACAAATTCATACATCTCAAAAGACAAGTGGCAAACAATATGAATAAGCAGTCTATAGAGGGCAAAATCAAGTCTATAGAGGATAAATGGCCAGTAAATATATGAAAAATATTCATTATTCCTAGTAATCAAAAGTTTGAAAACAAAACAATGATGAGATGCCAAATGACTTTTTCTGCCAAAATGGCAAAGGTTACTAATTAATAGTCACCATAAATGTGTTAAGGGAAAACTGACATTATTGTACACTGCACTGGTATGAGCATAGATAGATATACCTTTTTTATATTTAAGTTCGGCAATATGTATCAAACCCTTTAAATAAATATATACTTTGACTTATCAATCTCACTTCTAGGAATTTAACCTATGAAAATCAGAGGGGTGCCTGGGTGGCGCAGTTGGCTGAATGTTCAACTCTTGATTTCGGCTCAGGTCATGATCCCAGGATGTGGGATCAAGTTCCACATCCAGCTCCATGTTCCATGCTGAGTGTGGAACCTGCTTGATTCTCTCTCTCTCCCTCTCAAAAAAAAAAAAAAAAATCAGCAGAAGGGTACCTGGGTGGCTCAGTCAGCTGAGCGTCTGACTCTTGGTTTCGGCTCAGGTCATGATCCCAGGGCCGTGGAATTAGACCCACATTAGGCTCCACACTGAGCGTGGAGCCTGCTTAAGATTCTATCTCCCTCTGCCCCTGTTCCCCACTCACACTTGGTCTCTTTCTCTCTCTAAAAATAAAAATACCCAAAAATAATAAATAAATAAATAAATAAATAAATAAATAAATAAATAAAATAGCAAACATGGAAAACATCCAAGATTAGAAATACTGAGAAATTGCTTTCATAAAGCATGGCATATCCATATTATAGAATCCCACGAAGCCATGAAAAAATTTTTAAAAATTTTTTTTATCAAGTAATCTCCATGCCCAACATGGGGGTTCGAACTCATGATCCCAAGATGAAGATTCACATGCTCTACTGACTGAGCCAGCCAGGTACCCCAAAGCCATGACAATATCATAGAAAAAAAATTTAATGACTTTGATAAGCGATGATGCAATATAAAATAAAACAAGCAATTATTAGATAATCTGCATGACCTGGTTTAATTTTAACAAAAAAGCACATGTATGTAACTGAATAGAAAAAACAGAAATATAACTATTTCTCTGGTGGTGGAATTATGGATAACTGATTTTCTTCCAGTGCTTACATGTATTATCCAAATTTTCTAGGCAATGAACATGTATTTATTTTATACTAAGAAAACAAAAGGTAAAGATTTTAAAAAAATAAAGTACACTTAAAAGAAAATAATGATTTAAGAGTAATCTCTAGTACCAACACAGGAATTTAGAAATTAGCAGTTTTAGACATGGCCTGACAGATGATTTGACTTCAGGTGGACTACTTGGCATTGTGGCTATTGTAAAGGAGTAAACTATTTGGAAACTCAAAAATGAATGCTTTGTAGGTCACAATTGGAATTGATCTACAAATGTGTAATTTTCAGACAGATTCTTAGAAATAGTCCTTTATCTCACCTACTGTAGGCTTGTTGGCTGTTTGGTGTCTGGATCAGTGATCATTTCCATAGATATTCACCTCCCACCTGTGTTTTCTGGCCACATAGATCTGAGAGATCTGCTGTGTGACCCTGAGCCCTCTCTGCGCATCATCGCCTCTCAGGCTCTCTTCCAAGTCCGGGAGGTAGGGACTGAACAAGACCCCAGGCAGACTGTTTGCGGCTTGAGGAAGCTCATGGGCTGTCTTTCTACTTAGAAATGCAAGGCAAGTAACATCAGGTAAAAACTAATCCTTTCAGAAACCATAGAAGCAATCATGCCCCATTTTTTTTTTCAGACTGAAAATAATGCCAGCCCGAAGTTACCTCCTGCCATTTAATTACCTCAGAACATATTTTTTGCTGTCAAAATCTTTAAGGAAATAGAATATATGAGGGAGGGAAGCTCTTGGTGTAAATTTGCAGAAATCATGAAATTCTATGGAGCTTTTGAGGCATGCCAGAACTTCCATAAAGTTCCAGTCTTGATAAACAGGTCTAGCACAGCTTCAAAAGAGATTCTAAATAAATGTTAATATAGCAATTTTAGGGGGCGCCTGGGTGGCGCAGTCGGTTAAGCGGCCGACTTCGGCTCAGGTCATGATTTCGCAGTCTGTGAGTTTGAGCCCCGCGTCAGGCTCTGTGCTGACAGCTCAGAGCCTGGAGCCTGTTTCAGATTCTGTGTCTCCCTATCTCTGACCCTCCCCCGTTCATGCTCTGTCTCTCTCTGTCTCAAAAATAAATAAACGTTAAAAAAAATTTAAAAATATATATATAGCAATTTTAGGATGATTGGGTCTTCTGTCAAAGCCCAGTCTACTTGTCAACAATCTTAAGAATAAATTAACAACCAATTCTTATAGTTTGATATTATTGGTGTATGTTTATGAAATCCCTGTGGCCTTTCTACTTCCTTTCTCTTTCCTTAAAAACCTTCAAGCAAGAAAAAATTTCTGAAGTGGCATAATACTAAATCTACCCCAATTATGCAAGATTTCCACTCTTTCCCTCCCCTTTTCATTTTCCTGATTCCCTCTCCTACAACTACTGTCAGATCCTCAAATGGCTCTAGGATGGGAACTATTATTTGTTGAGCACCCACTGTATGCTTTAAGCATAGAGAACATTTTCTTACAAGCAGAAGTTTCCCAAGAAAGAGGTTAGTTTGTGTTGGGTGAATACTTTGATAAGCTGCATATAGAAGGGTGGGAACCCCCAAGAGGCATACCAGATTAAGTAGAAATTGATCTAATTCCCAGGCTTTTGTCTGGTTGAGGAACATAAGTGGAGAGCCACAGGTGAACTCTCTAGGGCAATGGAGAGGCCTCTGGGAGGTAGTGACATGGAGTGACATGTAAGAGGTTGAAAGAAGCCTTTCTCTTCACTCATATATATGCCAGAAGGAAAAGGGGCAACTGGCATGTGAAAAAGAGACACACCCAATGGTGAATTGCATTAGGTTTTTGTTGTAAAGCAAGCAACGTGAATCTTACCACCCTGTCCCCTCGATTTTCACCTTTCACCCCCAGCCCTCTGCCAATACATCTTTACAAACAAATTTCTTTATGATTCATGGTGAGTTGGGTTTGTTTTCAGGGTTGTGGCATGTCGAGTGTGACTTCAAAAGGATCCCTGGCCAAGAGAGGTCTTCATATTTGGGACTAGCAGTCAGGAGTTTTGAGCTAATTGCAGGCCAGGGCTATCTGCTGAATTAAATCTTCACCCTTGAGCAGAGCCAAGAGGACACCTTGAAGCTAGCTGCTGGATGCTAAACTTGAGTGCACTGAGCACAGTTGAGTTAAACATGTCTCTTGCTGCTCTCTCCTTGGTCTCACTCCATTAAACCACTTTTCACTCTCTGCTTTTGAACTGTCCATTTTGTGGATTATCCAGTGAAAATGACTAACACTCATTAAGTGTTTACAATGATCCAGATTCCTAAGTACATTATATGATTAATTCTTTAAATCCTTATAACCACTCCATATATTATTCTCTCCGTTTTACAGATGGGGAAGCTGAGGAACAGAATTTGAAAAAGTGACTTGCCCGAAGTCACATAACCAGTAAATGCCAGAATTCAAACTCAAGTAGTCTTGCTCCAAAAGCCACATCCTTGGCTAGTCTCCTCCGCTCTGCTCTTTTCTCTTTTTATTTATTTATTTTGGGGCGTGAGGGGCAGAGAGAGAGGGAAAAAGGGAATCCCAAGCAATCTCCATGCTGTCAGCACAGAGCCTGACATGAGGCTCAATCCCACAAACCATTAGATTATGACCTGAGCCAAAATCAAGAGTCAGACACTTAACCGACTGAGTCATCCAGTCACCCCTGCTCTGCGCTGTTCTAATCTGCTCTGTCCCTCTAATGTCAATAAATGCAGATCCACTCTACAATTAAATCCCAGTTGTTAAACTCATACCCCAAATTAAAAAATGCTGTAAAATGATATCGAGCTTCAAATAATAAAAATAAAGTTAGCATATCTTATTTAATAGGATACTATGTACATTGTACACTGTAGAGGAGTGTACTTAGACAAAAGCTCGTGGTTATTCTTGAGGAATATTGTTTGAGTCCCTGGTTTGACCTCATATGCCACCCTGTCTCACAGCAGTGAAGACATATCTCTTCACTCATATTTATGCCAGAGTCCATTTCCCTCCAGGAAGATTTTTATTTTCTGAGTAATACTACCAACAGGGAGGGGCAAGTACAATAATACTTGTTTCATTGTGTTAAAATTCACAGAGAGAAGCATCCATTAAGAAGCAGAGGTCGGGGGCACCTGGCTGGGCCTGTCGGTGGAACATATGACTCTTGATCTCAGGGTCGTGAGTTCAAGCCCCACGTTGGGCAGAGAGATTTCTTTAAAAAAAAAAAAAAAAAGCAGAGGTCTGATTTTTTTACTGACTACCTCCGCAGTTTGGGAAAGGCTGAAGAAGTATTTAATAGTGATTGTATTAACAAATTCAAATATCCAAATATTCTAAATATCTCCATTATTTTTATACAAGGTTCTTCTCAAACATAGTTTTGTGTTTTCATGGAATTTTTTAAATATATAAAACAAAAATTTCTGGACATTTAATTTTGTTATAATATGTTAAAAATTCAGTATAAGTCAATAAGATTTCAGTTTTATCTTCATCATATACTATTAAAAGGTATTGCTCATTATCTATTGCTGGCCTAGCCATGTCTTTATTATTTTAGATTCTTACTTTTTTACTCTTAGTATTGCTTTTCTTCCTTATACTGAGATACATATTTTATTAAAAATTATTATTTTGGGGGGCACCTGGGTGGCTCAGTTGGTTAAGCGTCTGACTTCGGCTCAGGTCATGATCTCATAGTTTGTGAGTTTGAGCCCCGTATCAGGCTCTGTGCTGACAGCTCAGAGCCTGGAGCCTGCTTCTGATTCTGTGTCTCATTCTCTCTCTGCTCCTCCCCCACTTGTGCTCTGTCTCTCAAAAATAAATAAAATGTAAAAAAAAAAATTATTTTTTCTTATTGAAAGATTAAACTATCATATAAGTAAGAGATGGGCTTAGGGAATGAGACCATCTCCTAGACATCAACTCTGCCAAGTAAACTTGCACTGGGTAAAATTGTAAAATCTCTCTCTCCTTCCAGCTTCCCCCTCCTTCCTGGCTCGAAGGTCCTTTTTCTATCTCTCCCTCTCAGGAAGGGATCTAATGAACAGGCTGTTATGCGAAAATGATTAATAATGCAAGTTTTAATGAGCCTAACTCTTCCAGGGATGTTTGCTTTTTTTTTTAATTTTTAATTTTAGAGAGAGAGAAAGGATGCAAGTGGGGGTGGGGCAGAGGGAGAGAGAGGAAAAAGAGAGAATTTTAAGCGGGCTCCACGCTCATTGTAGAGCCCGACGCAGTGCTTGATCCCACAACCCTGGGATCGTGACCTGAACTGAAATCAAGAGTTGGAGGCTCAGTGGACTGAGCCACCCAGGCACCCCCAGGGATGCTTGCTTTTTAATAAGGTAGATCTCTAAGCCAAAGGCATGAACCTTTAATTGAGAAATGTTAGGCATTACTAAGCAGGATGCAGAGGAGGTATTTGGAAATGAGTTTGAAGGTAAGGGTGGGATATAGAGATTTTCCTGTCATCCCTGAAACCACATCATATCAGCTGCTTTCCCTACATCTTCAAACCCTTGTCAGAACACAGCAGAGGAAAAGCTTTAGAAAGGATAATTAACAACTGCTTTCTGTTACAGAAAACACAGAGGGAAGTGATGGATTTTATTCTTCCTGAACAACAGTGATGACTTCCCACCACAAAGAATGACTGAGTGCCAGTTGTTGAATGATTCAGTGATGTCTCTTTCTCTCACCCTGTAGAGTTTATAGTCTGAAGTCCAAGGGAGACAGCACTGGTTTAAAGTGGTTCCTATGGATACCAAAGAATCTTTATGAGGGACCTGTCACTCCAACCCTCCCCCCTTTTCTTTTGACAGAGGTGGTGGTATGAATACAGCAAGGGACATTTTTAAAGGGAGCAGGGATATGGGAAGAGGTTAGGAAGGAGATGGAGCTGAGATTCTAGAAAGGATGCTTATGTGAATTAGATTAAAAGGTGGAAGGTTGAGACAGTATAGAAGATACATCAAACATAGAGTCCAGCTTTTATGACCCCCCAGACACTAGTTTTCAGTGAAATCTTGCCCCAGACTGGTCAGAAGACCACAGGTAGAGAATCTGTCTCTCCAGACACTCAAATATTTATGAGGTCATGGTTCTTATGCCATACTAGGCTTTATCTCCCAAACCTTTGTCTTTCAACCACCCACCAACCAGAGTAAACCTACTAAATCCTGAGTTAAACTCTTGTGTGCATCAGGTAATCTTAGGAAATCACTTTTGTGGCAAAAAGGGCAGGACACTAAAAAGGATAAGAATTTGTAGGCAGTTCAGGGCGCCTGAGTGGCTCAGTTGGTTGGGCATCCAACTTCCACACAGGTCATGATCTCACAGCTTGTGGGTTTGAGCCCTGTGTTGGGCTCTGTGCTGACGGCTCAGGGCCTGGAGCCTGCTTCAGATTCTGTGTCTCCCTCTCGCTGCCCTTCTCTCTCTCTCTCTCTCTCTCTCTCTCTCTCTCTCTCTCTCTCACTCTCTGTCTCAAAAATAAATACACATTAAAAAAAATTTTTTTAAGAATTTGTAGGTAGTTCAAATCAAGTATTCTGACCTTAAAATTAAAGAAATTGATTTTTTCAGGAAAGACCTCAAGCTTTTCCCCTGCAAGAGCTTTGGTGATTTCTAAGGAGTTTTGGATTATATTACAACCCAGATTATCATTTCAGTTCAAGACCCCACAGAATTATACAGTTTGGCCAGTCAATCCCACCACATTTTAGTAGTTTCATATGAAAAAATTTTTTTCAAATAGGCCAAACACATTTCCATAACTTCCTTTGTGGTATCCTGTTTTAGAGCTTTAAATAATCTTGTCGGAAATTTTTTCTTTTTCAGATTTCAAACCCAAAAGTCTTTTGCAAAACTTTTTTCAGCAACTGAATTATTAAAATAATTGAAAATGGAACTTGGGGCACCTGGGTGGCTCAATTGGTTGAGCGGCCGACTTCGGCTCAGGTCATGATCTCACGGTTTGTGAGTTCGAGCCCCGCATCAGGTTCTGTGCTGACAGCTCAGAGCCTGGACCCTGCTTCTGATTCTGTGTCTCCCTCTCTCTCTGCCCCTCCCCTACTCATGTTCTGTCTCTCTCTGTCTCAGGAATAAATAAACATTAAAAAAAATGTTTAAAAAAAAGAAAATGGAACTTAAAAAGTTTTAAAGGGGTCTTCTAATTCAGACCTTCAGAACCTCAGACCTTTTTACTACTTAACAATGAATTGTTATAGCATTCTGGTTGTTATAAGAACCTTTTAAGATGTTTGAAATATTAATATCATAACACTACCCAGGCCTCATCACTGCCAAAAGTGAAATAAAAACATGAAATAGACATTAGTTAAGTGGTCTTATATTGAAAAATCAGTGACTAAATCTGAAAATAATCTCAAGATATTCATCTGTGCATCTGATTCCTTATGTAAAAACCCTGTGCCTCAATACTTTTCTAATCAAAATATTAAATCAGGATTTATTTGAAATTAAAATACAGTATGTAAAGAGAGAAGTTCAGAAAACATTTTTTTCTTGACTCATGATAGATTTATTAAAGTGGTAATGCATATATATACGTATATATATATATATTCAATATTCAAAAGTTACAGAATATTCCTAGCCATCCATTTCACCTCCCCAGAGGTACCATGTTATCAATTTCTTATATCTCCAAGACATAATTATGCATTTATGAGTAGATATGTGTATTCTCTTCCCTGCTTTTTTCACAAATCAATTTTATTTATTTATTTGTTTGTTTATTTATTTATGTAGGCTCCATGCCCCACATGGGGCTTGAACTCACGACCCTGACATCAAGAGTCACATGCTCTACCAACTGAGCCAGCAGGTGTCCCTTTTTTCACAAATTATAGTATTCTATACATATTTTTCTGCACCTTGCACTTTCTCTCCTTAATATCTTTGAGATTTTTCTATACTACTCCAAAAAGAGTTTCCTCATTCTTTATTCCTGGCCAGTATTTATTACATTAATGGACACTTAGGTAATTTACAATTTTTTTTTGAGAGAGCACTAGTAGAGGGCAGGGGTACAGAAAGAGAAAGGATCTTAAGTAGGCTCCATGCTCAGCATGGAGCCCAGTGCAGGGCTCAATCCCACCACCCTGGGATCATGACCCGAGCTGAAGCCAAGAGTTAGATGCTCAGCTGTCACCAGGTGCCCTGAGAAATTCCAATCTTTAGAACAAACAATACTGTAGTGAGTAACTCCAGACATATGTATTTCACATATGGTCAAGTGTGTCTTTAGAAGAAAATCCTAAAAGTGCAATCACCAGGTCAAAGGATATGTTATTTGATATTAAAATATTGCCAAATGACTTCCATGGAGGTAATAACAGTTACCCCCCAGTGATGTAAGAGCATGCTTTTCTCCCTACATCCTTGCCTGCACAATGTGATATTCATTCTACAGATATTTATTGAATTCTTGCTATGGCCCAGGCACTATTCTAGGTAATTAGGAAATATCAATGAATAAAATAAACCAAAATCCCTAGTGGGGTTTGTATTCTACCAGAAGAGAAAAAGAATATAATGTATCATAATATATAGTATAAATAAATATAAAATCATATAGTATCTTAGAAGCTGGAATATGTTCTTGGAAAACGATCAGGGTATGAGGAATCAGTAGTGTGGTGGTTGTGGGGACCAGGGGGTATAATTTTAAATAAAATGGTTAATAGTAGGCTTCATTGAGGTGATATTTGAGCAAAGACTTGAAGGAAGTGAGGGAGTTGATTATGCAGACCTGGGGAAAGAATATTAGCAGCAGAGGAAATAGACATTTCAAAAGCCATAACGTGGGACACCTGGCTGCCTTAGTCAGTGGATGGAGCATGTGACTCTTGATCTCAGGGTTGTGAATTTGAGCCCCGTGTTGGGCATAGAGATTACTTATGTAAGTAAATCCTTAAAACACAATTTTTAAAAAGTCATAAGGCATTAGGGTTGCCTAGGTATTCTAGGAACCGTAAGACCAGGATGACTAGGGTGGGATAAAAAAGGAGAGAAGCAAATGAAGGCAGAGGGAAATAAAGTTATATAAGGGACTAGATCCAGATTCCTAGTGACTTGTAAGCTGTGACAAAGAGTTTGACTTAACTCTGAAATGAGGAGTCACTGAAGCTTTCCAAACTTTTGGATTTTTGACAACTGAATAGATTTTAAAAAAATGTTTTTTGGGGGGGCGCCTGGGTGGCTCAGTCAGTTAAGCGTCCAACTTTGGCTCAGGTCATGATCTCACAGCTCATGAGTTCGAGCCCCATGTTGGGCTCTGTGCTGACAGCTCAGAGCCTGGAGCCTGCTTCAGAATCTGCCTCCCTCTCTCTCTGCCCCTCCCCCACTCATGCTCTGTCTCTTTCTCAAAAATAAACGTTAAAACATTTTAAAAAAATGTTTTTCAGTGGTGTAAGTCTGTGTTTTTTTATTAGGTTGAGCACCTTTTGATGTCTTAAAGCTGTTATTTCCTTTTCTAAGTATTCAAATCCTTTTCTCATTTTGAGGATGTTAAGTCTTTTTCATGTTGATTCATAGGAACTTTTATATATTGATGAAATTAGTCTTTGGTCTGTTACTTTGTTACAAATTCAGTTAATATCTGCAATGGTCTAACCACATGAGTTTCACTTTTGTCTGTTGCATTTCAAATTTTAGGACCATAGAAGTAACAGTGTGATTGTACATGGAAATTAATTCATGATTCTCTATTCCTGCATCTTATTTTTTAAATCAAATATACAGAGAAAAATAGTTTCTGAAATGAACAAAATGCTTAGAAGTCCTTAGGTGCATTTTTAAAAAATGTTTATTTATTTTTAGAGAGAGAGAAAGGGGTGGGGTGGGGAGGAGCAGACAGAGAGGGAGAGAGAGAGAATCCCAAGCAGGCTCCACACTATGATGTTTAGCCAACAGAGACACCCAGGCACCCCTTAGGTGCATTGTTTTAATTAACAGAGCTAATCAATAAAAGCAGGTAATAAAAAAAGTATCTTAAGTATCATAGCAAACATACATGACAGTCTATCTCCTTTATAGCATACATTTTATTTATTAGGTTATTTTTTGGAATAAGTACAAAGTTCGAAGGATACTGAAGATACACAGTAAAAGGCAAATTTCCTTATTTTTATCTCACCATTATTGAATTTCTCTTTCCTTAAGCACTACAGTTCTTATATTTTTCAGTTTCTTATACATCCTTCCAGAGACATCTTATATGGATGTGTGGGTACATATAATCTTCAGTCTGTTTGCTCTAAGTAGACCCATTCCTAATCTCAATTATTCAATGTAAATTCATGCATTTAAGAATTAACTATATTGACGGGGCTAACGTTTTAAGATGTGGAAGTGAAGATTAGCAGGTGTTTCTGGTGCAGTAGGAAAATAGTAAAGGAAATAGTAAGTTATAATGTTATTTGTATGGAAGTTTCACATATTTTTTCCCTTGCATTAGTTGTATAATTTAGACATTATTGTTATTGCCATTTTACAGATGAGGAAACAGGCTCAGAGAGGTTAAAGAACTTGCCAGAGAGCACAGAATCAGTAAGTAGCATTACTAGGACTTAAACTCAAGTCTCTTGATTCTAATTCTCTGTACTTTCTTTGGTAGCTCCATAGGGAACAGCCTTAGCTATTTCAAAGTTTCTCTAAACTGAATGAGGAAATTGAAATGAGGCAAGAAGCAACAGGTATAATCTCACCAAGACTGTTTGCTATTACTGTCTTTGAATGTTACATACATCTCTCTCATATGGTTTGATTTTCCATCAGGTTCCTCTGCTTTGGGCTAATATCTGGGGTGATTTTTAGTTAATAATGTTCAGCTTCCCTGGGATTAAGGGTGAGCAAGATTATTCTAGGTATGCATGGGTTCAGGAAACAAAAATGATCATAAGTTTTGGTCCTAAGTAGAATTAAGTCTGTGTCAGTGTAATCTCTTAAAGGAAAACTTAAAATGCCGTCCTGAAATATCTTCTTGTGACCAAATTGAGTGCCCTAGACATAGATTTTGATGGATAAAGACCTTAGAATTACATTTTTAAGTTAAATTGGACTTTTTAGTTTCTTGTTTCCTTATCCAAAGTCCAAAGGAAAAGGAGCAAAAATCACTTAACTGCCCTTGTGAGCAGGACTGGTACTACTTTCCTGGGAGGGACCCAACTCACCAACCACCACTTTAGTTTTTCTTTTGAGGAACAAGAATAGGAAGAATGAGGTCAGGTTATGCTCCTCCCCACAACTATCAACTGCTTTTTTTTCCGACAGTTAAAAGGTTAGGTGGGTAGTTTTTCATTAGAGGAGCATGTTTGTGCACACCAAGTACCTGCTTAGGGCACAACATAGCTGGGGGACGAAAAAATAATTTTTTGAAAGAATTACAAAATGAAATAGCCATGTTGGAAAAAACAATCAGAACTTTGTTACACTTTCTTTTTGTTGTTTTTTGTTGGTGTTGTACTTATTTTGTTTAGAATTGTTTATATTTTAAATTACATCTGGAGGAGGTACATGGTAAATGTTTTAGTTTTGGAGCCTCTAAAGGCCTTAAGAGGTTCTGGACGCATGCTCTGGAGAATTCTGAAATATTAAACACCAGGGAGGCTAATCATAGGGCCCTATCACACAGTGGAATCAAAGCAGAGACAATTTTCACAATGTATCTGGATTCAGTACCCATACTTCATTTCCTATTCGAAATTCAGTGTAGTGTTAAATGGGAATTCCACTGGATAATAAGAAAAAATAAAAACCAACATGGGTAATAAGAAAAAATAAAAACCAACATGAATCCTGATAAAAAGCAGGGAGAGCGTATTGATGAAAGAAAAAAAAAAGCATGTAGGTGAGGCTGGATGTGACAGACATGTCTCCAATGCTCAATGCTGAGCTGTCTAAATCTGATTCAATTATAATAGTGAACCCCTGAAGAGTTCTGAGAAAGAAAGCGACATGGTGTAAATGTTGCTTGAGAAAAACTGGTCTAGTAACTAAACATAAGATGGATTGGAAGAGAAAATATAAAATGTTGAAAGACAACCAGAAACCTGGTGGAGGAGGAATCTACAAGATTTAGTGACTAGGTATAGGGCATGAAGTGGTGACTAAGAGGGAAGCATGGCTGGTTTTGCCGGGGCGGGGGGGGGGGGGAGGGGGGGTTGGTGACTACGGCAGTACTGTTTATTGAAAAGCAATGACATAGTTTAGTTACAGTCCGAAAGAGGAGGAAAAAAAGAGTACTGTTTATTTATTTTTTTTTTTTTTTTAAGTTTTTTTTTCAAACGTTTATTTATTTTTGGGACAGAGAGAGACAGAGCATGAACGGGGGAGGGGCAGAGAGAGAGGGAGACACAGAATCGGAAACAGGCTCCAGGCTCTGAGCCATCAGCCCAGAGCCCAATGTGGGGCTCGAACTCACGGACCGCGAGATCGTGACCTGGCTGAAGTCGGACGCTTAACCGACTGCGCCACCCAGGCGCCCCAAAAAGAGTACTGTTTAAATAATGCTTTATTTCATAAGGGAAATAAAGGAACATAAAGAGTTTTTTCCTTTCATCTTGGCCTCACTGCCAAGGCATGTACTTTCTAATAATTCGGTTTAGAACATTTGAAAGAATTACAACATGGCAAAAGAAAGTCGTAAAAGTAAGTCACTGATGGGGTGCCTGGGTGGCTCAGTCGGTTTAAGCGTCCAACTTCAGCTCAGGTCACCATCTCGCAGTTTGTGGGTTTGAGCCCCACGTCAGGCTCTGTGCTGACAGCTCAGAGCCTGGAGCCTGCTTTGGATTCTGTGTCTCCCTCTCTCTCTCTCTCTGCCCCTCCCCTGCTCATGCTCTGTCTCTCTCACTGTCTCTCAAAAAATAAATGAAAGTTAAAAAAAAAAGTAAGTCATTGATTTAATGTAAAAGGCGACAGATCAGGTGAATCAAAAGATAGGAGATGAAAGTGGAAGGCTTTACATAGACAGGATATGACTTACTGAAAATCCAAAGTTACAGCCTAGATCCAGTCGTAGAAAGAAGGAAAAATGTGTGTTTCTCAATTTTTCTTTGCTGGATGACATTTGAAAGGTGCTTATTTTGTTTCTTGGATCATTTTTAAGCCAGCAGTGCCCCTCAGTTCAAGTCTGGATGTTCTGAAAGTCACATCAAAGGAAGAATCAGTATCTTGCACAAAGCAGGCATTCAGTAGACATCGTGGAATGAAGAAATTAAGGATTTTCAGGACTCAGTATACATGAAGTGAGAAAAGAATCAGGAGAATCAAATCCAGTAGCAAAGATGAAATGGGCTAGAGTCCATATGCTGCAACTCAATGAAAGCCAAACTACTAGAGAAATGAAAAATGAGGCAGTGAGTCTCTGGTTTGGTTTGTAATTCCTGAAGCTCTTTCCTTTTATCTTGGTTTAGATATCAGAATCACCCTCTGCGGTTTAGATCTGGATAAAAAAGTGATTAGTTATGACAAAGGTAAAAAACTTGACATTTCTCAGCTCTTGTGATCCTATCCAGGACCAACTATGAAAGCCAGGATCCCATGGGGCAGAGTTAGTTTTATTCTATTTTTCCTCAAAAACTTACGACCAATATGTTTGCATTTGACAGACCAAGTGATATTTCTCAGCAGTTGTTCCAAACAAACCTTTACCACTCTCAACTCCCTACTGCATGTTGCTCTACTTTGCACTCAGCGGAGCACTTAGCAGTTCTGCTTAATCTAGATGTAAGGTGATAACCTTGCAGACAAGAGCTACCTAGAAAAAAACCCAGGCTCTGGATTCTTGGCTTGGCCAGCTTTTCCAGGGCCTGGCTAAATCAATGATCTCTTTATCTTCAGTCTCTCTCTGCCTGCCCCTGTTGCTGATTATTCACATACTTGTGTTTCCCCTATCCTAGAAAATTCCCTTCCTTTTGCCTCTCCACCACAAAACTTCTTAGAAGCTTTTATTTCCTACTTCCAACTTTCTGACCTTCCTCCCTTTAGCCCCTCAGCCACAGTATTCTGGCTTCCACTCTCACCGTGCCAAAGAAAACTGCTCTGGCAAAGGTCACAAAAAACATATGAATGATAAGATATGAGGTCTTCTTTGAATTCTATTTTAATTCTCTGTGGTGTTGGGCTCTATGGAATACTTCTTTCCTGGCCTCTGAGACACCACTCCTTTATTTTTATACCTGTTTAGAAGTTTAATTCATTCATTCCTCAAATTCTGCCCATCTCTGAAATGTAGGTGTTCCTAAAGGTTCTACCCTGGAATCTCTTCTCATGCCAACACACCCCCTACCTGCTCCGTTAGCATCAGGAATTGCCTGAATATTCCCAATGCCTCATATCCCGGCTGTCCCCACTCCTGTAGCTCTCTCCTCAATAAGCATAGGTTAATCAGGAAACAAATGAGCCACTACAAGAGGAATTTCACCCATTACCTCCACGAATCCTGACATTTCTTTACTGACACACCCCTTGGCACTGGAGATAGACCTCCCCTCAACCACCCATACCAGCCCTCTAAGTAAATAAAAACCAATGGGAGGAGATTCTCTGTGCAGACACTATGTGCCAACATTCCCTCCAGAGATAATGAGATGGTCCTAAAGTCAGCTGCAGTAGTAGCTTCTAGAAGGAAGGAGAGAGTTGGAAGTACCACATGGGTGTTTCAGTTTGATTTTGAGTTTGAGGGGTAAGAGGAGTTTGAGTTTTTTCTCCTTTGAGACCTGGCTTGCAGCTGGTTCCCAAATCCCACCCCTCTGCATGTGTGGACAGTATAGAAGACTGAGAAATTGTCAGGAGAGAGGAGAAAGGGGCTACCTTCCAGGTTCCAACAGCCTCCTCTTAGACTTCCTGCAAGCATCCCAAACACAGCTGCTCTGCGACTGAGCTCATCCCTCTGCTTGCACTCCCATTCCAGGAAACCGCATCACCTTTCACCCTCTTGGCCTAGATGGAAACTTCTGTTTGGGGGGACTTCCCTCTTTAGCAGTGTCCCATTCAGTTCTGAGGCAGCGACCTCTCTTCAGACTGGCTTCTTCCAATGCTGGACCAGCCCCCTGCCATCTCCATACCTCTGGTCTCTACCCCGTCCAACCTGTGTCCCACTGTAGCCAGAGGGACGTTCTCAGAACATATATGGATCACTCATTACCTCCTTTCATTAAAACCCGCCACCGATGGGGCGCCTGGTGGCTCAGTTGGTTAAGCGTCTGACTCTTGATCTCGGCTGAGGTCATGATCTCACAGTTTTGTGAGTCTGAGCCTCGAGTCAGGCTCTGCGCTGGCAGCACGGAGCCTGCTTGGGATTCTTTCCCTCCCACTCTCCATCTCAAAATAAATAAACATTTGAAAAACACACTGGCAATGTCTAGGCTTTCGGTGGGGCTTATGAGGTCCTTTGTAACCTACCTTGACTTGTCTTCCATTTTCATCTCTGGTGACTCCTTCCCTCACCCAAGCATCAATGGACATTTTGTAATTTTTCAAGTACTATGAGCCAGGCACTAATCTAAACATTGTAATACTGTGAACATGAAAAAAAAAAAAAAGGCCCCTGCTTACATTCAAGTCACATTTTAGTAGGAAGAGGCAGTGAATAAACAAGATAATATCAATTGTGATATGGCACTATGAGACAATGAAAAGGAGTGTTGGCGGGAGGGTCAGCTATTTTACATACAGTGCTCAGGATTGGCCTGAGAAGTTAACGTTTAGTTGAACTTGAACCAGGAGGAGGAGCCAGACAAGCAAAGACCTGGTGTTGAGTATTTGGGGCTCTTTGAACAGCATGTGAGAAAGGCCTTGAGGCAAGAACTAGCTTGACAGCATGGCATTTTCAAGGTTCCAAAACAAAGCAGTTAGGCTGCACCTTATTATATACTCGTGAGGGGGGCAATGAGGTGAGGCCAGATCACAAGGAATTTGGATACTATTTTAAGGGCAAGAGGAGTCTTTTGAAAGATTTTGAGTAGAGTGACATGCTCTGGATCACTCTGGCTCTTCCTGCAGAAGGGGTTTTGGTGGAGCAGAAGGGGAAGCGTGGAGACCCGTTCCATGCCTTAAGACTTATGCTCAGGCCATTTCTAAGCCTGGAAGACAGTCGTCTTGACTAGGACGGTTCCCAGGGTCATTGATTACTGCAATTCTCTCAGCCCAGGTCTAGCCTGGTTTAGCAACCGAGAAGAGACAAGGAGTAGTTCCCTGACATCCCTGCCTCTCCAGCCCTTCAGTCATCCAACAGACCACTCACTGGCCGCTGGAGACAGGAATCCGGAGGCCTCCCGCTGTCACGAGACCACTTTTTTCATTTCGTGCCTCGGTCTCTTATCAAGGGGCAAGTCTGAGACGAAGTTTGGCGAGGCAGTGGAAAACACACGCCCATGGGTTAGTGGTACAGAGGAGGCTTCTCCCGAAGACGATCGAGGAGACCACCTCACAAGAGACAGCTCCGTCGAAGCCGAAGAGCCGCCGAGACCCAGGCAGCGCCGCGGCCGTCAAGGCAGGATATGGACTACAATTCCCAGTAGCCTCTGCGCGCGGCTGCCGATCCCTCCGCAACAACTTGCTGCGCTGGCTGTGCCCCTCGCAGCCCGACAAAGACCACGCCCAGGGTGTTTTTGTTTTTGTTTTTTTCCCCAGGAATTGAGATCCATCTTCTTATCACACATCTCCAGAGAGAGGCCACTGGGTGCCCTGGAGGAGAAACGGACTTTTTTGAGGGGAAACGCGGATGCAGACTGTCGGAGAGACGTCGTGCTAAAGCCACCGACTTTCGCGCGCTTTGGCGCAGGGGGTTGTGGGTAGCGCGCCCAGAAAACGAGAAAGGAGCCGGGGGGCCGTGGCTTCGCCGCCCGCAGGGTCTGAGGGGATGTTCGAGGACGAGCCCCACGCTGAGGGGGCGGCGGTGCTGGCCGCCGCCGGGGAGGCGCTGCAGGCTCTGTGCCAGGAGCTGAACCTGGACGAGGGGAGCGCGGCCGAAGCCCTGGACGACTTCACCGCCATCCGGGGCAACTACAGCCTAGAGGTGAGCGGCGGCAGGTGGGGCGGCCGGACCAGACCCCTGCCAGGCCCCACCCTCGCCCCGCCCCTACCCCACCCTGTGGGGCGGTGGGAGTTTCCCCGCCGGGAAGGGTCGCTGCCCAGCCGGGAGCAGAGGAGTGCGAAGCTGGAAGGGCGGGTGTAGACCAATCTATCCGTTTTCTTTCTGAGGCGGGAAACCGAAGTCCGGAAGAGGAGCGGAGGGTCACACGTCACTCGGGGCCCCTAGACTCCAGACCAGCTTCCCTCCGCCCCGTCGAGCGCCGCATACGTCATGATCGTGCCCGTAAACTTGTTAAAAAACCAAATGCCATAATGGTAAAAGCTAAAGTGAAGTTAGTACCTACACCACTGCCCAGCTCTTTAAATCTGTTATCTCACTTAGTTCTCACCACAACCCTGGGAACCCGACCTGGGATCGCCATTCCACGAAAGGGCTTAAGCTTTGGCCTCCCACCCTTTGGCCTCGTCCAGGCGGAAGTGTGGGGTACTCGCTTTGAGGAAAGGCTCTCAGCCCCAGCTTGCTCCTGTGTCCGTATTCTGAGGCTTAGCACAGTGCCTGGTTCTGGATAAAATAAGTGTAAACCATCGTTAGATTCTTCCCAACCATTCTTGCATTGAGTCCTCCCCCACCGCCCTGTGAATATGGCAGGGCCGAATTATACCTGCTTTCCAGGTAATAATATCAAGGCCCAGAGAAGGGTCTTCCTCAGGGTCGTTCTGCTAATTATTATAGGAATCCAGACAAGGAATGCAGCGGAGAGATGGCATTGCGGCGGAGTGTATTTCATTATATTTAAATTCAGAGGTTTTGTTTCATGATCCAAGGGGTCTAGACACACACACACACACACACACACACACACAGTGCTCCACCGACTCACCACCCAGTGAAATAATTAATTGGTGGGTTCAGAAGCACATGGTTGGATATTTGAAATTGAGTATGTGTGTCTGTATATGAGGGAAAAATACCTAGGAGACACTCTTCGTATGTCTCTACGGTAGGACTATTGTAGACTGGATAAAGGACAGTGACCTGCATCCATGAGTGGCATGACTGGAAAGCTGAAGGAAGAATAAGAAAGGGAGATTATGAATTATGGCCGCTCAGTGAAAACAAACTAATGTCTAAAAGCCCAAGAAAGTGTTTCCGACATCCCAAGTCCTCTTTTGGTCTGTCGCTGAATAAGCATTTACTGTGCAAACTGGTCAGGGCATTAAACCAGACACCTCTTTCAGATTCTTGAACATGCCAAGTTTCTTCCCACTTGTGTGCTTTCTTCATGCCACACCCTCTGCCTGGAAACTTTTCCCACTCACCAACAGGCAAATTGAAGAACTAAATCTCCAGTTAGGGGAAGTTAATCAGGACATCTTGAATGTTTGATTCAGAGAGCACAGATCTGTGAATTAAGATTTGGTGAGGGTTTATTCTGTCCAGAGTCTTTTATATTCTTCCTCTTCTTTTACTTTTTAAATTAACTTATCTATTTGAGAGAGAGGACGAGCAGAGAGGGGCAGAGAGAGAATCCCAAGCAGGCTCCACACTTACAGCGCAGAGCCGGAATCAGGCTCCATCCCACCAACCGTGAGATCATGACCTGCACCCAGAAGCAAGAGTTGGACACTCAACAACTTAGCCACCCAGCCGCCCCTCCTTTTTTTTCTCTTTTGTTTGTTTTTGGTGAAAGACTCTTAGAGTAGGTATTTTCATAGATTACTGGTTTTTATAAGGCAATCTTTAAAAAAAATTTTTTTAAGAGAGAGATCATGCACGCAAGCAGGGGAGGGGCAGAGAGAGAGAGGGACAGAGGTTCTGAAGATGTGGGGCTGGAGGGACTGAGATGTGGGGCTGGAACACGTGAACTTCGAGGTCATGACCTGACCCTAAGTCAGACACTTAACCAATTGAGTCACCCGGGTGCCCCTCTGTTGTTAAGAAGCCCTGTCCCCAGCTTCCTGCCTGTCAGTATGCCTAACAACTTCCTGCTTACATTTCTCCTTTGCCTTTCCCTCTTACATTTTGGTGTCTCCCTCTGTGAATCCTTCTCTGACCTCCACTTAACATCAGTTATTATACTATAGTCTCTCACACTTTATTTTCAATTCTTACAGCGTGTCTCACCAATTATAGATCATGGTTTTCTGTTCCTTTTCTTAACTCTAAATTTGTAATTCCATGAGGTCAGAAACCATCATTGCATTTCTAAGGTCTAGCATCAGAATAAATAATAAAGATGACTTTTTTCTTTTTTTTTTTTAGGAAAAAGAAGCAAAACTTTCAGTACTTATTTTCTTTATCTCAATGGTGTTTTCATCTAGTAACCTGTATCCAATGGCTCTTTTTTTTTGGTAACGTTTATTTTTAAGAGAGAGAGAGAGAGAGAGCATGTGCGACTGGGGGAGGGGCAGAGAGGGGGGAGACACAGAATCTGAAGCAGGCTTTAGGCTCTGAGCTGTCAGCACATAGCGCAATGTGGGACTCAAACCCACGAAGCACAAGATCATGACCTGAGATGAAGTCAGATGCTTCACCGACTGAGCTACCCAGGTGCCCCTCCAGTGGCTCTTGTAATACTTGGATGCTATTCCCAAATAATTGGTTAATCAAGGCTTCTAAAATTATCCAAACTTAAGCTTACATGCCTCATTTAATACCTTGAACAAATAAGATTTCTCACTACTTTAAGGTAGTAACACTGGGCTTTAACTCTTGTTACCCACCCCATTTCTGCCCACCCCTTTTGGATTACTACAAGAAATCTTTCCATGTTTTTATCCTTCTAGAATCTGGTCTTAAAGAGGATCTGTAGAATAGTAAATAGGAACAGTAATATGTTGTGCTGTATTGTGTCTAATTCTTAAACCTTAAAATCCATATATAGTTCAGTAGTAAACTTATAAAGTGATTTTAAGGGGCACCTGGGTGACTTAGTCGAGTGTCTGACTCTTGATCTTGGCTCAGATCATGATTTTACACTGTTTGTAGGATCAAGCCCTATGTCAGGCTCTGCGCTGACAATGCAAAGCCTGCTTGGGATTCTCTCTCCCTCTCTCTGCCCCTCCCCCACTGGCATGCATACTCTCTCTCTCAAAATAAACTTCAGAAAAAATAATAGGGATGCCTGGGTGGCGCAGTTGGTTGAGCATCTGACTTTGGCTTGAGTCATGATCTCATGGTTCATGGGTTCAAGCCCTTCATTAGGCTCTGTGCTGACAGTGCAGAGCCTGGAGCCTGCTTCAGATTCTGTGTCTCCCTGTCTCTGCCCCTCTCCCATTCGGGCTCTGTCTCTCTCTCTCTCTCTCTCTCAAAAGTAGATAAACATTAATAATAATAAAGTGATTCTAACTTGGGAGATATCTCAAGTCTAAAGCAGACAATTAAGTGTTGAATTACCAAATGTCATCTTTTTTATAGCATTATAAATTGAGATATCTGCTAAAATAGGCTAAATTACTATTTTAAAGATTGGGTAAATATGGGTGCTCGGGTGGCTGAGTCAGTTGAACATCTGACTCTTGATTTCGGCTCAGGTTGTGATCCCAGGGTTGTGGCTTCAAGCCCTTTGTCAGGCTCTTCACTGAGCGTAGAACATCTTCAGATTCTCCCTCCTCCTCCCTCTCTCCTTTCCTCCTCCTCTCCCTCCTCCTCCCTCTCGCCCTCCTTCTCTCCCTCTACCCCACTCCCCTGCTAATGCTCTCTCTTTTTCTCTAAAATAAAAAAATTCTTTAAAGATTAGGTAAATAATTCCCCAAATTTTTACCTAACAAAAATGACAGTCTCCTTTATGTTGCTTGAGATAGATATGAACTTTTTATGTGTCTCCCTGGCCATCTTTCTACTCAGTACTTTCCTTTCTCTGCCAAACTGGTTAAAGAAGAAACATAAAATTAACATGGTGGAAAGGAACTTAAGCATCTTTAAGGCCATGACTCACCGGTGTTATAAAATTGAGAAAGCCAGTGCTGAGAAATTTTAAGAGAACTCTTTGGATAATATTAGATTTGGGGTGTAGATGAAAGATCTGTTTTTAGACTAATGCTGATTTAGCATCTTACACAGGACTGATGTAAGGAGTTTTATACCCATTACTGCAAAACTAAGCTTCGTGACCTTGGGCGAATATCTTCATCACTTTGGCCTGTTATATACATAATGTAAGATCAGACAATTCCAAGATCTTTTTTGGCTCTAGAATTCAAGCATTTTAACATAATACATACATTTTACTGTTTGTCTTTTGCCTGCCAGGGAGAAGTTATACACTGGTTGGCATGTTCGTTATATGTTGCATGCCGCAAAAGCATTATTCCTACTGTTGGGAAGGGTATCATGGAAGGAAATTGTGTTTCACTTACCAGAATACTACGTTCAGCTAAATTAAGGTAAAGCACTTTGATTTTTCAAACACTGTTTTATAAGTCCTAAATTTAGCTTTAGAATTTAATTTCTGTTTAACTCTATTCCATTTTAAGTTTGTTATCCTATAGGTCTCCTTTTCCAATTCTCACATTATTCCATTGCCCCTTTTCCTCAAATTCTGACTTCAGAGGTCTCTGTACTAAATCTTTTTTATCTGTAGCTTTTTTTTATTAATTTTTTTAAATTTGGAGACAATTTCAAGCTTTCAGAAAAGTTGCAAAAATAAGGAAAGTAGAAAGAACACCCATATACCCTTGACCCAAATTCACCTATTGACATTTTACTCCATTTGCTTTGTCATTTGATCTTTCTCAAATAGTTTTTCCTCAACTATTTCAAAGTAAGTAACATACATTATAGCCCTTTGCCCCTAAATAGTTCAGTGTATAAACTTAGATAACTACAACAGTTATCAACTTCAGCAAAGTTAACATTGATACAATAATTTAATCTATTATCTCTATTCTAGTTTTATTAGTTGATCCAATAATGGTCTTTATAGCAGCTTTTTAAAAGAACAGTTTCCAATCTAGGATCAGTTATTACATTCACTTACCATGTCTGTTTAGTTTCCTTTAATCAGGAATGTTTCCACAGCAAGAATATAGTCCACAACCACCTTACCCCCCACTTTAAAAAAAAAAAAATTTTTTTAATGTTTATTTTTGAGAGAGAGAAAGACAAAGTGCTAGTAGGGGAGGGGCAGAGAGAGAGAGAGGGAGACGTAGGGTCTGAGTAGGCTCCAGGCTTGGAGCTGTCAGCACAGAGCCTGTTGTGGGTCTCAAACTCATGAACTATGAGATCATGACCTGAGCTGAAGTTAGATGCTTAACCAACTGGAGCCACCCAGGCACCCCAATTACCTCCTCCTTTTTAGTAGATTACTCCTCATTTTGGATTTGTCTCATATTTTCTTATACTTAGAAGCAAGTTACATATCCCCAGATAGAAAACTACATAAGTAGTTTTGTGTCTTCACTATATTACATCTGGAGGCACGATATCCACCTGCTTCTCTTTGGTGATGTTAATTTTGATTATCTGCTAAAGGTGTTGTCTTGTTTTTCTACTGTATAGTTAGTATTTTTTACCTTGCAACAGGTAAGCAATCAGAAGGTCTTGGCTATAGCTTTTACTTGCTCTAGTATTAATCATGTGGAACTATTTGCCTGGATACAAAACAAAAGAAATGGAGTGAACCAGACATAGGTGGTAGTGTTCTCAATTTCTGGAATTTTCTACCCATGACAAGACTACTTGAGGTTGTTGTCTATTTGCTGTCATGTGTTTCCAGCATGGAAGAGAAACAAACTTTGAAAGACCTATCCAGGGAGAGCAATTAGGTTTCAATTCATGCTAAATTAAAAACCAAAATTTTTTTTTCTCAGAACAATTTTAGTTTTCATAAGTGGAAAAATAGTACATTAAAGACAAAATTTTTCCCTGAAGGCAGTTTTTAAAACTTTAATAGGTATCAATTTTTGTCATTAGTGATAAAAATAAAATGAAAGTATAATTAAGATTGAATTCACATAGTTTTTTTAATTGAGCAGAAATTCCCTCTTCATTGCAATATAAAATAATCTGACTTTTCTATCAGTGTTTCTCATTATTGACCATATAAAAATTTTTAAATATTTAGAATATTAGGTTGTTGGGGAAACTGAACCAAAAAGAAGAACTTAAAATTTAGAGCAGTGTAAGTATATGGTAAAAATTTCAAATAATGAAAACATTCTGGAGATGTATGGTGGTGATGGTTGCACGTTGGGAATGTACTTAATGTACACTTAAAAATGGTTAAAATGGTAAGTTTTCTGTTATGTATACTTTTACCATCATTTTTTTAAAGGTTCACAAATTTTCAAATAATACAGAAAGTTTAAAAATGTAAAGATATCTCTTTCTTTTTTTTCCTCATTCCCCAGAATTAACCACTTAAACAATTTACTGTTAATAAATTATTAAACAGAAAAAAAAAGCCTGTTTTTTAGTGTTTTGGTTGTTTTTTAAAACATAAATGCGATCCTACTATATGTATTGTTTTGCAGTTGCTTTTCTTAATATTCTGGTAATCCTTCCATATCACCATAAGTAGCTCTTCCTTTTCTAGGATTTAGGGTGTAAGGATGTTTCATATAGTTAGCCAACCCCTTATCAATGACCATTTAGGTTGTATCCAGTTCTTTGTGATAATACACAGCTGAACATCATTGTGAAAATGTATTTCCGCTAAATTTCTAAAAATGTAGTGAAGGGTCAAAAGATACTAGTTTTTTAAATGTAGATTGATATAAATTAAAAAAAAAATTTTTTTTAATGTTTATTTTTGAGAGAGAGTGAGCAGGGGAGGGGCAGAGAGAGAGGGAGATAGAGAATTCAAAGCAGGCAAAGCCTGTCAGCACAAAGCCCAGTGTGGGGCTTGAACCAACCAAACTTGAGATGATGACCTGAGCCAAAATCGGGCACTCAACCAACTGAGCCACCCAGGTGCCCCTGATATAAATTTTTTCAGGTGTCAGATTCTGAACTACTAAAAGAGCATAGACCAGCTTCATCATGTTCAGACAAATAAAAAAGAATTACAAGTGATGTTATTATTTACATTGATTTATAATAATTTGGGCTATTTTCACAATTTGAACTTTAAGGATAATTTTAAATGATTAAATATGTATTTTTTTTAATGTTTATTTATTTTGGTCATGGGGGAGAGAATCCCAAGTAGGCTCTGCACAGAGCCCTACATGGGGCTTGGTCCCACGAACCATGAGATCATGAACTGAGCCAAAGCCAAGAGTCAGACATTTAACTGACTGAGCCACCCAGGTGCCCCTGATTATTCTCATCAAATATTGCTCATAAATCATACTGCAAAATACTGTGCAAATTTAGATTCTAGATGTACATGTAAAACTAGAAAATTTTTATTGAGAAATTACCTGTATGGTAGACACTTACTATATACTAAGGGTTTGTATTTTTTTATTCAGTTAATCCTCACAGTTAATCCCATGAAATGAATCTCATTTTACAGATAAGGAAACCAAGTCACCAAGAACTTAAATTACTTCCCAAAGGTTACACCCCATTAAGTGGCGGAGCCTCCCAAGTCCATGCTGTATTACATATGCATCCACCCACAAATATTAGTATGTTTGTTTTGAAATGTATTTATATATTCAGCCTCAGTTTGTGAAAAAAACTTAACCAAAGCAACTTTCAACTTAAAATGAGTTCCAACTAAAAATTTATTTGGCTATTAAGTGTAATATTAAAAAATAGTTACTGTTATGTAATTTGAATTTTTATTATTTTGTCTGCATCTTATTGTATTAAGTATTGAGAAGTAATTTTTCCACATTTTTCACAAGTTTTTCAATAACTTGCGATTTAAATCAAGATGACATTCATTATTTTCATGTTATAATAGAACCTGAATGAATATTTAGTTCATGAAAAATTTTTTTCATAATTTTAATTGGAACATTGATGATGTTAACTTTTTACACAATAATTTCTTTTTTATTTTTTGAGTGCCAGTAAAATTGAGTAGTGTGCTGCTATTGGGACGTATGCCCCATGTTTACCATCCCTACTCTATATTTGTTTCAGGGTATGTGTGTGTGTGTGTGGTAAAATCTACATAACAAAATTTACCACATAACCAATTTTAAGTGAATATAGTTTGGTGGCATTAAATACATTTACATTGTGCAACCATCACCACTATCCATCTCCAGAACTTTTTCAGTTTCCCAAGTTGACACTCTGTAACAATTAAACAACAACTTCCTTCTTCTCCCTCCTCCTAGCCCTTGGCATATATCAGCACTTCATTCCTTTTTATGTCTGAATAATATTTACATTGCATGGATATATCACATTGTGTTTATCCACTTATTAGTTGATGGATACTTGAGTTCTTTGTACCTTTTGGCTAGTATGAATAATGCTGCTATGAACAGTTGTGTACAACTTTTGGAGACATATATTCATTTGGGGGGTGGTGTATATGTATGAATGGAATTGTTGGATCATATGGGAATTCTTTGTTTAACCTTTTGAGAAACTGTCAAGATTGTTTTCCAAAGTGCACGAGTTTACATTCCCACCAGCAGAGCTTGAGGGTTCCGTTTTACCACTACCCTTGCCAATACTTGTTATTATTTGTCTTTTTTATTATGGCATTCTAGTAGGCATGAAATGGTATCTTGCATTTCCCTGATGGCCAGTGATGTGGAGTTTCTTTTCATGTGCTTTTTGGAATAATGTTTTCTTTACGACAGAATCCCAATGAACAGGATAGTTTTGAAAGCTGTCAAGTTTACTTTGCTTCTTATTTTAGTTTTAAAAATCATAATCCTAGTTTAAGTAATAACAATGCTGTAAGGTTTTTTTTTTTTTTTTCAAACATTTGATGTACTTTGTTCCACGATAGAACAGCCATTTTGGGGGTAACAGTAAATACAGTGGATTTATATGGGGATGTGTTAGTCAAGCCCCTTGTTTATAAAAAAAAAAACAGATTCCAACTACCAACTTTGGCTAACTTAAGGAGAAGAGAAATTTACTGAAAGGATATTGAATAGCTGACAAAGTCTTTAGAATGACTTGAAAAAATAGACTTGGAAAATGTCCAGGAACCAAAGGAGCCTAGCTATAGCGAAAAGCATATCACAAAAATTTATCTAACAAGGACATGACTTGCATGATCATCAGTACCATCCCTGGACATTGCGACTGTATTTGCCCCTAAGAGCTAATTGATTGTAAGAATTAATCAGTTGTTGTGTTCTCTGCGCCACCAGCTCCATATTCAAAATCCCAAACATATATCAAAGACCTCAGGTTTTATGCCTTCACCCTAACTTCCAGTGAAGGTGATCTATCTAGCAGATGGCAAGACTCAAAATTGGGGAATTCCTCAAACAAAGGAAAGGATTTCACATGCTGAGCATCCCTGCCTCCCCAAACAAAGTCTCCTACAAGAGACTATAATCTGTCAGCCCAAATAAATATTTAGCAACCTGGCAATAATGTTTTTGGCTATTGTTTATAATCTTTTTTAAAATATTTATTTAATTTTGAGAGACAGAGAGAGAAAGCCAAGGAAAGGCTGAGAGAGAGGGAGAGAGAGAATCACAAGCAGATTCCAAGCTGTCAGCACAGAGCCTGACACGGGGCTCAGACTCACAAACCATGAGATCATGACCTGAGCTGAGATCAAGAGTCAGTCTCTTAAGCGTCCAACTTCGGCTCAGGTCATGATCTCACGGTTCGTGGGTTCGAGCCCCAGTCGGGCTCTGTGCTAACAGCTCAGAGCCTGGAGCCTGCTTCAGATTCAGTGTCTCCCTCTCTCTCTGCCCCTCTCCCACTCACACTCTGTATCTCTCTCTCTCTGTCTTTCAAAAATAAAGAGTAAAAAAAAAATTTGTAAAAAAAGACTCTTAGAGTCTCAGATTTCAGTCAGCATATCTGGAGTTTGAGTACCTGTGGACAATTAGCTGATGATGTCTTCTATCAACTTTTTTTTTTTTTAAGTATCATTCCAGGGGCACCTGGGTGACTCAGTCAGTTGAGCATCGGACTTAGCTTCAGGTCATGGTCTCACGGTTTGTGGGTTCGAGCCCTGCATTGGTCTCTGTGCTGGCAACTCAGAGCCTGAAGCCTGCTTCAGATTCTGTGTCTCCCTCTCTCTCTGCCTCTCCCCCATTCGCTCTCTGTCTCTCAAAAAGCTAAATAGCATTTAAAAAAAATTGTTCTAAAGTATCATTCCAGGGGCCCCTGGGTGGCTCAGTCAGTAAAGCATGCAACTCTTGATCCTGGGGTTGTGAGTTCAAGCCCCACGTTGGGTGAAGAGATTACTTTTAAAATCTTTATAAAAAAAATACTCTGTATATAGTGCTAGACACTTAAATGGACTTTAGCACTACATATTTTCAATCTAAGACCATACTAACCTGGGGACATAAAAAATGTACGCATAATTGAATAAGCCAGAAAGGTGGAGTAATAATCATTAAGTGATTTTCTGGATATGTACTACCTTCTTCGTTTATATTTGGTGGTAGAACCACACATTGGAACACGAACACTTGAATTTTATTCCTAAACTGTAGCTGTCTGGTGCTTTGTGATCAACTTCCAGAATCCACTACTTGGGAGATTATGTCTGTCCTCAAACTAATTTTGTGAACTCAACAATCTGTTGGTATTTACTCTGTAATGTATATACAAATTACTGTCTAGGTGCTGTAGGGAATAAAAGAAGTAGGTAGGTGTCATTGCCCCTTGCTTAGAAGACATTGATGTAATGACCATAATTCAAAATCTACATTCCTATAGTGATTCTGGGAGTCAGAGTAATTTCATAGCACTTGGGAGCGAGATTTTTTGGTTGGTTTTTTTTTTTTTTTTTTTTGATAAATTTAGGGTTTGTGTGTGTGTGTGTGTTTTTTTTTAATTTATTTTTGGGACAGAGAGAGACAGAGCATGAACGGGGGAGGGGCAGAGAGAGAGGGAGACACAAAATCGGAAACAGGATCCAGGCTCTGAGCCATCAGCCCAGAGCCTGATGCAGGGCTCGAACTCACTGACCGCGAGATCGTGACCTGGCTGAAGTCGGACGCTTAACCGACTGCGCCACCCAGGCGCCCCAAATTTAGGTTTTTAAATAAAGATTTGTAGGCGTAAATAAAATGTTAACTTGTCCATTGTATGGACTCCTTTTAAAGTTGCTTTTTTTTAATTTGTTTAGCTTAATACAGTTTTTTAATAAAATGAAGAAGTGGATGGACATGTCAAACCTGCCACAAGAATTTCGTGAACGTATAGAAAGGCTAGAAAGAAATTTTGAGGTGTCTACTGTAATTTTCAAAAAATTTGAGCCAATTTTTTTAGATATATTTCAAAATCCATATGAAGAGCTACCGAGGTTACCACGAAGCAGGAAGCAGAGGTGAGAACCTTAATCGTTATATAATTGATATTAAAAAAACATAAAGCTTAGGAAATTTGCATTTTTAAAGTCTGCTTTTTACCATAAGAATCCATTTGTGGAAAAAAAATTTTTAAAAACCCATTTATAATTACCATATCTGGAAATTCAGGGTAATACTTATTTTTTTATGTTCTGATTATTTTGTGCAGACTAAAAAGGCTTATTTAAGTCCATTTAATGGACTGTAAATTGTCCTTTGTGAATGGAATTTTACATGTAATTTGACTTTCTAGTTATTTATATTTGCTATTTCAATTTAAATGACAAATGTGGAGTGATATTTAGCAAATTAGTCAATTAAAAAGCACATTTTTTCTTTCTAGGAGGATTCCTTGCAGTGTTAAGGATCTCTTTAATTTCTGTTGGACCCTCTTTGTTTATACTAAGGGTAAGGTGATACTTTCAGTGGTTTTACATTTCTACTGTGGGAACTGGTTATTTGACATGAGAGGTTTCTGGTCTTCGTGTCTTTTTTTTTTTTCTTATAAAGGTAATTTTCGTATGATTGGAGATGATTTAGTAAACTCTTACCATTTACTTCTGTGCTGCTTGGATCTGATTTTTGCCAATGCCATTATATGCCCAAATAGACGAGATTTGTTAAACCCATCATTTAAAGGTAATAACCTTATTTATTTTTAAAAATTCGTCATTAGTTTTTAGAAAAAGTTTTGAAAGTTGACCATATTCTTCTTCCCCCTCTTTTGCTCTTCATATCCTATCAAACTAGGTTTACCATCTGATTTCCATACTGCTGACTTTAGGGCTTCTGAAGAACCTCCCTGCATCATTGCTGTACTGTGTGAACTGCATGATGGACTTCTAGTAGAAGCAAAAGGAATAAAGGAGCACTACTTTAAGCCATATATTTCAAAACTCTTTGACAGAAAGGTACTGTACTTATAAGTGAATGGCTAAGATTTTTAAGGGTCAGTAGCAGAAGCCTCAAAGGCAAAAACAAGGCTTTAAGCAAGTTCTCAGTGTTACAGGACTCAAGGTCAAGATTATCAGGGTTCAGTCTCTGCTGTGTTGTAGAATGCTGTGGTGCAGAATTGCCCTATGATCTTTTGTGGTGTGCAAACTGAGCTGTTAAAGACTGTGACCAACTGTATGTACTGTCAAGTAAATTCATAGGCAGAGGCAGCTGTAAGAGGCTCTGATAAAAGAATTACGAAGAACAGAACATAAAAAGCAGGAGGTCAGAGTAAACTAATTTACTGCCACAATTTGAGTAACTGCTGAGTATTTTCTAAAGGTGGGATGATCTATAACAACTATAGCTTTAATTCCATATAAATAGAGCAGGAAATCCGTTATAGTTTTGTAGCTGCTTACAGGCTATCTGCATGCATTCTGGGTTTTCCTCTAGGTAATTCACTTAGCTATTTCTGTATTTATGAAATGGCTTATTCCTCTTGGTCTGTGTCTTCCCAAACATTGAGCCATTTAATCCAGCTAGTCCTTGAGTTTTCTCTTTGGTGAAAAAGGGTTTTAAATTAGGTCATCACTGTGGTACCCCTCTTTGTAGATATTATGAGATTTTTCTTTAAGCATAAAGTCTTTCCTACATGGTGGCTCTTCTTTTACACAAACTTTTGTATTTAGTGTTATCTTTCTTCCAGTGTGTGTGTGTGTGTGTGTGTGTGTGTGTGTGTGTGAGAGAGAGAGAGAGAGAGAGAGAGAGAGAGAGAGAGAGAGAGTCGTGGCTCCTTATCTGTATGTTAAACATCTCCAGCAAAGTAAACTTTGACAGGAACTCAAGGATTATGTCTTTTGTGCTCTGCAGCAGCAGCATACTAGTAGCTCTAAGGTTTAATGACCATACATCTTGATTTGCCTGGATTATCTAGTTTTGGGTTGTTGTCTTGGCATAATTATTATAGGACTTCATTTCACTCCTGAAGTATCCTGAGTTGGACAGTTGTCCTTCTGCTCTTGGGCCACAGATATTTTGTTTGGCCTGTGTAGGACGTTCTTTATTTTAATTTCATTCCATTTTAATTTACATATAAAGACTTTTTATGTGACAATCTCTTTCAAAAATCAGAAGCTATGGCAAAACAGGATTGGAATATCTACATGAATTTCTACATGGGTAACTCTGATCAAGTTAAATGATGGCCACGTCTTTTAAGATGGGAAGTATGCTTTCTACCCTTTTCATTTATGTATGTTGAGCTTTGACCCATGAAGGCATTTGCGTTTGCAACCCTGATGTATAGTAGTCTAAGCATAGTGTGGGGTACATAGAAAATATTATAAACTGTACTTTGCTTCTCTCACCAGCAACAGTACCTATATTCCCTTTGAATCTTTTTCTTGCCTGATACATATAATCATTCAATAAATGTTAGTTTCCCTTCTCCATAGACCAGGGTTTAAAATTGGACTGCTTTTGTCAGAATCACTTAGGGAGTTTATATAAAATGCTGCCTCAGCTCAGACCTTGGGGTCCATCAATCTGCATTTTTTAGAAGTTCCCCTAAGTGCTTCTTACGTCACTAGAATTTATAAACCACTGCCATAGGCCAACTTCAAAGTATTTTCAAAATGGACTTTAAACTTTTATTTGCACACTATATAGGTTTTACTGGTTTGAAAGAAATATTCAGTAATTCTCTTTTGTATATTATTTATAACAACTACCAATGTGAAAATTTAGATAAATGTCATGTTTTTGTATGTTATTGTGTTTAATTACATGTCACAAAATGACTTTTTCTTCCCAGATTTTAAAAGGAGAATGCCTCCTGGACCTTTCCAGTTTTACTGATAATAGGTAAGTATCTAACACTAATGGTATCTGCCATATGGTATCATATAATAATGATTTATTGCAACTTATTAAGTGGAACATTATATCAAATTAACTCCTTCAAACTCAAGTTCCTTCTGCATTAGTGGTATTAACTAGATGTTGTTAACTAAGCCTTGTTGTCTTTAAGTACACTTATTTTAGGAAACCTTTGCCACTTAAAAGAGCTCCTTCCAGAGAAACTCATAAACAGACCCAATGACTTCTGGCAAATTCAGAATGTATATATATTCAAAGCAACTATTGTTCTCTCAATGATCAGATCTTAATTAGGTTCAGCTAGTTTTGAGATTAAGTTTATACTCTCTTTTTGCTCATCTTTCAGAGTAATTTATTATCACTATATATGTGAATGTGAAGCATGTCCATAATCAGATAAGAACCTTCAATATTGTTAGATGGGCAGAGTTAAAAATTTGAAAGTCATCAGCTTTTCCAGGTCTTGGAGTCTAAATCTATCTTGAAGTGAAGATAAATCCATTGTGGAGATGCCTAGCTGTTTCAGTTGGTAGAGCATGCCACTGTTGATCTTGGGATCATGAGTTCAAGCCCCATGTTGAGTGTAGAGATTACTTTAATAAATAATTTTTTTTTTTAAAAAGGTAAATCTGTGTGTAACTTAGTTTTATTCTAGCTACTTAAAATCTTGGGGTGCGTGGCTGGCTCAGTCAGAAGAGCACAAGACTCTTGATCTCAGGCTTATCAGTTCAAGCCCCATGTTGGGTGTAGAGATTACTTAACAATAAAATCTTTAAAGGGGCACGTGGGTGGCTCAGTCGATTGAGTGTCTGACTTCAGCTCTGGTCATGATATCACAGTTCGTGAGTTCGAGCCCCAGACTCACTCCTGTCAGCACAGAGCCTGCTTTGGATCCTCTGTCCTCCTCTGCGCGCGCGCTCTCTCTCTCTGTCTCTGTCTCTCTCTCTCAAAAATGAATAAATATTAAAATAAAATCTTTATGGGATGCCTGGGTGGCTCAGTTGGTTAAGTGTCTGATTTCAGCTCAGGTCATGATCTCACAGTTCATGGGTTCAAGCCCCACATCAGGCTCTGTGGTGACAGCTCAGAGCCTGGAGCCTGCTTCGGATTCTGTGTCTCCCTCTCTCTCTGCCCCTCCCCCACTCGTGCTCTGTCTCTTCTCTCTCTCAAATAAACATTAAAAAAAAATTTTTTTTTTTAGTAAAATCTTTAAAGGGGCATCTGGGTGGCCAGCGGGTTAAGTAAGCATCCAACTCTTGATCTCAGCTCAGGTCATGATCCTTTCTCTCTTTCTCTCTCTCAAAATAAATAAACTTTAAAAAAAATAATTTAAAAAAATCTTTAAAAGTAAATAAAATAATTCTCTTTTCAGCAAAGCAGTGAACAAGGAGTATGAAGAATATGTTTTAACTGTTGGTGATTTTGATGAGAGGATCTTTTTGGGAGCAGATGCAGAAGAGGAAATTGGAACGCCTCGAAAGTTCACTGGTGATGCCCCATTAGGGAAACTGACAGCACAGGCTAATGTGGACTGTAATCTTCAACAACACTTTGAAAAAGTAATATAACTTAGCCTGGCCTCAGTCTTGAATGATCTTTTTCTCTCTGTTTGATTCTACTAACAACAGACACATCTTTCAAGTTAAATCTTGAGTTTCTTCTACTAATATATATTTTCCATGAAAGCCTTAAAAGGTAATTTTTAAAAGTGGCATTTAGGGGGCACCTGGGCAGCTCAGTCAGTTAAGCATCTGACTTTGTCTCAGGTCATGATCTCACAGCTTGTGGGTTCGAGCCCCACGTCGGGCTCTGTGCTGACAGCTCAGAGCCTGGAGCCTACTTTGTATTCTCTCTCTCTCTCTCTCTCTCTCTCTCTCTCTCTCAATCCCTCTCTCCCTCTCCCCCTCTCTCTCCCCCTCTCTATCCCTATCCCTCTCCCTCCCTCCCTCCCTCCCTCTCTCCCTCTGCCCCTCCCTCCCTCTCTCTCCACCTTCCCCTCTCACACTCTGTCTCTCTCTGTCTCTCAAAAATAAATAAACATTAAAGAAAATTAAAAGTGGCATTTAGTATTACCTCATTTCTTGATGCTTTTCATATTTTTGATGTATTTTCCCAGAATGCCTGGACTTTTCAGTAGGGTGTGTGTCTTTTGACATAAAGAAGGGTTTATGCTTTCTTATCATTCTTTGCATCACTTTAGCCACTTGCTTTAAAATTTAGTTTCCTTCTACCCATGACAAACTATGTGCTTTCCCTGAACTTTAGCCATACAACTCTTGGCTTGATTGTGAATAGTGAAGGCTTAATTCTGTATTTATGTGTAAAATGGGTTGGAGAATGAGGTCTAATGGAAAATTTACTGGTCTAGAAGGTAGAAAACCTGTTTTAGACCAAGCCTCTTCCATTAACTTTATCAGCTTCAACAGTTTTTTAAACTTTTCTGTGCTTGTTTCATATGTAAAGTGAAAATGTGTATATTTCAAATGAGTATTATGATAAAATGAGATAATAAGTAGTAAGTACTTTGAAAAAGTGTTTTTTTGAATGTGAGGATATTATTAGCATTATATTGTTAAAAATTTGGTGGATAACCAGAGGAGGGAGGAAAAAAGTACTACTAAATATGAATAGAGAAGGTGATACATACACTGAATTAAACACATAATGAGGGCAAGGTAACTTTTTAATCTTTTTAAACTTTTTAAAAGATTTTTCTTTTTTGACAGAAAACATCATTTGCACCTTCTACCCCACTGACAGGACGGCGATATTTACAAGAAAAAGAAGCAGTCATTACTCCTGTTGCTTCAGCCACTCAAAGTGTGAGCCGGTTACAGAGTATTGTGGCTGGACTGAAAAATGCACCAAGTGAACAACTTATGAATATTTTTGAGTAAGTATAATATTATCTTTCTAAATAAATTTTAATTACAAGGTATGTTGACCTAAAATCAGATGGAAGTACCTATTAAAGTTACACAGAGATATTATTTCATAATATTATAGACCTTAAAGTTTAAATAACCTCTTAAGGTTATTTAGCCCTGACATCCCACTCTTATATCTACCCCTAAGTTATGCATTAATAGGTTTTCTTCTTACATTGACTTTAAATGGGTTCAGTCTAAATGTTCATCAAGTGGGAGACTGAATACATATTGATGGTGCAGCAGTAAATGGAATTTTAATGCAGTTGCTTAAGATAAAGAGGCATGTGTCCTAGTAAAGATGGTAAATAGAAGCCAGATCAGAGAACTTTCTTTCCTAATACTTAGTGAAATAAGAGAATAGTAAAAACCAGCAAACTACTTACTAGCAGCAACCAAATGAGAGGGCTATGATTTCATGCTATAAATTTCCAAAATGATGGTAAGGAAAGGAATGGATGGTTCTTATATGCCCATCTCCAAGAAGCATTACTAGGGAAAGAAGATATGTTGATGGATCTTGAGAATGTTAATACCCCAGATGTAGAGAGAAACAAATGGGGTTAGCAGGAAAATGAGTAAAAGGTCATAGATACCTTCGCAGGTGAAAGCCCCTATATTCCACCACCAAGATCGCAGCAGAAATATGAAAAACTCCCAGGGCCTGTCCTTTTCCAAGGTTCCATACCGATTTGGGTGAGATCCTAATCCTAATAGAACTAGAAGATATCTCTGACTAGATATAGTGAACCCTGGAATAGGGATATTTAACTAAATTTCAGAAGAGTAATAAGCAAAGCCCTGATCTTCTAACAAAAGCTGAACATAACACCACCTGAGCTCTCTTCTACTCCCCAAACCTTTAGTTTACAGAAAAGTAGACAGAACAATCCTAACCTCAGACACAGCTCAAAAGATATGCAGACTGCTGATAGGGTGGGAAGACTGTCATGGAGAGCTTCAATCCTCATAGCACTTGAATAAAATAGATCTGGACTAAACTGTGTAAGCATGAACAAGTTGAAAAGAAGTGTCAAGGTAATGATGCAAACATTTTATAGCAACAAGAGAAAGTGGGAAGCACGAAAACATAGTATGCAAAACACAAAGGACCTAGAAACAAATAAATGGGAAGACATTCCATGTTCATGGATGGGAAGATTTAATATTGTTAAAATGTCCTTATTACCCAAAATAATCTGTAGATTCAGTACAGTCCATATCAAAATGCCTGTGGCATTGTTTATAGAAATAGAAAAAAAATTACTATAATTTCATGTAGAATTTCAAAATACCTTTAAAACAATAAAGCAAGAACAACAAAGCTGGAATGCTTCCTGACTTCAAAATATATTGCAAAGCTACCATAGTCAAAACAGAATTGGATTGACATAAAGACAGGCTTGTAGACCAATAGAACAGACTAGAGAATGCTAAAATAAATCTTCATGTATTTGGTTAAATGATCCTTGACAAAGGTGCCAAGACTACGTTATGGGGAAAGGATAGTCTCTTCAACAAATGCTGCTGGGAAAACTAGATGTCTACATGCAAAATAATGAAGGTGGACTCTTATCTTACACCATATCCAACAGTTAACTCAAAAAGTTAACTTAAAAACCTAGACATGAGGGGCACCTGGGTGGCTCAGTTGGTTAATCATCCAACTCTTGATTTTGGCTCAGGTCATAATCTCACAGTTCATGGAATTCTCTCTCCCTCTCTCTCTGCAGCCCCCCCCCCCAAAATAAATAAATAAACTTTAGAAAAATAGTTTAAAAAAATTAAAGACAGCCTAATTGGAAGAAAACATTACTCAAGAGGCACAGCTTGCATTAGAAGAACTTGATAAAAACAAAGTATTTTTGCCATATGTGTTGCTTACCTCTCTACACATCATACTGGTCTGTTTGGACATGGAGTTGGGAGTCCTGAACACTGCACTCATTATCTGGTTTCAGGCAGATCACTTTTCTTTCTCATAGTCTGGATTTGTTTTTCATTTCTTTTTTTTTCCTAATGTTTATTTATTTTTGAGTGAGAGAGCACAAGCAGGGGAGGGGCAAAAAGAGAGGGGGACAGAGGATCGGAAGAGGGCTCTGTGCTGACAGCAGAGAGCCCAGTGTGGAGCTTGAACTCACAAACCGTGAGGTCATGACCTGAGCCAAAGTTGGACGCTTAACCACTGAGCCACCCAGTTGCCCTTGTTTGTCATTTCTGAATTAAGATTCTGTGTTTGAATGAAAGAAAGGTAACAATATAAGGGTAACAGTTATTTCTTGCTAAGTGCCTTTTTAGTGCTGTATTTTTCTATTTATTATTATTTAGGCTTTGATGAGAATTACATACAGTTTATTGTTCCACTACTATAAATATATATAGTTGACCCTTGAACAGCATGGGGGTTAGAGTCACCAACCCTCCACACAATCAAAAAATATGTATATAACTTTTTTTTTTAAGTAATGTCTCCACCCAACATGGGGCTCAAACTTATGATCCTGAGATCAAGTCACATGCTCTACCGACTGAGCCAGCCAGGTACTCCATAACTAATGATTCCCCAAAATCTAACTAGTAACAGCCTACTGTTGACTAGAAGAAGCCTTATCAGTAACATAAACAGTTGATAGACACATGTTTTGTATGTTATATGTATTGTATACTGTATTCTTAGAATAAATTCAGCTCGCGAAGAGAAAATGTTATTAAGAAAATCATAAAGAGGGGCGCCTGGGTGGCTCAGTTGGTTAGGTATCTGACTTTGGCTCAGGTCACGATCTCATGGTTCATGGGTTCTAGCCCCACATCAGGCTCTCTGCTGTCTGTACAGGGCCCACTTCGGATATTCTGTCCCCCCTCTCTCTTTGCCCCTTCCTCCATTCCTCCCTCTCTCTCTCTGTCTCTCAAATGTAAACATTAAAAAAATTTACAAAAAAACCATAAAGAGAAAATACATTTGCAATACTGTACTATATTGAAAAAAATCCACTTATAGGTGGACCTGCACACTTCAAACTCATCTTGTTGAAGGATCAACTGTATCTATTATATATATATTATATATAATATATATATGAATACTGCTATAGCCTCTATTTTTCTTTAAATCAGGTTTATTGGAGTATAATTTATATGCAATAGGAGTCATCCTTTTAACTGTATAGTTGTATGAAATTTGACAAATGCATAGTTATGTAACCACCACCATCACAAGCAAGATGTAGAACAATTCCATTAGCCCCCAAAATGTATGCCCCGTTTTAGTCAACCCCTGTGTCATTCCCACCCACTGGCAAATACTGATTTATTTTTTATCCCTATAATATGACCTATTATATATTATATACATAATATATATAAGTGTATAGTTGTATGATTATATAATATATAATTAAAATAATATGTAATATAATATATTATTACAATTATATATAATTATGTGTAATGTTTATAATATAATTATAATAATGTATTTATAATATAATTATAATTTGGAATTTCAACTTTATATTTACTTATATGAGTATATTTTTATATATTAATATATATAATTATAAATATATGTATTTAAAATCATAATTATATTAGGAATTAAGTCTGGAATTTCAACATTATATTTATATTTACATAAGTATATTTTATATATTAATATATATAATTATAAGTATATGTATTTAAAATTATATTTGGGGGGCGCCTGGGTGGCGCAGTCGGTTAAGCGTCCGACTTCAACCAGGTCACGATCTCGCGGTTCGTGAGTTCGAGCTCCGCATCAGGCTCTGGGCTGATGGCTCAGAGCCTGGAGCCTGTTTCTGATTCTGTGTCTCCCTCTCTCTCTGCCCCTCCCCCGTTCGTGCTCTGTCTCTCTCTGTCCCAAAAATAAAAATAAACGTTTGGAAGAAAAAAAAAAAAAATTTAAAATTATATTTGGAATTAAATTTGGAATTTCAACATTTATATTTATAATTATACAATTATAATATAATTATAATAATATATTACATTTATAATATAATTGTGTTTCTAATTATAATTATTTATAATATATAATTATATATGTAATATATATAAATATATAGTAAATTATATTACATATTATAATATGTATGGGTAATATATACATAAATACTGCTATAGCCTCTATTTTTATTAAATCAGGTTTATTGGAGTATAATTTATATGTCAATTTATATATATATAAATTTATGTAATTTTATATAAATTTGTATATATATTATATATATATAAATTTATATAATTCACAATAAGAGTCATCCTTTTAACAATTTCATTAGCCCCTAAAATTTATGCCCCTTTTAGTCAACCCCTGTGTCATCCCACCCACTGGCAAATACGGATATATCTTTATCCCTATAATTTGGCCTTTTCTAAAATGTCATATAAATAGAAGAACAAAAGAGATAATATTGACACTGCTAATGTTGAAATTCCAAAACAGTATGCCAGATGATTTTGTTTAAAAGCTGTAGATTTATTTGAAACATGCTTTTAACATATCTAGATTTACAGTTGGGAATAAAACTGTGGTCACTAAAACCAAATTCTTGAAATGTTGGTAGTCTGGATTTTTTTCCTGGTAATTAGGTTCCTCTTCTATTTTATAGATCTTGTATACGTAATCCTATGGAAAACATTATGAAAATAGTGAAAGGAATAGGAGAGACTTTCTGCCAACACTATACTCAATCAACAGATGAACAGCCGGGATCGCACATAGGTAAGAAGACAAAACTAAAGTTGACACAGCATTGAAAGTAGATAGATTGGCCCTAAAAAAGTAGAAATTAAATTTTTTCCTTCCTTGCTATTCTTAATGTATAAGATTTAAGCTTATATAAGTTTTGTCTTTCAGTGCTTAACAGTTACATTTCAGTAGCAAATATTTTCCCTTTTATTCCCCTCCGTAGACTTTGCTGTAAACAGACTAAAACTTGCAGAAATTTTGTATTATAAAATATTAGAGACTGTAATGGTTCAGGAAACACGAAGACTTCATGGAATGGACATGTCAGTAAGTAAATCCATTCTCCCAAGCACTGGTAAGGTTCAAAATTCCTAAGCCTTAAAACAGTGTATTGAGAGGCTCTAAGGGTGTTGTGGGCATCAGCAGTTAATAGCAAACTTAGCCAGTATGACTTGCTAGTTGGCCCTAGTTGTGTTTTGCACATCTAGACCTGGCCACCTCTAGGTAGAAATGTAAAGTACATGAAATTAATCTCTGCTACATCATTAGTATCCTTTCCCTTCAGGTCCTTTCATTTCCAGCTAGCTAATAATGAGTCACCCCCCTCCCCCAACTATTAACCCGACTGATAATTAAGATATTTGCTCATACCTCCCAGGAATTTTTGAGGAATAAACTGTGAGTGGCTTGTTAAGAAATTGCTTTGTGTCCTTTGATCATTTGATAAGTCTGACCACTCTTTCCAATAGCTATTTAAAGGAATTTTTCAAAAAAGTCAAAGTTGTTGGGGTACATGGCTGGCTCAGTTCGCAGAGTATGTGACTCTTGATCTTAGGGTGGTGAGTTTAAGCCCCATGTTGGGCATAGAGCTTACTATAAATACATAAGTAAATACATACATATGTACACACGTACATATATACATACTGTTTATAAAAACTCAAAGCTGTTAATATCTTTCAGTTTCCTCCTCCTCCTCTTTCTTGTCACTCTTGGAGTCCTCTGACTTTCAGTTCCATTAGCAACAGGTTGATGTCTAGGGGTGCAGCATAACTAATGTAATAAAATTTCTTTTAGTTTTCATTCTGGAAATGTTCATCTCTCTCTTGTGTTGGTCCACCTTTTTCCTGGATTTCATGGCTTTCTCTTTTGTGATTTATCTTAATATTTGATAGAGCATATGGTTCCATAGCTTCCTGAGAAAGAAGTAAATTTTCAACTTTTTATTTTGAAATAATTATAGATTCACAGAAAATTACAGAAGTAGTACAGAGAGGTCCTATGTAGTCAGTTGCCCCCAGTGGCTACATTTTACATAGTGTAATATCAAAACTAGGAAATTAATATTGGAACAATGTATGTATCTTCTTCCATTGCATCACTTGTGGATTAATGCTACTACCACCAAAATCAAGATACTGAATTGTTCTGTTATTACAACAATCTCCCTCATGCTACCCTTTTGTAGTAATGCTCATTCTACTCACACTCTTTATGAGTTCAATTTTTTTTTAATTTGTTAAGGTTCATTTTATGACCCCTAGTGTATTCTGCTGTTGTTGGGTAGAGTGTTCTGTAAATGTCAGTTCTATAGTATTAATTGTGGTGGTGTTGACTTCTTCTGTATCCTTGTTCATTTTCTGTCTGGCTCTATCAGTTGTTGAGAGCAGTATTGAAGTCTCCAGATATAATTGTAGATTTATCTATTTCTCCTTTCAGTTCTTTCCTTTTTTTTTCAGATTTATTTTTAAGTAATCTCCCTACCCAGTGTGGGGCTCAAACTCACAACTCCAAGATCAGGTAATCTACCAACTGAGCCAGCCAGGCACCCCTCTCCTTTCAGTTCTATCAGGTTATTTTTTATTCATATATTTTGAAGCTCTGCTGTTTGATATATACACATTGAAGATTGCTATGTCTTCTTGCCTTTTATCATGAGATAATGTCCTCTCTGAAGCCGTTAATTGTTCCAAAGTCTTATCTTTTGTTCATATATAGCCACTCCTGTTTTTGATTGTTTGCATGGTATGTCTTTTTCCATCCTTTTCTTTTTTTTTAAGTTTATTAATTTATTTTGAGAGAGAGAGAATGCGCTCAAGTGCACTTGAGCAGGGGAGGGATAGGGAGGGGGAGGGAATCCCAAGCATGCTCTGTGCTGTCAGGATGGAGCCCAGTGCAGGGCTCAATCTCACAAACCCTAAGATCGTGAGCTGAGACAAAATCAAGATTCAATTGCTTAACTGACTGAGCCACCCAGGCACCTCTCTATCCTTTTATTTTCAACCTACATGTATCATTATATTTGAGGTGAATTTCTTATAGGCAGCATGTAATTGAGTCACATTTTTTCATCTCAGTCTCTTTAAATCAGTAAATTCAGACTTACATTTAATTATTGATCTGTTAGGGCATATGTCTGCCATTTTATTTCTTGTTTTCTGTTTGTACTCTTTGGTGTTTTGTTTGTTTTTTTTTCACCCATCTTCCTCTTGATTACCTGAACATTTTTTATTTGTTTTAAAAAAATTTTTTTTAACATTTATTTATTTTTGAGAGACAGAGATAGAGCACAAGTTGGGGAGGGGCAGAGAGAGAGGGAGACACAGAATCTGAAGTGGGCTCCAGGCTCTGAGTTGTCAGCACAGAGCCCAACGCAGGGCTTGAACTCACGAACTGTGAAATCCTGACCTGACCCGGAGTTGGACACTTAACCGACTGAGCCACCCAGGTGCCCCTATTTGTTTATTAAACTCTATGCCCAACATAGGGCTTGAACTCATGACCCTGAGACCAAGAGTTGCATGCTCTACTGACTGAGCCAGCCAGGCACCCCTGCTTGAACATTTTTTAGACTGTTATTCTTTGTATGGATTTGTTTTAGTTGTTACTCTAAATATTACGTTATATATGCATATCTTCACAGTCCACTGGTATAGACATTTTACAGTTCAAACAAAATGTAAAAGCCTTAAGGCCCTTTTTTAAAACTCTGCATAAAGGCTTTATTTTATTTTATTTTTGTTTTGTTTTGTTTATTTTTTAGAGAGAGAGTATGTGTGAGCTGGGGAGAGGGGCAGAGGGAAAGAAAGAATCCCAAGCAGGCTGCACCCTCAACACAGAATCTGACGTGGGGCTCAATCCATGACCCTGGGATATTTAAAAATTTTTTTTTCAACGTTTATTTATTTTTGGGACAGAGAGAGACAGAGCATGAATGGGGGAGGGGCAGAGAGAGAGGGAGACACAGAATCGGAAACAGGCTCCAGGCTCTGAGCCATCAGCCCAGAGCCCGACACGGGGCTCGAACTCATGGACCGCGAGATCGTGACCTGGCTGAAGTCAGACACTTAACCGACTGCGCCACCCAGGCGCCCCGACCCTGGGATATTTAAAGTTTATTTATTTATTTAGAGAGAGAGCACGAGTAGGGAAGAGGCAGAAGAGAGGGAGGGAGAGAGAATCCCAAGAGATTTGTGCAAACCCAAGGCTCAATCCCATGACCTTGAGACCGTGACCTGAACCAACTGACATCAAGAGTCGGACACTTAACCAACTGAGCTACTCAGATACCCCTTAAAGATTTTAAGTAACGCCTCCACCCAATATGGGCTCCAACTTACAACGCTGAGAACAACTGACTGAGCCAGCGAGGTGCCCCTTTTTTCTCTTTGTTTTAATTTTTGTCTTCCAGTGGGAGGATTTCCTTATGTTGTTGGATTGTTCTTGGATATCCACTTACATTTAAATGAGGCACTAAAAATGGGACATTAATAAACCCTTATGGTAACTGAACAGTTTGGTTCAAAGCTTTGTTGGGGCGCCTGGGTGGCTTACTTGGTTGGGCATCCGACTTCAGCTCAGGTCATGATCTCACACACAGTTTGTGGGATCGAGCTCCGTATCAGGCTCTGTGCTGACAGCTCGGAGCCTGGAGCCTGCTTCCGATTCTGTGTCTCCCTTGCTCTCTGCCCCTCTCCCACTTGCACTGTGTGTATGTGTGTCTCAAAAAATAAATAAAAACATTAAAAAAAAAAAGCTTTGTTGGCAAAAATAGGAATATAAACCCAACAGTCTCATATAATCATGTAGTATTAGAGACCCTTAACATTTGGTGTCTTTAAGATTCTTCTGGAATATTTCAGTTTCTGTAAAGAAGTATCTGCTAATTTTTTGCTGGATGTTGGTGTTACTGAACAGAGCAAGAAAGGGAAACTTGATCTCACAATGCAGTCTGCAGACTTTTGCCTAAAACCACAGTTTCTTCTATGTCTGGTGTTCTCAAGCTGAGTCTCCCTAGTTCAGTCTTAGAATAATTCTCCAGATCCCTGTTGGGACAGACTAGAGGCCTATCATCTGCTTCATTAGAGTAGGGGTTGAATGGGGACCTGACGAGTTCTAACTACTACAGACTTTCAAATCATCCATTCGTGTCAGCCCCTGCCTAGCCCCTACTTTCCATTCCTCCTGTCCCTTCAGTTGCTATGTTTTCCCCAGGTTGCATGGAGCAAATTAATTAGGTCCAAGTGTCTCTCTTCAGGCCCTTATGTTTGACCATCCTACTTTCTACTGAGTAATTTGTCATCCTTCCATCCACTTTCAGTTTTCATGTATTCTAATTTGCAGTTACAGCTGACTTCTAGTTTTATCCAAGGAGTTTCTGTTTCTTATCCTTTTTGTTGATTTGGAGTGATATTTAAAAGAAGGATGGCAACAAACACTTTTTAAAACTGAAAATTTTGTTAAATCTTAAACTCAAAAAAAAAGTCTTAATGCTCAACACGACTTTTATCTTCTTAGTAAATTATTTCTCTGAACTTTTTTAAGTCTTAGCTGTGACATAATACCTTTGATTTTAGTGTTTTGATTAACAAATATTTTTTTATTAAGTTTATTTGTTTATTTGGAGAGAGACAGAGACAGCGCAAGTGGGGGAGGGACAGAGAGAGAGAGAGAGAGAGAGAGAGAGAGAATCCCAAACTGGCTCTGCACTGCCAGCACAGAGTCCAGTGTAGGGCTTGAACCCACAAAGCCATGAGATCATGACCTGAGCTGAAACCAAGAGTCTGACTCTTAACTGAACCACCCAGGCACCCCTGATTAACAGTCTTTATGTTAACAAAATAGTTGTAAAACTGGCATTTAAAAACAAACGGAACAAAAAAAAAAAATGGAACCAATCCTAATGCTTCCTCTTGATGGGAATATTGACTGTTTTATTATTTCAAAGCAGATTGTTGTGTATGCCTCATTTAAATTTAAAATCTACCATTGAGCAAGATTATATGTTATAACAAAACTCTTTACCAGTTTGAGAGCTCACATTATCTTTGATAATCTGGTATAATGTACACATTATTTTATCTTGTTTCTGTAGTCTTTATAGAATGGCAAAGGCTGAAATTGCTGAGAAATATTAAACTGCAGTTTTTCTGTTCTCCAAGGTTCTTTTAGAGCAGGATATATTTCATCGTTCCTTGATGGCCTGTTGTTTGGAAATTGTGCTCTTTGCCTATAGCTCACCTCGTACTTTCCCCTGGATTATTGAAGTTCTCAATTTACAACCATTTTATTTTTATAAGGTGAGATGAGAGCAAAGTTATGATATGGTGCACCTCATAAACGTTCTGTTTATCTTAGTGTTAAAGTTACAGGCTGTAATGATGTCTGGGAAATATTTCCAGAGGTATTCTGAAAACATTTTAGTCCTTTGGGTGGAATCAAAAACAAAAGGGAAAGGATGAGGATATTAGTAAATTCAGCCAGTCTCAAACTGCAGTCCTTTTTCCTTCACTGACTTGCAAATGTGACCAGGAATTAAGTAGTTAGCTTTGAATTTTCCATATTTATAAATGGAAATCATAATCCTATTAAACAGATGCATAATGAAGAAGAAAAGCTCTTTTCCCCAGGAGAAAGAAAAGGTATGAAATGGTTCGTGGTTATGGTTTAGCTAATGAAGCTGAAATAAAAGATTGTGCTCCTTCCTTAAATTTGAACTAATTCAGTGTGGATCAGTCTTACTTAGCTTTTTTTTTTTTTTTTTTTCCTGCTAGAACTATTTTATTAATCTTTTTCTTACACAACATAAGGGTCACAACTACAGTAACATTTAATGTTACCTAGTATCCGAATTTAAGACTGATGCTACTACATTACCCTTATTGGTATGATTTAGTTAATATTTTGCTGTATGTGCTATTTTCAAAGTATTTATAGAAAAGTTAGTTTGAAGAGTTCAATTTTTATACCTAAAATATGTCTCAAGTAATGGAAAATGCAGATCATTAGAAAGCTTATCCATTTGAATTGCTAAGTGGGATTTAAATATTTTTTTAGTGTCTTAGGGAAAATTGTTTCTGATACTTTGTTGATGTGTGTTTTCAGATTTTCTGTTAGGAAATATAAGTAATTTTATTCAAGGACAATGTTGGTTTTGACCTTATCTGATAGCAATTCATTTTTATTTGTAGCATCCTTTTTTCATTCAAGAAGTTAAATGCCTTTGTTCTTTAACCACATAAATAATATAGCCTCCTTGAAGAAAAACAGGAAAGTACATATAAATGTGAATATTAAAACCATACAATATAATCCTAATTATAAATAATAATCACTTAATATTTTTGTGTATATACCTACAGACTTTGTTCTAGAATTTACCCTTATTAAAATAGAATTATATAATATAAGCAGAATTCCTTTTAAATATATTATTCATCTGTTCTCTTGATCTATTGGGAAGAATTGTCTGAGAAGAGACAGTAAATTCAAAATAGCACTGGACTCAGAACCCAAGACCCGACTTCCACTATTGGCCTTGGTTGACCAGTTTCTCCCTATCATTGCCTCATTTCTCCATGTGTAAAAGAAAACATGAAAAACAGAAATGTATGTGAAAGTATTTTGGACATCTTAAGAAGTCCTTTTAAATTAAAATATATCGATCAGCCATTGAATCATAGTTCAACAATATCATTAGTTCTGTGTCCTTATAAGACCAAAGCTAGTCATACATGAAAGCCTAGAAATGACCAAGACTACCTATATTACCTTGTCAATTTTCTCCTTACCAGGTTATTGAGGTGGTTATCCGCTCAGAGGAGGGACTTTCCAGGGACATGGTGAAACACCTGAACAGCATCGAAGAACAGATTTTAGAGAGTTTAGCGTGGAGTCATGATTCTGCACTGTGGGAGGCTCTCCAGGCTTCAGGAAACAAAGTTCCTACCTGTGAAGAGGTGAGTTAGGGCAAGGCTGATGATCCTGTCATTTTAAAAAATAATAGCTTTATGGGGTGCCTGGGTGGCTCACTAAGTGTCCAACTTCAACTCAAGTCATGATCACGCGGTCCATGGGTTCGAGCCCCACATTGGACTCTATGCTGACAGCTCAGAGCCTGGAACCTGCTTCGGATTCTTTGTCTCCCTCTTCTCTGCTCCTCCCCTGGTCACACTCTGTCTCCCTCTCTCAGGAAATGAATAAACATTAAAAAAAATTGTTTTTAAACATATAATTTAGTACGTTCATGGATAGGTGCACCCATCACCTCAGTCAATTTTGGAACATATCCATCACCTCAACAAGAAACTGTATCATTTAGCTGTCACTTTCCTTACCCACCTTCTTCTCCTTAGCCCTAAGCAACCTTAATCTACTTCTGTCTTTATTAATTTGTGTATTCTGAACATTTCAAATATGTGGAAGCATATGATATGTGGTCCTTTGTGTCTGGCTTCTTTCACTTAGCATTATGTTTTCAAGGTTCGTCCATGTTATAGGATATATTAGCACTTCATTGCTTTTTATGGCTTAATGATACTCTGTCATTTGAATATATCATTTTGTTCATTTATCAATTGATAGACATTTGGGTTGTTTCTGCCTTTTGGCTTTTATGAATAATGCTGCTATCAACATTCACAGACAAGTTTTGTATGGATATGTTTTTATTTTTCTTAGGTACATTTCTAGGAATAGAATTGCTGGGTCACGTGTACCTCCAGCTGTGTACACGTGTACCTCCAGCTGTGTACCTCCAGTTTGGGGAAACCGTCACACTCTTTTCAAAGTGGCTGCACCATTTAACATTCCTACCATCAGTGTATGAACATTCTAGTTTCTTCACATCTTCTCTAAAACTTACCTTTGTTTTTTCTTCCCTGACACATCTTTTTTATTCTAGCCATTAGTAGACATAAAGTGATATTTCATTACGGTTTTTATTTACATTTCCCTGTTGGCTAATGATGTGCAACATCTTTTCATGTGCTTATTGGCCATTTGTGTATCTCCTTTGGAGAAATATCTATTCAAATCCTTTGCCATTTTTTAATTGGGTTTTTTGTCTTTTTATTATTGAATTATAGGAATCCTTTATATATTGTAGATATGACTCCCTTATCTGTTAATAGGATTTTTAAAATTTGCCTTTCATTTCATGGGTTGCCTTTTAATTTCTTGATCAAGTCTTTTAGAACACAAAGTTTTTAATTTTGATAATGTCCTGTTTATCTATTTTTTTCGTTTCTTGTGCTTTTGGAAGTCATATCTAAGAAACCACTAATTTTATCATATTTAATTTTTCAAATGTCTATGTAAAAAATTAAATGGTTTTCATTAGTAGTATTTAGAATTTAAAAAATCAGAAATTTGTGCCTAATACACACAAGCCACACATTTCACAGTTTAGTATCATGTGAGAAACTGAGTTTTTTCTCCTTTACCTCTGTGTTGCTCTTTCATAACTCTTGTCTTTTCATCTTTCTTTGCTTTTCTGTGTCTTATACTTCATGAAACCTGGTGAATTTTTCCCTAATTCCACACTACTGGAAGGACTATCCAAGACCAGGAAGAACTGAAAAGAAAATGATTTCTTGAAATCTCTCTTCCATGTATCTTTGGTTTTTTGCAACAAACTGTGATTAACTGTGCAATCTTTGTGTATTCATCAATACTTCCATTGTAGAATCTCTTGGGAAAGTGAAAAAAGGCAATGAACTTGAAGAAAGAGGATTTGGGTTGAAGCCCTTGCTCTGTTACTTAATAGTAGTTGTCCTTGGGGCACCTGGGTGGCTTAGTTGGTTAAGTGCCTGACTCGTAGTTTCAGCTCAGGTCATGATCTCATGGTTCATGAGATTGAGCCCCACGTCAAGCTCTGCACTGAAAGCACGGTGTCTGCTTGGGATTCTCTTCTTTCCCTCTCTCTCTCTGTCCCTCCTCCACTCCTGTTTTCTCTCTCTTTCTCTGCCTCAAAACAAATAAAAAATAAACTTTAGTGGTGCCTGTGGTGGCCCAGTTGGTAAGCATCCAACTCTTGATTTTAGCTCAGGTCATGATCTCACGGTTCATGAGTTCAAGCCCAGCACTGGGCTCTGTGCTGACAGCATGGAGCTTGTTTGAGATTCTCTCTTTCTCTCTCCCTCTCTCTGCCCCCTACTATATATTAAAAAAATATAAACTTAAAAAATAGTAATTGCCCTCAGGCAAATTTCATATTTTAAGCCTGTATTTTGTCATCCTTAAGTGGAAATAGATGGTGCCTACCTCATCAGTTTACTTCTAGAAGTGGTCAATAAACTTAAGGAGATAAATTATAAAATTAAGTGAGATATGTGTAACAACACAAACTATTGAGCACTTTATGCAAGTTGTTCTATTTTGTGAAGAAGAAAGAAGGGAAATAGAACAGTTGAAGAAGACTTTTTTCTCATTTTTCTGTTAGAAGTTTTCATCAGTAGGTTTATCTATATGTAAAGCAAGAGGTTTTTATTTTTTACAGGTTATATTCCCAAATAACTTTGAAACAGGAAATGGGGGAAATGTACAGGGACACCTTCCTATGATGCCAATGTCTCCTCTAATGCATCCAAGGGTCAAAGAAGTTCGGACTGACAGTGGGAGTCTTCGAAGGGGTAGGTTCAACACAGGTAAAACAAAAAAAATAACGAAGATAATTTTCTCAAAATTTCAAGTCTTGCTAATATATTATTATGAAATCTAATTTCTTCATCAAGATTGAAAAAGGGACTTATGAAAAAGATTTTTTAAATTTAAAAGATAAACAGGGGCTAGGACACCTGGCTGGCTCAGTCAGTAGAACATGGGACTCTTAAACTTGGGTCATGGGTTTAATCTTACATCCACATTGGGTGTGAAGCTTACTTAAAAATAAAAATAAAACGAAATGTAAAAGGAGGCTTATGCTAACACCCTTTTGTGGCTTGTTGTATAGTTTTGCATATCAAAGTAATAAGATTTTCACTCTGTTTTTTAATATTTTTTTACTTCAATGTCAGTTGTTGTGGAAATAGTATTTTAGCCTTTTAATAAACACACTTTTCCTAATGCTAACAGAAAACTGTAAATAAGCAAAATACCTACTTTTCAAATGTGACAAAAGTTATATTCTTTCTCTATGTATGTCTCTATAGAAAGAAAAGTATTTGAAGCAGAGCAAAAAAACTCTTTGGGATGCTTAAGTTCATCTAAGAAATAACTTATCCATACTCTCTTAAAATAGTTCATATAAACCTTCCGGGAAGATTTTAGTTCATTCATTCGTCCTTATTTTCTCTTATGATGTGTGCATCTGATGTGTGCATCCTCTGGATTATATGAATTTTTTCTTGAATTTTTTAATCAGTTAAAATCTTTTGATCACATATCCCTGAACAAACTTCAGATGAACAAGTACTCGGGCTTCACATGGCTCTTGATCCAACTTGAACTATAATTTTGTGTATGTATGTGCAGGCACACATATAGTCTTTGCTTTACATGTAGTCCAAGATGATAAAAATGTGCATACAAAACAGTCTTCATAAGCAATGAGAATGATTAGGGTTGTTTTATGACCTTTAAAAATCTTGTCAGGAGACAGGGGCACCTGGGTGGCTCAGTCGGTTGAGTGTCTGACTTCGGCTCAGGTCATGATCTCTCGGTCTGTGAAGTCAAGCCCCACATCGAGCCCTGTGCTGACAGCTCAGAGCCTGGAGCCTGCTTCGGATTCTGTGTCTCCCTCTTGCTCTGCCCCTTCCCCGCTCATGCTCTGTCTCTCTCTCTCTCTCTCTCTCTCTGTCAAAAATAAATAAACATTTAAAAAAAAATTTTTTTTTTTTTTTTTTTTTTTTTTTTAAATCTTGTCCAGAGGCACCTAGGTGGCTCAGTCCATTAAGCAGCCAACTCTTAATTTAGGCTCAGGTCATGATCTCATGGTTTGAGCCCTGTGTCCAGCTCCACGCTGGCAGCATGGAGCCTGCTTGGGATTCTCTCTCTTTCTCTGCCCTTCCCCTGCTTGCTCATGCTCTCTCTCTCTCAAAATAAGCTTTTTAAAAATATATAAATAAAAGCCTTTAAAAAGGAAAACAATCTTGTCAAAACTTGTATTTATCTGTTTCATCAAAACTTTTAAAAATGATCAGTCAGGGGCGCCTGGGTGGCGCAGTCGGTTAAGCGTCCGACTTCAGCCAGGTCACAATCTCGCGGTCCGTGAGTTCGAGCCCCGCGTCAGGCTCTGGGCTGATGGCTCGGAGCCTGGAGCCTGTTTCCGATTCTGTGTCTCCCTCTCTCTCTGCCCCTCCCCCGTTCATGCTGTGTCTCTCTCTGTCCCAAAAATAAAAATAAAAACGTTGAAAAAAAAAATTAAAAAATAAATAAATAAATAAATAAAAATGATCAGTCATTAGGGGCGCCTGGCTGTCTGTCAGTAGAGCATGTGACTCTTGATCTCAGGGGCATAAGTTTGAGCACCACATTGGGTGTAGAGATTACTTTAAAAAAGTGATAATTTAAAAAAAAGCTATGAGTCCTTAATGTTTAGCAAAATGAAAGATAATAAAAGTATTTACATAGTACAGTATAAAGCACTGGAAACATTGAGAATGGAAGTGGTTTGTTTTTCATCTTTTTGGTTTTTGTTTTTTCAAGATTTTATTTTTAAGTAATCTCTATACCCAACACGGAACTCAAACCCACAACCCCATGATCAAGAGTCACACACTCCACTGACTGAGCCAGCCAGGTGCCCTGAAAGTGGTTTGGTTTTTTTGTTGGTGGGTTTTTTTTTTTTTTTTTTTCAAACTTACAAAGAATAGTTTAAACAGTGCTTGCCACCTCCTTCTCCTGTGATTTATGCTGGTGAATGAGCATCTTTTCTGTGCCTTGGTGAACTGTCATGTTCCTTTCTAAATTTGGATCAGCTTTCAACATTTTATACTTTGTGTGTTTAATTCTTTGAAATATCTCTGAGAGTTCCTCAAATGTGAAGTTTTTGCCATCATCACTTTCTGTTGGATATCTTCATCCTTTTAATCTCAACAACTTTCTTCAATTATGTCAACGAATTTCACTTTCAGGAAGTTCTTCAGGCTGTGTATCTAATCTCTTGAACAGTGTCAGTGTCAGTATTCCCAGAGTCAGTTGTTCCTTCTGTGACTTTACTGATGTTCTAAATTAATTTCAGTTTCAGTATTATCACTTTCATTTCTTTGTTACAATTTTCTTTTTTTTTTTAAGGTTTCTTTTTTTTTTTCTTTGATGTTTATTTATTTTGAGAGAGAGAGAGAGCACAAGCTGGGGAGAGGGGCAGAGAGAGAGAGAATGAGAATCTCAAGCAAGCTTCATGCTCAGCACAGAGCCTGATGTGGAGCTCAATGCCACGAACGTGAGATCATGACCTGAGCTGAAATCAGAGTCAGACATTTAACCGACTGAGCCACCCCAACACCCCCGTACTTTTTTTTTTTTTGATGATTCCCCTCATGTGTCTGTTTTTATAAAATGTCATATAGGGTTTTTCACTGGAGACAAAGAGACAACATAACTGTATGCTTTCCTGTGCTCATGAATTGAATAGCAGATGTGCCCTGACCAATCAGTGACAGACTTTGAAAGAATTAACATGATTAGTTACTGATCATGATTCACATCTATTAGTTATATAATGATTTGTAAACTAAAGTTTGTTTATGCAGTTACAGTTAGTACATCATGGAAACTGAAATTTGAACCATTTTGTTAGGCTGTTGTTATTTTAACTAAACTATGGTAACTTAAATTCTTGCATATTGGAACTGAACAAAGTATGAACAGTCTGTGTGAGAATGTGTGCATATGTGTATGTATCCTTGACTGTAATATATATATGTATACGTATGCATATATATTTATATTTTATATGTGTGTGTGTGTTTACAGCCTAGCTAGACATCTCAGAACTAAGATCATGAATAATGGTCACCCAAATATGATTCTCTCCAGATGGTGGTGTTTTGAGTGGATGTTACTTTCTATATTACAGTTTTTTGGTATTCTAAGAATTTTCTTTCGGTGAGCTCTTTTGTTCATTGGGTTATAATTCACATACCATAAAATTCACCCTTTTAACATGTACAGTTAAGTAGTTTTTAGTATATTCATAAGACTCTACAATTCTCACCATTATCTAATTCCAGAACAGTTTCATCAGCCCAGAAAAGAAACCCCATATTCAATAGCAGTCACTGTCCAGTTCCCCCACCCAATCCCCTGGAACTACAATCTGCTTTTTGTCTCTATAGATTTGCCTATTCTAGAATTTTATATAAATAGAATCATATAATATGTGGCCTTTGTGCTTGGCTTCTTTCATGTACCATGTTTTAAAGATCTGTTTATATTGCAGCATATATCAGCTCTTCATCTTTATGACTGAATAATATTTCATTGTGTGGATATGCTATATATTGTTTGTTCATTCGTTAGTTGATGGACATTTGGATTATTTCCACTTGTTGGCCATTATGAACAATGCTGCTGTGAACATATAGGGCATATATTTTTTTTTTAATTTTTTTTTTAACGTTTATTTATTTTTGAGACAGAGAGAGACACAGCATGAATGGGGGAGGGGCAGAGAGAGAGGGAGACACAGAATCGGAAGCAGGCTCCAGGCTCTGAGCCATCAGCCCAGAGCCCGACGCGGGGCTCGAACTCGCGGACCACGAGATCGTGACCTGAGCTGAAGTCGGACGCTTAACCGACTGAGCCACCCAGGCGCCCCATATTATTTTTATAAGTAGAAGAAAAAAGTATTTTCTCATAGGGGTTCAGGCAAGAGAATCAAATAATGGAAAATCCTTAGAAAACAATATTGAGCCTTGACTCTAGGAAGAAAAAGACATAATATTAATTTCTGTATTTATTAAATGTAAAGAGTTGTTCACTGTATCTTTTCCACTTCTGTGCTAACAAAAGATAATTTGAAGGGGTTTGCAGCTAACCTCATGGCTACACTATGAACCCTCTCTTTAAATGTCAGCTTTAGGAGCACCTGGGTTGCTCAGTTGGTTAAGCGTCCGACTTCAGCTGCAGTCATGATCTTGCAGTTTGTGAGTTTGAGCCCTGTGTCAGGCTCTGTGCTGACAGCTTGGAGCCTGGAACCTTTTTCGGATTCTGTGTCTCTCATTCTCTCTGCTCCTCCCCACTCACACTCTGTCTCTCTCTCAAAAATAAACTTCAAAAAAAATTGTTTGAAATGTCAGCTTAAACATTCCTAGTCAGATTCAAGGGCTGTGTTGGATTTCTTATGTATAAAGGATCCAGGTACACTCCTATTAAGTGATCATGGGAGTTACCACAGAACTTTCTATCTGCCACTGAGGTTGGGAAATCAGAGCTGTTTTCATAAGCCCCAGAAATATGCAGAGATTTTTATTAAGACATAACTGTTTCTCCTCTCACCTTATTAATACAGAGAGCTGTCAAATCATTTCCAGAAGTTATTTTTATACCTTGTAAACATGTTTAATAAGTCATCTTTACACCCAACATGGGGCTCGAACTCACGAGCCTGAGATCAAGAGCCACATGTGCCACTGACGAGCCAGCCAAGTGCCCTGAAATGCTTTCACTTTAAACAGCACATTATAGGTAGGATATCTGAGTGGCTCCGTTGGTTAACCGTCCAGCTTCAGCTCAGGTCATTCATGATCTCAGTTTGTGGGGTTGAAGCCCACATTGGGGTCTGCACTGTCAGTGCTTGTGATTCTGTCTGCCCCTCCCCGACTCCCACTTTCTCTCTCTCAAAATAAATAAGTACACTTAAAAAAAAAAAAGCATACCATAGGAGTGTCTGGCTCAGTCAGTGGTGTGTGCAGCTCTTGATCTGGGGTTGTGAGTTTGAGCCCCACAATGGGTATAGAGATTACTTTAAAAAAAAAAACATTTAAAATAAAAAATACGAGCGCCTGGGTGATTCAGTTAAGCGTCTGACTTTGGCTCAGGTCATGATCTCACAGTTTGTGAGTTCGAGCCCCATGTCGGGCTCTGTGCTGACAGCTCAGAGCCTAGAGTCTGCTTTGCATCTGTGTCTCCCTCTCTCTCTGCCTCTCCTCCAGTAATGCTGTGTCCCTCTCTCAAAAATAAACATGAAAAAATAAATAGATAAAAATAAAAAGTATATTATATACCTGTAAAGAATCAGTGGGTCAGGGAAAGTGGGGAAGGATTGTGGAAAAAGATGTAGGGTTTTTAGGGGCTAGGAGAACCTTTACACACTTGGTATATAGGGAAAGCCACTCCTATGGAAGGATAGCATTGAAAACTAAATATAATCTATAATCTTTTAATCAACACACTACTGCCAACCCTCAGATTAAGGCAAGTTAAACAGAGTCTTATCACCTTTGCTCATCTTTATCTTCTCGTGAGCTTATAAAAGATGATTCTGTACCTACTAAATCAGAAAGCCATAGGGGCACCCGGGTGGCTCAGTAGGTCAAGCGTCCAACTCTTGATCTCAGCCCAGGTCTTGACCACAGGGTTGTGAGTTCAAGCCCCATGTTGGGCTCCATGTTGGGCGTGGAGCCTACTTAAACAAAAGAAAAAGCCGAAGCTACTGCCTTAAGCTGCTTGAAGTATGGGTGTGTAGGAGGGGGCAAAACTGTGAACCAAATCACTGATTTTTCCTTCTCAGATGTTATTTACTAGATAAGATTGGGAGACAGAAGCTAATTGGACTGCTCAAATTTAGTGGTCACCTCATTCTACTTCTCAGCTTCTATTTTACCCTTAATATTTTGCTCCTTTAATAGTAGGCAGAGGTTCAAGAAACCAGGAAGATAAGCTATCATAATTTTCACATGTAGTAACTTTTTCATACCTCTTTTGCTATACTCTATATTCTGTGAAGATAGAAGCCGTGTTATTTACTGCTGAATACCTATTGCTTAGCATATAGTAACTCAGTATCTATTTTTTGAGTGAACGAGTGAACCTGATTTATTCTTTTAGAATACATATCAAACTATTTTAAATTTATTTTTCTCTCTATTAGATATGCAACCGTTGTCTCCAATTTCTGTCCATGAACGCTACAGTTCTCCTACTGCAGGGAGTGCTAAGAGAAGACTTTTTGGGGAAGATCCCCCAAAAGAAATACTTATGGACAGGATCATAACAGAAGGAACAAAATTGAAAATTGCTCCTTCTTCAAGCATTACTGCTGAAAATCTATCAATTTCACCTGGGCAAAGTCTTCTAACTATGGCCACAGCCATAGTCACAGGGACAACAGGACATAAAGTTACAATCCCATTGCACGGTAACATTTTAATGTATTTATTTATTTTTTTTTTTCTGAGTTGGTTAGTAATTTAAGAAATGTCTTGCTGGGTTGAATCACATGGCCTTTTTGATCCAGTTTTTTTTTTTTTTTAACCTATACCATTTTTTTAATTTATTACTTTAGAGCAGTTTTGGGTTCACAGCAAAATTGAGTAAAAGGTATAGAGATTTCCCATATACCCACTGCCCACACACACACAGACCTCATCACCATCAACATACCAAAGAATGGTGTATTTCTTACAACTGATGAACCTACATTGACACATTATGACCCAAGTCCATAATTTACATAAAAGTACACTGTTGATGTACACTTCTATAGATTTTGATGAAAGTCTGATAACATATATCTACCATTATAGTATTATACAGAATAGTTTTACTGCCTTAAAAATCTTCTGTATTCCACCTTTTGTTTTGTTTTGAACTTATACTGGTTTTTGAATTTTCATACTTTTATGAATTTACCACCCTTTTCATTGGACTTATTTTCTTATCTGAGCTTTACAAATGAGCGTGTTAAGCAAAAATCTTTTTTCTTAATTACAAACATCTCCTTAAGAGTTCAAAAGAAAACATTGTTTCAGAGCAGAAATAGAAAACAAGAGTGTTATAACCTAGAATTACAATTTTTGTAGCTTTCCTCTTTTCTAACCTATTCCTATGTTTGGATAGCTAGGTAGATAGGTAGGTAGGTAGGTAGGTAGGTAGATAATTGACAGTTTTTCTGGAACACATGCAACTTATTTCTAAAATAGAATTCTTGCTTATACATTTAGGTATTGCAAATGATGCTGGAGAGATCACACTGATACCAATTTCCATGAACACAACTCAGGAGTCCAAAGTCGAGAGTTCTGTGTCACTTACTGCTCAGTCATTAATTGGTGCTTCTCCAAAACAAAACCATCTGACTAAAGCACAAGAGGCACATACAGCTGGAATAAGCAAACCAAAGAGAACTGGGTCTTTAGCACTGTTTTATAGAAAGGTATGTGATTTTATGACATCTAAAAAGATCTCATTTGACACACCCGCCTGGCTCAGTTGGTAGAGCATGCAACTCTTGATCTCAGGGTTGTAAGTTTGAGCCCCACATTGGGTATTGGGTGTAGATATTAGTTAAAATATTTAAGGAGCACCTGGGTGGCTTAGTTGTGGCGTCCAATTCTTGATTTCACCTCAGGTCAAGATCTCACACTTGGTGAGATTAGGTGTCCCGTCAGGCTCTGCACTGGCAGCATGCAGCCATCTTGGGGTTCTCTCCTTCCCTCTCTCTCTGCCTGCCTCTCTCTCTCTCACTCTCTCAAAATAAATAAATAAACTTCAAAAATAAATATTTTTAAAAATTAAAAAATGAAAATAAAATGTCATTCAATCAATGCAAGAAAGATTAACAGCAATTTTAGCCTTCTTTCTTGGGTGTGTGGTAAAATGGACATAAAATTTACCATCTTAACCATCTTTAAGTGTACATTAAGTACAAAAGTGTCGGGGGGCCTGGGTGGCTCACTCAGTTAAACGTTCGACTTCGACTCAGGTCATGATCTCACGGTTCGTGTGTTTGAGCCCTGCATCGGGCTCTGTGCTGACAGCTCAGGGCCTGGAGTCTGCCTGCCTCAGATTCTGTGTCTCCCTCTCTCTGTGTCCCTCCCCTGCTCACGCTCTGTCTCTTTGTCTCTCAAAAATATTAAATAAGCATTTAAAAAAATTAAAAGTACAAAAATGTCATTAAGTACAAAACTGTCATTGAGTACATTCATATTGTCGAGGGGCTTTCACCACTATCCATCTCCAGAACTTTTTCATCTTCCTAAACTGAAACTCTGTCCCAAACAATTACAATAATTCACCATTTCTCTCCCCACCACTGCCTCCTAGTAACCACCATTCTACTATGAATTTGACTATTCAAAGTACCTTATATAAGTGGAATCATACAATATTTGTCCTTTTGTGACAGGTTTATTTCACTTAGCGTAAGTCTTCAAGATTATCCATGTTGTAGCATCATTCAGAATTTCCTTCCTTTTTAAAAATTTTTTTAAGTTTATTTATTTTGAGGGAGAGAATCCCAAGCAGGCAAGCTCCATGCTGTCAGCACAGAGCCTGACGCAGCGCTTCAACTCATGAACCATAAAATCATGACTGAGCCAAAGTCAGGAGTCAAACACTTAACTGACTACACCATCCAGGTACTCCTGTAGTAAGTTTTGAAATTAGGAAATGTGAAACCTCCAACTTTGTCTTCTTTTTCAAGATTATTTTGGCTATTCAGAGTCACTTGAGATTCCATACGAGTTTTAGCGTGGATTTTTCTTTTTCTTTTTAGAATGGATTTTTCTATTTCGGCAAAAAACATCTTGGGGATTTTTTTTTTTAAAGTAGGTTCTATGCCCATCATGGAGCCCAGCACAGAGCTTGAACTCACGACCCTGAGATAAAGACCTGAGCTGAGATCAAGAGTTGGATGCTTGGGGCGCCTGGGTGGCGCAGTCGGTTAAGCGTCCGACTTCAGCCAGGTCACGATCTCGTGGTCCGTGAGTTCGAGCCCCACATTGGGCTCTGGGCTGATGGCTCAGAGCCTGGAGCCTGTTTCCGATTCTGTGTCTCCCTCTCTCTCTGCCCCTTCCCCATTCATGCTCTGTCTCTCTCTGTCCCAAAAATAAATAAACGTTGAAAAAAAAAAAAAAAGAGTTGGATGCTTAACCAACTGAGACACCCAAGCACCCCATCATGGGGATTTTGATAAGGATTGCATTGAATCTGTAGATTGTTTTGACTGGTATTGCCATCTTAACATTATTAAATTTTCAGTCCAGGGGCACCTGGGTGGCTCAATTGGTTGAGTGTCCAACTTTGTCTCAGGTCATGATCTTGTTGTTCGTGGGTTTGAGCACCATGTCAGGCTTACTGCTATCAGCATGGGGTCCACTTTGGATCCTCTGTCCCACCCCCCCCCATTCCCCCCCCCCCCAAAAATAAGTAAACATTTAAAAAAAAAAAGTCTTCCAGTCCATGAACATGGGGTGTCTTTCCATTTATTTGTGTTTTGAGCTTTTTGTTTTGCTTTTTTGTTTTTTAGTTAACATGCAGTGTTTTATTATTTGCACTTTCTTTAATTTCTTTCAGCAGTATTTTGCAGTTTTCAGTATACACTTTTATATACTTGGTTAAGTTGATACCTAAGTATTTTATTCTTTTTCAGGCTATTATAAATGAAATCATTTTCTTTATTTTTGGATTATTCATTGTTGGTAGTATAAGAATGAAAGAGATTTTTGTGTGATTTTGTATCCTGCAACTTCATGGAATTCATTTATTATTTCTCACGTTTTTTAAGGACTTTTTAGAGTTTTCCAGTATTCTACACATGTAAACTACACACAGAGGTGATTTTACTTCTTTTCCAGTTTGGATGCCTTATATTTCTTTTTCTTGCCTAATTGCTCTGGCTAGAATTTCTAGTACTATGTTGAAAAGTGCTGAAATTGGGCATCCTTGTCATGTTCCTAATCTTAGGGGAAAAGCTTTCTTCTTTTCTTTGTTTTACTTTTGAGTATGATGTTAGCTATGGATTTTTCATATATGGCACTTATCATGTTGAGGTAGTTTTATTCTATTCTTAGTTCATCGAGTGTTTTTATGGGGAAAAAAGGGGGGGCTTTGGGGACAGCTGGGTGGCTTAGTTGAGCATCTGACACTTGATTTCGGCTCAGGTCATGATCACAGGGTCACGGGATTGAGGCCCAATATCAGGCTCTGCCATAAGCATGGAGCCTGATTAAGTTTATCTCTCTCTCTTTCTCTCTCTCTCTCTCCCTCTGCCTCCTCCCCAGCTCACACTCTCACTGTGTAAAATAAAAAATTTTTTTTTTCAAAAAATTTTTTTTTTCAACGTTTATTTATTTTTGGGACAGAGAGAGACAGAGCATGAACGGGCGAGGGGCAGAGAGAGAGGGAGACACAGAATCGGAAACAGGCTCCAGGCTCTGAGCCATCAGCCCAGAGCCCGACGCGGGGCTCGAACTCACGGACCGTGAGATCGTGACCTGGTTGAAGTCGGACGCTTAACCGACTGCGCCACCCAGGCGCCCCAAAAATTTTTAAAAATTAGAAAATAAAATTTAAAAAGAAAAAAAGCATTTTGGATTTTGTCAGTTGCTTTTTCTGCATCAATTGAGATAATCATATTTTCCCTTTATTCTGTTAATGTAGTATATTACTCTAATTGGTTTTTCTATGTTAAACTATCCTTCCATCCCAAGAGTAAATCATAATTTGATCACACTGTAAAATCCTTTTAGGGTATGCTGTTGTGTTCAGTTTACTGGTACTTTGTTGAGGGTTTTTGTATCAATATTCATGAGATATTGGTCTATATTTTTTGTAGTATCTTTGTCAGCTTTGACATCAGGTAATATACGTTTACCCTTTTAAAAGAAACATATTTGACCTCTTAAGAAAACATTATGATTTTGGTGAACTGTGTTTGACTCAGGCTTATATGGTGTGACTCCATTTCATGATATAACTTATATATCCTACCACTTTATGTTCTTATATCACTTTGAGCAGTTGGCCATCCTCTGAAATTTAGTGGAACTACATTGTGTTAGGTTGCTGTAGATTAGAGTTCATTGTGGGACAGGTGCTTCTTGGATCTTACAGATAAGCTTAAATTATTGAAGAATTGTTATAAAAATTGGTGGAATACTGGGTGGCTACACAGTTTTTATCATAAATCCAATGTGTTACCTTTTATTTATTTTTTTTAAGTAAATTCTGTTCCCAAAGTGGGGCTCAAACTCATGACCTTGAGATTAAAAGTCACATACTCTATGGACTGAGCCACCCAGGCACCCCTTACTGTGTTACCTTTTAAATTAAGATTTGACCAATTTCCATTATAATACATACGTTACTGTAGTATTAATGAAAAAGGACTGAAAGATTTAACATAGAAATAATTTCAATTTGCCCTACCCATTTTTACAAGCACTGTCAACTTCTGATAAGACAGGTAAATTAATTAGATTTTTATAACCAAACATGATTCTTCTCTAAAATAAATCCCAGTGGGGCGCCTGGGTGGCGCAGTCGGTTAAGCGTCCGACTTCAGCCAGGTCACGATCTCGCGGTCCGTGAGTTCGAGCCCCGCATCGGGCTCTGGGCTGATGGCTCAGAGCCTGGAGCCTGTTTCCGATTCTGTGTCTCCCTCTCTCTCTGCCCCTCGCCCGTTGATGCTCTGTCTCTCTCTGTCCCAAAAATAAATAAACATTGAAAAAATAAATAAATAAATAAATAAATAAATAAAATAAATCCCAGAACTGAAAGTACCTCTGTAGTCTACTCCATAACTACATGGCTGGCTAGCCCATTCTCAAGAATTATTATAAAGGAGGGGCGCCTGGGTGGCTCAGTTGGTTGAGCTTCCGACTTCAGCGCAGGTCATGATCTCAAGCCTCCTGATTTTGAGCCCTCATCGGGCTCTGTGCTGACAGCTCAAAGCCTGGAGCCTGTTTCAGATTCTATCTCCTCTCTCTGCCCCTACTCCACTCACACTCTCTCTCTCAGAAATAAATAAACGTTAAAAAAAATTGTAAAGGAAAAAGAAAGCACTGTTTTTTGTCTTAGCATTGTGATTAGGGTTTAAGACTTAAAAATTTTAAGAAATTATCTTTCCAAATTACTTTTGATGCAAATTTAAATTTATTTCCTCTAGTCTTTTTAATCATAATTCTTGAGAGACTTGCCATTTTCTCCACTTCCCACTGCCTCCTCTACTCTGCCTCCATGACTGCTGCCTCCACCTTGTGCCTATATAAGGCCTGTTTTTTGTTTTTGTTTTTAAAGTTTATTTATTTATTTAGAGAGTGAGGGAGCACGAGCAGGAAAGGGACAGAGGAAGGGAGAGAGAGAGAATCCCAAGTAGGCTCTGCGTTGTCAGTGCACAGCCCGATGAGGGGCTCAGTCCCACAAACTGTGAGATGATGTCCTGACCAAAAATCAAGTCGGACACATAACCTACTGAGCTACCCAGGCGCCCCTAGTTCTGAATTTTTAATTCTGCATTTATTTCAGAATCTTGGGTTTTTTTCTTTCCATTTATTTATCTGAGAGAGGGACCAGACAGACAGAGAGAGTGCAAGCTGGGGAGAGGGGCAGAGGGAGAGAGAGACAATCCCAAGCAGGCTCCATGCTCATCGAGGAGCCCAATGCAGGGCTCAGTCTCACAACCCCAGGATCATGACCAGAGCCAAAATCAAGAATCAAACACTTAACTGACTGAACCACTGAACCACTCGGGCATCCTTCTTTCCATTTAATTATAACCTGTTTGACATAGATTAGAAACTAGAAAAACTCTATCCTAAAAGAGAATAGGATGTCTGTATAAAGAACATATGTGTCCGTGGGGCACCTGGGTGGCTCAGTCGGTTGAGTGTCCGACTTCGGCTCAGGTCATGATCTCGCGGTCCGTGAGTTCAAGCCCTGCGTCAGGCTCTGTGCTGACTGCTCAGAGCCTGGAGCCTGTTTCAGATTCTCTGTCTCCCTCTCTCTCTGATCCTCCCCCATTCATGCTTTGTCTCTGTCTCAAAAATAAATAAACGTTAAAAAAAAAAAAAAAAAGAACATATGTGTCCGTATCTGTAGTGAATTCAAAATAACCATTCCTTGAGTAAGTTGCAGCTATTATCTATGCTGAATTCAGCGTGGTGCTGGTGTTCCAGGACTGAATAGAATGTACTCTGAATTTTTTTGTCAGAATCAGACTTCCAGAGTATGTGTTTCTTTTAAGGCATTGGATCAACTCTGTAAAAGATACTTAACAAATATTAATGACTTATTATTTTTAATCTTTTTAACTAGGGCCATTATCTTTTATTTTCTGTGACAAATGTAAAGTTCTGACATCTTTCCCACTGCACTGACCCAAATGGATTCTGTTTATCTTTTGGCCAGATGGACTAGAAACAAGGGGATAGGATGCAGAAAAAATGAATTTGCTATAAAATGAATCACTTGTGGCTTTGGAGTCTACCATTTGACTTTCTATCAGATTAGTGTATTGGATAGTTTATATTTGGTTTTAAACTCTTATTTGTGGATTATTTTCCTGCGAAAGATGCTTTTTTTTTTTTTTATTTTGAGAGAGAGCGGGGGAGGGGGCAGAGGGAGAGAGAGAATCTTAAGCAGGCTTCATGCCCAGCACAGAGCCTGACACTGGGCTTAATCTCAGGACCGTGGGATCATGACCTGAGCCAAAATCAAGAATCAGATGCTTGGGGCGCCTGGGTGGCTCAGTCGGTTAAGCGGCCGATTTCGGCTCAGGTCATGATCTCACGGTCCGTGGGTTCGAGCCTCGCGTCGGGCTCTGTGCTGACAGCTCAGAGCCTGGAGCCTGTTTCAGATTCTGTGTCTCCCTCTCTCTGACCCTCCCCTGTTCATGCTCTGTCTCTCTCTGTCTCAAAAATAAATAAATGTTAAAAAAAAAAAATTTTTTTTTAAATAAAAAAAAAAAAAAAATGAATCAGATGCTCAACCAACTGAGCCACCCAGGTGTCCCCAAAGATAATTTGCTGTAAGGGATGCCTGACTCTTTTTCCCTGAACATTTAAATTTGAAGACTTAGTTCAAACAGAATAGTGTGATTTAGGAATACCACAGCAGGGTCACCAGTTTTTAAAACAGTAAAACATAATGCTTCCTGGATGATTGGAAGCCATTTTAGAATCTTGCAGGACCTTCAGGTCATTTGCATTAGTTATCAATTCGTATAAAAGTTGTACATGAAAGGTTTAGGGCATTGAACTAAATTTACTCTGATGTACTTAGAAACAACAAAAACAAAAAACCTTGTATCTCATTTACTTTAATATTCCATTTATGTGCTCATAAAAACTGTAGAATATAGGGGAGGTTTTTTAAATGGTTTTGCTTTCTGACTCATTCTTGAAAACATTTTAGTTCTTTATTATCTGACTTTTTTCAAAAATTTTTAAAGATTTTACTTTCAAGTAATCTCTCCACCCAGCATGGGGCTAGAACCCCCAACCCCGAGATCAAGAGTCACACTCCACCAACTGAGTCAACCAGGCACCCCTATTATCTGACATTTTAGACTTCCTAGTAATCTTTTCTGAACAAAAAAAGGTATGGGGGATTTCTGCACACTTGAAAAATTATGTATTCATAATGATCATGATGCAAGTAAATCTTGCATTTTAGTGTTTCTTACTTTACATAGATGACAGGATAGAGGACATCTTTTCCAAAAGAGTTTTTAAGACAGTCTTCTGAAGAGAATTGAAGTCTTCTGCCAGTGAACTAGTACTATAGAACAGAAATTTTACGTAATTTTACATACATTTGTCAACAGCCTAGGTATTTGTTAATCTTGGCCTGAAAGCCCATGTTCATGGTAAGACATAAATTCGAAGAATTATTTACTGGTTTTTTTTGCATCAATGTGCTACCTTCCATCTTAGGTCTATCATTTAGCAAGTGTACGATTACGAGATTTATGTTTAAAACTGGATGTTTCAAATGAGTTACGAAGGAAGATATGGACATGTTTTGAATTCACTTTAGTTCATTGCCCTGATCTAATGAAAGACCGACATTTGGATCAGCTGCTTCTTTGTGCCTTTTACATCATGGCAAAGGTAATGTATAAGTTGGGGGAAGCTCTTTGCCCTAGTTACCCATTTTTGAAGCACAAAGTGAAAATCTTTTGCACTTAATTGTTAGTTTGTTCAAATGCCCACTATTGTTAAGTAGTAAATTCCAGCTACTGCATCTATTCTCTGGACTCTCCATTTCATTTTGTAATAATCAGCTTTCCCACATCATAAGAATACATTGGTTGTAAAGAAATTGGAAAAGGTCTTAAAAACCGTTTGTATAAATGGTTCTCCATACTGTTAATGTGAACATCATTTTTACCGCCATCGCTGTGACCCCTCTCATCTAATACTTTACAATAAAATGATCATTATGTTGTAGGTTAGTAATTGAGGCCCAGAGCTGAAAGTAACTTGGTCAGTTATACAATTAACAAATGGCACCCTAGGATTTCTTATTTCATAATTTAATGAACTCATACTTCATAAAATAGCTTCTCTAATATACTGCTTTCCAGTGATTTTTTGCACCACCTCAGAAAAGCATTTTACTTTCTAGGTGCTACAACATGCTTTCATTCATAAAATAGTATATCTTACTTGCTTTTTAAAATTCTGATATACCTGAAACAATCATCTATAACTTTGGTCTGAACCATACTGACCACACTGGCAGTACTCGCAGATGTACATAGTTAAGACCTAATTCTTAAGCTTTTTGAGGCAGAGGACATGTTTTCAAACTCCTTTTGACTCCTCTCTCACAATGCCTTTAAGATCTCTATACAAAATAGAGATTAATAAATGTTATTACCTAATATTTTGTGTTTTCCATGGAACTCTCAGAGTGCAGGCTTTGCCATTTTTAGCTCATCATTATGGAAGAACAGGTTTAGTGCTAACGGACAGTAAAGCAGAGAGAAGGAGTAATTTAAGTAAATTTTATAATAATAAATAGACTGGAAGGGATACTGTTATGGATCACCAATTCATTTCCTTCCTTTCCTTCCTTCCACCATAACTTTTCTAAGTATTAGAAACCATATAGTCTGTCCTAAAATATTAAAAACCTAATCCTGTAATAATTGTTCAGTTTTCTTGTGAATCACCATAAGACATTTTTTATCCTTTAGTAAGTGGCTACTTTACTTTTAAGAGGGTACTTTAAAAGTCAGTAAAATCAGAGACTGCAGGGGATGCAGCAGATCGGAGTTTTCTGGTGTCATTCTTTTTATAAAAAGAAATGTATTTTCAGTAAAGTTATACCATAGCAATCTCAGTGCTTTTGATTAATGAAGCTATTAGCTGAGTCCCCACAGGCCACAAAGCTTGAACTTTAAAGGTAGTAAAAATCATAAATGGTAGTGGTTTTTAGTCATGGACTGGCCTGGGGTTAATGACTTTCTGCAGGACTGCTCTCACTGCCAACCTATAATTGAAGCTTTTGTTCAGAGCCATTTTTCTTTTAAGAGCAACTGATAAATGCAGAATTTACTTTTCCTTAGGTAACAAAAGAAGAAAGAACTTTTCAAGAAATAATGAAAAGTTATAGGAATCAGCCCCAGGCAAACAGTCATGTGAGTAACATTTTTCCTCCCATCCAAAAATAGATTTGTACTAGTTCTCTGTTGACAAGTCATAGAAAAGGTAAACTTCTTTTATAGGTTTACTGTACTTTAGATTTTTTGGTTTAGTGGATATCATTAAACTCTAAAGAAAATTTCAGTAAAAGCTAGGAAATTGGCTGTTTATATACTCATCGATATATTTGCATATATTTGTCATGTGTTTTCCTATTCCATTTATTTGTTCATTTGTTGAGTGGGGACATTTTTCACAAAAAAATCTAATGAAGGGAAGTGCCTGGGTGGCTCAATCTATAGAGCATAAGATTCTTGATCTCACAGTGGTGAATTTCAAGCCCCACGTAATATATGGAGCCTACTTTAATAAAAAATCTAGGGGTGCCTGGATGGCTCAGTTGGTTGAGTGTCCAATTGTTGATATCACCTCAGGTCATGATCCCAGGGTTGTGGGAGCCCCGCATCTGGCTTTGCACTGACAGTGCAGAGCCTGCTTCGGATTTTCTCTCTCTGCCTTTTTCTCTTTCTTACCCTCTGCCCATTCCCCACTTGCACACGCACTCTCTCTCTCAAAATAAGTAAACTTTAAAATAAATAATCTAATGAAAATCATCTATAATAATGCCTGGCTGGCTCAGAAGAGCACGTGACTCTTGATCTCAGGGGTCATGAGTTTGAGTCCCATGTTGGGTGTAGAGATTACCAAAAAAATAAATTTAAATAATAATAATAATATTCTCTAATTGTGTGGGACTTGATTCTCTAATGATGTTTAAAATCCCATGAAATTTGAGGATTTATTAGCTCAAGTCTAGCTTCATTTGCCACCTACTAAGAATCTTAATGTTTGAATCTTTAAATAGATACCAAGCATATTTGATAATGTCATTTTATAATAGCCATGGTAAAAATCCTATAAAACCTTTCAGTCATGGAAATATAAAATGCTAGCCTAGTGGCCGGACACATAGTAAGTATTTAATGACTATTAGTTCCATATTGTTATTATTACAGCTGAAGAACATAAAGTTGGGCTACCTTAAGGTTTTGACCACTCAGGAGCTTAGTTGCTGAGCTCTAGGGAGCATAATGACCTCTTTTTGAGCCTTGGTGATCTGCCATCTTAGGAAGAGAGATGTGATGTGATGTAGCTACTCAGATATCCCATGCTTAAGTACTGGTAGTCACACCCCCTTCTAAGAGAGCCCCACGTAGAGTTTCACTTCTTTAAGCTCTAAAATACATGGAAGAGCCAAGTACAAGCATTTGTTATATCCTTTGATAGACTAAGAGTGTCTGGACCTCTTCAGAAAAATCCTTCAGGAACAGATTCTAGAAAGGTCCAGATTATCCCTAAAGATCATTAAGGTGAAGTTAGTGTGGGTCCAAAGTGGACCGAGCCATAGCTTCCTAAATATCCTCTCATACCTACCACCCATAGGATGAGGGGAAATGGATTATGCCTTTCAGCTGTCTTGGAGGTAGGAAAGAATTTAGAAGAAGGAAGGGAAACATTTTCATGTGACCATCTGAAAGGAGATGGGAATGGGACGGGAGTAGGAAAACAAGCCTTAATGAGATCAAATGATTCTTATGCAAGGAATTAAAAGGAAGAACAAGCTCAGATATTTGAAATTGCTTTTATTTGGCAAAACCTCATCAGTGTTTAGTTTTTGTAAACTACAGTGGCAGTATTAGGTGGTAGGCTCTGTTTCCATATCCCCTCTACTAAGATGGTTGCTATAATCTATATTTACCAGCCTAGTAACATTTTGCCCTCGATTATCACCATTACAGACAAATACCTTTTAACTGGCATGATATTCTGTTCTTATTTTGGTTTTGCTTAAACTGTGCATCTTTATGACTTAGCAGTCTTTTTCCACTCTAACCTGTAGGTCTATAGAAGTGTACTGTTGAAAAGTATTCCAAAAGAAGTTGTGGCATACAATAAAAACATAAATGGTGATTTTGAAATGACAGATTATGGTAAGTTGCCCAATTTAATATTCTATATGTAATATACCTTTGATTACATCGTACGTAATGCAGTGGATGTCAGGCAGCATGGAGTTAGTGATGTAAGCGGAATGGATAATGCATATGTGAAAGCATTTGGGAAGAAACAAGTTTGAGATAAGTATGAGTCAGATGCCTCCATCCAAAGAGGTTGTGAATTGAAACCATTTTTCCCCTATTAATTGTGCTTTAGAAGAAGTTTTGTGGGGCGCACGAGTGGCTCAGTCGGTTGAGTGTCCAGCTTTGGCTCAGGTCATGATCTCACCGTTCATGAGTTCGAGCCCTGCGTCGGGCTCTGTGCTGACAGCTCAGAGCCTGGAGCCTGCTTCAGATTCTGCGTCCCCCTCTCTCTCCGCCCCACCCCTACTTGTGCTCTGTCTCTCTCTGTCTTTCAAAAATGAATAAACATTAAAAAAATTTTTTTGTTCTAAAAAAGTTTTGTAGTATACTTACAACATTAATAAAACACATAAAAGGCTCTTAATAAATTTTAAAAATAAATCTGAATTACAGGGGAAGTAAGGTAGCTGTCAGTGATCTGCCTGGGGTGACAAGGAAATGTCTTGTTCATTAATAAGTATATAAGTATTCTTCCACCACCAACAAAGCTGCCATCCTGTTGTTAACCATCATGATATGTAAGACTTGAGGCACTAGGAAATTTTTTTCAAAGAAAGGAAAATCAATTATTCATATTGTCAAGGTAATTATTCCTATGTTGATAAGCTGTAAAAATGCTTCTTCTGCCCATCTTTTCCTTGTCTCATCTTCCCATTACTTAATGTGTACATGTGTAACACATGTACTGTGATGTATTCTACAGTGTGGGACATTTAGATTATTAACCATTATACATAGCTTTGTGAGGAACATCACTGTAGCTTAATCTTTGATCCATATCCTTAGGATAAATTCTTAGAGAAAATTGCCAGAGTCAAGGACTCTTTTTTTAATCACGTAGATATCCGTGATCATTATGGTGTTTTTTGGGATCTGAACTTTTAAGATCTTACTCACCAAAAATATTTTTAATAACAATGCCCTAGAATCTGCCCTATTTAAGTATACATAAGCCAAGCTCAATTCTTTTTACATAGATATATTATTCCCGAGCCTTTTCAAGGCAATGGAAGTGTATCAGACAGTAAAACTGAAAAAATGCATATATATTATATATACGTACATATACATCAACTACAAACGTGTGTATAAAATACACACACACACACACACACACACACACACAGCCTTTCTATTTTTGTAACACATGTTGCTCATCTGTCCCAGGTAGTTTTTCTGTCCATACAAAACCAGGCATGTGGGGTGGGGGTAGAGACAAACTGGCACCAGAGGTTCGCTGGAAAGTAATGTTCTCATGAGGAACAAAGTAACTACTAGCAAGTATCTGGCATACAAGGAGCAGTGAAGTTCAATAGATACAGTATCTGCAAATGAAATTTGAGGTCAATGAAGGTTAGCTACTCTCTACAACCTAAAGGTTTCAAATCAACTGCTGTTGTATATACATTTATTAACTAGATATTTATTAGCAAGCAAACAACCATTTTTAAGATTTTATCCAATGGTGGTGGCACAGACCTGCACAAGTATCCAGTGATAATGGACTCAGGAATTCTGGCACCAAAAAGGAAAAAGTTACAGTGGAGGATACAGTCAGGCAAGTTTATGTTCAGATAAGGTATGTTAAAGTTTCTCCAGCTACGGTTGGTTGCTATGACTTAAACATAACAAAGAACACCACATAGTGAAGAACAATTCTGGTTCTATAAAATTCTTAATTAGGTATAAAATGATTACTATTTAGAAAGCACACATAGTTTATGCATCTTATATAGGTTGTCCAAACACCCAGCTGTCCAACCACCACCTCACACATTAAAGGTTCACTTGAAGCAGGTGCCAAGATTCCAGATTCAGGACTCTGTTAGCCTTAAAGCCAGGATCAAGCAAATGACATGCATCAGAGTTCAGGGCTGGTCTTCATTATCATCCATAATAGTAGAGCTCCACAGACTTCAGTGAATCACTCATCTGTATCATGATATTGTGGACAGTGTCTCAAATATGTTAACCAGTCTATTTAAGTACTTCTAATTTCCCCAACATGCACCAACTTTAAGCATTAGGCTTTCATAACAGTCACTATTTTCATCAATAAAAACCAGATTCTTAAATTTTTAAATTGCTTTTTAATGTTTGTTTATTTTTGAGAAAGAGAGAGACAGAGTGTGAGCAGGGGAGGGGCCAAGAGAGAGGGAGACACAGAATCCGAAGCAGCCTCCAGGCTCCAAGCTGTCCGCACACAGCCTGACGCAGGGCTCCGGCTCACAAATGGTGAGATCATGACCTGAGCCAAAGTTGGCCGCTTAACCAACTGAGCCCCCCAGGCGCCCCTTGAATTTTTTTTTTTTAATGTTTATTTTTAAGAGAGAAAGAGCACAAGTGGGGGAGGGGCAGAGAGAGAGGGAGACACAGAATCCGAAGCAGGCTCCAAGCTCTGAGCTGTCAGCACAGAGCCCATTGTGGGGCTCAAACTCACGAACCATGAGATTGTGACCTGAGCCAAAGTCAGACTCAATCGACTGAGTCATCCAGGCGTGCCCACCCCCCCCTTTTTTAATGAATAAAAACCCATTTCTTACATTGAGTATGTTAATTAGCAAAGCATTGGCCTTTGATTAAGGTAAACCTAACAGAAACTCTTATAATAGCTACCTGTTGGGAATGAGCTTCCTGATCAAAATACCAATTCTTCACCATTATGTCAGCAGACCACCCTAGACTGGCATTATTGACTAGAACACTTGAGAGACCCAGATTACAGCTTAATCTCAGTAACAAATACAATACTCAAGTGTATAATGGTACACTGACAAGTTTACAGTACTTCCTCAGAGACTTGTTTTAAGGATTACAAAGAATGATGTAAGTATGATGTTTAACACAAGACCTGCTTATAGTAAGACCTCAGTAACAGCTGTTAGTTATTTAAGTTTTTTTTTTTAATTTTTTTTTTATTTTTTTATTTAAAAAAAAATTTTTTTTTTCAACATTTTTATTTATTTTTGGGACAGAGAGAGACAGAGCATGAACGGGGGAGGGGCAGAGAGAGAGGGAGACACAGAATCGGAAGCAGGCTCCAGGCTCCGAGCCATCAGCCCAGAGCCTGACGCGGGGCTCAAACTCACGGACCGCGAGATCGTGACCTGGCTGAAGGCGGACGCTTAACCGACTGCGCCACCCAGGCGCCCCTAATTTTTTTTTTTTTTTTGAGACAGCGAGCATGAGTGGGGGAGGGACAGAGAGAGAATCCCAAGTAGGCTCCATGCTGTCAGTAAGAGCCCAATGCACGGTTTAATTCCATGAACCATGAGATCATGACCTGAGTGGAAACCCGGAGTCAGACAGTCGACCAACTGAGCCACCCATACACCCCTATCATTTTTTAAGCAGTATAAAATTTATGGTTTTTTATTGATGAATATTTCTCTTTAAATTTTTTTTTCTTTTTCTTTTTCACGCTAATTTGTCTAAGGCCATATTCCTTATTTGCAATATTTTAAATGTTGTTGGGGTGCCTGGCTGCCTCTGTCGTAAGAGTGTGTGACTTTTGACCTCAGGGTCGTGAGTTCAAGCCCCATGTTGGGTGTAGAGATTAAACATAATAAAAACAAAATACTTGAAATGTTGAGTAGGTCACATTAAAAGAAAACAGTAAAAGCAAATTCTCTCATGAGACAAAAATTCTGTTTTCATATGAGATATATAATATTGGTAACTGCATATTGAAAATCAGGTAACTTTATTTCACATTATGCCCATCTTAAAATCACCAGATAGACAATGAAGATATAAATAGAGCACAGTTTTACTTGTTTTTATATTATGGTCATGCCTTTTAGAGTTCACAAGAAACTGCCAAAATATCACTGTTTCTTTGTTTTTTGTTTTTTTAAGTAGGTTCCACACCCAACATAGGGCTTAAACTCACAACCACCAGATTAAGAGTTACATGCTCTGCTGACTGAGCCAGCCAGGCATCCCACCAAGGTCCCAGAGAGTTTTAAATGTTTGGTTCCTTCAAAATAAATAGAGCCCATTACTTTATATAAATATTAATGACTAGAATTGGAATGACACACAAATCTGAAGACTGTGTATAGTCTCTGTGTCCAGAAATTTCTAATCAAAGGAGGACCTTAAATAATTTTGACTGATCCATGTAGTGAGAATAACCTACAACAGCTGTTACAAAGCCAATATGGCTTGGAATAGCATTTATTAGGATAGTAGTAGGTGTTACAGGGAAAGGGGACTGTGCATAAAAAATTTGAGAAGGGCCTGGGTGGCTCAGCCAGTTAAGCGTCCGACCCTTGATTTCAGCTCAGGTCATGATCTTGTGGCTCATGAGTTCAGGCCCTGCGTTGGGCTTTATGCTGACAGCATGGGGCCTGCTTGGGATTCTCTCTCTCTCTCTCTCTCTCTCTCTCTCTCTCTCTCTGCCCCCCTCCACCAATACATAATGAATAAATCAATAAACTTAAAAAGTATCGTTGTGAAAAAATTCTTGCTGAAATAGTATCTAGAGAAAAGAGTATTAGCCTTGGGGTGCCTGGATGGCTCAGTCGGTTAAGCTCCCAACTTTGGCTCAGGTTATGATCTCCTGGTTTGAGTTTGAGCCCCACATCAGGCTCAGAACCTGGAGCCTGCTTTGGACTCTGTCTCCTTCTCTCTCTGCCCCTCCCCCACTCACACTCTGTCTCTTGCTGTCTCTCAAAAATAAACATTTAAAAAATTAAAAAAAAAAAAAGAGTATTAGCCTAAGTACGTGTATTTGTATTTCTCAAGTTTCCAATTTAATTTGTACATAATATAGGTGGGTTTCAAACATTTTCTAAAAACATTAATTGCTTTATATAAAGATTTGTGTTTACTTTTTTTTCCCCTTAAGTTGGTTCCAAATCCAGCATGGAGCCCAATGCAGGACTTGAACTCACGACCCTGAGATTCAGACTTGAGCTGAGGATCACCTGGGTGGCTCAGTCAGTTAAGCATAGAACTCTTGATTTCAGCTCAGGTCATGATCTCATGGTTTGTAAGTTCAAGCCTCACATCAGGCTCTGCTGTCTCTCTAAATAAATAAATGAACTAAAAAAAACAAAAAAGATCTGAGCTGAGATCAAGAGTCAGATGTTTGACTGAGCCATCCAGGCGCTTCTGATTTTGTTTTTATATCATAGAGTTGTGATTCAGATCACCACTTGTGCATTATAATACATCTGTCATAACCCTGAATCTTTTAACAGAATTGGAAGATGCTACAAAAACACCTGACTGTTCTAGTGGACCAGTGAAAGAGGAAAGAGGTGATCTTATCAAATTTTATAATACAATATATGTAGGAAGAGTGAAGTCATTTGCACTGAGATATGACTTGTCAAATCAGGACCATATGGTATGTTTTATATTTTACTATGATATGAATATTCATAGTCATAGTTAGATTACTATAAGTTTATTAGATAAGTGCTTCAGAGTTAAAGTGTGACTGATGCATTTTATAGGAGAAAAAAAAATACCAGTAATTAATTAGAGAATGATTAAAACTATCATACAACACAGACCAGAAGAAATCAGGGAAATTTTATCCGTATTATGATTATGTTGCTGGAAATTATGTTAACATATGGGCAACTACTAGATGAGAATGTGGAAAAAAGAAAACAATTCTGCTAATTTTTTCTCTTAATTTCTATTGTAATATGTATATATGAGATAAATGTTTTTCTCAAGATAAAGAGAAAAGGAAATAAATAGGCCTGAATCATTAGTAGAGGCAACACTAAGACATTTTAATGCAGATTTGGCAGTACTAGCAGGCCTGTGAAAACATCATCAGTGTATAAGCTGAGGTTGGTTCCCAGGAAAGCAGACTTTAGTTGTAAGAGGAACCAAGTGAAACTGCATCTAGCCAGTAGCCATATATGTGTATTTTGTGTCTCCCTTTACATTTCAAGGAATGCGGTCTGTGACTATTCTCAGAGGCCATGACTATTCATTCAACTCCCATCAGTTCCACCTCTCCTTATCATGAATATGTCTGTCATGAGCCAATTGAAACTAGTTTTATTAGCTTCAGTTGAAGACGATGAAATTATTAATTAAGGAACCATCTCTATTTATTCCTAGAATGGAAACATTGTCGAGAATATTAAAGGAAAGTGCAGACCCTGCTTCCCTAATTCTATTTCTAAATAATTTGCATTTCAGTATAAAGTCTTAATCATTTCACTAACAAATTTGTTTCATGATGGACCCATCCTTCTGGCTCATAGAGTTCTGTCTCTCTTTTATTCTCTCTGCTATGGCTTTGGTTATGGGGCAGGAGGTGTATGTTATGTATATACAGAGATTATCATTGTGTTAGAATACTGATTACTCTTTGCCTCTCCTTTCTGGCTTATTCCTATATACTATACTATACTCCTGGCTTATTACCACTTCTGGGTGTCTCAGAATTCTTCAGTATTTCCTGAAAGATGCAGGAAAATAAATTTTAGTTTATCTGTTAGTAACTCTTGAAAAACAAGGGGTAATGGACCATGTCTTTGCTTTTTTTCAGCCATTAATAGATTCTTATGGTGTAGCTGACACATAAGAAATGCCAATAAGAATAAAAATATGGGGGCACCTACCTAGCTCAGTTGGTAGAACATGCAACTCTTGATCTTGGGTTTGTGAGTTACAAGCCCCATGTTGGGCACAGAGCCTACTTAAAAAAAATAAAGGAATAAAAATATGGTGGGATTCAAAAAAGAACTTTTATCATACAAAAATTTACTTTTGGATTATTTCAGATGGAAGCTCCACCACTCTCTCCTTTTCCACATATTAAGCAACAACCAGGCTCACCACGCCGCATTTCCCAGCAGCACTCCATTTATGTTTCCCCACACAAGAATGCATCAGGCCTTACACCAAGGAGTGCTCTGCTATATAAGTTCAATGGCAGCCCGTCTAAGGTAAGGTGTTACAACAATCTATGTACTTGTGTTAAAAATTGGATTTCATATTGCCAGTTAATAATCTTTAATCTTGCTCTTTGTCTGCAAAATTACTAGTAATAAATATGAATTGGGGCACTTGGGTGGCTCAGTCAGTTGAGTGTCTGACTTCAGCAAATGTCATGATCTCTTGGTTCATGAGTTCAAGCCCCACATCAGCCTCTGTGCTGACAGCTCAGAGCCTGGAGCGTACTTTGGATTCTGTGTCTCCCTCTCTCTCTGCCCTTCCCCCACTCACGCTATCTCTCTCTCTTTCTCTCAAAAATAAATATTTTTTAATTTTTTAAAACACGTAAACCCACAATATTGGTCTTCACTTTTGACTCAGACTGTTCTTTACACTTCATGTCAGCAGGGCTTTATAAAGCATTTCTTTGTAATTAATATAGGGGTTGGATTGCTGCAGTGAATTGAAAAAAAAGAAAATCCATTCCCTGCCTTGATCTGAATCCACAACCAGGCAGGAAAATAGATGAATAAGAAGGTAGTTTTGTCAGAATATCACAAATACCGTGATAGCAATATACACATGAGGTTTATGGATACTCAGGTCATGATCTCACTGTTCGTGAGTTCGAGTTGTGTGTCTCCCTCTCTCTGCTCCTCCCCCACTCACGCTCTGTCTCTTTCTCTCTCAAAAATGAATAAACATTTAAAAAAATTTTTTAAATAATATGAACTGTTACTGTGGCAAGTTTCCTGTGATTAAGAGCAGTGTATTCAACTGCTTCAGTAGCTTAATCCATCACTATTGTTGTGATACTAGGGAAGTTCACTGCAAGAGTCCAATGTGTCACCCTGCTTAAATACGATCTTGAGAAGGGACCAGTAAGGCAGGTGGTCAGACACGAGGAATATTGACTTTAAAGGAAAGCTTTCAAAGTGGAAGTTCCTTTGGTGATGGGATAGTGAAAAGTCTAAAAACAGAGGCCTTCTCTTATTTATGCAAAAAGTTCTGTGGTTATCCTCTTAACTCCCGTACAGTGATGAATATGTGACAGTTATATGATTGATGTTTTCAGATACTTGAAAAGCTATCAAGCAAATATGTTTAGTATGTCTCCAGAAGTCAACCTCACTTGAGATAGAATACCTCACAGATTTGCATTTCCTCTTCATAGAAGTTGATTTCCTACAAGGATGTTTAGAAGAGATTCTTAAATGAAATCAAAGATGGGACCACCTGACTTCTAAGGCAATGATTTCAAAACCATAGACCGGAATCACCTGGGGGACCTTGTTGAACACGGATCTGTTCAATAGACCTACTGAATCCCAAAGCTCTGCCAGTCAGGTTCTCTAGACAGTTATGATCCACAGCTTTCAGGAGCCACTACTCTAAGGCCTTTCTACTCAATATAGTTTATAGACCTTCAACATCAGCATCACCTGGGAACATATTAAAAATGCAGGATCTTGGGGCACTTGGGTGGCTCCGTCAGTTGAACAACTCTTGATTTCGGCTCAGGTCATGATCCCAGGGTCTTGGGATTGAGCCCCACACCTCAGTACGGAGCACACTCAGTGTGGAGCCTGCTTGAGATTCTCTCCCTCTACCCCCTCCCCTGCTCACACGTGCATGTGCTCTCTCTCTCTCTCTTTCTCTGTCAAAAAAAAAAAAAAATTAAAAAATAAACTTAAAAAATGCTTGATCTCAAGCCTCATGCCAGCCCTGCTGAATCTGAATCTGCATTTTAACAAGATCTGCAGATGATTAGTAAGCACATTAAAGCTTAAAAAGCATTGCTCTAGGAAGAGGATTCCAAATGTCAAGGGAGCTCAGAATCACCTGGAGGGCTTGATTAAACATAGATTGCTGAACTCCATCCCTAGAGTGTCTGATTCAGTAGGTGTTAGGGTGAGGCTTGAGAGTTTGCATTCCTAGTAAGCTCCTTGATATTTCTGCATCTGGTCCAGTGTCTTTGAGTACTACTGCTGTAAAGTAAATCCAGTTTTTAAAACCATGAAAAGATTAGATCTAATCGCTCTTATTAGGTTGGCCTAGATTCAAAAGATAATCTCTACCCTAGTGTTCAGCTTTGGGTAGAGTGCAGGAAAAAGCAGTTAGCTTAGTTCTTTGCTTTTTTTCCCCTTTTACTCACACATGTCCTCTATTTTTGCAGAGTTTGAAAGATATCAACAATATGATAAGACAGGGTGAACAGAGAACCAAGAAGCGAGCAATAGCCATCGATGGTGATGCAGAATCACCTGCCAAACGCCTCTGTCAAGAAAATGATGATGTTTTGCTTAAACGACTACAGGATGTTGTCACTGAGAGAGCAAATCATTAACGCCCTTCCTGTTTCTACGCTAAAAGCACTTTCAGGTAGCAGAATGTTGGGGCTCTATCCCTCAAAACTTTCAGCCCTGTAGATGGAAAGTATCACTGAATTACAAGAAAAATTGCACCAAAATTATGCGCTTTTTTTATGTCCAAAATTAATTGACAGTATGTTTGAGTTGGATTGGAAAGCAATATTTCAAGTGCCTTTTAAACATTTTAATAGTTAAAGAATTTTTTAAACGTCTGTTTCTTGGGTTAGTTTTAAGATGAAGTAAGGAGATACCTCATAACTTTTTAGCTCACTTTTTAAAAATAAATGTCTCCTTCTATGCTTTGTAATATGAAGGTACATAATCTGTTTTTGGTAAGCACACTTTGAAATATTTCTGTTCTCATTTAATATTGAGCAGGGGGGCACATGGCTGGCTCAGTTGGGAGAACATGTGAGTCTTGATCTCAGGGTTGTGAGTTCAAGCCCCATGTCGGGCATAGAGATTACTCTAAAAAATACATATGTATATTGAATAGGGATTGGTTCCTATAGCACCTGAGCCAAAGGATGATACACCAGCCTGTCTCTGACCCACTATGGCAACTCCACATCCAAGTGCCACTACTATCCTGGGTTGTCTAGCTCCCTTCTCATGGCCTTTCTCTCTTTGAGCATAAGTAGATTCGTACCTGAGCTCCAGCTCCTTGCCTTCCAGACCTAATAAAGGCCCTCTTAGCTGATGTCACAACCTAATAAAAGGGGTACTTGGGTGCAGCTTTCCAAAGAATCAGCTGTTCAATATTCACTTTTTCTAATGTGTTTCCAGAATCTGGAAGGACATGGATAAACCATTCTTAATTAATTTTGAGAAAATGTTATGAAATGTATGTTTTTTAAACTGAAAAACTTATTTTTTTAAATACAAAATGTTTAACTTAACTTATGTCTAACCCTGGCTAATTTGACTTAGTCTAAGATTTGGCTGTAAATTAGTAATTGCTATTGTCAGGAATTTTATTTTTAAATTTTAAGAAAAGTGATTTTGGTCACATTTTACTTTTCTGCAAATTATATCCTCATTTTTTGTGTAGTATCTACACATGTTGTAAACCAAATAATATCAAATGTGTCTTAAGTCCTTGTATATATTTTTATGTAGCTGTAACTATTGTGTCATTTTCATCTTCATTATTAATGTAGAAAACATACATGAGCATTTGTACAGTGACTATATAAGAAGCTTTGGACATGTTTTTATTAGTTTTCAAGACGGTATCAGTGTACATAAAATGGTTAATAAAACATTGGAGTTTTTGAGATACTGAAAAAAACTATGTACTCTTTTCTGTGTGACTAGAAACAATTGTACAGCCATCTAGAACCTAGACCTTTTTAAATACCTGCTTTATATCTTTTAAATACCTTAGTGTAACTTAAAAGTTAATGTTCCTGGTGGTTTTCAGGGGCTAGGAGGAAAATGGGGAGTGACTAACTACTTGAGTATAGGGTTTCTTTTTTTTATTCCTTTTTTTAATATAATTTATTGTAAAATTATCTAGCATATAGTGTATAAAGTGTTCTCTTGGTTTTTGGGGTAGATTTCCACAGTTCATCGCTTACATAACAACACCCAGTGCTCATCCTAACAAGTGCCCTCTGCAATGCCCATCACCCATTTTCCCCTGCCCCCCACCCACCCCCATCAACCCTCAGTTTGTTCTCTGTATTTAAGAGTCTTTTATGGTTTGCCTCCCTCCCTCTTTGTTTGCAATTTTTTTTTTCCCCTTCCCTTTCCCCATGGTCTTCTGTTAAGTTTCTCAAGATCCACATATGAGTGAAAACTCATATCTGTCCTTCTCTGACTGACTTATTTCACTCAGCATAATACCTTCCAGTTCCATCCACGTTGCTGCAAATGGCATGATTTCATTCTTTCTCATTGCCAAGTAGTATTCCATTGTATATATAAACCACATCTTCTTTATCCATTCATCAGTTGATGGACATTTAGGCTCTTTCCATAATTTGGCTATTGTTGAAAGTGCTGATTCATAGGGGCACATGTACCCCAATGTTTGTAGCAGGGTTTCTTTTGAGGGGAGGGAAATCATTTTAGAGCTTAATCTAGATGGTGGTTGTATAACATTGTGAATTTACTAAAATACACTTTAAAATGATTATTTAAAAAAAATAAAAATGTAATTTTTAAGTTAGGTGAATTTTACCTCAGTTCAAAAAATGCCTTAGACACATAAAGAAACAGGATTATTTCAACTCCTTGGAATGAATTTGTGGACCAAATTATGTTACTGAATTAAGGAAAGGGTTTATTTCTCTCTTACTGCCTTCATGCATATTTCTCCAGATGAAACTCACAGCTTAAAGTTCTTTTCTAATTAAGATTTTAATGTTAGATTATATTAATTCAGATTTTTAAAGAAAGTAATAATATTCCTGCTCATTTTTATTTTCTTCTTTTTTTTCTTCTTTTATACTACTTTCACTAGGTCAAAAATGTTACTAGCTGCCTACCATATTCCTGGCCCTTAGCTAGGTACTAGGGATATAAAACTAAACCAGCCTTAGTTTTCATTCTCAAGATATAATAATTGTAACCCATTACTACAGTTGATCTTTGAACAACGTGGGGGTTAGGGACACTGACATCTCCACACACACACCTCATGCCCTGCCATTAAAGATCCGTGTATAATTTTTGACTCCCCCAAAAACTTAATTATTGACCAGAATTCCACCTTACCAATAACAAATGGTTGATTAACACATATTTTGTATGTTTTATATGTTATATATCGTATTCTTACAATAAGAGAAAAAAAATGTTAAGGAAAATACAGTACTGTTCTGTATTGAAAAAAAATCTGCCTGTTAAGTGGACCTGCACAGTTCACACCCACGTTGTTCAAGAATCAGCTGTATAATGTAATAAGTGTAGTAATAGAGCTCTACACAAAGAGGCATGGTATTAGCACAGAAAAGAGAATGAATTACTCTGTCTGGGCAGGTGTGTGAAGGAAATCTAAAATTACTCTAAAGGCGAAGGAGCTAAGTGGTAATTCAGTCCTTAGGGATGAATAACTGCCATTCAGAGAGCACAACCTATAGAAAGGCCCAGAGGCATGACTGTACCACAGGTTTGGGAATTATAGGTAGTTCAGTGAGGTTGGAGTGTAGTATGCACAGGCAAAAACACAACGCAAAATAGGGCTAGGAACGCAGGCAGGGGCCTTTCACAGTTGGGTTTTCTAATCTAGGTTAAGCAGCTCAGGCTTGATCATTCCCAGTGGTTCTTAACATTGGCTGCAACTGGGGAGCTTTGAAAAATTCGCCAGTGGGTGGGTCCCTCCCCTAGAGTTTTTAGTGGGTTTGGGGAACAGCCTAGCATCCAGATTTCTAAAGACTTCCTAGGTAAGCACCTAAGGTTGAGTTGAGAATCACTACTGTAGGCCATGGAGAGTCACTAAAGAGATTTTAATTTTAGGTGGATAATGACAAAATCTGATGTTTATTTTAGAGTAGCAATTCCCAAATTTGCCCAAGGATGAGAATTACCTGAGCCACATGATAACAATACAGATTCTTAGGTCCTGCCCTTTACCATGGAATGATCATCTCCAGAAATTTTGTTGAACTGTTAACCTCTGTTCCAAGTGATAGTCACCCCCAAGTAAGTTAGAGACCTGGTAGTGCTTCTCAAACTTAATGTGCATAGGAATCACCAGGGATTGTTGATCCTGGTAAAACTCAGATCCTGATTCAGTAGATCTGAGGTTGGGCCTAATATTCTGCTTTTCTAGCAAGCCCCCTTAACGCCAATGCTGCTAGTCCAAGGACTATACTTTGAATAGCAAGGTTGAGGAATCTGAAGCTGTGGAGAGGCTGGAGGAGAGGATGGTTAGACTGATATGAGACACAAATTTGTAGTTCTTAATTTTGGAGTAATTTTGTCCCTTTAAGGGACATTTGGCAATGATTGGAGGCATTTTTGCATTTTTGGTTATCGCAATTCAGGGGCGAGCGTGCACCAGTCCCTGAATTAAGTAAACACCTGTCAAGAAGATCTGTACACTTTCGGATGCTGGTAGTGGGGACAGAGAGTCACCTGACTGAGCATGTATGGGGTCACAGTCAGGGATGACTTTCCAGGAAGGATTAATGATGATAGATTCCAGGTGGGGTAACTAATATATATGTGAGGTTATTTGGCATCAATGACAGACCCTTAATATGTTAAGAAAATGTTCAGGAGGTTTCAGATCCTCAGATCCTACATCTAGGCAATAGTCCCATCAAAATTCCCAATGGTAAGAATCACTGTTGAAGATTTATGAACCATACAGATTCAATAGGATGATGCACAGTTTTGTTAAGCATCCCAGGCTGTTCTTACCATGGAAGTCTGAAGCCAGCAGAAGAGTATAATGGCCAAGAGTATGGAGATCCAGGTTCAAATATCCTCCTTGACGCTGCACTGCCAAACCAAACTGAATGTTACTTCAGTTAGGTCATCATCATCATCATCGCTTCGGGAAATAATTATAGAAAATCACATTTATTGTAGAGAAATTGGAAGATACATAAATAAAAGCAAAACAAACTATGGTCCCAGCACTCAGACGTCATCTTTCCAAAGATTTTATTTTTGAGTAATCTGTACACATGACGTGGGGCTTGAACTCATAATTCCGAGATGAAGAGTCTCACACTCCACCAACAGAACCAACCAGGCACTCTTAAAAATTTGTTAAGTTTAAAAAGATGACATCTTTAATAAAATTGGCCAGAGCTTGTTTTCATAAACAAACGACCTCAAGGGCGCCTGGCTGGCTCAGTTAGTGGAGCATGAGACTCTTGATCTCAGGGTTGTGAGTTCCATCCCCACATCGAGTGTAGAGATTACTTAAAATCTTTAGGGGGGCCTGGGTGGTTCAATCGGCTAAGTGTCTGGCTTCGGTTCAGGCCATGATCTTGGGGTTCATGAGTTTGAGCCCCGAATCAGGTATGCTGGAGCCCCAGTTCTGGTGAGCACGAGTCCCTCTTCTCTCTCCCCCCGCCCCCCCCTCAGACCCTAGTCACTTGTGCCCTCATTCTCTCAAAATAAATAAAATAAAATCTTTAAAAAATGTATTACAATTATTTTTCACATGAAGGAAAATGTGTAAGTCTTAAGTTGTATATGCTACACTGAATTTTTTCCAGCTTTGTTGGGGTATAATTTACATAGAGTAAGATGTACCCATTTTCAGTATACAGTTTGATGAATTTTAATAATAGTATATAGTTGTGTAACTACCACCACAATCCATATATAGAATATTTCCAGGGGCACCTGGGTGGTTCAGTTGGTTGAGCGTCTGACTTCGGCTCAGGTCATGATCTCACAGTTCGTGAGTTCAAGCCCCACGTTGGGCTCTGTGCTGACAGCTCAGAGCCTGGAGCCTGCTTCAGATTCTGTGTCTCCCTCTCTCTGCCCCTTCCCCGTTCATGCTCTGTCTCTCTCTGTCTCTCAAAAATGAATAAACATTTAAAAAAAAAATTTCCATCACTTCAAAACGTTCTCTTGTGCCCTCTGATCTTCCCTGCCCTCCCCACATCCTTCCCACCACACACTCTACTCAGTCAACTGTTGACTCTTTTTTGTCATTATAGTTTTGCCTTTTCTAGACTTTAATATAAAATATATGTATGCACAATGTAACCTTTTGTTTGTTATTTGTTGTTTTAATTTTTTTTTAGTGTTTATTTATATTTGAAGGAGAGAGAGACAGAGCATGAGTGGGGAGAGGCAGAGAGAAAGGGAGGAAGACACAGAATCCAAAGCAGGCTCCAGGCTCCAAACTGCCAGCACAGAGTCCAACATGGGGCTTGAATCCATGAGCCACAAGATCATGACCTGAGCTCAAGTCGGACGCCCAACCAACAGAGCCACCCAGGTGCCCCTTTTTAAAAAAATTTTTTTTAATGTTTATTTATTTCAAGAGAGAGAGTACAAAAGCAGGGGAGGGGCAGGGGGAGAGAGAGGGGGAGGGGGGAGAGAGAGGGGGAGGGAGGGAGAGAGAGGTAGAGAAAGGACCCCAAGCAGGCTCTGTGGTAGCCTGAACCATGAGATCATGACCTGAGCCAAAATCAAGAGTTGGATGCTTAACCACTGAGGAACCCAGGCGCCCCAGTATGTAACCTTTTGTATTTGAGTTCTGTCACTTAGTGTAATGTTTCTGAGATTCATTCATGTTGTATGTGTAGATAATTTCTTTCTATTGCTAAATAACTGCCCATACTATGGATTGTTAACAAAAACAGGCACCTGCGTGTCTCAGTCGGTTAAGCGACTGACCAGCTCAGGTCATGATCTTGCCGTTTCCGAGTTCGAGCCCTGTGTCAGGCTCTCTGCTGACAGCTCAGAGCCTGGAGCTGGTTTAGATTCTGTGCCTCCCTCTCTCTCTCTGCCCCTTCCCCACTCATGCTCTTTCTCTCTCAAAAATAAATAAACATTAAAAAAAACAAAACAGAGGCCCAAAATAGTGTTACTTAGACCAAGTTCCCAAATCAATGCTTAATTAATATATAATCTAATTGCAGTTTCAAGTTCCCCTAGAAATGTAGTCTTAACTGGTCAGTCAGGAATTTTTCAATTCCTGCCAATCAGGCAGGCACCTGGGTCCTCTTTTACCCTCAAAGTGAAATGAGGTAGTCTGCATGATAAGACACCTTGCTTTTCCCCCTAAAAAACAGCCTTGCCAGGAACACTTCTTTTCTTCTGCTAATAACTTTCTTGCCCCACCATCCTATAAGAACGTTCTCCATTTTGAGGTGCACGTGGGTGGCTCAGTTGGTTAAGCCTCGGGCTCTTGATTTCCGCTCAGCTCATGATCTCACGGTTGGTAGGTTTGAGCCCCGCATCAGGCTCCGTGCTGAATGTGGAGCTTGCTTGGGATTCTCTCTCTTCCTCTCTCTGCCACTCCCCTGCTTATGCATGCTCGCTTGCTCTCTCTCAAGAATAAATAAATAGATTTTAAAAAGACAAAAAAAACCTTTCCATTCTGTACTACACCATGGAGCACCTCTTTTGCTAGATGGGGTGCTGCCTGATTCATGAATCATTTAATAAATCCAGTTAAATCTTTAAATTTACTTGGTTGATTTTGTTATTTACCAGATTATACATATACCACAATTCATTTATCTATTTGCCAGTTGATGGACATTTGGGTTGTTTCTAGTTTTGTGTTATTAATAATTATGAGTATCTGCATTCAAGTCTTTGTACTTATATTTTTATTTCTTTTATTATTTTATGAATTGGATTGCTGGGTCAAATGGCAAATATATGTTTAACTTCATAAGGTAATGACATGTCCTTTTTCAAAGTAGACCATTTTGAATTCTCACCAGCAGTGTATAAGGGTTCCATTTGTGGGGTGCCTAACTGGCTTAGTCGGTAGAGTGCAACTCTTGATCTTGGCGTTGTGGGTTCAAGCCCCACATACAGTGTAGAGATTACCTAAAAAGAAGGAAAAAATCTTAAAACAAAAAAAAAGAGTTCCACTTGCTCCACATTCTAGCCACCTCGATGTGAATCTTGCTAGACTTTTTTCAATACATATATTATGTATTTTTTTTAGTAAGAAATGGATCATATATCCATTTGTATCACATACTATGGCAGATTTATCATTGTAATGTCTAAATTATGCCCCAAGATGATTCTTTTTCTTTTGTTTTTTAAAAGTTTATTTATTTATTTTGAGAGAGAGAGAGAGATAGCACACGCACACATGAGTGGGGGAGGGGCAGAGAGAGAGGGAGAGAGAGAATTCCAAACAGTCTCCCTGCTGTCAGCACAGAGCCCAATGTGGGGCTCAAACTCACAAACCATGAGATCATGACCTGAGCCGAAATCAAGAGTCTGATTCAACCAACTGAGCCATCCAGACGCTCCAACAATTCTTTCTCCCTCTCTCTCTCTCAAAAAAAAAAAAAAAAAGAGAGAGAGAGAGAGACAGAGTGCCCAAGCCCGGGCACCCAAGAAAGGACAGGCAGAGGAAAGAGAGAGAGAGAGAATCTTAAGCAGGCTCCACACCCAGCATGGAGCCAGATGTGGGGCTCTGTCCCAGGACCCAGAGGTCATGACCTGAGCCGAAACCAAGAATTGGACGTTTAACTGACTCACTCAGGCTCCCCTTCTGTAACAATCCTAATGGTTATGTTCCAATGTATGGATGTATCGTTATTTACGTTATTTTATCATCAAACAAGAAAAGATTAAAAGGGTATTTGGGAGGTTTTTTGTTTGAATGTGTTTCAAATATTAGAACTGAGGGTTGATGGGGGGTGGGAGGGAGGGGAAAGTGGGTGATGGGCATTGAGGAGGGCACCTGTTGGGATGAGCACTGGCTGTTGTATGGAAACCAATTTGACAATACATTTCATATTTTAAAAAATAATAAATAAAAAATAATAAATATAAAAATAAATAAATAAACATTAAAAAAAGTTTTTTTTTTTTTAAGTAAAAAATACATAGCAACAAATCAAGCAAAAAAAAAAGAACTTGGTATAAATTTTGTTTGGTGAGTCTAATGTTTGCAAAGTTAATCAGGCATTATTTGTAACATTATGATACAAGGTTATTAAAATACTAAAGATACTTATCATATAATGGAGTACCACATAGGCTCCCTTCACTTGGGTCTCTGTTCCCATGCCAAAGCACAGCACTTCCTAGACCAACCAGCCTTTCCTGTACTTTTGGTTTCTTTTTTTTTTTTCCCCAGAACTTATGATCTACTCGTATTATCTGAATCTACCACTAGTAATTTAGTAAGTGCATATAGTTGAATATATAAACTTCAAGTGTGTATAAGCTCCATGTAGGTAGTACTTTTTCCCTGTGGTTTCCCCAAAGTGTGGAATGATGCATTAAAGAAAGTATGATATTGACATTTGTTGAATTAATGAAGAAGGAGGCTTAGGGATGCTTTTTATAATAATGATAACTCATATGTATGGAGCATTTTCTATGTGCCAGGCTCAATTCTCGTAAAATCCTATAATAAAACTTTTGTACAAAATTGGAAATTAAAGGCAGTGGCTGGCTGGCTAAGTTGGTAGAGCATGTGACTCTTGATCTCTGGGTTGTGAGTTAAGCCCCATGTTGGAAATAGAGCTTACTTTTAAAAAAAAAAAGGGACATTCCTATTGTTGTGCAATCAATCTTCAGAATTTTTCATCTTGCAAAACCGAAACTATACCCATTAAACAACTTTCCTTTTCTCCTCTCCCTGGTTCCTGGAAACCACCATTCTAATTTCTATTAGTTAGACTACTCCAGATACCACATTACATATAAGTGGAATTGATGTGGAAATGTTGGCATTCGGAGCAAATGGTCAAGAAAGAATTCTTGAGATGTCTTCAGTGCAAAAAGGTGGTTTTATTGGGATGCCTGGGTAGCTCAGTCAGTTGAGCACCCAACTCTTGATTTCAGCTCAGGTCATGATATCAAGGTCATGGGATCAAGCCCCGCGCCAGGCTCCGTGCTGAGTGTAGAGCCTGCTTAAGATTCTCTGTCCCTCCCTCTGCCCCTCTCCCCTGCTCACAATCTCACTTTCTCTTTCTAAAAATAAAAAGGTGGTTTTATTAAAACACGGGTCCAGACTCGTTGACAGAAAGAGCTGCACTGGGGTTGTGATGGGTGACTGATTATATATTTTCAAGTTGGGAGAGGGTTAGGGAAAGCACAAGCCTCCAAGGAATTTGGGAAACAAGGTTTCCAGGACCCTGAGGACGCTAGCTATTGTTAGGAAAAGGTCAATGAAAAATTACTGTGTAGTAAATCCTCAGTCATGAGACCCTTCAGATGTATATCAGTGAGCCATATGCTTGGAGGATGACTGCTAACCTATGTTTGAGGGGTTAGAGATAAAGGAAGTTTCCAAGGAAATTTTTATATGTTTATTATTTTTTAAAGTTTATTTATTTTGAGAGAGACAGTGCGAGTGGGGGAAGGGCAGAGAAAGAGGGAGAGAGAAAGAATCCCAAGTAGGCTCCACACTGTCAGCACAGAGCCCAACGCAGGGCTCGGATTCATGAACCCAGGAGAACATGCATAACCTGAGCTGAAACCTGAGTTGGACGCTTAATCGACTGAGCCGCCCAGACGCCCCAGAATTTTTATATGTTTAAACTAGACTCACAGGATCCTGGAGGGTCAGGATAATGTTGAGATAAGATTGCCTTTTGCCCTTAGCAAAGTGTCAACACTGAGGGAGCTGAGCTCTCAGAGGAGTTCATTCCGCCTGTTTGAAGGACTTGTCAATGGGCTGTAGGTAGTAAGGAAATTTAATTTTTTCTTTTGCCTTTGTTTCCCACATCATAAAGTATTTGTCTTTTTGTGACATGAACATAATGTCCTCAAGGTTCATTCACGTTGTAGCATGTCAGAATTTCCTTCTTTTAAGGTTCAGTAGTATTCCACTACAAGTATATACATTTTCTTTATCCATTCATCTGTCTTTCGATTGCAGCCTAATTTTTAATCTGTATGATATACAATGTCTTTCAGTATTAGTCTTGAGTGACTCAGATTCACGTAAGGATCCCCTGTATTCTGGGAAGTCTGTACTCTTAAGTTTCATTTCTTCCTTTGCTCTGGAAAACTGTTTACATTTGAGAGCACATCCTCACACTCCCAGTTCCCACAGAAGGAACTCTGCCTGTTGAAAGATTCCCAGATAACGAAAGTGTTGGGCAGGGGCGGTTGTGGTAATGACCTCCAATGACAATCTTCTCCCTTCACTCAATTTTCTTCTAAACCCTGTCTCCCAGTTGCCTCCTGCAAACCCCAAATGCTTCACCTTTACTGTGTCTTCCCTAAACTTCCCACTTTGGAAGCCTTAGCACCAGCTTCCACCAACACCCTGAAGATTCAGTGCCCCCTTAGCTACTTTCCCAAGGAAAAGGGTCTTTTCACCAAGGAACACTGCTGTCCTCCTCAGAATCTGGTGCCAGTCCCCCCCCCCCCCCCCACCAATACTCAGAGAGGACTGGGTAAGGGAAAGTTCACTTTCCTGCAGCTGCTTCACTTTTTTTTTTTAATTATTATTATTAAAGTAAGCTGTATGGGGGTGCCTGGGTGGCTCAGTCGCTTAAAGCGTCTGACTTCAGCTCAGGTCATGATCTCACAGTTTGTGGGTTCGAGCCCCGCATCGGGCTCTGTGCTGGCAGCTCAGAGCCTGGAGGCTGCTTCAGATTCTGTCTCCCTTTCTCTCTGCCCCTCCCCAATCATACTCTGTCTCTCAAAAATAAATAAATGTAAAAACAAAACAATTTTTTAATAAAAAATATAATAAAGTAAGCTGTATGCCCATGCCCAAGGTGGGGCTGGAAGTCACCACCCTGAGATGAAGAGTGGAATTCTCCACCGACTGAGCCAGCCAGGCGCCTCTCTGGCAACCACTTCAAATGTATGTGGTACTTCTCTTTCCTAGGGATAGAGGCTTTTCTCAGTCCTGTAAAAAGTGAATAAGAGCATCTTAAACACTATGGTTATTGGTCCACTTTAACTCACAATATAGGTAAGTTCAGTATGCTTGTTATGCATGTGTAACTCCAATCTCACCCAAGTTACAGGCTTTAAGTCCCACCTTTATAGAAATCCTGAAACCCTTATCCTTGTTGATAATAGAGACACCCACCCTCCAGAACAAGTCCCAAGAATACAAATGCCTAGAGAAGAGCCCAACATGGGGCTGGATCTCATGAAATGTGAGATCACAACCTGAGCTGAAATCAAAGAGTTGGACCCTTAACTGAGTGAGCCACCCAGGCACCCCAAGGGTCGAGTTTTTAAGTGAGAAGGATCACAATGTAAACAAGATATTTAACTTGGGGAAGGAATGTAAAAAAAAAAAATGAACAAAGCCTTCCTTAATACTTGAATCATTATGTGTTTTGTTACTAATGACAGCACCCTTAAGAGGAGAGAAATAGACAAATACATGTGACTTTATTTATTTTTTTTTTTATCTTTATTTTTGAGAGAGAGACAGAGCGCTAGTTGGGGAGGAGCAGAGAGAGAGGGAGACACAGAATCTGAAGCAGGCTCCAGGCTCTGAGCTGTCAGCACAGAGCCCGACACAGGGCTCAAACCCACAAACTGTAAGATCATGACCTGAGCCAAAGTCAGATGCTTCACCGACTGAGCCATCCAGGCGCCCCCATGTGACTTTATTTTGCATAATAACCAAGAAGCCTGGGACCCAAAGATTGGCAACCACAAAGTCAAAATGTCCAACCTTAGGCCATCAACTCAGGAGTGGACATAGTACAAACATGTTGGTCATATGTATTAGTCTGCTAGGACTGCCGTAACAAAATACCACAGACAGTGGCTTAAATATAACAGAAGTTTAGTTTCTCACACTTCTAGAGGCTGGAAGTCCAAGATCGAGGTGCCAGCACAATTGGTTTCTGGTAAGACCTCTCTTCCTGGCTTCTAGACAGCCATGTTCTTGCTGTGTCCTCACGTGGTCTTTCTGTTGTGTGTGCACAGGGAAGGAGATGTTACCAGAGGGAAACTTGTCCATGTACCTGATGCACAGTAAGCCAGTGTCTGAGACACCAGTTTTGAAACAAAGCTTTACTATCAGAAGGGCAGCCCAAAAAGAAGGCAGGGGTTGTTCCCAAAGAAAGCTACCTTAGCTTTGTTGAGCTTTGTTGCTTTGTTGAGCCTAGGAACAGTTCATATATGGGGAAGTAAAGGTAAACACGTGAAAGGATTGACGCACGGAAACTGAAGGGATTCTATTTTATTTTATTATTTTTTTTTTTAGGTTTAGGAATGCCTGGGTGGCTCAGGTCACAAAACTTAGATTTGTGAATTCATGCCCCACTTCCAGCTCTGTTCAAAGAACAAAGAAGCTATGTTCCCACTCGAAGGGAAGACAAGAAAGTTAATCATTCTCTAAGTTCATCCTAGGCCCTCAAACACCTGGATCAGGTAACATCCAAAAAGAACTGGATCCCAAACATGTTCCAGGACATTAGCTTCCAGCGAACAAACCTCCATCAACACTGTCATCAGTAATCCCCACCTTTGGTGATTTATAGGGTAACACCTATTGTTCACCTGACACTTACCTTTGATCTGACCCTACCTTGCCTTCCTGAAGGAACACGTACCCTGGACCCCTTTCCAATATAAACCCCTAACCCCAAGCAACAGGGAGACTCACTTTTCCAAGTCTTTCAGACACTGTCTGCTATACTCCATCACTTACACTATTCAATAAACTTATCTCCTTTCCTCCTGGCTTGGGTATAGAGATTACTTAAAAAATAAAAATTTTTCAAAATAAAATTAAGTTAAAAAAAAAAGAATTTTGGCTTGGCTTTGGGATTTGGGGAAAATACTAAAAAAAAAAAAAAAAGAAAAAAAGAAAGAAAGAAAGAAAGAAGTCTTGAGAAGGCTAGGTTCCACAAAGGGTGGAGAGGAAGTAAAACAGTGATGACAGCTGGCATTGAGAACCAGCAGCACTGGTTGAAGAGGAAGCTGCGGAGAGATAAAAACCGCAAGGTTAATGCTGACAGAAATAAAATTGCCCAGCTCAGCTGGGTAGGTGGAAGGTAGCTAGGGAAGGGCTGAGAAAAATTGCTGGAGATATTCAAGGTCATTAAGCAATGGGCTTGAAATTAATTTGAAATTACCTTTTTTTTCTAGTCCTAACTATGGTGAGTGAGAAATCAGAGGTGAGTCTGAGCAGTCATCTCCTTTAATATGACCAGAGCACAGGGCCTATGTCAAGTAGGTAACTGTTCCCAAGTTGTGGAAAGATAGAAGGAACAAGATCACCAGAACTGTAAATAGAGTTAACTCTATTCGGCAAACCAAAAAGCACCAAAGTTTGGGAGTCAGCTTAAAATCTCAATTCTGTCACTTACCAGCCATGTGACCTTGAGCAAGTAACCAACTATCTTGCACAAGATCTAGGGCCCCTAGAAAGTAGAGGAAATACTAAATATGGAATTAAATTACACTCTTTAACAAACACAGACAAATAGAAAATTAAAGTTCTCAAAAGCAGTTGCTTTGAACAAACCCAGTTGGTTAAACTTAAAACCCTGCTTATATCACCTTCTACTGCCAAAGAAACCTTGCTGTCAGGGCAGATTTTCCCATAAGTCTAAAAAATACAAGTTTTTAAGCCAGCCATTTCCGACTTGAAATATAAGGCTTTCATTCATGTGCTATTTGTTGTCTCTTTCACCCCTTTGTTTTGGTTTCACAAGTCTTGGCAACTCTCTCATCTCATCTCAAATTATTCTGGGGCTTAAGGGCATGTTTTGCTGAGCCTGGCTCTTTTAGGCAGACAGAGGGCAAGTACCCCTCTCTATACTTTTCACCATGGCTCTGTGGGACAAAGGAGCAATTGAAAATTTTGAGTTACCTGATATAATTCTATGTCAAAATTCCCATTAACAAGCAGGTTAGCAAGTGACTTTGGAGCCAAGCTAGATTGCCTGGGTTTGAATCCAGGCTTTATCACTTACTAGCTGTGTGACCACAGGCAAATTATTTACTTATTTCTCTGTATCTTAGTTTCTTACACCCTGAGGTGGTTGCGATACATAAATGAATTAATATTTGTAAAACCCTTAGGAAAATGCCTGGCACCACAGTAAAGCTCGAAGTGTATGCTAGTAATATTTTGCTCTCTACCAGACCACTAGTTCATAATGCTTGATGATAATCTGCCTCATACACTCTTTATCCCCTAGATGGGTCTATGGCTGGGTGGATGGAGAGGTGTAATGGCTTCAGTGGTGGTAGCAGTAGTCTTTTTACTAGTTAATTGCATGAACTAGGATTTACAGGGAAGTTTGGTCCTCCCCCCGAGTGACTAAACTGATGGGGGCATGCCTCCCATTTTTACAGGCTGTTACGACCAGGTGGTAAAAGTCCTTGAAGATAAGTTTTAAGTAATGTTGAAAAAGAAACAGGTCCAAAATGAAATCACCCGTGTGAGGCCCCACATCAGCAAACCAAGACTTAGTGTCTAACCCAATTGCAGTTTCAGCCTTTCCCTGAACTGTGACCTTTAACAGGTCAGTCTGGTATTTCTTGGCTAGCACTAGTGAGTTAGTGGCCTGGTAGACCCCTGCCTTCCCCCCACAGCTGGGTGACTCTGCCTAAAACAATCCTTTCTTTTGTCATGACTTCCTTGTCTTACACCCTTTCTGTCTTTAAAAATCTTCCATTTTGTACAGTTCCTTTCTCCTTAATAGATAGGATGTTATCCTATTCATGAATCATTGACTAAAGCCAATTAGATCTTCAAATCTACTCAGGTGAATTTTGTTTAACAGTAATCGCGATGACCACTTCCTCTTCTCTGGGCAGGGAGTTGGGCTGGAGAGAGGGGTTGAGGATTCTTTTAGAGAGAAATTTGAAGTCTGCTTCTGTTTGGAAACCTGAAGATAAGAGTTCATGGCTAGGCACCCCCAGGGCCCTCTAACTGCCCAGCGATACCGTAGAGCTTGTGAAATGCAAGAAGACTACCTTCATATCAGATCTGAAATCATTCTAGGGTCTTCCAGTTCAGCTTCTTGCCCATTGGTCTCTCAATTGGGAAGACGCCGGCCGCCTGATGATGGCCTTTTAGGTTTAAGTTTGGGGCATATGAAACACGGCCAAGGGTATGCCTGGGATATTCATTTGGAAGAAGACACCCGCAATTCACCAGAGGAGCCCGCGCTCCGGGCTTTGGCGGGGCTTCCATGGGTCCTAGATACACTCTTTCCTCACCTCGCCCGTATTAGCACTTCCTCGGCTCTGCGTCTAGTCGGCCCCTTTCGATAAACTTCCCGACCTGTTGAGGACCAGTGGGCTGTCATTGCGCCTGCGCAAAGGGGGCCCGGTGGCTGAAGTGGCTGGGCTGCCCGGCCACAAGTTCTGAGTACCAGTGCGCCTGCGCGGGAGGCCAGTAGGCTGGCAGTGCCGAGCGGACTCGTCCCCACCGACCGGCAGTCAGTGCGCTTGCGTGCGGTCCCAGCGCCGCGGTTCTTGACTGTGCTGTGCAGGGCGCTGGTTGTTGCCATGCAGGGAGCGGACTCTGACCAGCCCTTCAAACGGCCCCGACGCGATGGCAGCCCGAGAACCCCGCCAAACATCCCTTCCGCGGCGGCGGAGAGCTCCCCGGGCCCCAAACTCCACCGCGACTACCAGACCTGGGGCCCGGAGCAGGTGTGCTGCTTCCTAAAGCGCAGTGGCTTCAGTGATCCCGGACTGCTGGAACGCTTCCGAGGTAGCAGGGCTGCAGGGCTGCGGGGCCGGGGGACCGCGACCCGAGGCGGGGACCGCGGGCCTGAGGGGAGGGCACGCCGAGGCAGTGAGCTGGGGGCCTCAGAGAGGACCCGAAGCGGAGAAGGGAGACCTGCGCGGGGAGATACGAAAGGGGTGGACCTGAGGCGGGGGGTGTGGGGCGCCGAGCCGCAGATGAGCTGAGGCGGAGAGCCCCTCTGAGCGGGGGGCCTGCGGCGGGGAAGGTGCAAGAAGGGGTAGACCCGAGGCGGGGGTGCCGAGGTGTTGGGGGCGGGGGGGGGAGTGGGGGGACGACCTGAGGCGGAGAGTCCTCCAGAACCGGGGGCCTGAGACGGGGACGAGAGGTGCCAGAAGGGGCGCCCAGGAGTGCCCCCCGGAGATGGAGGGAGGAGAAATGGGGCGTCTGGGGCTGGGGACCCGCAGGGGGGGAAGCCGACTTTGAGGATTGTGAACTTGGGTGAGGCACCTGGTGTGAGGCTGGTTGGTTTCTTCGGGAACTGGTCACCCCAGCGCGGGGCAGGCGAGACTCCGGTCCCTGTTGTGACTTAGAAGAACGTTTTCCCCAGACCGTAGTCGGAGGGGCGCTGTCATTCATACTCACGGGGCTCGGGAGACCCCCTCTGTGCTCCTGCAGCTCCTTGAGCACTTGGAGTGTGTTTTGCTTTCAAGTTTAAGTTTCCTCCCTTGGCCCCTCAACTCGGGGTTTTCCTAAGGGGGAGGGCACATGCTCTGTGAATCCCTGCATCCCCATTGCCTTACCGTAGCATGCCAGCAGGGCTCAGTGCATGTTGGTTGACCACCCTGGTGGAGCTTGGTAATGATTCTGTTTTGGTCTCCAAAATCAGTTTGCCTAGTTAAATCTGAATGACACTGGGAGTGCTGAGCTGACCACCGGACTCCCAGCAGCCCACAACTTGGCCACATCACATGGGGCAAATGTGTGGGTTGTGAGTTTTAAGCAACTGGCTCCAGTTAAGCATCCATCCAGTTGAGATCTAAACTTGCCCTAATGGATGGGAAGCTTAACCTCTCTCTGTCTTACCCATTTGTAAGTTTAATAAATTTTTGTAGTTATAGGGTGGAGTCCTGTTTGTCTAGGGTCGGAGGGACTTAGTGTTTGAAGACTTAAAAAACAGCTTGATGGTGTGGGAAATGGTACTTTTTTCTCCTCCCCCCCTTTGGTTGGCCTGCACTCAGAAGTTTTCTCTGAATAGCAACTAGGTGGGGATGAAGTAGTTTTATATTTTCTGTCTCCAAAATATGATGGACTATGTTGTTGGCTTTCTCTTTCAGTGGTGTTCTATAGATTTTGTTTTTGTTTTTGTTTTTGGTGTTCTGTAGATTAAGTCATCAACCTTCAGAATGATCTCTTGAACCTACAGTCAAATGCTAGCAGAACTCACTACTTGCTTTACTTGGTAAAAACTGACCTTACATTCACAATTGCTCATTTCTTTTTTCTTTCTTTTTTCTTTTTAAATTTTTTTTTAAAACATTTATTTATTTTTGAGACAGAGAGAGACAGAGCATGAACGGGGGAGGGTCAGAGAGAGAGGGAGACACAGAATCTGAAACAGGCTCCAGGCTCTGAGCTGTCAGCACAGAGCCCGACGCGGGGCTCGAACTCACAAGACCGCGAGATCATGACCTGAGCTGAAGTCGGCCGCTTAACCGACTGAGCCACCCAGGTGCCCCTCTTTTTTCTTTTTTTTTAAGATTTTTTTATTTTTAAGTAATCTGTACACCGAGGATGGGGCTCAAACTTACAACCCTGAGATCCAGAGTCCAATGCTCTGCTGACTGAGCCAGCCAGGTGCCGCAACAAATGCTCATTTCTTAACCATCTGCTTTGTCTTGACCAAAACTTTAGTCAGCCTTCTCTCTCTCCTAGAAGGCCCTGAAATCTTGCTTGTCCCCAAACCTGAACAAGCACTAAAAAAGTGGAATGCCCCATCATCAGCCTCTCCGGTAACCAGCTGAGCATAGCAGGATACTGTCCTGTCAGACCCCACTGGGATCACTTCCTTTACCCTATGAAAAAAAACAGCAACACTTTTTTCTGTTTCATTTTGAACCACTTGGAGATTTCTGAGGTCACAACATTCTCCCTATTGTAATAGTCTTCCTTTCTAATCCCTGTCTTAGTCTGGGTTTGCTTTTATTTGGCAAAACAAGGTATTGGGTCCCTCTCCTCATTATGGAATACAGTCTCACAGGAACCCTGAAATTAATTAATTAATTAATTAATTTATTTTTAATATTTTTTTTGAGAGAGAGAGAGAGAGATACAGAGCACGGGTGGGGTGGGGCGGAGAGAGAAGGAGACACAGAATCTGAAGCAGGCTCCAGGCTCTGAGCTGTCAGCACAGAGCCTGACATGGGGCTCCAACTCACAGACCTCGAGATCATGACCTGAGCCAAAGTCAGATGCTCAACTGACTGAGCCACCCAGGCCCCCTGAAGCCCTGAAATTTAGAGGCTGTGATCCCTGTTTTGTTTACAGATGATGTGTTTGAGGTCTAAAGATGTTAAGTAACTTTCTAAAGGTCATACAACTGGAAAAAAAGCAGAACTGAATGTTAAGATTTTGTCTTTGGGCTCCAGAATTCATGCCAGCTATACCTTAACAAGTGTTCTCATCAAAGATCATCAAGGGTGGGGTTGAGCCCTGAGTCAGGCTGTTAGTGTGGAGCGTACTTGGGATTCTCCCTCTCTCTCTCTCTCTCTCTCTCTCTCTCTCTCTCTCTCTCTCTCTCTGACCCTCCCCTACTCATGAGTGCTCTTCCTCTCTCAAAATAAATAAACTTAAAAAAAAAAAAAGATTTTTGTTTGTTTGAACATAGTCCACAATTGTGGAATCTGAGGTCAGGAAGGAGTAAAATTAATTATATAGTGAGAGAAAGAAAAATAAACGTATATATATTTCAAAACACAGTATTATGTGCTTTTCTTGGAGGTTTTTTTTTTTTTTTTAAGTCTTTTATTGTTTAAGTAATTTGTACACCCAGTGTGGGGCTCAAACTCACATCTCCAAGATCCGGGAGTCAAGCTCCTCCTTGGAGGTTTTAGAACTCAATCAACACTTGGCACCCTTCAGGCTATGGTTTTGACCTGACTATTCTAAGAACAATAGATTTAAGTTTCCTTTCCTCCCCCCATGCCAAACTTCACCTATTTTAGAAGGAAGCCACTGGTTTTGCTGCTGGACTTCCTCACAAATAAGTCATTCAAATAATTTAAAAGTTTTTACTTGATTTATCAAAAATAGCCTGTCAGTGTAGTTACCTAATTAAAATGAAGACTGTCCAATTGAGAGGGGTGCCTGGCTGGCTCAGTCTGTAGGATATGTGACTTTTGGTCTGGGGGTTGTGGGTTTGAGCCCCATGTGGAGAAAAAGACTTTCCAAGTGGCAAATGAAAGTGGTTTTTACACAGTCCATTACCTGTAGTGGGTGGTTTAGTAAATGTTGATTTGGGTAAATCTGGTGAATCCAAATTAAAAGAAACAAAAAAGCATATGGTATAATTGTTGAAACCATTTATCTTTTTTTCTCCCTTTTCTTCTAAAGGAAATAAAATCACAGGTTCAATACTGCTCCATCTTAATGAGTCTGATCTTGAAAGTCTTGGAATAAGGTAAGAATGATAAAATTCAACTTGTAGCCAAGCATACTTCTGACCTTTTTATTCACCTCTGAGGGACAAAGCCCATGACACTGATCTATCTTAACTGTCCTCATTTTAGATCTACAAAGTGTTGGGGTGCCTGAGTGGCTTAGTCGGTTAAGTGTCTGACTGTCGGTTTCGGCTCAGCTCCTGACCTTATGGCTTTATGGGTTCAAGCCCCGCACCGGGCTCTGTGCTGGCAGTGCAGAGCCTACTTGGGATTCTCTTTCTCTCCCTCTCTCTCTGCTCCTCCCCCACTTGTGTTGTCTCTGTCTCTCGAAAAATAAATAAATTAACTTTAAAATAAATAAACCTACAAAGTGTTTTAAAACTGAATCCCAACATAATTGTGTCTGTTTTTGCTGTGCAAATCCTGTGTTTAATATTACTAATGATTCCTACTTTAAAAAATTTTGCTGACAAGCCTTCATGAAGTTTGCAGTGACCAACTTTTTACTCTCAAGTTCAGAATAAGTGGATTATACACACCATAAAATACGTAAGGACTAATAGGGGGGCAATGTTGGCAAGAAAAATCAAGGCTACAACCTTACCTTGACCATATTTTTAGGTCTTCCTAAAGCTGTCTTAAGACTGGAATGTATACTTGGTATTAGATTTAAAGACACGATCCAAAGTAGTTTGTTCCTTTTTTGGTTGTGTGATTTGAGACAAGTAATTTAACCTTTCAGTTTCTGCACCTGTGAAATGGAAAATAATAATGAGACAGTGTATATAAAGTGATTAACACATTGGCCCTTAATAATAAATTATATATATGGGGCGCCTGGGTGGCGCAGTCGGTTAAGCATCCGACTTCAGCCAGGTCACGATCTCGCGGTCCGTGAGTTCGAGCCCCGCGTCAGGCTCTGGGCTGATGGCTCAGAGCCTGGAGCCTGTTTCCGATTCTGTGTCTCCCTCTCTCTCTGCCCCTCCCCCGTTCATGCTCTGTCTCTCTCTGTCCCAAAAATAAATAAAACGTTGAAAAAAAAATTTTTTTAATAAAAAAAAAATAATAAATTATATATATAGAGAGAGAGAGAGAGAGAGAGATCCCTATGTAAGGCTGGAGGTTGTAGGGGCTAGATTAGTGTGGATCCACTTTAAAGATCACAGTTGAGAAACAAATATTTAAATAGTACTTAAAATGGAGATTTTTTTTTTTTTTTGAGAATTGGCAACAGTGGTAAAATAAGGTGTTTTTTCTTCTGGAGTCCCACTTGGCTAAGTGTTGTTTGTGGTAACAGTAACCAAAGAATCAAAACAATTACTTCATACACTTACTTCATACACTGTTGTTTAGTAGTTGATAATAGAAGCAGATTGTGAGAAAAGATCACCTTAGGACATTTACTTGAATTTTAATAAATGTCCTTTGGATCAGAATCATCAGGAGTCTCTTTCATAATCACGTTTCAGTCCCCTCAACATCCCCCTTACTACTTATTTCTTAGGTATATTGAGTTGCTTACTATTTTAAATTTTTTTTAATGTTTTTTTTATTTATTTTTGAGACAGAGAGAGACAGAGCATGAACGGGGGAGGGTCAGAGAGAGAGGGAGACACAGAATCTGAAGCAGGCTCCAGGCTCTGAGCTGTCAGCACAGAGCCCAACGCGGGGCTCAAACTCACGGACCGTGAGATCATGACCTGAGCCAAAGTCGGACGCTCAACTGACTGAGCCACCCAGGCACCCCTAGTTGCTTACTATTTTAATTGAATTGCATTTATTCTAATAGTCTTGCTTTTAAAGAGAACCATATATTTTGTGGACCCAAATACTACCAATTTATTCAACAAATATTTATGGAGGGCCCACTACATGTTAGGAATTCTTCTAGGAACTTTGGAGACATGAGTGAACAAAACAGAATTTCAAATGAACATTACCTGGTTGTGCCCACCATGTAACTCTGAGGTATATTCTGCAGGACTTTTCAGGGCTGTGTGTTCCTATACAGCAGCTGCTAGTTACATGTTTAAATTAATTAAAATTAAAGTTTCAGTTCCTTACCTAGCCATATTTCAAGTGCTCAATAGCTATTTATGGCTAGTGGCTACCATGTTGGACAGGGAAGACACAGAACATTTCTATCTTAGCAAAATTCTGCTGGCTAGAGCTGCCTTTGAAGATCCCAGTGAGATTAGGCAAAGTTGTTCACAGTGGTAGTAGTTCAGCCAATTTATTAATATAACCTAGTACTGTTTTTCCATCCTTTCCTGTTTTACCTTTCCTAGGATTCACATCTTAAAAATAAATTACCTGTACATAAGGTCTTGTCTTAGATTCTGCTTTCTAAGAGGGAGTCCAGTTTAGAAAAGTACTGAAATTTTCTCAAGTTTATGATCAACTGTTGATTGAAAAGATGTTTTCTTTTTGGTTTGTTTTAATTTTTGACAGAGAGAGACACAGAATGAGAGCAGGGGAGGGCTGAGAGAGAGGGAGACACAGAATCTGAAGCAGGCTCCAGGCTCCGAGCTGTCATCACAGAGTACAATACAGGGCCTGAACTCATGAACTGCGAGATCATGACTTGAGCAGAAGTCAGCACTCAACCAACTGAGCCATCCAGGAGCCCCAGTTTAAAAGGTTTTTCTA
>NW_024412427.1:9108587-9170066 GCF_014898765.1 Herpailurus yagouaroundi
ACCACAGGCTGGAGCCTACCATGGGGCTCAGTCCCATGAACTGTGAGATCATGATCTGAGCCAAAATCAAGAGCCAGACACTCAACCAACCAAGCCACCTAGGTGCCCCTAATTTTATAGACTTTAATCAGCAATTACTTTGTGAATATTTCTTTTTGGGTTTTATTAAGTAATGAATACCGAGTATCAGTTCAAGTAAATACTAAGCAATGAGATTGGTTTAGGTTTGGTATTTTATGCTGTAACTCTTGGTTGTGCTCAACTGTGCAATGATACTTAACCTGACTCCGTTATCGCTGACCTGTAAGTACTTCTCCAAGCTTGGCCTTTCCCTCTGCTTGTTATATCAAACTAATGAGGATGGTAGGAGAATAGGAAAACACAATGTATGCTGCTTTATGATTTATCAGCTGTAATAATGCCTCCATGTATCCCAAGAAAGTGATTCTTAGATTGTAGTACAATTTAATATGATAAAGAGGCCAATTGTAGCGGTTCTGACTCTAAGTGTATCTAGGACTTTTAGCAAAAGATTTATTTTTCAATCTAATTAGCTGTTAGGTCAGTAAATTCTGCCCCTTTACATGCTGCTTCTGTTGATAATTAGCCAAGTGTCAGGCTAATTTGCTTGGACCAATTAGGTAAATGAAGCCGGATAACCAATTACAGGATTTTGAGCTGTTTACATTAAATCCTATTAAATTTATTTCTCAAACTGAAGCATTACAAGGGATTACTGACAAAAGAGATGGGTATAAGTAAAGCTATTGCCTTCATATATATTGGATTTGTGCCTAAGTCACATCCAATGTTCATAAGTCAGACTTGGACCTTTGTAACCCATTACCATAATAAATTTAAAAATCTCTTCATGGACTTATCATGTGAACTTTGTTCACATGTTTATCACTTGTTCACACTAATAGATTCCTAAATTCTTATAGTTAAAATACTTCTGATAGGGTAAATATTGAATTGATAATCAGTGATGATTTCTGTGACACCAGTAATCATAGTTAAATTTCTCTAGTTCTTGAGGGAAGGAACTGGGTCTTTATCATTAACTGCAGTGCTGAATACATTATTTAATCCCTCTCCAGCTCTGTAAGGTAGATAATATTTTCCCTGTGCTATGGATGAGAACATTAGTATACTAAAAAAGGTTGAGTGATTCTCCCTGCCCCCAAGGTCACACAGATTCCATGTGCAGATGTGAACCAGTTCTAATTTCAAAGTCCTTTTTCATTATCTCTATGCTATAATTCCGTGTACTACCTTGAACCATGCAGATTCAGGGTTGTGAGAGAAGATGGCAACTTCAGTTAGGTTAAAATAAGTCTGAAGTATAAATTGAGCGTTAAGTAGAGACATAGGAGATGTTGAAGTCTGAGTTACCAAGAGAGGAGAATCAAGGGCAGAAGCCTCGGGGGAGAATTTTAGAGGGGGCGTATGTTTGAATTATTAATTGTTCCTTTTAATCTGACTTCTCGTTCTATTAGTGTAGATAATTTAGAGTTGATTATATGCTATTATATACTCCAGGGATTATTATTAAGCAAATAATGACGGATTTGCTTATCCTGTTATAATTTTAGTACTTTGGGTGACAGAAAGAAGCTGCATAATTATATCCAGCAACTGAAGGAAATTCATGTTGATGCAATGAAGGTAAGAAGAATCTGAGTTTATTATGTTTTTTTGACTTTTTATTTTATTCTTTTAAAAAAAATTTTTTTTCTAATATTTATTTTTGAGAGAGAGAGAGAGACAGAGTGCAAGCAGGGGAGGAGCAGAGAGAGAGGGAGACACAGAATCCAAAGCAGGCTGCAGGCTCTGAGCTGTCAGCACAGAGCCTGATGTGGGGCTCAAACTCACGAACAGTGAAATCATGACCTGAGCCGAAGTCGGACGCTCAACCGACTGAGCCATCCAGGCGCTCCCTATTTTATTCTTTTTAAATAGGCTTTATGCCCAGCACGGAGCCCAGTACAGGGCTTAAACTCACGACCCTGTGATCAAGACCTGAGCTGTGGGCACCTGGGTGGCTCAGTCAGTCAAGTGTCTGACTTGATTTCAGCTCAGGTCCTGATCTCACGCTTAGTGAGATCAAGCTTTAAATCGGGCTCTGGGCTCTGAGCTCACAGGGCAGAATCTGCTTGGGATTCTCTCCCTCTCTCTGTGCCCCTCCCCTGTTAGCACATGTGCCCACATTACTTTCTCTCTCTCTTTCTCTCTCTCTCTCTCTTTCTCTTTCTCAAAATAAATAAATAAACTTAAAAAAATAAAAACAGGGTGCCTGGGTGGCTCTGTCAGTTTAGTGTCCGACTCTTGATCTCGGCTCAGGTCATGATCACATTGTTCATGACTTTGAACCCTATAGGGCTCTGCGCTGTCTGCACAGAGCCCGCCTGGAATTCTGTCCCACCCTCTCTCTGCCCCTCCTCCTCCTTGCTCTCTCTCAAAATAAATAAATAAACTTAAAAAAAAAAACCAAAAAACAAAAAACCTGAGCTGAGATCAAGAGTTGGATGCTGAACTGACTGAGACACCTAGATGCCCCTATTATGTAAGGGTCCAACTCTTTTTTTTTATTTGTTTTTTAATGTTTGTTTATTTTTGAGAGAGAGAGAGAGAGAGAGAGAGAGAGCGAGCAGGGGAGGGGCAGAGACAGAGGGAGACACAGAATCTGAAATAGGTTCCAGGCTCTGAACTGTCAACACAGAGCCCGGCATAGGGCTTGAACCCACGAACTGTGAGATCGTGACCTGAGCCGAAGTCAGACACTTAACCAGCAGAGCCACCCAGGCACTTCTGTGAGCGTCCAACTCTTGATTTAAGCTCAGGTCTTGATCATGTTGGGCGTGAAGCCTACTTTAAAAATAAATAACTGGGGCGCCTGGGTGGCGCAGTCGGTTAAGCGTCCGACTTCAGCCAGGTCACGATCTCACGGTCCGTGAGTTCGAGCCCCGCGTCGGGCTCTGGGCTGATGGCTCAGAGCCTGGAGCCTGTTTCCGATTCTGTGTCTCCCTCTCTCTCTGACCCTCCCCCGTTCATGCTCTGTCTCTCTCTATCCCAAAAATAAATAAACGTTGAAAAAAAATTTTTTTAAATAAATAACTAAATAAGAAAGAAAAAACATTAAAAAAAAAAAAGAATGGGAGGAAATCTGCTTCTCAGTAATAGAATTGTAATTGATTTTTATATTTCTAAACTGCATTTTCTCAAATAAGCACAAAATATTTAAACCAAAAGAAAAACTAAAATATATTAAGCATACAGAAAAATGTAAGTAGGCAACTACCTAGCTTGTTAAATCTTAATATTTTACCTAATTTTGCTTCAGATCTGTTGTTTTCAGAACAAAATGTTAGAAACAATATAGTCTTTTTTGTACCCATTGTAGATTCTGTTTCCATCCATTCTTCCCCCAAAATAAGTGCCATCTTGAATTGGGTTTATTCATTTTCACAAATGTTTTTTACTTTCACTACATGTATATCTATAGCTATAAACAATGTATAGTGTTGTTCTACATGTTTTTTAAGCTTTATAAAAATTATAAACAGTAAGTAACCTTTTAAACTTTCATTTTACATCACTTTTTAAAAATTTTTATTATTATTATTATTATACTTTTGAGCATCCTCCACATCGACACACATAGCTCTGCTTTCCCCTTAGTCAGAGAATAACTTTTAAAGTTGTGCTGAATTTTCTTGTCAGCTCTGGTAAATTTTTGTGTCAAATATTAGTCCACAGGGTGGATACATTCCTAGAGTTTCATCTATCAATAGTTCTTATTAAAAAAAATTTTTTTTTAACATTTATTTATTTTTGAGAGAGAGAGAGAGAAAGAGCACGAGTGGGGGAGGAGCAGAGAGAGAAAGAGACACAGAACCTGAAGCAGGCTCCAGGCTCTGAGCTGTCAGCACAGAGCCTGACACAGGGCCTGAACCCACAAACTGTGAGATCATGACCTGAGCCAAAGTCAGGTGCTCAACTGACTAAGCCACCCAGGTGCCCCTCATTAGTTCTTATTTTTCATCTCCCGGCCCCTTCCAGACATTCAAGGCCCTGTTTTTTGGAATTAGTGTCCCAAGAATCATTTTAACAAGTGGTCAACTGCCCACCCTCCATCTCAGAAATTCTGATTGTGGGAATTTACAGTAGGCCCGTGAATGTGCATTTTTCACAGACTCTCTGGTATCATAATTAAAGAAATGTTTCTTGATTGGTGACAGAAATTTTATCTTATTGTTCACCCTTTTGACTTCTGTAGGTTAAGAAAACTTAGTTTCAGACCTGGAAGAAGGTGTAGGATATCTAAATCCCCTTTTGTACCCTTTTGCAATGATCATGTACATTTTTCATTAGCTGTGTTTGGTATATTTTGTACAGTATTTAAGTTATCTCAGATCTCTATGAGAATACATATTTCAATTTTACTCTTGCCAGTCAGTCTGCTTATTTCCCATTGAAAATCATGTTTGGGGCGCCTGGGTGGCGCAGTCGGTTAAGCGTCCGACTTCAGCCAGGTCACGATCTCACGGTCCGTGAGTTCGAGCCCCGCGTCAGGCTCTGGGCTGATGGCTCGGAGCCTGGAGCCTGTTTCCGATTCTGTGTCTCCCTCTCTCTCTGCCCCTCCCCCGTTCATGCTCTGTCTCTCTCTGTCCCACAAATAAATAAACGTTGAAAAAAAAAATTAAAAAAAAAAAAAAGAAAATCATGTTTGAAAAAAAAAATTTAAGATTTTATTTTTAAGTAATCTCTACACCCAACATGGGCCTCAAATTCACAACCCTGAGTTCAAGAGCCACACACTCCCCTGACTGAGCCAGCCAAACTCCCCATGTTTGAAATATTTAATAAATGTGTTTGGTTCAGTCCTACAAGAGTTTTCTTTTATAGGCCAAGTAGTGGTTCTTATAGCAAGTATTTTATTTGAATAATCAAATTTTAGCCCTTTCTGAAAAAGTTACCTAATATTAAAATACCTCATTCTTTTCATGACAAATTAAATAGGGTGATCACTTATTAAAGATTATATTTAACAATTTTGTCCTGCAGTTGGAAGAAAATTGCCTACAATCTATTTTGTCCTTCATTCCTTCATGAGAAGGGCAGCACAGAGTATTCTCTTCAGATAGGACATAGATAAGTTTTCTTTATTAGGTGAGATCATCTCAGATGATCTCTGTTACCACATTTTCACAGTGCAACAAAATTTGTAACAAAAATATTTTTTTAATGTTTTTTTACATTTATTTATTTTTGAGAGACAAAGAGAGATGGAGCACAAGTTGGGGAGGGGCAGAGAGAGAAGGAGACACAGAATCCAAAGCAGGCTCCAGGCTCTGAGGGGTCAGCATAGAGCCCGACGCGGGGCTCCAACCCACAAATCGCGAGATCGTGACCTGAGCCGAAGTCAGACGCTCAACCGACTGAGCCACCCAGGCGCCCCTGCAGCAAAAATAATTTTGAAGTAATGTTCAAGACACCAGTTTCGGGGTTCCTGGGTGGCTTAGTTAGTTGAGTGTCTCTTGATTTTGGCTCAGGCCATGGTCCCAGGGTCATGGGATCAAGTCCTGTGTCGGGCTGAGTGTGAAGCCTGCATCAGATTCTCAGTCTCCCTCTGCCTCTCTCCCCCACTCACATCTCCCTCTCCCTCTAAAGTAAAGGTTAAAAGTTAAAAAGAAAGACAATCAGTGTCATTTACTCACTTTTATTCTATGTTTCATCAAAAACAGAAAACTGCCTAACCATATTTATAAATTATAAATTACATTTGTTGCAAATAGATTTTGAAGTTCCTAAGTACTTTTTGGTCAGTGAGTCACTGTATAGTCATGAAATTGATAGCTTTAATGATTTTATATATTTTTTAATGTTTATTTTGAGAGAGAGAGTATATATACACAAGTGTGCAAGAGTGAGTGAGGGGGAGGAGCAGAGAGAGGGGGAAAGAGGGAATCCCAAGCAGACCTGAGCTGAAATCGAGTTGGACGCTTAACCAACTGAGCCACCCAGACACCCAATATCACCCAGTTTATGATAGTGATAAAGTGACTTTATAGAGCAGGTGAAAAAAATTAATACTCACCAGTCATAAATCTAATCTTTGTTAATATACATTACATATTGCTTAACAAAGGTATAAATTCTAGGCATTACTTGACTCAGGCTGTTGATGCACAACTTGAATTGAGCTATTTTTTTTAATTTTTAATATTTATTCATTTTTGAGAGACAGAGAGTGCGAGTGGGGGAGGGGCAGAGAGAGAGGGAGACACAGAATCTGAAGCAGGCTCCAGGCTCTGAGCTGTCAGCACAGAGGCTGATGCGGGCTCGAACTCACGAACCATGAGACCATGACCTGAGCCGAAGTCGGACACTCTACCGACTGAGCCACTTAGGCGCCCCTGAATTGGGCTGTTTTTAAAGGAAATGACTTCCTTATCATTAGCATGTTCAAATGTTGGACCAGATGACCCTTTAAGCTTCTTTACAGCATAGAGCTTTTGTAATTCATATTTTGTATATATCTATATATGGGCATGGTACACTTTAACTATAAGAATCTTGGGGCGCCTGGGTGGCGCAGTCAGTTAAGCTTCCTACTTCAGCCAGGTCACGATCTCGCGGTCCGTGAGTTCGAGCCCCGCGTCAGGCTCTGGGCTGATGGCTCAGAGCCTGGAGCCTGTTTCCAATTCTGTGTCTCCCTCTCTCTCTGCCCCTCCCCCGTTCATGCTCTGTCTCTCTCTGTCCCAAAAATAAATAAACGTTGAAAAAATAAAAATAAAAATAAAAAAAATAAAAAAAAAAGAATTTTAACATATGTATCTTGGGGCACCTAGGTGGCTTAGTCCATTGAGCCTCCAATTTCGGCTCAACTCATGATCTCACAGTTCGTGGGTTTGAGCCCCTCATTGGGCTCACTGCTGTCAGCACAGAGCCTGCTTTGGATCCTCTGTCCCCCCCTCTCTCTCCACCCCTCCTCCCATTCATGCTCTCTCTCAAAAAAATAAATAAACCTTTAAAAAATATTTGTATCTTTGCAATGGCAGTTCAACAGTAACCATTTAAAACATATCTGAGTTCCTACTGTGTGCCAGGCATTACGCTGCGTGATGAGTTCTGAGAATATGGCAGTAGACAAGGCCCTTCACCTCCCAGAATTCCATACATTTTTAAGGAACTTCATGGAAAAATTTGAAGCAGTTTGAAAATCATGCATCAGATCATTTATTAAGTTCCTTTTTTCTTTTCATTTAAAAAAATTTTTTATTATTTATTTTGAGTGAGTGAGAGAGAGAGAGAGAGAACACAAGCGGAGGAGGGCAGAATCCCAAACAGACTCTATGCCATCAGCTGAAAAGTCACAAACTGCATGACCTGAGCCGAGATCAAGAGTCGGACACTTAGCCAAATGAGCCACACAAGGGCCACTCCTTTTTTATTGTCTTTCTCTTTAAAAGGCGGTTATGGATAGTTAAGATGTATCTTTATTTTAAGAAACACTGAGGGACATTATTTTTTTTTTTTTAATTTTTTTTTTTTCAACGTTTTTATTTTATTTTGGGGACAGAAAGAGACAGAGCATGAACGGGGGAGGGGCAGAGAGAGAGGGAGACACAGAATCGGAAACAGGCTCCAGGCTCTGAGCCATCAGCCCAGAGCCCGACGCGGGGCTCGAACTCCCGGACCGCGAGATCGTGACCTGGCTGAAGTCGGACGCTCAACCGACTGCGCCACCCAGGCGCCCCATGAACACTGAGGGACATTAAATCTTCACCTGTATTTAACCCTGTTTAAGCTTAGAGTAATAAATAATTGTAAAATTTATCTTCACTAAGTATAGGTATTTCTGAGTGACATTGAGTAGTATAGAATTTCATTTTCCTGCCCAAAATTTCTTATCTATATGGTAGGAAGCTTCCCATTCTTTCTTCCTCACTCCCTCTCTTCCTAATGGGTACCATATAGATACATTTAGGAAAAAAACAGACACATTGTCTATAGCAATAAGGCTTATATGATCTGAATGAGTGTGTTAAATGAGTACGTTTAACTTGAATGCAAGACTAACTTATTAAAGACTAATCAAATCATATACATATTAAAGACTAATCAAATCATATAATCAAATCATAAAAAAAATTGAATTCCTTATTTTTCTATATTAGAATCCATTAAGAAGAAGTAAAATATACCCAGATCCAATATACTTGATCTGTCTGGTAGTGATACCTAAATAAGGTAATGATATTAATATCTTGTTATTTCCTGTAGAAGTATTCTTACTTGAGAACAATTGAATAGCTTTAATTGTTCACTGTAGATAGGAACGGCTGCACAAAAATTTTAGATGGAATTATATATTGTTATTGATATTAATTTAAACATTTTCTAGGTCATTAATGATCCTATCCATGGCCACATTGAACTCCACCCTCTCCTCATCCGAATCATCGACACACCTCAATTTCAGCGGCTTCGATATATCAAACAGTTGGGTGGCAGTTACTATATTTTTCCAGGCGCTTCGCACAACCGATTTGAGCACAGTCTAGGGTAAGAAGGCAGTTGATGGGGAATTTACAGTTATTTAAGTACTTTCCTTATCTTTTTTTTTTTTTAATTTTTTTTTCAACGTTTTTATTTATTTTTGGGACAGAGAGAGACAGAGCATGAACGGGGGAGGGGCAGAGAGAGAGGGAGACACAGAATCAGAAGCAGGTTCCAGGCTCCGAGCCATCAGCCCAGAGCCTGATGCGGGGCTCGAACTCACGGACCGCGAGATCGTGACCTGGCTGAAGTCGGACGCTTAACCGACTGCGCCACCCAGGTGCCCCAGTACTTTCCTTATCTTATGAAATAATGATCTTTTAGAGCATAGTTTTACAAAATGGTAATAATATCCATATTTTGTTGAGAAAATTGAGGCTTTGATTTACCTTGCTATATTTTATGTATTTAAAAAAATTTTTTAATGCTTATTTATTTTTGAGAGAGAGAGAGACAGAGCATGAGTGGGGGAAGAGCAGAGAGAGACAGAATCCAAAGCAGGCTCTAGGCTCTGAGCTGTCGGCACAGAGCCCAATGTGGGACTTGGACTCACAAACCTCAAGATGATGACCTGAGCCAAAGCCAGACGCTTAACCAACTGAGCCACCCAGGCGCCCCTATTTTATGTACTCTTATAAGCCAATTCAGATCCTCACTGGAAAGATAATGAAAGTATCTATTGACAGGCCATTTCGATGACATATTTGTTTAAACATGGGTTGGTTACTGATATAACTAATGTTGTAAATTTTATTACTTAATTTTCCTGTTTAGTCTTATAAAGAATTGCCCTTTGAAACCAGATAATATTCTTAAAAAAAATTTTTTTTAACATTTATTTATTTTCGAGACAAAGAGAGAGCATGAACAGGGGAGGGTCAGAGAAAGAGGGAGACACAGAATCTGAAACAGGCTCCAGGCTCCAAGCTGTCAGCACAGAGCCCGACGCGGGGGGCTCGAACTCACACACCGTGAGATCATGACCTGAGCCGAAGTCGGATGCTTAACCGACTGAGCCACCCAGGCGCCCCGAAACCAGATAATATTCTTAACCTAGCAGGAAATGTGTAAATCAGAAGAGCATTCACAAGCGTAGAAAAGGTGGCACCTCTGTTACAAACAACTAGTTGAGAATTTGGTCTGCTTTTCCATTATAGAATCTAGAACCAGGAGAACATGGGCTGGGGTGGAAAAAACTAGACAGTTTTCTAGGTTTCATGGACTACTCACACTGTTCTACATTTGTTTGTTTGTTTTGAAGTGTGTGTGTTTTGTTTTTGAAGTGTTTTTAATTAGCCAGAAGACAAGTGTCTATTCAGATGTTTATTCATTCATCAGCAAATATTTATTGAAAACTTACTAGGCCCTACCAGACCAAGGTAGCAGTTGTCCCAGCTTTGTGGAGTTAGGGTTTAAGCAGAGAAAGAAAGATACTGTATTCACTCAGGAATTACTTTCTGAGGGAAGTGCTAAAAGTGCATTTAACATTTGTTGGGCACTTTATCTTCAATCTATGTTATAAAACCAGAGGTCCTGCTTTTTTGAAAAAAAACTTGTGGTAAAATACGCAGGATATAAAACTTACCATCTTAACCATTTTTAAGTGTACTTCAATAGTGTTAAATGTATCCATATTATTGTGCAACCAAACTCCAGAACTTTTTCATCTTGCAAAACTGAAACTCTTCTCCATTAAATAACAATTCCTCATTCTCTTCTCCCTCTAGCCCCTGGCTATCACCATTCTGCTTTCTGTTTCTATGAATTTGACTACTCTAGGTACCTCATACAGTAGTTATCTGTTTGTGACTGGCTTAATTCACTTAGCATAATTTTCTCAACGTTCATCTATGTTAGAGCATGTGTGAGAATTTCCTTCTTTTTTAAGACTGAATAATATTCTTTTGTATGTTTATACCACATTTTGTTTATCCCTTCATTTGTGAGAGGACATTGGGTTGCTTCTACCTCTTTGACTTTTTTTTTGAGAAAAGTTTTTTTTTAACGTTTATTTTATTTTTGAGAGACAGACAGAATGTGAGTGGGGGCGGAGCAGAGAGAGAGGGAGACACAGAATCTGAAGCAGGCTCCAGGCTCCAAGCCCTCAGCACAGAGCCTGACGTGGGGCTCAAACTCATGAACCATGAGATCATGACCTAAGCTGAAGTAGGACGCTTAACCAACTGAGCCACCCAGGTGCCCCATGAACTGCGAGACCATGACCTGAGCCAAAGTCGGACGCTTAATCAACTGAGCCACTCAGGCGCGCCTGAAAAAAGTTTTTATTGCAAGCACAGTGAGCATAAGGAGACGTCTTCTCACACGATGTGGGCACAAGGTCTGCCATTAACTAAATCTCTTTGGCAACCCTTTATTGGTTTAAATCATATTAATTAGCTTCTTGCTATCAGGTGTACATCATTTCTGCCATGTGGGGCATTTTCTTGGGAATATATAAGTAGTATTCCATGTAGCCTGACAAATCCTCAATGATCACATCATCCACTTAGACTTGGGCTTGCCCAGAACAGGAGCAGGGAGAGCCAGACAGAGTTCTGGTGCAGAGCGACTGAGTGCTGCTAGGAACATGGGTGTGCTCTTTGAGACACTGCTTTCAGTGTTTTTGGTTACATACCGCGAGTGGGACTGCTGGATCATATGGTAATTCTAGTTTCAATTTTTTGAGGGACCACCATATTGTTATAGCAGTTGCACCATTTTATACATTCCCAACAGCAGTGCACGAGGTTCCAATTTTTCCACATCCTGCTCAACATTTGTTTTTTTGTTTTTTGTTTTGTGTGCGTGTGGGGGGGGGTTTGTTTGTGTTTTGTTTTGTTTTATAGCTTTTCTAATGAGTGTGAGGGGGTATTTCATTGTGGTTTTGATTTTGCGCTTCCCTAATGATTAACTGATTGCGAGCCAATAGGTCCTGCTTTGAGGATTCTATTTGTGTTTCTGCCTAGTTCTCAAACCGACTATTCTGTTAACTTGTTGTAGAAATATATTAAAACATTTGAGAAACATATTAGAATTCTTGAGTTCCAGAAGTATCATCTTTCAAACGGAAGAGTGACTTTATGTTGTTTTGTTTTGCTTACTCTGCAGCGTAGGGTATCTAGCGGGATGTCTTGTTCGTGCACTGCGTGAAAAACAACCAGAGCTGCAGATAAGTGAACGGGATGTGCTCTGTGTTCAGATTGCTGGCCTCTGTCATGATCTCGGTATGCTGTACAAAGAACCAAAGTTGTTAACATAAAACCATAACAAGTTATCTCTTTTTGGAATTAAAAAAATCTAATAATGGAAAGAAATATGAAAGTTGTGTTTAGCAAATTTTTTTAATGTTTACTTATTTTTGAGACAGAGAAAGACAGAGCATGAACGGGGGAGGGTCAGAGAGAGGGAGACACAGAATCTGAAGCAAGCTCTGGGCTCCGATATGTCAGCACAGAGCCCGACACGGGGCTCGAACTCACGGACTGTGAGATCATGACCTGAGCCGAAGTCAGATGCTTAAATCGACTGAGCCACCCAGGCGCCCCTGAAAGTTGTGTTTTAATTCTGCAGTTAACATTAATATAAATGTACCATTGCTTCTTCCTAGAATGATTCATAAGCTCAAAGCTTTGCTATTATTTTTTGTGGTCTTTAAATGTATTTCCCACATTAAACAACTTTGCTACAAGTTATATGAAAGGACTTTTTTTTTTTTTTGGATATTTACATTTTTAATTTTTTTATTTAAAAAAATTTTTTTAGAGACAGAGAGTGTGAGGAGCTGGGGGTGGGGAAGAGGGAGGGAGGGAGAGAGAGAGGGAGAGAGTGAGAGAGACAGGGAGAGAGAGAGAGAATCCCAGGCAGGCTCCATGCTGTGGAGCCCAATGTGGGGCTTGATCCCACAACCCTGGGATCATGAGCTGAGCTGAAATCAAGAGTAGGACACTCAACTGATTGAGCTACCCAGGTGCCCCAAAAGGACCTTCTAATAGTGAGATTTTTGACTACTGTATTTAGGATGATAGGAGTTTTATCTTTCCTTTATTCTTTTTGTTGCCATTTTCTGTCAGTTACTTCATCAAATTCATTCTTCTCATACCTAAAATACATAATCTTCCCTAGCAGATTAACAACACATTTAGAGAACTCCTTTTCTCTCCTGACCCATGTGAGGTCTTAGACCACTTTAATCCAAGTAGAATATCATCCTTCTTTGACAAAGAAAGAGAAAAGACGGGTGCCTGCGTGGCTCAGTTGGTTAAGCGTCCAACTCTTGATTTTGGCTCAGGTCATGTCATTATCTCACTGTTTGTGAGACTGAGCCCTGAGCTGGGCTCCACACTGGGTATGGAGCCTTCTTGGGATTCTCTCTCTCCTCTCTCTGCCCTCCCCCTGTGCATATGCGCTCTCTCTCAGAATAAATAAATAAACTTAAGAGAGAGGGAGAGACTGTCCTCTTTTTTACAGGAGTTTTCAACGCCATGTCTTTGTAGTTTATTCCTACCTATTGGAGGATCCTGAGAGTTTGTGTGTGCCCTGAGGGTAGCGAAAGGGAGGTATCTGTGTTTGAACAGCCAGATTGTCAAGGGGATAAGGCACTCTCTTTAGCATGTCCCCTTGGAGATTTCAGCAGGACCAGTACCACTCCTAGATGATAAATTTAACAGATTCTAGAGGGGATCATTGGGAAACTTTGTCAGTGTCTAGGAGTCTGAGCACTGCATTAATGAGCCTTTTTCTATAGACTGTGACATGCAAAAAGGCCCAGGGCTGGTCCAGGTGGGGTCCCTCTTTAGCCAAGTAACTCACTTCAGAAATTCTGATAATTACAGAGTTGTGTGTCAACAAAGTTTCATAGGATTAAATGAGTGGAATGTTAAAATCACTTATGAATAAGATAAACTAGTGATCTCCACTTTTGGTTGCCCACATCAGCAGTAAAAACCCAAGTGTGTATATTTATTATAAAATGTATTATGTAAATTATACAATTTACATGAAAATAAATGTTTTTAAAAGGATGAGAGTAGAAAAATAAAGTTTTATTATTTTCTTCCTCCACCTCAGTGGATGATCTTAAAATGACTATTCTAATACAAATATTCAATCTGAAGATGCCAAAGTTTTTCATTAATATTCCTTTTAGTTACACAGAACTGTCCTTTCATCAGATGTATGTGAGCTCTGACGACTCAAAGACCCCTCCATGGGCAGTTCACTTTCCTATATGTTTTTGTTTCTTATTTTCTTGTTTTAGAAAATAGGAAGGAAGGATTTTTGTTCCTCTTTGTAATGTACTTATAAAGTATTAATTTCTGTTGATATTCAGTTTTCGCTAAAAAGATTAAAAAATAGTTTCACTTTTTACCAGTTTACAAGCAGTTTTAAGGCTTTTGTTTTTTTAGGTCATGGGCCATTTTCTCATATGTTTGATGGAAGATTTATTCCACTTGCTCGCCCAGATGTGGAATGGACGGTATGTTTTCATGTATTCAATAGTCAATAAAGTAAAGACTATTTAAGCAACCATTGCTGTGTTATAGTATACTTCCCCATTACAGTTTTCAGGGTGCAATCATATACAAATACATAATGTTGCATTTGATCTCACAGTAGTCTATAAAGGAAGAATCATTATCTCCATTTTTATAAGTGTAAAGGAACTTGAAGCTCACAGAGGTGTATTGAACTGATACACAAAAAAATCACAAAGCTGTTAAAGGGTGGAGCCAGCAGTAGAAAACCAGGTTTTCTAGATGCTAATTTAATGCTTTTACTATTCTATCATATTATTGAAAAGTAAAATAATAGCTAACTCCATTTTTATCATGAAGTAACTGATACCAGCCACGTTTCATTGTTTATATTAAATGAACCACTTTATTATTAGGGATTTGGAGGTGGCTGACCCATATTTTTTGAATCAGGTTTTGGAAAGTGAAGTTAGGCTGGCTTCCACACAGTATTTCTGGAATCTGGAGTAAAGAATATTAATATGTACTGAATCCTCCTTCCATGTCAACCTCTATTTCCTTCCTTCCTTCCTTCCTTCCTTCCTTCCTTCCTTCCTTCCTTCCTTCTTTCCTTCTTTCCTTCTTTCCTTTTCTTTCCCTTCCTTTCCTCCTGCCTTCCTCCCTCCCTTCCTGCCTTCTTCCCTCCCTCCTCTTTCTCTTCCTTCCCCTCTTCCTTCCTCCCTGTTTCCCTTTCTTTTTCTCTTTTTCTTTCTCTTTTCTCTTTCTTTCTTTCTTTCTTCCTTTCTTTCTTTCTCTCTCTCTTTCTTTCTTTGTTTGTTTGTTTGTTTGTTTGTTTGTTTTTTTAAAGTAATCTCTACACCTAACATGGGACTCAAACTCATGACCTTGAAATCAAGAGTCATATGCTCTCCCAAATGAGACAGTCAGGCACCCCTATTTTTTTTCTTTTTCTTTTAAAGGAATAATTCAAGGGGCAGCTGGGTGGCTCAGTTGGTTAAGCATCTGACTCTTGATTTAGGCTCACGGTCCATGAGTTCAAGCCCTGCATCGGGCTCTCTGCTGTCAGTGTGGGGCCTGCTTCGGATCCTCTGTTCCCTCTCTCTATATGCCCCTCCCCCACTAGCTTGCTCACTCTCTCTCTCAAAAATAAATAAACATTAAAATTTTTTTTAATTTTAAAAAATAAAGGAATAATTCACATATAGTAAGTTGGTACCAATCTTAATTTTTTTTTTAAGTTTGTTTGTTTATTTATCTCAAGTAATCTCTACCCCCAACATTGGGTCCAAACTAATGACCCTGAGATCGAGAGTCACATGCTCTACTGACTGAGCCAGCCAGGCACCATGGTTCAGTGAATTTTTACAAATAGATATATCCATGTAATCACTACCCAAGTCAGGATACAAGATGTCTTCATCTTCTTGGAAAATCCCCTTATGCCCCTTCTCAGTCGATGGCTGCTTCTCCCTCATCACCTTCTGATTTTTTTAAATATAGATTAGTTTTGCCTATTCTTAGATTTCATGTAAGTAGAATCATATCATATATACTCTTTAGTGTTTTGCTTTTATTCATACATGATGATTGTGAGATTCTATCATGTTGCATGCATTACTGTTGATCCCTGCTTATTGCTGAGTAGTATCCCCTTGTGTGAGTAAATTGTGATTTGTTTGTACTTTCCCCTTCAATATAATTTGGGTTGTTTTCACTTTTTGGCTATTACAAATAAGGTTGCAAAACATTTTTATGGAAAATGTTTTCATTTCTTTTAGGTAAAATACCTGAGTAGAATTGCTAGATCATGGAGTAGGTGCATGTTTACTTTATAAGAAACTGCCAACCAAGGGCATCTAGGTGACTCAGTCGGTTGAGCATCGGTGTCCGACTCTTGATTTAGGCTCAGGTCATGATCTCCCAGTTCGTGGTATAGAGCCCTGCATTGAGCTCTGTGCTAACAGCACGGAGCTTGCTTGGGATGTTCTCTCTTCCACACTCTGTCCCTCCCCGACTTGTGTGCACACGCACCTGCGTGCATTCTCTCTCACTCTCTCTCTCTCTCAAAATAAGTAAATAAACTTAAAAATTAGAAAAAAAACAAAAGAAACTGCCAGACCTTTCCCCTGTTGTTGTACCATTTTGCCCTCTGTTAGCACTGTGGGAGATTTCCTGTTGTTCTGTAGCTTCATCCTTTCATTTTTTAGATTAGCCTTTCTAACGAGTGTGAAGTGGTATTTTGTGGGGTTTTGGGTTTTTGTTGTTTTGTTTTCTTTTTTTTTGGCATTCTCTGATATATGCTGAATACCATTTCCTGTGCTTTGTTTTTTTTGGTGTGTGTGTGTGTGTGTGTGTGTGTGTGTGTGTGTGTGTGTGTGTTTTAAGTTTATTTTTGAGAGAGAGAGGAAGTAAGTGTAGGGAAGGGGCAGAGAGAGAGGGCCCCAGACAGGCTCTGCACTGTCAGCACAGAGCTGGATATGGGGCTCGAACTCACAAACTGTGAGATCATGACCTGAGTGGAAATCAAGAGTCTGAGGCTTAACAGGCTGAGCCACCCAGATGCCCCCCTGTACTTTGTTATTGATGTATCTTCTTTTGTGAAGAGTTCTTTCAACACTTAACCCATTTAAAAAATGTTGTTGTTTGCTTTTTGATTGTTGATTTAATTACTTACATAACTATGTAATAGTATATATAGTAACTATATGTATAATGGTCAGATATATGTATTGTGAATATTTTTTCTTCAGTCTCTTACTTGCAAATTCATTCATTCATTTAAGTAATCTCTACAGCCAATGTGGGGCTCGTACTCATGACCCAAGGTCAAGAGTCACATGCTCTTCTGACTGAGCCTGCCAGGCACCCCTCCAATTCATTAAAAAAAAATTTTTAATATTTATTTATTTTTGAGAGAGAGAGAGAGAGAGTGAGGGCATGAGTGGGGGAGGAGCAGAGAGAGAGGGAGACACAGAATCTGAAGCAGGCTCCAGGCTCTGAGCTGTCAGCACAGAGCCCGACACGGGGTTCGAACTCATGGACTGGGAGATCATGACCTGAGCCGAAGTCAGACACTTAACTGACTGAGCCACCCAGGCACCCCTCCAATTCATTTTTTTTTTTTAATGGTACTTTTTGAGAAACAAATTTTAAATGTTGATGAAGTATTCTGGTTCTTTAATGAACTGAGATCAATAGTTTCTCTATAGTTTTGCTTCCTGGGAGCCTCATACTAAAGGCCATAAAAGAATTGGAATATTGCCCCGTGCTCTTTTTTTCCAAGTATTAACTTCCTGCTGACATCTGCCTACTTTGGTCGCTCTCCAGTACTTTTAGGAAGTTGTCCAGACTTAACAGTTGTTTTCTTCAGCAAGGCTGATCTAAATAGGATCTACTCAGCCATTTCCATGTCTTTTATTTATATGTTTGACCTTTTGGGGCACCTGGTTGGCTTGGTTGAGCATCGTTATGGGATTGAGCCCCACGTTGAGCCCCACGTTTGAGTCTCTCTCTCTCTCTCTCTCTCTCCCCCCCTTTCCCTCGCTGCCCCTCTCCCTGCTCTCTCTCTCTCAAATAATACATACAAACGTACATACATACATACATACCTAGATTTTTTTTTTTAATTTTTTTTTTCAACGTTTATTTATTTTTGGGACAGAGAGAGACAGAGCATGAACGGGCGAGGGGCAGAGAGAGAGGGAGACACAGAATCGGAAACAGGCTCCAGGCTCTGAGCCATCAGCCCAGAGCCCGATGCGGGGCTCGAACTCACGGACCACGAGATCGTGACCTGGCTGAAGTCGGACGCTTAACCGACTGCGCCACCCAGGCGCCCCCATACCTAGATTTTTAAAAATAATAGATATTTGGCCTTTCACATATAAGTCCTTAACTCATGTGGATTTATTTTTGTGCATGTGCATAGTAGAAATCTAATGTCTTTTTTTAAAACCTGGATGATTGTTTACTGAACAGTTCATTCTTTCCTTACTGATCTATAACACACCCCCAACATTTATTAACTTTCCATATATGATGAATCCTTCTGGATTCTCTTCTATTTCACACTTTAATTATTATTACTTTATAATAACTTTTCATCTCTTTTCTTTTATTAAGTATCTTTGGCCATTTGCCCTTTATTATAAATTTTATAATCTTCTCCATAAAGGTCTTCTATATCTTTTGTTATATTTATTCCTAAGTTGCTTATAATTTTCATTGTAATTGTCCATGTTATCTTTGTGGGACTTAAATTTTTCTGTATAAATAACTTTTTTTCGGGGTGCCTGGCTGGTTCAGTTAGTGGAGTGTGAGACTCTTGGTCTCTGGGTTATAAGTTTGAGATCCATTTGAGTGTGGAGATTACTTAAAAATAAAAATCTTTAAAAAAAGTAAAATTTTTTCTGAACCATTTGAAAGTGAGTTGTAGACATACCCCTATATTCCTAAATACTTCAGTGGGTATTTCCTAAAAACAAGAATATTCTCTTACATAACCTCAGTACAGGTATCAAAATCAAGAAATTAATACTGATGCTATACTATTATTTAGTTTATAGTTTCTGTCAAATTTCATCAATTGTCCATGCAGAAAAGGAGAAAGAAAACTTTATTCCTCCCCAGTCCGTACATAAATCATACTTAGTTGCTATTTCTTTTTAGTCTCCTTTGATCTGGAACAATTCTTCAGTCTTTATCTTTCATGATCTTGTTATTTTTTTGAAGAGTACAGGTGAGTTGTTTCTGATATGTCCTTTAGTTTGCAGTTTTCTGATACATAGTGTCAGACTATGTATTTTTGGCAGAATGCCACATTATATCTTCTTTAGCATCAGAGGCACGGAAACTCTGTTTAACACAATGCTGGTGACATTAACTTTGATCACTTAAGGCAATGTTTACCAGATTTCTTCACTATAAACCTGAACTATGTTTTTCCTTGTTGTAATTAATATGTATCTTGATTCACTTACAAAAAATAGTTACAGGACCATTCAGGGTTTTGTTTTCATACTGAGTCGGATTTTGGTAAGACCTGTGATGGTGCCAGTATCTTCAGGGGATCATTTTATGTTTACAATTATGAATGAGTGAGCAGACAGATGAGTAAAAAGAGGCCAATTTGAGATTCCCCCCCCTAGATCTTGACTTTAGAACTCTAAACACTTTTGTTCTTAAGTGGCAAGTTTGCAGTTACTGCTTCTCACCACCAGATGGAAGTGCTAACAGAATTTGTAACTTCAAATGTTCCAAGCCTGATGACACAATAGAACTGAATTTTATAGTGATATTCATTAAAGCAGGATCCCATCTGTATGACTGGGTAATATTCTTTTGTACTGTACTATACAATATTTCTTCACTATAAATTATATATCTCATTAAATATATTTATGAGATAATGAACATGATATGTAAAAGGTTTATTTGTTTACAGACAAATTTAACAGGTTTTTTAAAATATCTGTAAGATGGTAGTTGGGAACTAGATAATTAACATGCATTGGAACCTTATCTCTGAATTACCTGGAATCAAGAATAATTTGAATTATTTGGGGTCCCTGATGGACTAGAGTCTATGACAGATCATATTGTGCTGACTTTTCCTAGCATGAACAGGGCTCAGTGAAGATGTTTGAGCACCTAGTTAATTCTAATGGTCTCAAAGCTGTCATGGAACATTACGGTCTCATCCCTGAAGAAGATATATGCTTTATCAAGGAACAAATTACAGGACCACTTGAATCACCAATCAAAGATTCTTTGGTAAGTTTGTTTACAACTTAATTTGAATTGACTGTGTTTTCCATCTAGTCTTTTCTAGTTTCCTTCAGAGCTTTTTTTTTTTTTTTTTTTTAATCCTTCAGAGCTATTTGAAGAGAGATATTTGGCTATTTTAGAGGGACTAAATGATAACATACATTATGTATTTCTACTGTTTAGTGCAAAAAAAATAAAAAGGCTTATCTATTTTTTTCATCTCTTAACACTTCTTTAGAAATTACCTCCCAAATTAAAATACATATGTAAATGTTTTTTGATGAATATATATGTAGTATTCTATATAGAAGCCTGAAGTAACATTGTTTGAAAAATGTAAAAGGGCATGTCCTGTTTCTCCATTAAAATTAACATGTTTGGGGCATCTGGCTGGCTCAGTCGGCAGAGTACATGAGTGGTAATCTCGGGGTTTTGAGTTCAAGCCCCATGTTGGGCATAAAGATTATTTAAAAATGAAATATATTTTTTAATTTAATTAAAAATTTTTTTTCAAATGCTTGTTCACTTTTGAGAGACAGAGAATCCATGTGGGATGGGCAGAGAGAGAGGGAGATACAGAATCTGAAGCAGGCTCCAGGCTCTGAACTGTCAGCACAGAGCCTGACATGGGGCTCGAACTCACAGACTGCGAGATCATGACCTGAGCCGAAGTCAGATGCTTAACTGACTGAACCATCTAGGCGCCCCAAATTTTACTTTACTTTAATTTAATTTAATTTAATTTAATTTAATTTAATTTAATTTTTCTTTAAGAGAGAGAGAGCTTGTACACGAGCAGGGGAGGAACAGAGGGAGAGAGAGAATCTTAAGCAGGCTCCATGCCTAGTGCAGAGCTCAACACAGGGCTTGATTTCATGACCGTGAGATCATGACATGAGCCAAAATCAAGAGTCAGACACCCAACCGACTGAGCCACCCAGGTGCCCCCGCAAAATAAGATCATTTTTAAAAGAGTTAACATATTTGAGTGCTTTAGGGAGAGCTGTGCAGGAGTGGGAGGGAGGAGGGATGGGAGGGGGCAGGGCTCATAGAAGAAAATTTTAAAAGAAGAGAAAAAAATAAAATAAATCAATTAAAAAAAATAGCATATCTGAAATACTTAGATATATGAAGACCTAGAAAAAAAGTTGAATAGTTCAAAGGAAAATCTGTTTTTGTTTTTGTTTGTTTGTTTTAATTTAAAAGTTGAAAAATAGTTTGCCTTTGGGTTTTAAAAAAATTTTGCCTTGAATGTATATCGATCTACTTATAAGATAAAGAGCTAGATGCACCCGGGTGGCTCAGTTGGTAAGCATCCGACTCTTGATCTCAGCTCAGGTCTTGATCTCAGGGTCATGGGCTCAAGCCCTGCATTGTGGCAGAGAGAAAGGGAGACACAGAATCCCAAGTGGGTTCCAGGCTTTGAGCTGTCAGCACAGAACCCAACACGGGGCTGAAACCCACAAACTGTGAGATCATGACCTGAGCTGAAGTCGGAAGCTTAACCAACTGAGCCACCCACGTGCACCATCCCCTCACCCCCCAACCCCTGCCAAAAAATCTGGATTTTGAAGCAAATATTCTATTTCCAAAATATAGGAGCTTCAAAAATTCTTTGAACAATACATATCATTTTGACTAGATGTGCAACTACTTTGAAAGATACTATTTCCATGCATGAATTCAAGCATTAGCTTGAAGAGCATTCTTACTAATTCATAATTAGATCTTGTATTGTAATTTTTTTTAATGTTTATTTTTGAGAGAGAGAGAGACAGAGTGCAAGCAGGGGAGGGGCAGAGAAAGAGGGAGACACAGAATCTGAAGCAGGCTCCAGGGTCTGAGCTGTTATCACAGAGCCCGATGTGGGGCTCAGACTCACGAATCACAAGATCATAACCTGAGCCAAAGTCGATGCTTAACTGACTGAGCCACTCAGGGGCCCCAGATCTTAAATTTTAAATAAACTTTTAAACCAAGAAAAGAAGAAAGTTTGTTGGTTATGGGACGTGTAATAGAGTTAGAATCCTTTCAATGGCACAAGGCTTGGTATTAACAGGATGTCATATACTTTAGCATTTCTTTTCCTTTTTCTACTAGTTTAGCAATTAGGTGGAAGAAGGAAAGAGTGGAACTTTTTGACTTATCTCACATTCCCATGCACGTGTCTGTTTATAATTTTTATTTTATTTTATTTTTAAACTTTTTATGTTTATTTATTTTTGAGAGAGAGAGAGTGTGTGAGCCGGGAGGAGCAGAAGGAGAAGGAGACACAGAATTTGAAGCAGGCTCCAGGCTCTGAGCTGTCAACACAGAGCCTGATGCACGGCTTGAACTCACAAACTGTGAGATCATGACCTGAGCCAAAGTTGGATGCTCAACCGACTGAGCCACCCAGGCGCCCCTCTGTTTATAATTTTTAGATTAACACAGTTGCTTTGCTTGTAAATAGATTTCGTTCATATCCTAAAACTTTTGGTGAGTTTTCTTGTCTTCCAGTGGCCATACAAAGGGCGTCCTAAAGAGAAAAGCTTCCTTTATGAGATAGTGGCCAATAAAAGAAATGGCATTGATGTGGACAAATGGGATTATTTTGCCAGGTATGCACTGAACACTTCAGAAAAATTGGTTGAAATCCTCATATCCTTTAAATATATATACATTTTATTTAAATAAATGAATAAAATAAAAAATTGTTATATACATTTAGTGTTGATACTTAAGGTACAGTTTTCTTGTTGACAAATTTCATCTCTCTGCTTTGGAATCTTTCTAGGGACTGCCATCATCTTGGAATCCAAAATAATTTTGATTACCAGCGCTTTATCAAATTTGCCCGTGTTTGTGAAGTAGATGATAGGAAGCGTATTTGTACTAGAGATAAGGTAAGCTAGATCAGAGGAAACAACAAAGAAGGTGTAGTTCATAGTTTGAAATCTAGAAGTAATCATTCAATAATTCGGAAAAATCAGAACTTGGTAAATTATCAGTCTCTTTACTTAATGCTTAGCACTTGTTAAGTGTCTTAAAGTTCTTTTCACTGCTACTGCATTGTTGAATAATAACAAAGTTACAACAGACATTTATTAAGTATTGTGCGAGGCACTGTTTTTAGGTGCTTTGGGTGGATTAACTCAACTCTCACAACAGTATGAAATAGATACTATTATTATCCCACTTAACAGGTGAGCAAATTGAAGCAAAGAAGACATACAATTAATAAAAGGCGGAACTGAAGTTTCAGCCTAGAAAGTTTGGCTCAAGTCTCATCCTTAACCATAGTTAGTGATATATGTTAGTGTTTCATAATAGGTAAAATACTAAATCATTAGGTCTCTGCTAGATGAGAGTCATGTAGCTAAAGAGCAGTATGGTATTGTACTACAGAAAGTCTTTCTTTTGATAATAAAGAATATAAAAAGAATAATGCCTAATTTTCTAGACTTGTTGAGATTAAAAATATATATTGAAGATGCCTAAAACAGAACCTGCCACAGACTTAAAACAATAGATTTTGGTTTACTAAGAAGAAAAGTTGCAAACCAAAAGTTGCAAACTACCTTGTATTTTTTAATGGGTGGGCTCAGGGATTTTAATGAGGTAGTTCTTATGCATAGCCTTCTTGTCCATCTGTCACCATCCCTTTTCCTTGTCCTCTGGACTTATCTACTAACAAGGGTAACATAACCTGAACCTACATTAATATTTATTTCATGTTTTTCTGCAGGAGGTTGGGAATCTGTATGACATGTTCCATACCCGTACCTCTTTGCACCGCAGAGCTTATCAACACAAAGTTGGCAACATCATTGATACAATGTAAGAAATTCTAGTGCTATTTCCCTGTAAAATTTCTTCATGATGCTTTGCTGGAGTATCATTCTTGGGTCAAGTTGAGATTTCTAGGAATTCAAGTAAATTTTAGGTGAATAAATCTAAAATGGTTCCCTTAAACACAACAAAAACGAGCATGAAGTAAAAACTTATTTGGAGGAAGAGGAGGAGAATAGATAAAGGGGATAGATGAAGCGTGGAAGAGTTGGCTTCAGCGAGACATGAAGAGGCAATGTCAGCATGCCTTAGACCTCCTCACAGGTAGTTACTTATGTGCCGGATACTAGTCATCAAGGTGACAGATGGGACGTGAATAATTGACATTCTGAAGTTAATGACAAATTAATTTCAAGAATTAAGATTAACGCCCGTCCTTACCCTGTCAATTATTTGTCAAAATTAGTAGCAGATAGTAAGACCAACAGGAATTTGACCTCTTCTCCCTGGCCCAGTGAGAACCATAGCAGAAAAGTTCAGCCAAGTACAGATAGAAGTATAGCCATACATCTCTGTGTGACTCAAAGACCCATGAGGAATTCTCAGAAGTAGGATGTGAGTTAATTCCATATCTCTAAATAGTTTTAAATTGACATGAGCAGACTAGTTAGAACACATTCATCTATTTGTATGGTTGTTACTTTGATAAGAAGTTTTTATTTGTTTTTAATTCAGCTAGTTTCAAACCCTGGTATGGCTTCTTCCTAACTTGATTAAATGAAAATTACTTAATTTCTGCATCAGTAAAATTGAGGCTGATTACATCTATCTTCTTGTTGGAAAGATTAAATAAGATAATGTATCTAAAGCCCTACCATAATGCTTGGATCACAGTAAACATGGTAGCTGATGAATCCCCATGCACTTATTTATGTATTTATGTATGATCAAAAAACAGTTGTCTTTTTGTATCTGTTTGTTTAAAAAAAAAAAAAACAGTTGTCTTTAGAATATCGTGTCTCAGGGTTTTACTTCTCTGAAGTAGAAAGGTTTCCTTAACTTTAAGCATGGCATTAAGCAAATATTCAAATTTTCTCATAAGCATACATTTTTATGAAATGATCTTTAGGATTACAGATGCTTTCCTCAAAGCAGACCCCTACATAGAAATTGTAGGTGCTGAAGGAAAAAAGTATCACATTTCTACGGCAATTGATGACATGGATGCCTTCACTAAGCTCACAGGTAAGAGCTAGACGGTAACACAGGAAGTCCATCTCAGATAAAGTGTAAGCTGTGCCTGGATTGCAGATGTGTTCTTTTCCAAACATACCAATATATTTAGCTTCTCTAGTGATTGTATACTTTTGGACTTGAGTTTTGTCTGCTTGGTACTAACTGTATCACCTTGATAAAATCATTTAACCTCTCGAACCTTAGTTTCCTCATCTATAAATTGGGCTATTGATACCCAGCATATAGTTTTTTTATAGTATTTAAATGAGGCATAACACCTGGTATGTAGTACTTGGCACTTAAGTACCCAATATTCACTGTTATTTAACTTAAAATACGGCTGGACTGATACCAGACTAAAAAACTGACTTGCTTTTAACGTTACTTTTGTTATAAAACACAGAATACCAAGAGCATTTTGCCACGTTTCAACACAAGCAAAACCTGCAGCTTAGGGTGAGAGGGAGAGGTGAAGGTGTTGCAGCTGGTTCTTTAATGTGGGAAAGTGCTGACTGAGCCATAAAGATGAGCAAAGCAAAAGTACACCACAAAAGTTGGAGTTCGTGGCGGATCATGAAACTGACTCTGTTTAAAAAGAAAGTTAGAGGGGCGCCTGGTGGCGCAGTCGGTTAAGCGTCCGACTTCAGCCAGGTCACGATCTCGAGGTCCGGGAGTTCGAGCCCCGCATCAGGCTCTGGGCTGATGGCTCAGAGCCTGGAGCCTGTTTCCGATTCTGTGTCTCCCTCTCTCTCTGCCCCTCCCCCGTTCATGCTCTGTCTCTCTCTGTCCCAAAAATAAATAAATGTGGAAAAAAAATCATTTAAATAAAAAGAAAGTTAGAAAGCAGTCACATAGCTTGTAGAGAATCGGTGGAAAGGCTGAAGGTTTTTTAAATGAGCAAAAATAATCCAAGCTGAGTGGGCTAAGGCAGCCGAGATCACTTTCCATGAGCTTCCTGTGTGTGATGCTACTGCTGGGTTCTGTCTGCAGAACAAGACTCACACCGGTGCCTCTGAAACTGTCTTGAAGAACCAACATTCTCCATGCCAAGCAACTCGCAGATTGATACCCTTGTAAAACAATGAAAATGGATTACTAGGAGAATGATATGGGGGTGGGCAGGACATACAAAATATGAGCCCAAATATTTCATATTGAGTTTAACAGACTTAACATACATTTCAGTAACTATGACCAAAAGAAACAAAAATTTAAATAATAAAAACTATATGTATTATAGTGTACTATAGTGTATTATAGAATATATACTATTCTTTAAAAATAGACATGTAGGTGATATAGAGTCCCTTTTAGACTTAGAATATTTTAGTCACTTTTCAAACATAAGTAAATCAAAAATTAGAAGTTAAATAGTGATTCCTCATATTACATATCTTTGTGCACACTCAGAACGTTGTGTACAACAATATTTAAAGTTTATAATGTAATAAGTGATTTTCCTACTGGTTAATTAATCTAGATTGGATTGATGACACTTTCACTCACAAGGGATGATGTGTATCTAAATTGTTTCTGTGTTTTGTTTTAAAAACATCATAGCAGATACTAGTCTCCCATTGTTATGTTGATAGGAATGGAAGAAGAGATTACATAACAGTTTGAGCAAGCTGGGGATATTTTAACTTTTGTTCATAACAAAGCAGGTGATGCTCTATTTAAAAAGTCATCTTGGGGCGCCTGGGTGGCGCAGTCGGTTAAGCGTCCGACTTCAGCCAGGTCACGATCTCGTGGTCCGTGAGTTCGAGCCCCACATGGGGCTCTGTGCTGACAGCTCAGAGCCTGGAGCCTGCTTCGGATTCTGTGTCTCCCTCTCTCTTTGCCCCTCTCCTGCTCGCACTCTGTCTCTGTCTCTCAAAAATAAACGTTAAAAAAAAAAATCTTCAGTCTTCATCATCAGAAGCTAGTTCTAACAATTTATCCTGTAACATTATATTACATTTCAACTTTCTTTTGATGAAAAGAAATGAATTCAGGATTTTACACACTTTTGGGTTAAGTGACAAACCATAAAGTATACAGTTTAATGTGATCTTTGTTTTTTTAATTTTTTTAACATTTATTTATTTTTGAGAGAGAGAGTACAAGCAGAGAGGAAACAGAGAGAGAGAGAGAGAGAGAGAGAGAGAGAGAGACAGATTCCGAAGCAGGCTCCAAGCTCTGAGCTGTCAGCACAGAGCCTGATGCAGGGCTTGAACCCACAAACTGCAAGATCATGACCTGAGCTGAAGCCGGGTGCTTTACCCAGCCACCCAGGAGCCCCTGGTCTTTTTTTTTTTTTTTTTTTTTTTTAGGTTTATTTATTTTTGAGGGGGGTGGGAGACAGAGGATCCAAAGCGGGCTCCACACTGACAGCAGTGATGATACTTAATCAACTGAGCCACCCAGGCGCCCCCTAATGTGGTTTTACTACATGACTATACATAGCTCTCTCTCACTCTGAAGGTTCTATAATACCCAAACTAGCTTTTACCCTGTTCAATGAGATGAGTCCACTGGTTATACCCTTGGATATTGTATTAATGTCAAAAATCCTATACAAAATGTTAGGTCACATTTTTGTGCTTTATCTGCCAAGAGTATGGTAGAATAAGCATATGGATTTTCCAGCTTTCATCATTTGAGACCCAGAATCTTATCTTTCTTGCATATTATTTTGAGCAGTCATAAAATCTTTACTGGCCTTAACTACATAACCTGGAAGGAATAGGACCATGTGAGCCTTCCTTACCTTGGCTGCTTTTCCAAAAGTCAACTCACTTTATCTAAAAGTCTCCACTTCTTGTTTTTTAATTTTTTTAATGTTTATTTTATTTATGAGAGAGAGAGAGAGCAAGCACAGCTGGGGAGGGGCAGAGAAGGAACAGAGGATCTGAAGTGGGCTCCATGCTGACAGCAGAGAGCCTGATGTGGGGCTCGAACTCATGAACTGCGAGATCATGACCTGCGAGATCATGACCTGAGCCAAAATCGGACGCTTAACCGACTGAACCACCAAGGTGCCCCTGTTTTTTAATTTTTAAGAATGTTTTTCCACATGTTACTGGGAAGTGTTGAAACCTGCAGCAATGTTGGAAGAATTTTACAGTGAACACTTATACACTCACCACACCGGTACTGTTCTAGCATTTACTGAACTTGCTCTATGACTTGTCTGTCACTTACCATCCTGTCCGTTAACCCATCTGAATTTTGATGCATTTTCTTCCTTTTTTTTTCTCTTTTCTTTTCTTTTCTTTTCTTTTCTTTTCTTTTCTTTTTGAGAGAGTATGAGCTGGGAAGAGGGGCGGAGAGAGAGAGAGAGAGAGAGAAAGAAAGAATCTTAAGCAGGCTCCATGATCAGCGCAGAGCCCAATGTGAGCATCAATCCCATGACCCTGGGATCATGACCTGAGCTGAAATCAAGAGTCGGACTGACTGAACCACCCAGACATCCCAGTTTTGATGCATTTTTAAGTAAATTGCAGTGATCAGTACATTTTACCCTAACTCCTTTAGCATGAAGATTAAAGTTCAACAATAATTTATAGATTTTTTTCTTCTGATGTAAAATGCACACACAATTCGTATAAATGCACACATTTTATGTACATTTGCTAATGTTTTGACACATGCAAGATACAGAACATTATCTTCTCCTTAGGAAATTCCCTCATGCTTCATCCCAGTCAGTTCTTGCCCTCACCACACCTAGAAACAACCACTATTTGCCTGTTCTAGACTTTTTTTTAAGTTTGTTGATTTTTAGTAATCTCTACACCCAACATGGGGCTCAAACTCATGACCCTGCGATCAAGAGTCACATCCTCAGGGCACCTGGGTAGCTCAGTCGGTTGAGCGTCCAACTTCAGCTCAGGTCGTGATCTCACAGTTTGTGAGTTTGAGCCCCGTGTCAGGCTCTGAGCTGAGCCTGTTTCAGATTCTGTGTCTCCTTCTCTCTCTGCCCCTCCCCTGGCTCACACTCTGTCTCTCTCAAAAAACTAAATAAACATTAAAAAAAAAAAAAAAAAGAGTCGCATGCTCTTCCAACTGAGCCAGCCTGGCGCCCTGTTCTAGACTTTTACATAAATGCAATCAGGCAGGTGTACTCATCTCTGTAGGGCTCCTTTTACCTAGTGTTATATGTCTGAGATTCATCTAGATTGCATGCATCAGTAGTTTATTCCTTTTTATTGTCGAGTAGTAGTTCCTTTTATGAATATGTCATAATTTGTCCTCTCTACTTCCTAAATTCCTACTTATAAATTCCTATAAAAATTCCTATGGGGTGCCTCAGTGGCTCAGCTGGTTAAGCATCCAACTCTTGATTTCAGCTCGGGTCGTGATCTTACAGTTCTTGGGATTGAGCTCCAAGTTGGGCTCTGCACTGATAGCCCAGAGCCTGCTTGCTTGGGGATTCTCTCTCTCCCTTTCTCTGACCCTCCTCTGCTCATACTGTCTCTCTCAAAAAAAATAAACTTTAAAATAAAATAAAAATGCCTATAAATGTTTCAGCTTACCTAGATGTTGGCTGTCTTAAACATAGCAAATGTCATATGACCACTGCCTTAGGGAACCGTTTTCTTACTTTAGTCTTTTTCCCTTAATATTCCTAGGAAATAAGTGGACCTTATCCCTTCCCTCCCTTCCAGTGCAAGCCCTCTACCCCAAAATATCTTAATTAAATTGGAATAATAGAATGTTAAATTTATTTTTTATTTAAAAACAATTTTTTTAATGTTTATTTATTTTTGAGAGAGAGAGAGAAACAGAGCATGAGTAGGGAAGGTGCAGAGAGAGAGGGAGACACAGAATCAAGCTCCAGGCTCTGAGCTGTCAGCACACAGCCTGATGTGGGGCTCGAACTCACAAACTGGGAGATCATGACCTGAGCCGAAGTTGAAGGCTTAACCGACTAAGCCACCCAGGTGCCCCTCAAAATAAATAAACTTAAAAAAAAAATCTTAAAAAATAAAATAAAATCTTAAAAACAACTACCTTCTACTTTCATCATGGAACTTTAAAAAACTTTTTATTATGAAACATACAAAATTCCATGTACCCATCACTTGACTGCAACAATTACTAACATGGCAATTTTGCTTCATCCCCTCCATCCACCCACTCCCATAAAATACTGGTCTGTTTTTGAAGTAGATTTCAGACATAACTTTATAATTACTTAAGTATCATTCTCTTTAAGAAAATAAAGCACAACAACAAATTAATACACCCCTATTTACCCATCACCCAACCTTAAGCCATCTCTATATGCCCTTTCCCATGCACTAGATTATCTTAAAGCAAATCCAAGACATTGAATGTTATACTGTGCTTACATTTGTAAATGTCCACTTAAAATCCTTTCAGAAGTACAGCGGTGTATGAGTCTTTAAACCTTTTTTGTCCCCATCTTAACATACCTGAAATTTTATCAAATTGGCAGATAACATTTTCCTGGAGATTTTATATTCTTCTGATCCCAAACTGAATGCAGCACGAGAGATTTTAAAAAAAATTGAATGCCGTAATCTATACAAGTATGTGGGTGAGACTAAACCAAAAGGAACAACAAAAATTGAAAAGGTAAGTTGAGTTGTTAATGGTGAAAGATGTCTCTCTTCCAAGAGAGGAAACCTCCAAAAGGAAGCCATTAACCCATCACAATATCATGACTCTGTTCTAAGCCCTCTATGTTCATTTTCACTTAATCTCATCAATAACATGTTCTTTGGTCCTGTAGATGAAGGAACTGAAGCTTGGGAGAGATTAAACAACTTGCCTACAGAAGCACAGTTAGTGAGCTAGGATTTGAACCCAAGTCTGTCTTAGTCTAAACCTTTATTCTCTCATCCCAGAAGTGAGAGGGGGTGCCCCAAATTTTGGCTAGATCTAAAGGCAAGAAAATGAATGGGGCCTCAAAATAAGGTATCTGCATGGGCTTCACTGAGAAGCGAAGGACCTGCTGTTTACTAATTTCTTCTTTCATATTATATCAGGTTCTCCCAGATGGTGCATGCCAGATATCCATATCTGTTTTCATCTCCTGCTGATGGAAGGTTTTTCTGTTTGCCGGAAAGCCAGTAACATGAGCCACACTGATTACCACACCCTGCCTCATAACACTTTCCTCCTATTAAGTCAATGCCACATTTTTTTTTTTTAATGTGGAAGTTTTGTTATGAGAATCACTCTATTGTGATGTGTTTGAAGGATGGCATAAGCTAGAAGCTCTGTATTTGTTAGGGGTATCTCTACCCACTCTTTCTAGTAAAGTGCCATTTTTAGAGAGGGAACCTTTTGTGGCATAAACACTAATGATGAAAAACAGGGGCTCTAATGTAAGGAGTCTTGTCTTTTCTAGGAAAATTATAAAAGCCTTCCAGAAGATCTCGCTAATTCTAAACCTAAGGACATCTTGATAGAAACTGAACTAAAGGCTGAAGACTTCATAGTGGATGTAAGTAGTTAGCCCAAAAATATACTAAGTAAAGATTTTTTTTTTTTTAAGATAAAGCCTCCCTACTTCCATTATAAAAGCAGCACATGTTCATTAAAGAAAGTTTGGAAAGGGGCGCCTCAGTGGCTCAGTTGGTTAAGCATCCAACTTAGGCTCAGGTCAAGATTTCGCGGTTCGTGGGTTCAAACCCTGTGTCGGGCTATAACTGTGTGGTCCATTTTGGTAGCCACTAGCCACAGGTTCAGCACTTGAAACATGACTACCTCAACTAAGTAACTAAATTTTTTATTGTATTTAATGTTGATGACTTTAAATTAAAAATCCACCTATGACTAGTGACTGCCACATTGGGCAATAGAGCCATTCGTCTTAGCGCTTCTGTGGAGCCTTACAGTATCCATTCTTTCCTGTCTCTTTGACTTTCCCATCAGCAGTTAAACAGACTTTCATCTTGAGAAAACAACAAACAGGGGCACCTGGGTGGCTCAGTCAGTTGAGCGTCCAACTCTTGATTTCAGCTCAGGTCATGATCTCATGGTTTGTGGGATCAAGCCCCACGTTGGGCTCTGCATTGAGCCTGCTTGGGATTCTCTCTTTCTCTCCTTTTTTCTGTGCCCCTCCCCAACTTGTGTGTGCCTACACGTCTCTCAAATAATAAACAAACTTAAAACACAAACAAACCGCACCTTCACCCCTGTCAAACTCCTTGAAAAGTACCCCCCTTTTACCTTTCCCAGGTACCATATTCCTCTCCATATTCTTCTTTCTTGCATCTTTTTAACAGCCAAGCTTCTAGGAGTTGTCTTCTCTTTTTTTTTTTTTTAATTTTTTTAACATTTATGTATTATTTTTGAGAGAGACAGAGTGAGCACAGGGAGGAGCGGGGCAGGGGGGCAAGTGGAGGTTGGTAGATACAGAATCTGAAGCCGGCTCCAGGCTCCAAGCCATCAGCACAGAGCCCGACTCGGTGCTCGAACTCATGAACCGCGAGGTCCTGACCTGAGCCAAAGTCGGATGCTTAACCGACTGAGCCCCCCAGGCACCCGCCCTGTCTTCTCTTTTTTACTCCTCATTTACTCCTAAACATTTTGTGTGTCGCCATCACCATACTAGAACTATTCTTCCAAGATCAACAGTGACTTCAATGTTACTTAACCCAGCTCACCGTTTCAGTCCTGTCTGCCTCAGAGCTTTTTCTTCTGCCTGGAATTCTTTTCTTTTCTACCTAGACCTGGTTCATTCCTGTGACTTTCCCAGGAAACACTGCTAGTCATTCCCCAAAGCCCCAGACCACAAGGCTCCCCAGTTACAAAGTTTGACAGCACCCTTTGCTTTTCCTTGGTAGCTCTTGTAACAAATGTAGTTTGATAATTACTTAAAAAAGTTTTTTTTAATGTTTATTTTTGAGAGAGAGAGGGAGCGCGTGTGCGTGAGAGGCAGAGAGAGAGAGGGAGACACTGAATCTGAAGCAGGCTTCAGGCTCTGAGCTGTCAGCACACCTTGACGCTGGGCTCAAACCCATGAACTGAGATCATGACCTGAGTCAAAGTCAGAGGCTTAACCGACTGAGTCACCCAGGTGCCCCAATAATTACATTTATAATCATTTGTTCAACCTCAGTCTAGGCCACATGGTGCTGTGGGGTTGGGATTGTATCGAGTTTCCTTGAATCTGTAGTACCATAGTGGCTATCACATAGTGGGTACAGACTTTATACCCCCCTTATGTTGAAAACACAAATATCTTCCCCACCCCACTCAGATTTCAAGACCACATCCCTACGGCACATGCACCAGAGCTATTTTCATTCCACTATGAGCTACCTTATTAGTGCTCTTACTTCTGAACCTCCAGAGAGCTCTGCTTCGTTTTTTGTGACGCTCCTACAACCTTGGATTCAATTCTCATTGTTCTGTGAGTGATTACTAATGTATTCCTTTTATTAAGGTTATCAACATGGATTATGGAATGGAAGACAAGAATCCTATTGATCATGTTCGCTTCTATTGTAAGAGTGACCTCAGCAAAGCAGTCAGGATTACTAAAGATCAGGTAACTACTTGGGCAAAATAAATACACTATAGTGGCATTTGGCAAATTTATGATAAATCTGCATTTTACATGCAGGTTAGGTCCTAAAGTCAATGTATACAGTAAAAAAAAATTAGTTTTGAAATTAAAGTATATCTGATTTTTGTGTAAATCATCTTAACAGCCAGTTTTTCCTGTTAGCTAAACATAGATGAAAGCACTGTTTTTGGTTTGGTGGCTAGGTTATAAGTCTGATGGGAAAGGAGTGTGTATGGTTGACATCATGTAAGTTAAATGTGTTTATTTGCATATCTTCTAATGAGAATCTGATCTACGTATAATTACATAATACAAACTTTTTTTAGTCTTAATAATATAAAATTGTGGGACATTTTGCAATATGACAACTATCTTCAATTCTTTTCTTTGGATGACAGTTGGGATAAGACAGCAAAACAATGTGGTGTTTTTAATATAACATGAAAAATGGAGCTTAGGTTGAGGTGCCTGATTTGCTCGGTCATTGGAGTGTGCAACTCTTTTTTTTTTTTCCTTTTTCTTTTTTTTTGTTTTTAAGTTTTTAATGTTTATTTGTTTTTGAAACAGAGACAGTGTGAGTGGGAGAGGGCAGAGAAAGAGGGAGACACAGAATCTGAAACAGGCTTCAGGCTCTGAGCTGTCAGTACAGAGCTTGACACAGGGCTCGAACTCATGAACTGGGAGATCATGACCTGAACCGAAGCCAGATGCTTAACCGACTGAGCTACCCAGGCGCCCCTGGAGTGTGCAATCTTGATCTTGGGGTCATGAGTTCAAACCCCACGTTGGGTGCAGTTTACTTAAAATCTTAAAAAAAAAAAAAAAAAAAGAATGAAGCTTAGGAACAGCTGAGCTCTCTTCAATGTGTGAATTCAAGATGACAGTGAAATCTTTTGTTCTTTGAAAAGGTTTCAGAGCTTTTGCCAGAGAGGTTTGCAGAGCAGCTAATTCGCGTATACTGCAAGAAAACTGATGCAAAGAGCTTGTTTGCTGCACACCAGTACTTTGTTCATTGGTGCTTAATCAGAAACTTCACCAAGCCACAGGTGAGTAGTTTGTTGTTCATGTACTTTGCACAATTTCCTGTTTTTAATTAATAACCTAAAGAGATCCTTACTTTCCTCTGAAAAGTTCTCATTTAAATGATAGTCATTTAGGGGTGCCCGGCTGGCTCAGTTGGTGGAGCGTGAGTTCAAGCTGGTCAGTTGGTCAGTTGGTCATGAGTTCAAGCCCCACATTGGGTGTAGAAATTACTTAAAAATAAAATCTTTAGGGGCGCCTGGCTGGTTCTTTCGGTTGAGCATCCATCTCTTGATATTGGCTCAGGTCATGATCTCAGGTTCATGGGCTTGAGCCCCACGTCAGGCTCTGCACTGACAGCATGGAGCCTGCTTGGGATTCTCTGTCTCCCTCTCTCTCTACCCACCCCTCTCGCATGCTCACACTCTCTCTTTCTGTCTCTCAAAAAAAAATAAACATTTTAATTAATTAATTAAATAATTTAAAAAATCTTTAGGGGCACCTGGGTGGCTCAGTCAGTTAAGCATCTGACTCTTGGTTTCAGCTCAAGTCATGATCTCATGTTTTGTGAGTTCAGGCCCTGGGGTGGGCTCTGTGGTGACCCCGTGGAGTCTGCTTGGGATTCTCTCTCTCCATCTCTCTGCCCCTCTCCTGCTCACACACACACACACACACACACACACACACACACACACACACTCTCTCTCTCTCTCTCTCTCTCTCTCTCTCTCTCTGTCTCAAAAATAAATAAACATTAAGGAAGAAAACTCCAGCAGCAGATGGATTGGAACTAGGAGAGACTAGAATTAGAGAGACCAAAAGCTATTGAAGTTCAGCTATGTGGCGATAACTACTTTAAAACTAGATACATTCATTCCTTGAATGAGGATTTTCGCTAGGTCCTATGTTAGGTGGCAGAGATGGAACAGTATCTAAGACAGACATAGTTCCACGGATCACACTCTGTTAATAGACGCACCAGTAAATAACAATTACAGTGGTGTGGTAAGTGCTTTGGGGTGGGGCACAGTGTGTACAGAGTCTTAGATGAGCCAAAAGAAGAAGGATTTAAGCCACACTTGGTTGGTTGGTAAAAGCTTATTTTAAGAAGGATTTAGAAGGTGAGACCTGAAGGATGGATGAGGAGTCACCTGGGTAAGGGGGGTGAAGGGGGGAGGCCAGAAGATGATCAAGAACATAGTGCATTCAGGGAGGGGTCCATGGGATCTTGCATAGTCTTGTGGGCCAAGAGCAATGGAAGCCATTGAAGTGTTTTAAGCACGAGAGTGACATTCAAGTTTGTATTTATAAAATTCACTAGAGTCAAAACTAGAATGGGTAGAAATAAGGATCCTTGGTAGAAATAGAGATGAATTTGAAGGCAAATAATGTTGACCTTGTACTATAAGATCTTCCAGATAGGAGTATCATGGCAATTAAATGGCCGCTTTTAGTTGCTCTATCAAGTCAGATCCAGAGTAGTTTGACAAATTTAATAGCGGAGACAAGATACAGAAGCTTTGGCAGAGCTAAATGAGCAGAGGATAGTGAGACAACAGCAGGAAGCTGCTACCGCCTCTGGGGGTGGAGGTGGGAGCCCAGGTCTTGGGGCCACCTGCAGAAGCTAGAACCACAGAAGAGTCACGGGTTCAGGGGAGTAATACCCTCACTTCTCTGTCCTCCTCCCTTCCAGTCTTCCACCTGTGCCCCCCTTTGGCCAAACCTAACCAAAAGCCAGTAGGCAGGGGACCTGGGAAACATACTTTATAAGAGGAGCTCCTGTTAAGGTAGCTCAGTCGGCTAAGTGTCTGACTTTGGCGCACGTCATGATCTCGCGGTTTGTGAGTTCAAGCCCCGCATCAGGCTCTGTGCTGACAGCTCCCTCTGTCTCTGGCCCTCCCCCCTTCATGCTCTGTCTCTCTCTCTCAAAAATAAATAAGCATTAAAAAAAAAAAAAAAAGCAGCTCCTGTTACATAGAGTAGAGCAGCAGAAAGGTGAAAAGTGGATCTGAGAGCACAGGTGCAAATGAAGAGCATGTATTCTACCCAGACATTGTATTCCTAGTGCAGTAAAGGCTCTCAGAGTTCCTGAACCCTCATACACCCTAAGAGAATCTATGCACAAGTTCAAGAACAGTTTAGGATAGTCAGGTCTTAGAGGGCCTTCTTACACTCATTTCTTTCAAGTCATAGTGTCACTTCACTTTGAGGTCATTCCTCATGGAATGGAATCTATGCTGATGGAATCTACAGTGGAATCTATGCTGATGGGCCAAACTTAAAACTTTGCAGGAAAAAGTTCAAGTTCTGCACATATAAATTGCCCTTACCCCCCCTTAAAAAAATTTTTTTTTATCGTTTATTCATTTTCAAGAGAGAGCGTGAGTGGGGCAGGGGCAGAGAGAGAGGGAGACACAGAATCCAAAGCAGGCTCCAGGGTCTGAGCTGTCAGCACAGAGCCTGACGCAGGGCTCAAACTCATGGACTGCAAGATCATGACCTGAGCTGAAGTAGGACACTTAGACACCCCTGTCCTTCCCCCTTTTGGGCCTCTTGTAGACCAGGACCATCTACTGCAGAGGGGAGTAAGCAAGAGAGGAGCAGGGACCCAGTGAAGTCCCTCTTTCCTGGAAAAACCAAGTTTGTGTTTCATGAAAGTGTATGAAGGGAGAGGGTCATAGAATGGGGGAGGGTGTTGCTTTTGGTCATCTTTGAAAAGAATAGGTCTGTTAGCTTTTTCTACAAAGGCTCTTACCTGCTTAGGACTGCGGTGTTTCTAATTGGACCTAAGCACAGGGCATATATATAATTTGGGGTTTCCCAAGAGTATATTCGTCTAGAAGCAATCTGTCTGCAAGACAAGGATATGTGTACCTAAGGATTTCCTCAAAATTATGAAAACTGGATTTTATTTGTTCCTGGTTTTTCTTTTCTTGACAGGATAGTGATGTTGTGGCTCCACTTATAACACCTCGAAAAGAGGAGTGGAAGAACCCGGATTCAGCCCAGAGCCCAGATCACTTACAAAAAGTGTCCAAATTTAAAACCCGGCTTTTTCCAGATGACTCTGTGTGAATGTTTGCAACCGATAGTTTACATAAAGTCCTCTTCCCCATCCCCCAACAGTATTAGCTAATTTAGGAAATTCGGTCATGAACTCTACAAATTTGTGACAACGAGTGCATTTTACATTTTGAATGTACACCCATGCTGAAGCTAAGTAATTTTTATCCGAAGAAACAAAAAGGTGTTAGACAGCTCTGGCTGTACATGCTATATGGAAAGCATGACCTTGCCTATTTTAACATTAACTAAAGCCTCTCTTTGTAGTCTATTCTCTTAGAATAATATTTTTTTTATGTACTCTGAACTCTTATGACATAATGATTGTTTTTTGGGTTTTTTTTTAAGTTTGGAAATGAGATAAAGTGCACATTGAAGTATGAAGTTGGGATTGTCATAAACAGCCATGGTTAAGAACAAAACATAAAATCCTAGCCCCTTGAGGAGGTACCCATCACCTTGAATTTGAGGAAAATTCTTCTTAAGTGATCTAAATATTAGTGAAACACCTTCCCTCACCCTTTTAGCCAGGTTGGACTAGACAGTAGATGAGGGTGACGAGTGAGTTCCACCTCTTGGGTGAGAGTCCTGATTAATTTATTAGAAATATCTGAGGGCTCTGGCCCCCTCTGAAATGGGACATAAGACTGCCTCTCAGGAGACCCCTACCCCCAGTGGCAGAGGGATTCCCCCAAACCAGGCTGTTCTCTGGGTCAGTTGCATGCAGCTCCAGACCCGGGCGGTTTCTTCGTCCTGATTACTCACTACCGATGTCCCGAGGTCTTTTTCACGATCACTGCTCAGCCTGGAGAAGGCTCCCCTCCGGCCTTCTCTCTGAATTTCCCTTGTGAGCTGATCAAAGGTTGTCATAGGAGCCTTTCTGAGGGCTACTCAGAGCTGGGACTTTGTTGTTGCTGGCTCAATGTGCATGTTACGAATTTCAGAGCAAAGACTGAGCTGCTTGGGATGAGATGAGTGATTATCCCCAGAATTCCAGGTCCCCCTTTGTAGCCCAGTATACCCCACGCTTGTTCTTTACCTCCTGTGCACCACTGTGGTTGAGCGAGTCTGTGCAGAGGGCACCCATCCCCACCTCCATATACACGCAATTGCCAGTTCTGCAGAAATTCACCAGGAGTAAAATCTGGAGTTAGAGCCAATGCTGGTGGTAGCCAGAGGGTCCTGTAGATGCAGGGCAGTGGGGAATGGGAGTCAAAGTCCTTAACTTTGCTATAGTTATAAAAGTCCTTATCTTATGCTATAGACACTCCCTTACAAAAGCCTCCACAGCAGCCTGGGATTGGGGGGCCAGCCCTGGCTCTGGGCAAGAGTAAGTGGGAGGAAAGGAGGAACTCAGACCACAGGCCGGTACATTATCCACAGTCTTAGAGTGCTGTAACCTTCCACTCTGTAACCAGGTTCTGTTCTGTTGACCCTAGGGTGAAAAGTATTAGGAATGTCTGCCATTCTGTATTACCACCACCACCCTCCTCCACCCCCCAGCAGATGATCAAGAGTTGACCCTCATTCATAGGAGAATAATTAAAACCCTTCCCAGCTCCTCCACCATAGTGCTGTGTAGGTGGGGATATGCGGACATGTGGGCTCCTAGAAGCACAAGTGAAATCAGCCCTGGTCCTGGGTCACATCTGTTTTGGCCAAGGTACCCCTAAAACATTCAGTGGGGGAGAACTATAGGGCTCAGACTTAGTGTATCCAGATCCAAGGTCAAGAATGTGATGTTTTTCTGCTAAGATTGTTTTATTTCTGCAACTCTTACCTTTAAATCATTGTGGTTTACTCTGGAATTTTTTTAGTTTCAATATTGTATCATTTTGCTGAGAAATAACTTGAATCTATTTTGTTTGCATCCTTTACATATAAGTCCGCTGCACTTTATGCTCTTTGCAACTGTTTTAATTATCAGAACCATGTGCCATTTACAAGGTTAAATTTTTCTTAAGAAGCGCCTTCACTATTTGTATAAAAACTGAGGTTTTAACAACTTAACCTCTAGACTTACTGAACTTTTGTCACCTTGAGAATGTTAAGTAAGAACTGCAAGTTTAAATGACTGGTTACTTCATTTGGGTGAGGGAAACAGATGCAATAAAGCTTCATGAATGTATCTTCATCTTGAAACCAAAGGTGTTTTCCTTCATGACATTCTCTTATGTGCCCAGTTTGGACCCTTTTGTACGAAGGAAATGTGTCTAGGAATCTACCCAAATGTTTCAACACTGTGTTGGGTTTGCAAGAGAGGGGATGATATTTAACAGGGCTTATGTCATCTGGTTTTCTGACAGGAGGAAGAAATATGGATGTTTCTTCTTCTTTTTTTTTTTTTTTTTTAATCTTTATTTTTGAGAGAGACAGACAGAGTGCGAGTGGGGGAGGGGCAGAGAGAGACGGAGACACAGAATCCAAAGCAGGCTCCAGCCTCTGAGCTGTTAGCCCAGAGCCAGAAGCAAGGCTCAAACCCACAAACGGTGAGACCGTGACCTGAGCCGAAGTCGGACGTTTAACCAGCTGAGCCACCCAGGTGCCCCTGGATGTTTCTTCATTTACTGAGCTCTTGGGACAGGAAGCGTATCTTTCCTCCTTTTCCACCTGCCCCAGAGATTCAACTTCTTTATCCACATAGGCATATTGTTCATTCGCTGCTTTCCCATCTTCCTCATGAAATTAGAGACTTGCAAGCACCTGGCACACTGACGGCAGGCAGAAAGCCCTCAATGTTCTAGAAAAAGGAACATGCTACTGGAGTCTTTCTTAGTTTCACCAGTTGAGCCCAGGTGTTAAAATAATTTTTTTTTTTATTTTTAAAAAAAAAAATTTTTTTTTCAACGTTTATTTATTTTTGGGACAGAGAGAGAGACAGAGCATGAACGGGGGAGGGGCAGAGAGAGAGGGGGAGACACAGAATCGGAAACAGGCTCCAGGCTCCGAGCCATCAGCCCAGAGCCTGACGCGGGGCTCGAACTCCCGGACTGCGAGATCGTGACCTGAGCTGAAGTCGGACGCTCAACCGACTGCGCCACCCAGGCGCCCCATAAATAATTTTTAAAGCATACAGAATAGAATCCCATTTTTGTAAGATGTATATATCCATTGCCTAGAATGTTCGTGATTTGGGGGGTGGTTGAATTGTAGGCAGTTTTAATTTAAAAAAAAATTTTTTTTAATGTTTGTTTATTTTTGAAAGAGAGAGCGAGACAGAGTGTGAGTAGGGGAGGGGCAGAGAATCTGAAGCAGGCTCCAGGCTCTGAGCCTCCGGACTGTCGGCATAGAGCCCGATTCGGGGCTCAAACTCATGAAACCATGAGATCATGACCTGAGCTGAAGTCGACGCTTAACTGGCTGAGCTACCCAGGCGCCCTAGGCAGTTTTAACTTTTTAAATGTCTTCTGGTTTTTCTACAATAAACATGTATTAATTGTATAATCTCTAAAAAGAAATTTCAGGGGGCACCTGGGTGGCTCAGTCGGTGGAACATGCAACTCTTGATCTCGGGGTTGTGAGTTTGAACCCTGTGATGGGCATGGAGCCTACCTAATAAATACATAAAAAGAAATTTCATGAGGGACTTTGTGCTGCTCAGATGAGATGTGAGTGCATTTCACTCTTTCAGAGTCACATCCCCAGGAGAATATTGCTTGTTTCCATGACTGTCTTGGGTCCCCAGACCACAGGGAGGTTTGCTTACAACCACAGTCACCCAGGCTTCAGAGAAAATGGGCAGCCCTCTATAAGGAGGGTCTAGATGGCATTCATGAGCAAGTGTGAGCACTGGTTGCTTCAGGAAGCTTCCCACGATGGGGGCATCCGCTCAGGACCCAGGCCTCCAGTTCCTTGATGCAGAACTGCTCTCGCCGGGCCAACACCTCATTGTTGAAGGTTGCACAGGGGTGGCTTCCGCCGTGATACAAGTCTCCATCCAACCACAGTCCAAACTGGCCACTAAAAAGAAGAGGAAAATCTTGGCATGGCTCACTCCTGGAGGTTGACCTTCCAGATCCTCACCATCAGCCTTTGGCCACACCATGACCACAGCTCTGTTTTGACTATCTCATCTTCCCTTAAGCCGATTTATCCAGAGTTGTTGGGAACTCCACATGTTGTTCCCCATAGGGCTTAGAGCATTTTTTTTTTTTACAGTTAAGTTATTTTAATAAACATACACAGTGGTATAACCATCGCCACAGTCCGGGTTTAGAACATGTGGAACATTTTAAAGATGGTAATGCTTAACCAAAGGAGTGAATCTTAAGGCATGGACTCAACCCCCAAAACACATCAGAAAGCATTCGTTCTGATCCCCTCATTTGACAGCAAACCAGGCTGGGGCTGGAAAGTGGGCTACCGATTGCAAATCAGCAATGGCTGCTGTGTTCTCCTCCAAGCCGGCTTGGGGGGGGGGGGGCTCTTCAGGCAGTTGGGAGAGCAAAGAATTTGCTACTAATCCGACAATGCTCTCATCTTTGCCCCCAGGGTAAGATTTTACTCTGCCTGAATGTGGAGTTCTCACCAGGGGTAAGACTAACCTCTTCTTTCTAATCTACTCATCCCCCTCAGCATGCACGCTCGCATGCTGGGTTCCTGGGCAGAGGCCTGCCTTCCCCCGATGTTCCCTGAGATTATGGGGCTGACAGGCACATGTAAGGCTCACCTATCCCTGGACTCCAGCCTCATCTGAACATGCGGAATGCTGTTCCCCAAATCATATACATTCAGACTAGGCTGTCACCGACTATAAACACATGCCATTCTTTCCTCTCGGTGTTTACTTAAAGTAGGTTTGACGGGTTTGGCTGGGAGACTGGGCAGCACCTGGGAAGTGTTGAAGGGAGAGGCCTGGAAGTTAACCACCAGCCTCATTTTGTCTGGGGCAGCCTTGCCCAGTATTTCCTTCCGGATGGGAGAGGGACCAGAACACAGACTACCCCCAGACTCCAGAGTCGGGGAAGACTGAGACACGCACCTGCCACTGCCCATCATCAGTGAATCCAAGTCTCCTTTCACAAAGAAAGAATTCCTTCCTGTCCACTTGAAGACCTGGGGTGACAGGAAATGCGAGATTACTGGAAGAGTCCTGCCCTTGCAGTTTGACTCCACACCACTGGGGGGCAGTCGTTCCATCGTGGACGGAACAGAACATCCAGGCCCAAGCCCCAGCTAAACAATAGGAAGTACCCCTGGCCCCTAGACTCTTGAGATTTCTTTACATTTTTCCCCAAGGGGGCTCACCTCCTTTTGCCTTCCGGTCTGAATTCCCACAACCCAAAGCCCGTCTGTTCTAGGGCAGACCAGAACTCTCTGAAGCATCCTATTTCCACATGGAGAGAGGAGGGGGAAGGTCCAGGTCAGGAGTTGGGCCCTGATCCTGCCATCCACTGCTCATCTCTCACTGCAGCCTTCCCTGTGCTGCCTCACACTCCCGTTCCTCGGCAAGTCTTGTGGGCCCCACCCCAAAGAGACACCCAGACTACTCCCATTTCTGTCCTGTCCTTCTCCACTCTTGCCCACCCAATCCACACCACAGTCACTCCTCACTCACTCACAGCCTCCTAAAGCATCCCTGCTTCCACAGTCACCCGCCCACAGCCCATCTTCACACAGAAATGTGATCGGATAGTATTCCTCTGCCTAAAGCCTCCAAGGCCTGCCCATTGCAATGGGAATAAAATCCAACTCCTGGCTAGAGCTGACAGCCCAGGTTTCAGCAGGATATCCTTTCAGCAGGATAGCAGATCCCTGCTTTCCTCTCTGACCTCTTCTCCCCCTTATTGACCACACTTCAGCTACCCTTGCCTTGCTGTCCCTGGGATACCCAGAGCTATTCCTGCTTTACGACCTTCACACTTGCTGACCCCTCTACTGAGAATGCTCTTCCCCCAGATCCTTAATTGGCCCACTTCTCATCTTTCAGACCAAATGTCATCCCAGAGAAGTTTCCTGGATCACCCTGTCTAAAGTAGCCCTTCCTCCCACACCCTGTGTCCTTTTCCTCAGCATTGACCACCCTTTGAGGTGACCCTCTCCATATGCCAATGTCCCAATGCCTGCCCCACTAACATGTAAGCTCTGTGAGGGCTGTCTTGATTCCCAGCAGTATTCCCAAGACATGACATAGATATCTGTTGAATGAATGAATTATTCAAGAGTCAATTTGGCTAATAAAAATATTTTTAGAGAGCCACAAAGGTATAGCATATTATGGCCTGAAATTAGTTGTTGAAAATAGTCTATGAGCAACCAAAGGGTTTTTAGCAAGAAAATAGATTAATAAAAATAAGCGTGGGCTCAGAAGAGGTGAGATAATATTAACAAGTGACCATGAGAAGACAGAACCATTCAATTCCTCCTCTACTTTCATCGAAGAATGTGACCTTCAGACTTGAAGGAGTAAGATAAACATTGGTACAGAAGAAACTAAGACCATGTTCATGGGCTGTTTGGAATCACCATCAAGGAGCCACTGGGAATTCATAAAGAACACAAGAGGTGCCAAACGACCAAAGGTAGGTAAAGATTACCCAGGTTTTAAAAAAACAGGATTCCATGGCAGGAGACTGTGAAGACAGCCCCTGTAAAAAAAAAATTCATTTCATTCAACAAAATTTTTAAAGCATTTAGTACCAGGCACTGTTTTATGTTCTGGGTAAAATGGTGACTATAATAGATAGAATTTCTTGCCCTCACGGGACTCCCATTCTAGCAGGCAGGGGCAGGTAACTAAGTAAAATATGCTAGGTGGTGACAAATGCTAAGGATAAAAAAGTAGATAAGGACAAAAAAGGGTTTCCAAGGAATAGAATGTTGTAAATTTAAATTAGTTGGTCACAGAGGGCCTCTCTGTGATAATGACATTTGAGCAGAATCCTAAAGGAGGTGAGAGCTGAGCCATGTGGTGATCCAGTAGAAGGCAAGCTAGGCAGAACAGCATGTGCAAAGGCCCCGAGGTGGGAGCAGGCTTGCATGTTTAAGGACCAGCTCAGAGCTCATTGTGGCTAGAGCAGAGTGAGGGAAAGGAAAAACAGCAAGAAACAACATAAGAGAGAGGCCAGAAAATGTAGGACTTACAGGTTATTATAAAGACTTCAGCTTTTCTCCAAGAAAGGAAGCCATTGGCAGGTTGAAGCCAAAGAGTGAGATGCTCTGACTTACCTTTTTAAAAGGAACACTCTAGGTATTGTGATGACTGAGGTGGAAGCAGAGAGACCTGTGAGGAGGCTATAGCAGGAACAAGGACAAGTAATGATGGTGGCTTGAAGCAGGTGACAGCAAAGGACATGGTGAGAAGTGGTGGGTTCTGAATACAGACAGAGAAAGCAGAGCCATCAGGATTCACTGACAGCTCAGACGTAGGATGTGACAGAGAGGAGTCAAGGACTCAAAAATTTTTGGTCTCAGTAGCAGAAAACATGGAGGTGCCATTAACTTCACTGGGGAAGCTGGCAGGACGAGTCGATTTTAGCGGGAAAGTCAGGAGCTCGGTTTTGGACAGGTGAGGCTCGCAATGCCATGTCGGAGGTCCAAGCAGAAATGCTGGGTACTAGTTGGATATATGTCAGTTTGGAGTCCAGGGGCAGAATTCATCAGTACATGGATGGCATGGAAAGCAGTGAGAATGGACGAGACATTGAAAGAAACAAGGGTAGACAAGAGTCAAGAACCAAAAACTGAGTTCTGGGCCCCTGTGATGTTAAAAGGTTTGGGAGAGGAGGAGCCAGCAAAGGATTCTGACAAGGAGTTATCAGTGCAACAGGAGGAAAATCCTAGAACTTTAGAATTCTAGCATGTGAATACAGGAAGGCAAGTAGTAATTAGAATCCAGCATGGGTTTACTGTGAACTGCAGACCCCTTTCCTGTTTCCTGGAAAGAGTACCAGGCTGGCTGATAGAGGCAATGCAATAGATAGAGTGTGTTTTGCCTTTAGCAAGGAGTCCAGAGCTCCTTGTGACCTACTTGTCATGTGATCAAGTAATCGCTGAGTATATGTGTAGGTTCTCGGTCCATTCATGGGAGGAGAGATCTCTAACAGCAAACAAAAACACTTGGAACTGGTTCTTTATCCACTGAACAAATTATTTCTTTCTTTCTTTTTTTTTTTTCCACTGAACAAATATTTCATGAGGGCATGCTATGCCAACGCAGAGGGCTATGCCCTCCCTCACACTCTGACCCCCTACCCATTCGCCTGTTGGGTTCCTAAATGGGCATTGCCTTCTTTCCAATTACTGTGCCTTTGCACGTGCTCCAAGAAGACTTTTCCCTATGCCCTCCATCACCTGGTGATCTTCTGTTTGTCCATCAAGACGCGATGCAAGAAGCTCCTCCTCTGGGAAGTCTCCTTTGATCTCCCCACCTCCACTTCATCCATGTGCTTCTCCTTGGGGTGTCTTCCACAGCACTGATCACTCTAGATTGTACTCATCTCTCCTCTGCAAGCCTGAGAGCATCTCAGGGCAGAGAACTTCGGACATTTAGAGAGGTAGTGTAGTGCTGTGGCTGAGTTTCAAGCTCCGGGGCCTGTTCCTGCATCGCATCCTCACTACCGACTGGCTGTGTGAGGTTGAGCAAGTGACTCAACCTCTCTGTGCCTCAGTTTCCTCAACTGTAAGATGGTGCTGATAATAGTATGTACCTCATAGGAATGTTGTCAATCGAATGCACGAATTTGTGAAATGAGATTAGAAACTAATCTGGGCTGACAGCTCAGAGCCTGGAGCCTGCTTCGGATTCTGTGTCTCCTTTTCTCTCTGCCTCTCTGCCACTCGCACTCTGTTTCTCTCTCTCTCTCTCTCAAAAATAAATGAACATTAAAAAAAAAAAATTTTTTTTAAGGTAGTGTCGTCTTTCATGCCGGGCATGCAGTGCTAAGTAGTTTTGTTCACTAAATAGCCCAGAGATGGAAAAGCTTTAGATGGGAGGGGTTGGGGACAATTCCCCTTCCTCCTTCAAAAGCCCTGCTCTCTGGCAGCAAGTGCCATATGACGACACCAGTCATCTTGTCTCTGCCGGTCACCCACCTCCTAGTCACCAGTCACCATTAATTAGAGGCATGAGCTCTGGCTCACCATCCTCTCCTCCTTCCTAATTTCTGCCTTTGTCTTTGGCAAACTTTGCCATCCACACGGACCCATCCAATGGCTGCCCTCAGCTCCTCTCCTCTTCCTCTCAAGGGCTTTCCTTATACGCACCTCAGCCACTGTCCCTTACGGTCACAGCCAGGAACCTTACCAGTCTGTTTCCAACGTCCCTCGCTCTGTGTCTTATATTCCAACACACTGTCCCACTTGTGTCATTGCCCCAAGTCTCTGACCTCAAGGCCACTTCTCATCTGTTGTTTTCATCTTTGCCTCATTGTCCTTCCGCTTCCCTGGCTTCCCTTCCCCCACCGATCCTGTAGGTTCTGTGGTCCATTTTGTATTTTCACTCCCTTCAACTTCTGCTTCCCTCTCTCCCTCCGTCAAACCAGCTTGGCCAAAGTCCCATCCTGGATGAGCCCTCCCAAGGACTCTGTCCATGCCTCAACCCGAGGACCTGAATGCAGCTGGAGGAAAACACGTGCCCAAGTGACCGGCTTGCCTTTACACTGACACTCCCCACCTCCAGTTAATGCTACGTAGCTGTCCTTATGCTTGTCTGGTTCTCTCTCACAGGCCTCCCTCTCCACTCCTGTGATGACAACTTGATACTTTCTCTCTGCTCAACCTTCACACTTCTCCATCCTCACTCTTAGTTGATGACCTCACCCCACACTTCATAAGAAGACTGAAGTCATCGGATGTCTTCGTCTTCCTACCTGTACACCCACAGATCTACCTGCACTTGGACCCATCTTGTCTTTGCAGCCTGCATCTGGTGAGCAACACGCCTTTTCCTCTCTGAGCCAGTCCGTGGCTGCCAGGGATCTACTGAGCCCTTTTAAGAAATGAAACTGGGCAACGCACTGCCCACCACTGCCTTCTGGGAAAGATAGATGGATACCAGGCATCCCAGCATAGGGAACGGATCTGGGATCTGTCCAGTAGGACCCCAGGATCTTTGTCATAAGTCCTCCTTCCCCCCTCTCTAGAAGGTTGGGAATATTACCTTCAGCTGTGGGGAGAAGGAGAAGAGGAATGTCTCTCCAGTACCATAGAAGCCTTTGCTGAGTCGAAGAGCCGAGGAGGAGAAGGCCCCAAACATCTGGAAAGCAGAAGAGCTTGAAGTTGCAGCTGGAAGGGAGTGGAGGTCCTCTGGCAACCCCGCTCTCCAGGCTTGGTAATACAGGCTCATCCTAGTAGGGCCCCTGGGGAGCCTGGGACAGAGCTGGGGGATGGAGAGGGCCCCAGAGCCCATCAGTGTGTCCCTTCGCTTAACACTCCCCAAGAAAGAGCCCTTGCTGGTGTCCTCCTCCTTTTTCTTAAATGTACTTATTTTGTATAAGTAATCCTTGTAGAAAAGTATTAGAAGTTATAGACAAGCAGAAAGAAAAAATGAAGCCATCCCAAATCCCCCTCTGCTCCCCAAGATAACTATTCTTAACATTTTTGTGCATTTCCTCCCAGCATCTGTTTAATACCAGTGTGCGTATTCTTATACAGAAAACCAGATCCTATAGTGCATCTGTTTTGTGTGTTTTTTTTAAGTTTTATTTATTTAGGTAATTTCTACACCCAACGTGGGATGTGAACTCATGGCCCTGATATCAAGAGTCACATGCTCTTTCAAATGAGCCAACCGGGCACCCTGCACATTGTTTTGTAAGCTGCCTCCCCCCTTCACTTTTCTTCATAAAAGTCCAAACATCCAAAAAAAGTAAAAGTCCGGCACAGGTTACCCTCCATGAGGGTTTAAAACTGTAAATGTGTTTGCCATACTTGCTTTCTCTCTCCTTATATTTTTTTGGTGTCCTGTTTGAAATTGTAGGTATTATAACCTTTTACCCCTAAATAGTTCAGCTCCAAGAATGGGGACCTTCTTATGTATAACCACAATACTATCATCTCACCTAATAAAATTAACAGCAATTTCATAATATTATCTAGTATCCAGTTCATAATACATTTTCTCCACTGGCCCAAGAGTGCCTTTCATATCCTGCTTTACAAACAAAAACTTGGGGGGCACCTGGGTGGCTCAGTCGGTTGGGTGTCCGACTTCGGTTCAGGCCATGATCTCACAGTTCGTGGGTTCAAGCCCCGCGTCAGGCCCTGTGCTGACAGCTTGGAGCCTGGAGCCTACTTCAGATTCTGTGTCTCCCTCTCTCTCTGCCCCTCTCTGCTTGTACTCTGTGTGTGTGTCTCTCTTTGCGTCAAAAATAAATAAACATTTATGGGGTGTCTGGGTGGCTCAGTCGGTTAAGTGTCCGACTTCGGCTCAGGTCATGATCTCACGGTCCATGAGTTCAAGCCCCGCGTCAGGCTCTGTGCTGACAGCTCGGAGCCTGGAGCCTGCTTTGGATTCTGTGTCTCCCTCTCTCTCTGCCCCTCTCCCATTCGCGCTCTGTCTCTCTCTGCCTTTCAAAAATGAATACATGTTAAAATAAATAAATAAATAAATAAACATTAAAAAAAAATTTAAACAAAAACTTGAGGGGTGCCTGGGTGACTCAGTTGGTTAGGCGTCCGACTCTTGATTTCAGCTCAGGGCATGATCTCACAGTTCATGAGCTCAAGCCCTGCATCGGGCTTATGGCAACACAGAACCTGCTTGGGATTCTCTCTCTCCCTCTCTCTGCCCCTCCCCTACTTTCTCTCTCTCTCTCTGTCTCTGTCTCTCTTTCAAAAATAAATAAACATTAAAACAAACAAACAAACAAACAAACTTGGGGCACCTGGCTGGCTCAATGGGTGGAGCACGCAGCTCTTGATCTCAGGGTTGTGAGTTCAAGCCCCACATTGGGTGTAGAGATTACTTAACAAATAAAAATAAAATCTTAAAAAATAAAAAAATGAAAACAAAACCTTCACACTTTTAATAGCTATGACTCTACATCATTTTTCTTACCAGCCCTTGGCAATATGTCACTATGTAGCGGGACCATAGCTCACTTAGCCATTTTCCCCTTGTGGAATAGTTGGTGGACTGCAGGTTTTCACTCTCATACACTGTGTTGAGGGGCAGAGGCAGGATCATTGGGAGGCAGCCATGGGGAGTAGGTTTTGACTTAACATAAGGAACAACTTCCTCCTAGTCACTGGCATTCAGCCAAGGGGCTCCATCCTGAAGAAGTGAGCTCTCTGGCCTTGAGGTGGAAAGTCCTGGATCAGCATCTTGAGGATGTTAGGAACTCCTGCCTACGTGAGGGTCCTCAGAGACCCATGAGATCCCTCCCAGCTCTAACATGTTCCTTCCACAGAAGAGCAGTTGAAACCAGCTTTTATCCTCTCCACTACCCCGTCTAGAGAGCCTGCCAGAAATCCCCTCTTGGTGAGACCACCTGGATTTGAGACAGCGCCCTCCCCAGGTCCCTGCTGTGAAATGCAGGCGCTTCCTGTGGCTGCCTCCTCACTGGCCGGCTTTCTCTTAGCCCCTCTAATCCATTCTCCCACCAGCAGGGGGATGTTTTCAAAGCGTAAATGGATCATTAAGGCATAGATACCCCACTTAAAATGTCTTCCTAGTTATTTGCTTAACTCCTGACCCTGCCTCCCTATTAGGCCTGTAGCTCCAAGAGGGCTGGAACCACTTCTGTCCTGACGTTGGTCTAGTCCGCGTTTAAGCTGGCACAGAGAAGGTGCTTAGTATACACGTGTTGAAAGGATGAATTAGGGAACGAAGGGGGGAAGGAATGGCTCTGAGCAATGTAGGTGTCAATGTCATCATCAGTGTCCATTATAAGTGACTTGGGCTATCACCTCTGCCTCTAGCCCCTGAGGCTGCCCTGGGGCAGGGCCCACTGTGGTGGTTGGGCACCCCCAGAACTTCAAGTTGGGGCCCTGGCCCAGCTCACCTGCCCATCCTGGTCCCTCAGCACCAGCAGCACTGGCCCACTGTGGCCTTCCATCTGCCTGTAAAGGCTCCGCAGGCTGAAGCCATTTCTCGACGTACAGAAGGCCAGGCTCCAGGAATGTCCGGTGACTCTTGGGGGGAGGTGGAGGCTGAGCTAGAGACAGGGCTGGAGGTGAGCGATGGATCCACGTCCTGCCCCGCGCCTCCCACCATATCTCTGGTACTCCACTCACACGGGCATGGTGCTTTACAGGTTACAGAGGAGTTTACTGTTTCCAAGGGCTCATTACCAGCCTTCAGAGAGAGGGATTATTATTCCCATTTTACGGTTGAGGAAAATGAGGCTCAGGGAGGTGAAGCAAGTTGCCTAAAGCCCACGCAGGGAGTAAGTGGCAAAGCCAAGATTTGAACCAAGGTGAGGTCTCCCTCGGGGCCCTCTCCCTTTGGTCACCTTGGTCTCTAGAGGCTGGAGAATAGATGAGATGCTGAACCCCTCCCCCTAATCCACCCTACCTCATCCTTCCACTCCCATCCCAGCTTTGGGACATAGCGGGAGTGACCCCAGGTGTCCCTGGACCTGGCTGGGGTAGAGCAGGAGGGTGAGACCCTCAGGCTCCTTGCACTGTGCCCGAACCTGCCTCATCTCCGAGGTTCCTAGAACCTGGCTGGCTTCTGCCAGCTGGGGCTCCACAGGATCTTCAGGAACAGGAGCTGAGAATGGGGCCGGGGCTGTCTCCTCTTCCTCACCCTCCTCCACAGACAGAGCATCCTCCACCCGACTGGGCTGTGAAGACACAAAGAACCCTGGTGAGCCGAGGGACAAGGAGACACCAGCTTCCATGTATCCGGAGCCCGAGAGCTTCAGCTGCCTCATCACCCCTGCCCAGGGCTCTGCAACCGGCAGCCCAGCCAGAGAAGGCTGGTGCCCATGACAGACAAGTCTGCCCCTGCCCGTATCCGGCTTCTGCCCTGGCCTCTGCCTGCCGAAGGTCAGAGGTACGTGTGGCCATCCGATGTGGCCATGGGTGCTATGGTTTTCTGCATGCTCCAGATCCAGAGGATCAAGTTCTAAGCTCAGGGGCAGGAGAGAAGCGCTGGTGGCAGCCCAGCCTGGCCCTGGGAGCTACATCTGTGTGCATCTGCACGTGGAATAATAATCCTAACACCACCAATACCGATAGTGGCTGATATTGATCAGCACACACTGGGTGAAGTGCTTTTGCTGTGCATGACCTCCCTGTATTTTTCCCAAGAATCCTAAGAAGAAGGTATTCCTTACTGCCCTTATTTTACAAAGAAAGAAAATAAGGGTCAGAGGCTTCTCTGTCAGCCGGGGAGACAATGCGTGTGGTAGGTGAGTAAGGGCGTGCGGGTTTGTGTAAGATGTGCGCTCGTCCGTGTGAATGGGTGCATTGGCTCCACATAGACCTGTGTGGGCAAAGCAGTGCGAGGAGATGTTGAGTAACCGTGTGTGTTTACCTGTCAATGTGTTTGTGAGTCGGGATTGTATCAATATGTGTGTGTGTCAGTGTGGATGTGTGTGGGTTTATGCATTCATTCAGTTACGCTTCCACTCTGTACCGGAGTGGACGTTGGAGCGTGCGCGTGTATGTGGGTGTGTAAACATGTGCGTGTGTAAACGTGTGCCTGCACACGGTGACTTGGGGGAATTTTTGTAAGAAGGAGAGGCCTCCCTGAGGATGAGAAATGACCAGGACGCTGCTTTGCTATTCCCCAGGTTCAGGCCTGGGGAGCAGGTCCTAGCTGGGTGGGGCTTCTGGACAGAGCTCCATCTGGCTGAGACAGCCGTCTGTGCTCCTTAGGGTCTCCGGACCAGGAAGTGGGTATCAAGGCCCCTGGTTCCTGAGCTCTGAACTCCGGGCCAGCTGAGGAGGGACTTGGGAGGGGGACACATCACACCTGCCTCCAGTGCTAGCCCAGATCCCATCCCGCCAGAGATCTGGCCTCCCGCACCTTTGCTGACCTAACCCCCCAGCCCAAGCCGGGCCCCTTACCAGCCGAGTGTAACGCCAGTGGAGACCTTTCATTCTCGTGTCCGAGCCCAGCCGCTGGCAGTAAGAGTCCTTAGCCGTCACAGGGGAGAAAGCACTGCTGGGAGAGGCCTAGAGGTGACAGGGAGAGGCCTGGGGCACACCCTGCTAGCTTCAGGCCACCCAGCTGCCCTTTGCTCCCTCTCACCTGTCACTCCCAGGATGAATTGTCGCTGGGTGGGTCTATGAGGTCAGCTACCCTCGGCATTCAAGGCCTCACTTGCAGTTTGTGACTAACACACATTAACCATACATGGTAAATTCTAGCTGTGATTCCCTTCCTCCTCCCTGCCCTGGATGATGGCCCTTTGGGCAGATGCTTGAGCTCCAGGCTGGGGGTCTGGAACTCCTGGTTCTCTTTCTGACCTTGGTTAAGTCCCTTGTACCCTTGGGCTTCGGTTGTCCCACATGAAACATGTTGGACCAGATTATCTCAGAGACCCTCACAATACTGACTGCCAGGTACTCTTAAAGCCAATGAGTATATCAGAACAGATGCTTGAAAGGAGCCAACCCTAAACCAGAAGAACAAATCTTGAAAGACAAAAAGCAGGGGTGCCTAGGTGGCTCAGTTGGTTAAGTGTCCAACTTCTGCTTAGGTCGTGATCTCACGGTTCATGAGTTTGAGCCCTGCGTCGGGCTCTGTGCAGAGCCCGGAGCCTGCTTGGGATTCTGTGTCTTCCTCTCTCTGCCCCTCTCCCACTTGCACACTGTCTCTCTCTCCCTCTCTCTCAAAAATAAATAAACATTAAAAAAATTTTTTAAATAGATACATTTTTAAAAAATCTTCATTTTTCTAATTTAAAAAGACATGTTAATTATAGACATTTTGAGGAATCTAGAAAAGAATAAAGCAAAATACAAAAATATTCATAATTTCATCTCTCAGGGATACACTCTCTACCCTTAAGGTATTTTCCCCATCTTTTTCATTTATTTAATATACATATATATACACACTTTCATAAATACATCATACCATGTATAATTTTATGAAGTGGCTTTTCCACTTAACAAATGAGAATTTTCCAATGACATTCAGTACCTCTTGAACACACGATTTTTAATGGTTACATATTATTTTATCATGGATACATATCATTCATTCCTCAACTGTTGGACATTTTGTTTACTTCTCATTTTCTGTAATTATAAGCAAAACTGTAATGAAATTCCCTGTTCATAAATCTGATTATATCCTTTATGATAAATTTCAAAAGTTGACCGCTGAGTCAAAGGGCATGCACTGAGTTCTTGATAATGTTTCCAACAAGGCTTCCCAGTGCTTAAAGCCGACCCATCTCAAGACATCTTTAGGGAAGCTCAGGGTAATGTATTTCTGATCATCAATCACAGATAAAGAAATTACCACTCAGAAAGGGAAGAGACTTAGCACAGCCACACAATAGTATAACACGGAGGTTACAAGTACAGGCTCTCGAGTCAGGGAGTTCAAATCCTGGTTTTGCCACTTACTTGCTATGTGACCCTGGGCAAGTTACTTAACATCTTTGTGCTTCGGTCTCCTGTGAAATACTAATATCCACCACACAGGGCTGTTGTAAGAGTAAATGAAGATAATGCCAGAGAAACTAGGATGCTGGGGCGTCTGGGTGGCTCAGTCGGTTAAGCGTCCGGCTCTTGATCTCAGCTCGGGTCATGATCTCAGGGTCGTGAGATGAAGCCCCGTGTCGGGCTCCGTGCTGAACGTGGAGCCTGCTTGGGATTTTCTCTCTGCACCCCGCTCCCCCAAGAACTAGGATGCTGAGCCCAGCCTCCATTACCAATTTGGTGAGATAAGCCACAGTGGTTGGTGTTTTATAGCACTGGGTAAATGACAGTGCTTATTGCCTTTCCCCCACACTGCCTCTGAGAAGTCCAGGGCTCAAATTCCAGACAAGTGGCCACTTAGGCTCCACCTGGGCTCCTCTGGGACAGATCGTCACTCCATCACTCAGTGTGTGGAAGAAGTCGCTCAGTGGGGAAGAAAACGGCAGGAACTGTGGAAGAGTGTACTCACGCGTGTTCAACCTCCACCAGCCTGTCCAGCCCGATGGTTTCCTTAGTGCATCTCCCAGACTCTCCCCAGACAGAGGGCCACTTCCAGAACCAACTCTTCCACTCGGAAGTCTGTCCGAAGCAGCTTTAGCTCGGCACCCTGGTCCCCCAGCGGTGGCTGGCACGTCTGCCCCAGTCAGGCTCGAGGCCCTCCTCCCCGGCTCTTATACCTCCCCAGAGGGTGGCAGGTCCTGGCCCTATGCCCGCTCCCGTTCCAGTTGGGAAGCCTGGCAGTGATTATCGTCCATCAGAAACTCAAATCCCATAAACACACACAAACAAGACCTTGTCGCCCTCTGGCCCCAGCTCTGCCCTCACCAGCCCAAAGAGAGGGAGGACAGTGAACTTCTTGGCTCGTAAGCTCCTCTTACCACACCTATGCCTGAAGCCCACCACTAGGAACCTACCTTTATTGGGTACAGACGCTGTAAGAAAAGGCAATGCTGTGGGATTCTCCATCCACCACCCCATGTTGTAGGGTTCTGCCCTGATACTCCCCGATCTCAGATAGGGCGGTGATTCTTTCCTCAGTGGCCTGTTGTGAAAGTAGGTGAGATCACGCATGGGAAGCCCAGTGCTTGGCACACAGGAGGTGCTTTGTCCGCGTGGGCTGCCTTTCTGTCCCTGGCTCACAGTAGGATTCAGTGAATGCTGTGTTGTTGAATCACAGAACCCCAAGGTGGAAGTGGCTTCAGCTGACCCCAGAACAAGCAGTCTCCAGCCAGGGCAGTATCCCCTGGAAAGTATGTCCACCAAGTGGTCTCCTGGCCTCTACTGGGTGGGTGAGCCCACTGGCTCAGGTGGCCCACTTCATTCTCACACAGCTGAAAGAGATCCCCTCTGCTGGGCTTTGTGGAGGGGACTTGAGTTCCTATCAGGTCTCCTGGGACAATGCCCCCTCCAGGAAGGGGGGGATGAAGAACAGACTTGTATTATGGGGAAAACAGGCAAGTGAAGGGGCCTGTTGCTACCTCAAACATGGCTGTTGCAATATGTGTTTAAACTATAAATGGTTCAGGGGTCACATGTCTGGCTCTCCCAACCTTATTTCCCCCATGCTCCATACCCGAACCATTGGGCACTGGGCACTTTGAGAAGCCAGTGAGATTCGCCTTGCTGTCCCATTCTTTGTCCTCATGTCCTGGAAAACCTAGCATGTGACCTGTCAGGAGCACCAGTTGCCAATAAGAGGCCCCTAAAAGCTTCTTGATGGGATTCTCGGTGCCACAGTGGCAGACATCCCAGCCCTGCCTCCAAGCTTGCCTTTTCCTTTCTTTTCCAGACCACACGCCGCCTCTTTCAGAACTCCGATATCCTTGCCAGGGAACAATTTGAATGTCCAGGAAAAAGGGGGAAAGGTTAAGTGACCCTTGGAACATCCACTCTGTGGATTTTTTCTAAGTATTAAAAGTAATGTTTGTAAAGAATTTGTAAGTGAGTGGGGAAATGCCTCTGCTATCCTGGGGAGCAGGAGAGGGGAGGAGCAGAAGAGAGGGGGACAGAGGATCCCAAGAGGGCTCTATGCTGATAGCTGCGAGCCCAATGCAGGGCTTGAACTAATGAACCGTGAGATCATGATCCTGTTAAGTGAAGAAAGGCAGGGAGGACGTGCCGCGTGGTTTCAGCGATGCGAAATACACCTGAGGACTTTAGGAGAAAAATAATCAGGGTCCCTTCTAGAAAACTCCCCATGTTCGCTGCACGGACTGGCTTCACTTTGAACCTCAGGCAGCTTCCTACGCTGGCCTGACACACCCCCTCGCGTGTCCTGGGAAATCTGATTTCTGTTCTCTGAGATCTAGGTCTGTGCCCTCCTTGGTCCCCTCACTCTCACCTGGCGACTTCATTCTCCACCGAGAAAACAGAAGCCAGCTGTCAGCCGTCCCCTCACCTTCCCGACAGAAGCCCCTGCATCTCATCCATCTCTTCCATCCTTCCTCCAGGATGACTCAGAAAAGGCCCTCGCTCCGTTCAGAAGCCAGGCCCCTGTCACTGGATCCGTCTGTCTCCCCTTTTCCACCCCGGCTGCGTCCATCTCTCACTTGCCTGTTCTCTCTGCCTCTCTCTCTCTCTCTCTCTCTCCATCTCATGCGACAGTCCCTCCCCCACTGCTCCGTCTCTCTTCCTTCTGCATTCTGCCTCCGTGTCCTGTTCACTCCTCAGCCCACTCCCCTGGGCTTCTGCCCCCACCACCCCTGCTCTTGGCGAGGTCCCCAGCAGCCTCTGAGTCGTGCTGTGCAGGGAGCACTCTTCTGCTCTCCCCTTCCTCCAGCTTCTCCGCCACTTGACAGTCTGGTCTAGTGTCTGGGCCTCCAGACAACACATTGCTGCACGTTCTCTCCTACCTCACTGGCTGCTCCCTCTCTGGCTTTTCCTCTTACCCATGTTTTAGACTAGCGATTCTTTTTTTTTTTTTTTTTATGTTTTATTTACTTTTGAGAGAGAGAGAGTGCGGGCAGGAGAGGGGCAGAGAGAGAGGGGGACAGAGGATCCAAAAGACAGCACAGAGCCCCACAGAGGGCTGGAATCCACAAACTGTGAGATCATGACCCAAGCCAAAGTTGGATGCCCAACCGACTGAGCCACCCAGGTGCCCCTAGAAACAGGAATTTTTAACTTCCTGCTTGTGAGCCAGTTTTTCTTCTCTCTATAGATGCTCTCCCAACATGACCTCACCTGGTCCCATGGGTTTAAATATTGTCCAAATGCTGATAACTCTTCATGACTCCAGACCAATTAGAGTGATCTGTTTAAAACACAAATTAGATTCTATCATGCCCCTGCTTAGAGTCTCCAATGAGACATGCCTTGGCTCTTCTCCAACTTTAACTTGTCCTTTACTGTCCATCACCCATCAAGTCTAGTCACATTGACCTTCTCACTTCCTTAAACATCTATCAAGCCTGTCCCTCTTCCAGAGTCTTTTCCCTGGCTGTTTCCTCTGTCTGAATTCTCTTACTCTGGCTCTTTGAACAACTCAGTGTAAAATGTATTTATGTATACACATATTTATTTAAATACACATGTTTATTTAATTTTGAGAGAGTGCAAGCAGGGGAGGGGCAGAAGAAAGGGGGACAGAGGATCCTAAGAGGGCTCCATGCTGAGAGCTGCGAGCCCAATGCAGGGCCTGAACGAATGAACCATGAGCAGCCTAATTTTTAGGGCTTTAAATTTTTTTAAATTTTAATTTAATTTAATTAAAAAATTTTTAAAAATGTTTATTTACCTTTAAGAGAGACAGCACAAGCAGGAGAGGGGAGAGAGAGAGGGAGACACAGAATCTGTAGCAGGCTCCAGGCTCTGAGCTGTCAGCACAGAGCCCGACGTGGGGCTCAAACCCATGAACCATGAGATCATGACCTGAGCCGAAGTTGGACGCTTAACCAACTGAGCCACCCAGGCACCCCGAATTTAATTTAATTTTTCATTTAAGTTTTAGTTTTAGGGAGAAAAAGAGCATATGAGCAGGGGAGAGGGGCAGAGGGAGTGAGAGAGAGACAGAGAGAAGAGAGAGAGAGAGAAAGAGAGAGAGAGAGAGAGAGAGAGAGAGAGAGAGAGAATCCTAAGCAGGCTCCACACTCAGCATGGATCATGACCTGAGCCAAAAATCAAGAATTGGAAGCTCAACTGACTGAACCACCCAGAGGCCCAGAGCTTTTTTTTTTTTTTTTTTTCTAATAACTCAGTTTAAATGTCACCTCCTCAGCAAGGCCTCCCTGACTACACTATCTAAAGCAGTTTCCCCTATTAATTCCTCTAATTTTCCCTCAGCCAGTGACTTGTTTCTTTAATAATTTGTATAATGAAAAAAAAAAAAACCCTTTCGTTACAAAAAAATCACCTCCTCTTTGATGCCTTCCAGGATTTAGTCTCCATTCAGTTTCATCAATTCAGCAGCTTGAATGGGAGGAAATAAACTGATTTTTCTACTGGGTAACCAGCATCATTTCTTACAATCTGATATATAATTCTTATAATCATTTGATGCTTCATTCCGTCTCGAGTAGAGCTTTAGGCATCATACACTGTGTGTCCGAGCTGAACATCACCCATTAGTGTGGCACAACAGACTCTGAAGTCGGATGACCCTGGGTTCCAGTCAGTCTCAGCTCTGCCACTTCCAAGCTATGTGACCTTGGACAAGCATTCCAGTTATCCATGGCCGCGTAACAAACTACCCCAAAACCCAGTGGCTTAAAACAACAATATTTATTTTGCAGTTTGGGACTGCTCATTTCTGCTCTACTTGGCGCTGGCTGGGACAGCTCCAAGGCTGGGGGCTGGATCATCTGAAGGTTCACTCTCTCCCATGTCTGGTGGCTAGCAGGGACCTGAGCTGGAGTTGCTGGCTGGAACACCTTCATTAACCTCTCCATGAGGCCTGGGCTTCCTCCCAATGTGGTAGCTGGGTTCTGAGGTGAGTGGACTGAGAGAGAGAGGGCAAGCATGAGCGCATGAGAGAGCGCCAAATTGTCTTTTAGGAGCCAGCCTTGGAAGTCCCGGTATCAAGTTTGCCATTCTCTATTGGTTGAGGAGGTCACAAAGGCCTACTCAGGTTAAAGGGGAGGGAATATAGATCCCGTGGCTCAACTGTAAGAGTGTCAATGCCGCACTTAAAAGGAGGGATTGGATGGGCTGCGTATTGCTGTGCCTATTTTTGGAAAATGCAATCAGCCACCAGAAGCTCCTAGCCTTTCTGAGATCCTCTACTGAAGTGCTGAGCACGGAGCCCGGCATAAGTGAGTGCCCGACGGTCAGGAAGCTGCAGACAGTCTCCCTGCCGGCATGTCACCAATTCTGGACTCCCAGCAAGTCCAGGTTTTTCTGGTCTGAACTAAGTCTGAGTCCAGAGCCCCTTCCTAGGCCCCACACCACCTCTGGAGCCCTCCCCACCAGGGCCATGTTGCTGGGGCTACACTGTAGATTCATGGTTCCTCAAATCCAAAGAACTTCGGAGCAGGGAGGGCCCTCAGCCTGCTTCTCAGCCGTCAGGGACCCAAGCAGGATATGTGATAGAGCCAGGACTTGGGCCCAGGTCCAGGTGGGAAGATCCAGGCCACTCTAATCTCAGGACCACCAGTGTGGCCACAGGTGTGTCAGGAGTGGCTAAGCCGGCCTGGGTCTAGCATGTCACCTGCCTGCATTCACACCATCCAACATCTCCAGACCTACATAAGGCATAGAGGAGAAATGGAAACACAGAGAAGATAAACCATCTCTAAGAACTCTATGGCATCTCTGTGCCAGAAAATGACCAGCTTACAAGAAATGGAGGCATCAGAGCTGAAAGGACCCTCACACTAGACCAGGTGGGGACTCTGAGGCCCAGGAGGTGGGAAGGCTTTGCCCCTGTGCCACACAATACCACCTAGGGGTATTTTATGTAATGAATCCATTGCGGCCCATCTCCCCCCCATACTCTAAGCTCCATGAGGTCAGGAATGTACCAAGGACAAGTCCACTCATTGTCCTATCTGGTGCCTATGGACTAGGTGAGTGGACGGTCAGTGGGAACAGGGGAGCTGTGCCTTGTCAGGAGGGGGTGGGAATACTTTGCAGAGAACTTGCTAGGTGGCCCTGCTCCATGTGTCTCTGTGGGGCCACTGGGAGGAAAAATCTGAGGGCAGAGGGGGCACACACACACACACACACACACACACACACACACCAGGACATACGGAGATCAGGGCGAAGCCATGCCTCAGGTGAGAAGGCATACCCCAGTACTCACTGCTGTGAGGGAGGTGGGATAGAAGCGAAGAAGCAGACCTGGTGCCGCCTGAGTGTCAAGGGCAGGGGAGGTGAAGAAACAGGATTGGGGGAGTGGGGGGATGGGGGGCGGGAGAGGAGGTGGAAGGAAAGGAAGGAAGGCAGGAACGGGGATGGGGCGGGGAGAAGAGGATGCAGAGGGGTAAACACCACCCTGCCCCCCTCTCTAGGTGACAAGGGGGTGCCTCTCTGAGGGGTGGGTGCCCACCCGGGGGCAGCCAGCCGAAAGACTTAAAACTGCCTGGGCCCGGCCGTGGCTCCACCAGGAGTAGCAGCCGCAAGGAGCGGGGGAGGGGAAGGAGGCGGGGAAGGTGTGATCGACACAGGAAAATCTACAACAGGGCCAGAAGCACAGCCCTGGAAGGAAAGAAAGGAAACCACCAGAGCCAGCGCTCCCGGGCTGTCCCGGGTTGTCCCGGTTGCCCTGGGGAGAAACGTGTGGGGATCAGGGTAATTGTCCTCAGTCCGTGCCAGCCCCTACCGGGGTCAGAACCGACTCCCAAAGCATCGCTGGTCTGACACCTCATAGTGGGCGGCCTCCATTTTAGCCGTGCAGAGCCTGAAAGCGGGCCGGGGTTGGAGGGAGTATGTCTGAGATTCTCGCTTGTCAAGGCGTGCAGAGCTGGGCGTGCACCTAGGGCTCCACGGTCCCTACGCCTGTAAGAGGGAAGCGGAGGTCTAAGAACCAGAGCACGCCCTGAAGGTGTGAGGTTTGCGTTCCATCCCAGCTCCGCCGATGACTTCGCGCTAATCGCGTGCCTTCCCTAGACTTCAGTCTACGCATCTGTACAATGGGATAATTGGTCTCGCTTTGCAAGGTTGAGGGGGGCGGAGTCCGCGCACGCTCCGCACAGCCGTGAGGGGCGAGGCACCGGCGGTGTATATGGATGCTGGCTCCTGCGATCTGAGGTCCGCCCGGCCTCTGCCTGGGAGTCCCCTCGCTCGCCGCTCCCGCGGCCCCTGCCCGGACGCTGGGCGCAGGGGAGCCTCGGCCGGGTGCGTTCCCCAGGCGGGCAGGGGAGGGGGCGGCGGCAGAGCGGAGGAGGACGGAGCCCGGGCCGCGGCAGCCCAGGCCCGCCTGACCCTCGAGGGGGTCGCTGTTGCCTCGCAGATCCCTCCCTCGCTCGCAGCCTGTGTCCCTCCCTGCAGCTCCCGCCGCGTCCGCCTTTTGTTCGCGGAGCCGCGCGCCCCCGAGCCGAGGCGGCTGGGCGGGGAGCTGGCGGGGCTGCGCGG